>NC_080188.1:185636935-186261935 GCF_030028045.1 Hippopotamus amphibius kiboko | reverse complement strand
AGGTTAAATGCACCAAGAAACCTATGGACTCATTCCTTTTAAACCATTAGATTCTAGGAAATGGCACATAACTAATCAAGTATCTATAGCTAGTATATAAATGAATTCCTCGTGATAATACAGGCACACATGTTCACGGACCAGTTTTTGCAAGAGCCTTAGACCTACAGCAGACCTGGACATGCTCACCAATGTACTCTTTTGTTTCTGGGCCCACTTCTTATTTCCAGCAAATAGTCAACAATTATGGACAACATGAACAAATGTAAACTTTTTAACCTTGTATATAGTCACCATCATAAACAGGTGACAGAAATCACTATGTAAACTTCCACCTTGAATACCAGTTATAAAAATCTCCATGTGACAATTTCAGGTCTTTTGGATATCAGATTTTTCTTCCTATACAGTTCTTTCAGTTGTTGTTTTCAGTTTTTATTCAGTGGGGGAGTTATCATGCACCTCAATGTGATATATTAAAGATTGGGAGGCTTATAAACAACAGAAATTTATTTCTCAGTTTTGAAGGCTGGAAAGCCCAGGATCGAGGTGTGAGCAGATGCAGGTTTAGGGAGGGCCTGATTCCTGGATCACAGATGCCCGTCTTTCTTTTCTCTGTGCTCTAACATGACTGAGGGGCAAGGGAATCTCTCTGTGGTTTCCTTTAAAAGGACACTAATCCTATTATGGGAGCTCCACCATCATGACCTAGTCACCTCCCAAAGGTCCCCCCCCTTTCAAATACTACCAATTGGGATTTCAACATATGGATTTGTGGGGGACACAAACATTCAGTCTATAGCTAGCCCAGAATAGCCAGTGCCATTCCCCTATCCTCAATATCTTCTCATTCAGAGCAATATGTAGAAGTTAGTGAAGAATTAAATTCATCCTGCAGTAAGTTTGTACAGGGGAAGCCACTCACATTAACCTCACCTTGTCTCTCTCTTACTTTATGTTAATACAGGTGTATTGCGGTCACATCCAATAGCCTGTACCATGAACAGTATTGAGCTTTTCCATCTTTATCTTTAATCCAACACATCACAGAGAAGAATTAACTAAGTTACTCTATTGTTCTCTCCCATGTGGAGACTACATGAGGAGCATCCTCGTATTATAGCGTTGCAATATAATTTGCTTTTAACAGAAACTCATTTCTTGAATAAGTGGCTGATTTCAGGCCTGGGACAGGCATCAGAACATCTTTTTATGAATATAGAAAGAAAACAATAAAAAGTAAACATGTTACGATAAAAAGACAGCCTACTTGAAGAGGCCCTTATGGGCCAAAATTGGATAGTTTGAGCTTCAGTAATGATAATAATTACAATGTATTAAAACCAAAAATATGTTTATATCTATGAATCCGTAATAAGGTTAAAATAATTATTTACCTTTGAAGGTTATAATACACTTATTCATTAGAATAGAAACTGGTAAATATAAGAAATGAGTCACATTTATTTTGCCTTTACTGTAGGAACTCTATAACCAGGAAGCACAGTAGTAAATGAAAGAGGGGTGACTCTTTATAAAAGTATTCCAACTAAGTGTGAGAAATAAATGAAAAAAACAGAATATGACCATTCTGTAATCCCCAGTGAATTATTGAATCTAGGCATTGAGCAACAGCGGAATCTAATATGACACATGAAAAAAGGAAAACTAGATTTCGTGGGTCCCCTGATATGAGGAAACAACACTGTCTATCATCCTGCTAAAGAGCTCAAACCTGGGTCTGATGGAGCCTCTGAATCTAGCTGCCAAGTTGCAGGAGATACAGAGGATACAGGAGCAAGTTAAGCTGCACCCAGCATGTACAATGGGCTGGGTACACAGGTCCAAGGTCCCAGGTCCTTCAACAGAAAAGTAAGAAAAAGAAAGAGGTAGAAGGAAAGCGTACAGACTAAAAAAGACCTAATAGTTATATCTCCTTTTTTTTAAATGGCCAATACTAAACTATATTATCTAGGGACACACACTTAGGTGATGCCGCTAAAAAAAAGCATGAGACGGGTTGTTAGGAAATGGAGATGGCGGTTCCTTTTGGTGCAAGAAAGGGGCTTGTGATTTGGATGGGGCACATGGGAGAGTGGGCAAAGTTCTGTTCTACTTAAGGTAATCAGGGCCTTCACTTTGTAATACCTCACTCAGCTTGTATATTACTTTTGTTATTGATTTCTGTAGATGTGTTTTATAATGTTTTTAAAAAATAAATCTGCACGGGTGAGGAGAGTTGCAGTCATTCATTTCACTAGGTAGCCAGGCAAGAGTTTATTTTATGGGATCTGATTTGGGCTGCCCACTGCAGTTGCTTTCCCTCACAATTAGCCCCAAAATGTGGATGGTCAGAAATAATGACCTGAATGTCAGACTGAGGAAAGAAGCCCTTTGGTGAGCCTGAGGCTGATGTCAAATACAGGTACGGCCGGAACCTTGTTTTTAGGGCACTTAGTATCAGCACTTTCAGCCTGTTTCCTAGCTGCTGTATGTTTTGCTCCCCTCTGAATTGGTGCCATGCTTTGTGTGTGGTGGGGGCAGGCAGCAATGATGAATCACTCATCTAACATCTCTGCACTCCACCACATCTTGGGGTCAAGATCAGGCAGGCATTTTTCCCCTGACAGGGTGACAACATAGGTCCTTCCCCAAACAACCTAGGAGATATAAAATAGTCCCCTAGTCTGTGTTTTAGGGCTTTTGCTTCTTCACACTCAATGTGTGTGTGTGTGTGTGTGTGTGTGTGGACGTGCACATAACTTCTCATCTTTATCTCAGTTCTTTACATTTCCCTATATAGAGCCCACTGATGTGATAATGTTATCTAGACCAGACCAAAAAGGTCTGGTTTAAAGATTCTTAAGAATGGTGACTCAGACATTCTTTAAATTGCTTTCTCCTGGGTTTTCCAACATAACAGCACAAGCAATGTGAAAAACTAATGAACAAGGATGCAAGCGAAAGAGCACAGAGTCCCCCGATGCCTCCCTGCTTCCTCGCCAACGGTCTCCGTCTGTTCATTGTTAACTGAAGTCCCTTGAGTGATGGATTCACCCAGATTGGAGCAGGGAAAGAACTTTGGGATCCTTGATTTCTACACCACTAAGCTTGGTGAGCAGGTCACATTAGCACTCATAACACATTGACCTAGTATCATAAGTCAATTTTATGCTGTGGCCCAGGTGTATGTTTCTGTGTTCTCGGCCTTTCCAAATCGTTGCCCTTATGGTACAAACACCATTTGATACTACTGCGTAGTGTTATTATCCACATGCCATTATAATGACACAGTTTTAATTACTTCCTGAGATATTGCAGCTATTAAATGGATGAGTCAGAAGGAAGGCACAGCCAGTTCTATTCTGACTCCAAAGTCCTTGACCTTTCTTTTCTGCATCCTTCTTTCAGAATAACTTTATTTTCCATTCCACCTACTTAATTTCACTCATTCTCTAAGTCCTAGCTCAAGAAATTTTTTTTTCCAGTCCTTGTAGTACACTTACCTTTCTTCTTTCTCTGAAGTCCTGTTGTATATTTATAAAACACCATGCAATTTACCACTCATTGCTGTCAAGTAGTGTTATGGCTGAATTCTCAATTACTTGCCTGCTTCCTTATGGGCAGGCAGTGTTCTTAAAGGCAGAAGTATGGTTTCCTTCTGTTTTCTAAAGGATCTAGCACTGTGTTACACACAATTAAGATTTTGCAATAATCATCATGAGTGATGACATTATACTCCTTTCATGTCCAGTGTGGAGACTAAACAGTTAGATGCCAAAATAATTAAAGCAATCATTAATCAGTGGATTCAACCAATTACAATATTGCTATCTGCAGACTTCCCTGGTAGTGCAGTGGTTAAGAATTTGCCTGCTAATGCAGGGGACATGGGTTCAAGCCCTAGTCCGGGAAGATTCCACATGCCATGGAGCAACTAAACGCATGCTCCACAACTACTGAGCCTGTGCTCCAGAGCCCCTGTGCCATAGCAACTGAAGCCCGTGAGCCTAGAGCCCATGCTCTGCAACAAGAGAAACCACCGCACTGAGAAGCCCAAGCACTGCAACGAAGAGTAGCTCCCACTCGCCACAACTAGAGAAAGCTGCACACAGCAGCAAAGACCCAACACAGCAAAAAAAAAAAAAAAAATTGCTCTTTGCCTTCCTCTTTTTTCTGACTCCCGTTACTGTCACTTGCTTAGTGTTTGTAATGTGCAAGTTATTACTCTCAACACCTTATAAATATTATCTCAACTAATATTCAAAACAACCTTGAGGAATAGGTATCATTATCCTCATTTATAAAGAAAGAAACTGATGCCCAGAGAGAGTAAGAGAGGGAGCAGTAAGAAAGTCATTAAGTAAGAGAGTAAGTAGACCTGAGACCTCAGGTGGAAAAGGACAAAGCTGTGAGATTATTAATGTACATGTGACAGATAGGACTTTGCATAGAATTCCTCAATGTGATCACATTCAAACATGGGTGAGGTGCCCAACTTTATGATTATTAATTTGAACATGAAGAAAGGAACAAAAAAGTATCAGTAGATTTCAACTTGTTTTACAAAAAATAAACTGCATCTGAAATATAATTTTCTAGTATCTCATCCCTTTAGTGATAGCAAGACTAGAAGTAAATACCTGCATTGCCAACACTGTCAAATTTAAGACTGCTTTTATTGGTAGATATACAGTCTGTTTCAAATTAAAGAATGGTAACACTCACTTATAAATTTGGAAATATTCTTAATGAAATAATTATTTCATTTAATTTTAGTAATATACTAAAAAATAATTTAAAATTTCTTGTATTTGCATTTAGAAAAATACACAGCACTAACAGTTCTCAAGTGACAAAAAAAGGCTACATCCTTTAAAGGAACATTTTATTTTAAAAAACTTTTTTTTAGTTTTTTTGAGGTATAATTGACAAAATTGTAAGGTATTTAAATCGTATAACGTGATGATTTGATATACATACACACTGTGAAAGGATTCCCCACATTGAGTTAATTAATACATCCACAATTCATTCATATATTTAGCTTTGTGTGTGTGAGAGAGAGAGAGAACACAAGTTCTACTCTCCTAACAAAGTTCAATTATACAATACATTATTACCAACTATGGTCACCATGTTATACTTTAGATCTTCAGACCTTATTCAAGACCTTATTCACTGTATAACTGAAAGTTTGCACCCTTCTGCTAGCCTCTGCCTATTTCCCTTAACACCCAGCTCCTGGCAACAACTACCACTCTGCTCTCTGTTTCTGAGTTTGTCTTTTTATAAATTTATTTTTGGTTTCACATGTAAGTGATACCATACCATATTTTTCTTTTCCTGTCTGGCTTACTTCATTTAGCATAATGCCCTCCTGGTTCATCCTTGCCCTTGCAAATGGGAGGATTTCCTTCTTTTGTAAGTGAGGCTGAATAACATTTTGTTATATATATATATATAAACCATAATTTTATCCATTCACCTGTGGAAAGACATTTAGGTTGTTTCCATACTTGGCTATTGTGAATAATGCTACAGTGAATATGAGAGTACAGATATCTCTTTGAAATAGAGATTTTATTTCCTTGGATACGTACCCAGAAGTAGGATTGCTGGATCATGTGGTCATTTTATTTTTAATATTTTTAGTAATCTTCATACTGTTTTTCATAGTGGCTACACTAATTTACATTCCCATCAACAGTGCACAGAGCTGCTTGTTTTCCACATCCCTTCCAATATTTGTTATCTCTTGTCTTTTTGATAATCGACATCCTAACAGGTGTGAGGTGATATCTCTCTGCAGTTTTGAATTGCATTTCCCTGATGATTGGTGATGTTGAGCACCTTTTCATGTACTTGGCCATTTGTATGTCTTTTCTCTAAAAAGTATTTATTCAGTTTTTCTGCCCACTTTTTATTGGATTTTTTTTTTTTTTTGCTATTGAGTTGCATGTTATTTGTATATTTTGAATATTAACCTCTTATCAGATATGTAATTTGCAAATATATTCTTCCATATTGTAAGTTGCCTTTTCATTTTGTGGATGGTTTCCTTTGCTGTATGGATCCTTTTTAGTTTGATGTGGTCTTTTCATTGGTTGCTTTTGCTTTTGGTGTCAAATCTAAAATTAAAATAATTTTATTCGGCCATTCTAGGTATTTTGATTGCAGATTTTAATTCATATATATTTAAAGTAATTATTGATAGACATTGTCTTACTAGTTCCATCTTGTTCATTGTTTTCTGGATGTTTTGTACTTCCTCTGTTCCATTCTGCATCTCTTTCTCTCTTCCTTTATAATATGATAATTATAGTGGTATGCTTTGGTTCCATTCTCCTTATGTGTTGTATATCTACTGTTTTTTTTTTTAGAACTTTTATTGAGATACAATTGGCAGACAAAAAACAGCATATATTTAGAGTGTACAATTTGGTGTCTCAATCTCCCAGTTCATTCCCCCCCAACCCTCCCCGCTTTCCCCACTTGGTGTCCATGTGTTTGTTCTCTACATCTGTGTCTCTATTTCTGCCTTGCATTTCCTCTTTCATAGTTGTTAGCATTTCCCTTATGTATTGAGGTACTCCTCTATTGGGTGCATATAAATTTATAATTGTTATCTCCTCTTCTTGGATGGATCCCTCTATCTTTATGTAATGTCTTTTCTTGTCTCTTGTAACATTTTTTATTTTAAAGTCTATTTTATCTGATGTGACTATTGCTACTCCAGCTTTCTTTTGATTTTCATTCGCATGGAATATCTTTTTCCATACCCTCACTTTCCGTCTGTATGTGTCCCTAGGTCTGAAGTGGGTCTCTTGGAGACAGCATATATATGGGTCTTGTTTTTGTATCCATTCAGCCAGTCTGTGTCTTTTGGTTGGTGCATTTAGTCCATTTACATTGAAGGTAATTATTGATATGTATGTTCCTGTTACCATTTTCTTAATTGGTTTGTTTTTGTTGTTGTAGGTCCTTTTCTTCTCTTATGTTTCCCGCTTAGAGAAGTTCCTTTAGCATTTGTTGTAGGGCTGGTTTGGTGGTGCTGAATTCTCTTAGCTGTTGCTTGTCTGTAAAGCTTTTGATTTCTCCATCAAATCTGAATGAGATCCTTGCTGGGTAGAGGATTCATGCTTGTAGGTTGTTCCCTTTCATCACTTGAAATATATCATGCCACTCCTTTCTGGCTTGCAGAGTTTCTACTGAGAAATCAGCTGTTAACCTTATGGGAGTTCCCTTGTATGTTATTTGTCGTGTTTCCTTTGTTGCTTTTAATAACTTTTCTCTGTCTTTCATTTTTGTCACTTTGACTACTATATGTCTTGGTGTGTTTCTCCTTGGGTTTATCCTGCCTGGGACTCTCTGCAATTCCTGGACTTGGGTAGCTGTTTCCTTTCCCATGTTAGGGAAGTTTTTAACTATAATCTCTTCCAATATTTTCTCAGGTCCTTTCTCTCTCTCTTTTCCTTCTGGGACCCCTATAATGCAAATGTTGGTGCATTTAACATTGTCCCAGAGGTCTCTTAGGCTGTCTTCAGTTCTTTTCATTCTTTTTTCCTTATTCTTTTCTGCATCAGTGATTTTCTCCATTCTGTCTTCCAGGTCACTTATTTGCCCTTCTGCCTCAGTTAATCTGCTGTTGGTTCCTTCTAGTGTGTTTTTCATTTCCATTATTGTGTTGCATATCTCTGTTTGTTTGTTCTTTAATTCTTCTAGGTCTTTGGTAAACTTTTCGATCTTTGCATCCAGTCTTTTTTCAAAGTCCTGGATCATCTTCACCATCATTATTCTGAATGCTTTTTCTGGAAGGGTGCCTATCTCCTCTTCATTTAGTTGTTTTTCTGGGGTTTTATCCTGTCCCTTCATCTGGCACAAAGTCCTCTGCTTTTTCATTTTCTCTATCTTTCCATAGCTATGGTTTTCAGTTCCACAAGACAAAATACTGCTGACACTGCTTGATACTGCTGTCTGCCCTCTTGTGGAGGAAGCTATCTAGGAGGCTCATGGGTGCTTCCTGATGGGAGGAACTGATGGTGGGTAGGGCTGGGTGGGCAGAGCTCAGTAAGACTTTAATCTGCTTGTCTGCTAATGGGTGGGGCTGTGTTCACACCTTGTTGGTTGTTTGGCCTGATGCTCCTTAGCACTGGAGCTTACAGGCTCTTTGGTGGGACTAATGGCGGACTCTGGGAGGGCTCACGCCAATGAGCACTTCCACAAACCCCTGCTGCCAGTGCCCCTGTCTTCTCGGTGAGCCACAGCTGCCCCCCACCTCTGCAGGCAACCCTTCAACTCCAGCAGGTAGGTCTGGTTCAGTCTCCTATGGGGTCACGGCTCCTTCCCCCTGGGTCCTGGTGAGCATACCTTTTTGTGTGCCCTCCAAGAGTGGAGTCTCTGTTTCCCCCAGTCCTGTGGAGGTCCTGCAATCAAATCCTGCTGGCTTTCAAAGTCTGATTCTCTGGGGATTCCACCTCCCTTTGTTGGACTCCCAGGATGGGAAGCCTGACACGGGGCTCAGAACCCTCACTTAGTGGGTGGACTTCTGCAGTATAACTGTTCTCCAGTTTGTGAGACACCCACCCAGCATTTACGGGATTTGATTTTAACGTAGTTGCGCCCCTCCTACCATCTCATTTTGGCTTCTCCTTTGTCTCTGGATGTGGGGTGTCTTTTTTGGTGAGTTCCAGTGTCTTTCTGTCGATGACTGTTCAGCATTTAGTTGTAATTCTGGTGCTCTTGCAAGAGGGAGTGAGCGCATGTCCTCCTACTCCACCATCATAATCCTATCTCTGTATATCTACTTTAAATATTTTTTGCTTTGTGGTTATTATGAAGCTACATAAATCTTATGTTTATAATAGTCTGTTTTAAGCTGATTATAACCTAACTTTGAATGTGCACAAAAGTTCTAAATTTTTACACTCTTTCCACTCAAATTTTAAGATTTTGATGTCACAACTTACATCTTTTTATATTGTGTATCTGTTAATAAATTATTATGGTTATAATTATTTTAATACGTTTGTTTTTTAACTTTCATGCTAATTATGATTTACTCACCATAATTATATTGAATTTATATGTTTACTTTTACCAGTAAGTTTTATACTTTCTTACTTTTTTATGTTACTAATTCATTTCAGTTTGGGGATCTCCCTTTCTCATTTCTTAAAAAGCAGATTAGCGCTACTGAACTACTTCAGATTTTGTTTGTCTTAAAAGCTCTTTATCTTTTAATCTGAAGGACTACTTTGCCAGGTAAAGTATTCTTTGTGGGAAGTTTTTATCTTTTAAAACTTTTTTTTTTTTTTTTAAGATTTTTGATGTGGACCATTTTTAGAGTCTTTACTGAATTTGTTACAATGTTGCTTCTGTTTTTTGTTTTGGTTTTTTGGCTGCGAGGCATGTGGGATCTCAGCTCCCTGACCAGGGATTGAACCCACACACCCTGCATTGGAAGGTGCAGCCTTAACCACGGGACCCTCAGGGAAGTCCCTCTCTTAGTACTTTGAATATGTCTTCTTACTCCCTTCTGGCCTGCAAAGTTTCTTCTGAAAAATCTCCTGATTGACTTATGGGATTTTCCTCATATATAAAAAGTTGCTTTTCTCCTGCTCTTTTAAGTTTCTCTCTTTGTCTTTAACTTTTAACAGTTAATTGTGACATGTCTTAGCGTGGGTCTCTCTGGATTCATCTTGTTTGATACTCTCTGGGCCTCAGGGATCTGGATGTCTGTTTCTTTCTCCAGATTTGGGGTGTTTTCAGCCATTATTTATTTAAATATTCTTTCTGTCCCTTTTTCTTTTCCCCTTGAACCTCTATAATACGGGTATTTGTCTGTCCGATGGTATACCCCCAGTCCCTCAAGCTGTCTTCACTTCCATTTCTTTTTGGTTTTGCTCCTCTGATTGGATGAATTCCACTGCCCTGTGTGTAGCTTCCCTGATCCATTTTTCCTAAGTGATCTAGTTTGCTGTAGGTCCTTGCTATTTGAATTGTTTACTTCAGCTATTGTGTTCTTCAGCTCCACGATTTCTGTTTGGTACATTATTATTTTTTTATCACTTTGTTGAAATTTTCACTTTGTTTTTGCATTGCTGTCCTGACCTCAGGAAACATCTTTATGACGTTGAACTCTCTCTGGGGTAAATCACTGATCTCCATTTCATTATAATCAGTTTCTGGAAATTAATCTTTTCCTTTTGTTTGTAGCATAGTCCCTTTCTTCATTTTCCTTGACTCTCTGTGCTGTTTTCTGCATGTTAGATAAAACAGTGACCTTTCCCAGTCTTAACAGACTGGTTTTGTGTAGGAGATGAACCTCTGTAACCATCCTGGTCCAAGCTCTTCGTTGTCTATATTGCCACTGAGAATCATTCCAACTCTTCGACTGTTTGCTGAATAGACATACATTTTGATAATTTAGTATTGCCGGGCTAAGTGGTTTTAACTTAGAACAATATAAATCATGGTAAAACAGATATGATGTAGATATTATGTTAATAAAAATATTCATTATAGACAGAATATTTTAATGTTTTGGTGGTCTAAATCACTACATTCAAAAATACCTGCTAATGAGATGGAGCTATATGTAATGAGGTAGATAGACCTACAGTCTGTCATACAGAGTGAAGTAAGTCAGAAAGAGAAAGACAAATATTGTATGCTAACTCACATATATGGAATCTAAAAATGTTAGTGATGAACTCAGTGACAAGAACAAGGATGCAGGGGCAGAGAATGGACTGGAGAACTCAAGGTTTGGGAGGGGGTGGGGGGTGAAGGGGAAGCTGAGAGGAAGCGAGAAAGTAGCACAGACATATATATACTACCAACTGTAAAATAGCCAGTGGGATGTTGTTGTATAACAAAGGGAGTTCAACTCGAGGATGGAAGATGCCTTAGAGGACTGGGAGGGGGAGGGTGGAGGGTACGCGAGGGAGGGTGGGGGGGGGACTCTAGTGAGGGAGGGAATACGGGGATATGTGTATAAAAACAGATGATTGAACTTGGTGTACCCCCCCAAAAAAATAAATAAATAAATAAAATTAAAAAAAAAAATACCTGCTAAGCACCAGAACTCTTCAAATTTACATGAGCCCCTCTATTTCATACAAAAATATAATAAGAAAAAAATTGAAATATGACGCCCTAAAGTGAGAGGGTTCTGAACATTCTAAATGTTAATAAAGTGTTAATACGTTAAAGCTTAGTGTCACTGTTTAAAATGTTCAAAATATTTTAAAGAATTTGAGAAAATATTTACATTCAAGTACACCTGGTGATTTTACAGGCTTTTTAAAATGATTTTTTGTAATGCACATTGGAGTCACATTTCCTCGAAGCACTTAACACATATTTCTGGAAAACTGCTTTCAAAAATTACATTTACATTGTTTTCCTAATGTAGCTGCCAAAATTGTGCTTCTGTACAAAAGTATGCTACAGTAATATGCCTGCCACATATTGACAGAAATTTTTAATAATCAAATTTTATCATGAACTTAAAGCCAAGCTTGTATTTTCCTCATGAATAGGGAAACAAACAGTATTTTTTGTAATTGTTTTGCCCATTGACATCTAACAGCAAAAATATATTAAATTTATAATGAATATTTGGAAAATGGTATTAATCTAAAAGCAATTTCTATGCTTATTTACATTAAAATATAGGGTCCTTAAATCTCAGATGAAGAGATGTAGTTAACAAAAAACCACACAGCTTTCACAGGATTTTATCATAAAACCACAAAGCATATTTTTCTGTGATAGAAGAAAAATAACTAGTATTCTATATGTCATTATTTCTGTAAATATACAAAAATATTTACCAGATAAGATTTAATATTAGTATTTTATTAGCTATCAGTAACTGCCAGCAAAAAAAAACGATAGCTTTTGTTTTCTTAATCAAAACTTTGGTTCATTTTCTATTTACCTCTGTGGGCTTCAGTAGCTTGTTAAACACGATTATGTCATTCTGTCAAAAAGTCTGACAACATACTCTAGAACATTTTTCAAAGATTTTTCTTACTGAAAGTTTAGTAGAGCTTATTTAATAACTCCTTATTAGATTTTCTTCTTCCTTTGAGAAAGAAATGGAATGCACTACCATTTCATTCATCTCCCTTAATGATTTCAACTTCATTGGGAGAGGAAAGTAGCTGAGAAAAGTTTCTAAAGAACTGTGGATGTTTTTGCAGCTGGACACATTGAATTTTGAAAAGCAAAGAAGCTACTGAAAACCTCAAATAAAGAGCATGCAGTCTATATTACCTAATTTGAGCCTAAGAAGTAAAATGCATACTCAATTCAGTAATCTTGCCTGCATTACTACTTGTCATAGGTACACCTAAATTTAATGATAATGATATGAATACTTTAACACCTTTTATATTTCTCTTCACATGCAGGATAGTAAAGCCATCAAAAACAATCAGAGCTTTGCAAAGGGAAACATATGAAGGTCACTAAGTAGGAGCAAGAAGTAAATATTTTATACACGCATTTTTTTAAATTAACTGAAAATGGAGGGAGAAAGAGCCGGATGTAGAGCAAGCATAAAGAAAAAATACAAGTAATGGGAGTAATGGGATTACATACAGAAATTATAAAGGATGAATATGCTAACTAGCAAGGAAAAACTACGTTATAGCCCATATCGATTTATGAATTTGTTGAAGTAGATATGGTTTCAGGGATACTCGGGCAAGGAAAAAAATACCAACGTAAAAATTAATGCACCAGGGGGCTTCCTAGGTGCCACAGTGGTTAAGAATCCGCCTGCCAATGCACAGGACACGGGTTCAATCCCCGCTCCAGGAAGATCCCACATGCCGCAGAGCAACTAAGCCTGTGTGCCACAGCTATTGAATCTGCAGTTTAGAGCCTGTGAGCCACAACTGTTGAGCCCATGTGCTGCAACTACTGAAGCCCACACACCTATAGCCAGCCCGTGCTCTGCAACAAGACAAGCCATAGCAATGAGGAGCCCACGCACCACAACAAAGAGTAGCCCCCGCTCGCTGCAACTAGAGAAGCCTGCGTGCAGCAACAAAGACCCAACACAGCCAATAAATAATTAAATTAAAAAAAATTAATGCACCAGTCTTTCTAAGTGATATATGAAAAACAAATGGAGAAGCTTCATTTGTTCCAGGCAAAATAGCTCCACAGTGTGCTGATCAAATTATATCATAGATTCATTTTCCCCAGTAAGCTGTAAGCTACCTGAGTGATGACAGGTAAAGCCAATGTCTTAATTACATTTGCTTCCCCAATGCCTTTTACAGACTTAGGCACCCAGTAGGGATTCAATATATTTTTATTAAAATTAATGGGAAAAAAAACCTTAAGAGGAACACTATACTTTTTAATTTTCGTGATATTGGATCTTATTAGTATTCCTACTATGCAGAAATAACTTTCAAATAATAGGAAACAGCAGAAGATTTAGTAACTCATATATTTGGTAACTATTTCTGTGGTGCTTTTATTATCTCTCCTGGTTAGCATGAGGTTAAAAAAAAAAAAAAAAACTAACTTAATTGGGCTCCAGAGAATTTAAGATATAGTGCCGTCTTATGTTTTCCACAATCCAAAAGAAGACCATTAACTTTTTAATTTTTCTTTTTACTTGCAAAATTCTGTGTTTCTGTAACAGATTAAAAAATCTTAAGGGCAAACGTAGAGTTTTGTATTTATTATGAATATTAGCTTCACTTTTTCAATTGAAACCAGTTAATAAATTCAAACTCCAGTAATACTAAGAAAGTGCAAAACGACAATAAGTCACTCAGCACATGTGTATATTCACAAATCACTTGTGTCTGGTCCAATAGCTATCAAACACCAGACCTGTGCTTAGTGGCCCAGCCCTGGATTTGTGCACATCTGATGCTATTTTGTAATCACCAATAGATCCCATGCTTGCTGCCAACAGAAATTACAAGGCTTGAAGAGCTGCACGTGACCAGTAGAAGAGCCAAGTAAAGCAAACAAATCACAACTGGATTATCCATGCCTCCACAGTTGTTGTCATTTATCCGAAAACCACGAGAACTCTGCTTGTGAAATGAAATTCTCCAACACACTCTGTGCCCTATGATGCTTGTAAACCCCTGAAGAGAGCTCAGGGTCCTCACACCTCTCCCACTACTTTGTTTTTCACCATCAGTGTGGGGATCAGAGACTATGCCAGATCAACATCAAGCCTATGGGGCTACAGCGGTGAAGCTTTAAAGTGTCATGAGAAAGAATTGTAGTATTCAACCCAAGTTTGCGTAGTATCTCCCATTGTTTGGGTCTCTTTTTCGGAAGCCAACTGGTGGGTGCTTTTGACATGGGTTTGGGAGTAAGGTAAGGTCTGGGGACTAACATTTATCAGGTACATTCCTTTCTAGAGACAGCTAATGAGTTGTAGGGATCCTCTAGCTCATTTACGCTCCACAAGTTCCCACATGGAATTATTAGGCTCCCATATTATTGAGAATAACTTTACTAGTGGGAGCAAGGAAACCTATACAAGGCCAGGAAAATATGGGAATTCCATAATGTTTCATTTTAACCTCCTAGTGATTTTTTAGTATATTGTTTGAAGTTATTGTCTTAGTGGTTATCCTGGAGATTAAAATTACCATCTTAATTTCAAAAATCTAGCTTGAATCAATACCATTTTAATGTCAATTGTCTGTGAAAACATTGCTATTCTATTTCTCATCTCTCATTCTGCTTTTCTTTTACAAGTTATATCTTTATCTATTGTGTGTCCATCAACACAGATGTGTAATTTTTAGATTATGGATTTTTCTTTTAAGTCTGATTAGAGAAAAAAACAAGAATTACAAACAGAAATATATACTTATATTATCTTTTATATGTACCTGTATTTTTACCTCTACTGATGCTTCTCATTTCTTTATCCATATTTTCTTGGGGAAAATGGTTTCCACACTAGGTCAGGTGTTCAAGATAGTCTTGCAAGTGGGAGTCTTCCAGGGACCACCAGACAAGTCAAATAATGACAGTTTTCTGGAACTAAGGCTCTCAACAAGCTCCAACCCTGTTCTGCCTCCCCTGGTGGTTGAAAGCCTGGGGATGGCTTTCCCTATTAACATGGCTACTGATTTTCAAGACTACCACAGAGCTGGAGAGGGAGGATAGGTATTAGGCATGTCAGATTACCACAAAGCTTGCTGTTGCTCCAAGATTTAGCCATTTTTCTTGAATAAATCCTTCCTGGATCCTTGTAAGCCTTTCATTAATTTCCAGAGTTGTGAGAAATTGATTCTAACTTTTCTTTTTGCCGATTTTATCATTGCTATTTTTTTTTAATTATTTTTTTTGGGGGGTACACCAGGTTCAATCAACTGTTTTTATACACATATCCCCATATTCCCTCCCTTCCTTGACGCCCCTCCCTCGAGTCCCCCCCACCCTCCCTGCCCCAGTCCTCTAAGGCATCTTCCATCCTCGAGTTGGACTCCCTTTGTTATACAACAACTTCCCACTGACTATTTTACAGTTGGTAGTATATATATGTCTGTGCTACTCTCTCGCTTCTTCTCAGTTTCCCCTTCACCCCCCGCCCCCTCCCATACCTCGAGTTCTCCAGTCCATTCTCTGTATCTGCTTCCTTGTTCTTGTCACTGAGTTCATCAGTACCATTTTTAGATTCCATATATGTGAGTTAGCATACAATATTTGTCCTTCTCTTGCTGACTTACTTCACTATGTATGACAGATTGTAGTTCTATCCACCTCATTACACATAGTTCCATCTTATCCCTTTTTATAGCTGAGTAATATTCCATTGTATATATATGCCACATCTTCTGTATCCATTCATTTGTTGATGGGCATTTAGGTTGCTTCCATGTCCTGGCTATTGTAAAGAGTGCTGCAATAAACATTAAGGTACAAGTTTCTTTTGGGATTATGGTTTTCTTTGGGTATATGCCCAGGAGTGGGATTACTGGATCATATGGTAGTTCTATTTGTAGTTTTTTAAGGAACCTCCAAATTGTTTTCCATAGTGGCTGTACCAACTTACAGTCCCACCAACAGTGCAGGAGAGTTCCCTTCTCTCCACACCCTCTCCAACATTTGTTGTTTCCAGACTTTGTGATGATGGCCATTCTGATTGGTGTGAGGTGATACCTCATTGTGGCTTTGACTTGCATTTCTCTGATGAGTAGTGATGTTGAGCATCTTTTCATGTGTTTGTTGGCCATCTGTATGTCTTCTTTGGAGAAATGTCTATTTAGGTCTTCTGCCCATTTGTGGATTGGGTTATTTGCTTTTTTGGTATGAAGCTGCATGAGCTGCTTGTATATTTTGGAGGTTAATCCTTTGTCCGTTGTTTCATAGGTAATTATTTTTTCCCATTCTGAGGGTTGCCTTTTAGTCTTGTTTATGGTTTCTTTCACTGTGCAAAAGCTTTTAAGTTTCATGAGGTCCCATTCGTTTATTCTTGATTTTATTTCCATGATTCTAGGAGGTGGGTCAAAAAAGATGTTGCTTTGATGTATGTCAAAGAGTGTTCTGCCTATGTTTTCCTCTAGGAGTTTGATAGTGTCTGGCCTTACATGTAGGTCTTTAATCCATTTGGAGTTTATTTTTGTGTATGGTGTTAGGAAGTGTTCTAATTTCATTGTTTTCCATGTTGCTGTCCAATTTTCCCAGCACCACTTATTGAAGAGGCTGTCTTTTTTCCATTGTATACTTGTGCCTCCTTTGTCAAAGATCAGGTGCCCATATGTGTTTGGGCTTACTTCTGAGTTCTCTATTCTATTCCATTGATCTTCCTTTCTATTTTTGTGCCAGTACCATACTGTCTTGATCACTATGGCCTTGTAGTATAGTTTGAAGTCAGGAAGCCTGATTCCACCAACTCCATTTTTCCTTCTCAAGATTGCTTTGGCTATTCGGGGTCTTTTGCGTTTCCATACAAATCGTAAGATTTCTTGCTCTAGTTCTGTGAAAAACGCCATTGGTCATTTGATCGGGATTGCATTGAATCTGTAAATTGCTTTGGGTAGTACAGTCATTTTCACGATGTTGATTCTTCCAATCCAGGAACATGGTATGTCCCTCCATCTGTTTGTGTCATCTTTGATTTCTTTCATCAGTGTCTTAAAGTTTTCTGCATACAGATCTTTTGCCTCCTTAGGCAGGTTTATTCCTAGGTATTTTATTCTTTTTGTTGCAATGGTGAATGGGAGAGTTTCCTTAATTTCTCTTTCTGCTCTTCCGTTGTTAGCGTATAGGAATGCAAGAGATTTCTGTGCATTAATTTTGTATCCTGCTACTTTACTAAACTCATCAATGAGTGCTAGCAGTTTTCTGGTAGAGTCTTTAGGGTTTTCTATATATAATATCATGTCATCTGCAAAGAGTGACAATTTTACTTCTTCTTTTCCAATTTGGATTCCTTTAATTTCTTTTTCTTCTCTGATTGCTGTGGCTAACACTTCCAAAACTATGTTGAATAACAGTGGTGAGAGTGGACACCCTTGTCTTGTTCCTGTTCTTAGAGGGAATTCTTCCAGTTTTTCTCCATTGAGAACAATGTTGGCTTTTGGTTTGTCATATATGGCTTTTATTATGTTGAGGTAATTTCCTTCTATGCCCATTTTCTGGAGAGCTTTTATCATAAATGGATGTTGAACTTTGTCAAAAGCTTTTTCTGCATCTATTGAAATGATCATATGGTTTTTATCCTTCAATTTGTTGATATGATGTATCACATTGATTGATTTGCGTATATTGAAGAATCCTTGCATCCCAGGGATAAACCCCACTTGATCGTGGTGTATGATTTTTTTAATGTGCTGTTGCAGTCTGTTGGCTAGTATTTTGTTGAAGATTTTTGCATCTATATTCATCAGTGATATTGGTCTGTAGTTTTCTTTTTTTGTGACCTCTTTGCCTGGTTTTGGTATCAGGGTGATGGTAGCCTCATAGAATGAGTTTGGGAGTGCTCCGCCTTCTGCAATATTTTGGAAGAGTTTGAGAAGGATAGGTGTTAACTCTTCTCGAAATGTTTGATAGAATTCGCCTGTGAATCCATCTGGTCCTGGGCTTTTGTGTGTTGGGAGATTTTTAATCACTGCCTCAATTTCTGTACTTGTGATTGGTCTGTTCATGGTTTCTATTTCTTCCTGGTTCAGTCTTGGAAGATTGTATTTTTCTAAGAATGTATCCATTTCTTCCAGGTTATCCAATTGATTGGCATATAGTTGCTTGTAGTAGTCTCTCATGATGTTTTGTATTTCTGAGGTGTCCGTTGTGACTTCTCCTTTTTCATTTCTAATTCTGTTGATTTGCATCTTCTCCCTTTTTTTCTTGATGAGTCTGGCTAATGGTTTATCAATTTTGTTAATCTTCTCAAAGAACCAGCTTTTAGTTGCATTTATTTTTCTTATGGTTTCTTTCCTTTCTTTTTCATTTATTTCTGCTCTGATCTTTATGATTTCTTTCCTTCTGCTCACTTTGGGGTTTCTTTGTTCTTCTTTCTCTAGTTGTTTGAGGTGTAAGGTTAGGTTGTTTATTCGATCATTTTCTTGTTTCTTAAGGTAGGACTGTATTGCTCTAAACTTCCCTCTTAGAACTGCTTTTGCTGCATCCCATAGGTTTTGGGTTGTTGTGTTTTCGTTGTCATTTGTTTCTAGATATTTTTTGATTTCCTCTTTGATTTCTGTAGTGATTCCTTGGTTGTTTAAGAGTGAATTGTTTAGCCTCCATGTGTTTGTATTTTTTGCAGTTTTTTTCCTGTAATTGATATCTAGTCTCATGGCATTGTGGTCTGAGAAGATGCTTGATATGATTTCAATTTTCTTGAATTTGCTGAGGTTTGATTTGTGACCCAAGATGTGATCTATCCTGGAAAATGTTCCGTGTGCACTTGAGAAGAAAGTGTAGTCTGTCTTTTTTGGATGGAATGTCCTATAAATATCAATTAAGTCGAGATGGTCTAATGTGTCATTTAAAGCTTGTGTGTCTTTATTTATTTTCTGTTTGGATGATCTGTCCATTGATGTAAGTGGGGTGTTCAAGTCTCCCACTATTATTGTGTTCCTGTCGATGTCCCCTTTTATAGCTGTTAGCATTTGCCTTATGTATTGAGGTGCTCCTATATTGGGGGCATAGATATTTACCATTGTGATATGTTCTTCTTGGATGGATCCCTTGATCATTATGTAGTGCCCTTCCTTGTCTCTTTTAATAGTCTTTACTTTCAAGTCTAATTTGTCTGATATGAGTATTGCTACTCCAGCTTCCTTTTGACTTCCATTTGCATGGAATATCTTTTTCCATCCCTTCACTTTCAGTCTATATGTATCCCTTGGTCTGAAGTGGGTTTCTTGTAGGCAGCATATAGAAGGGTCTTGTTTTTGCATCCATTCAGCCAGTCTGTGTCTTTTGGTTGGAGCATTTAATCCATTGACATTTAAAGTGATTATTGACATGTGTGTTCCAATTACCATTTTCTGAATTGTTTTGGGTTTGTATTTGTAGGTGTTTTCCTGTTCTTGTGTTTCCTACTTAGAGAAGTTCCTTTAGCACTTGTTGTAAGGCTGGTTTGGTGGTGCTGAATTCTCTTAACTTTTGCTTGTCTGGAAAGCTTTTGATTTCTCCCTCAAATCTGAATGAGATTCTTGCTGGGTAGAGTATTCTTGGCTGTAGGTTTCTCTCTTTCAGGACTTTCAGTATATCCTGCCATTCCCTTCTGGCCTGCAGAGTTTCTGTAGAAAGGTCAGCTGTTATCCTGATGGGTTTTCCCTTATATGTTATTTGTTGCTTTTCTCTTGCTGCTTTTAATATTTTTTCTTTGTGTTTAATTGTCGTTAGTTTGATTAATATGTGTCTTGGTGTATTTCTCCTTGGGTTTATTCTGTATGGGACTCTCTGTGCTTCTTGGACTTGGTGAATTATTTCCTTTCCCATGTTGGGGAAGTTTTCCACTAGAACCTCTTCAAATATTTTCTCAGACCCTTTCTTGTTTTCTTCTTCTTCTGGGATGCCTATAATTCGAATGTTGGTACGTTTAAGGTTATCACTGAGGTCTCTGATGCTGTCTTCTAGTCTTTTTATTTTTTTTTCTTTTTCCTGCTCTGTGGCATTTATTTCTCCCATTCTATCTTCCAACTCACTTATTCGTTCTTCTGCCTCAGTCATTCTGCTGGTTATAGCATCTAGAGTATTTTTAATTTCAGTTATTTTGTTATCTATTGCTGTTTGTTTTTCTGAGTTCTTATGAACTGTTTCTTGTACTTTCTCTATTTTGTTATCGAGATTTTGTATCATTTTTACTATCATGACTCTAAATTCTTTTTCAGGCATTTTTCCTATTTCCTCCTCATTTATTTGGTCTTGTGGGTTTTTTTCCTGCTCCTTTGCCTGCATGGTGTTTCTTTGTTTCCTCATGGTTGTCCAAGCTTTTGGGGTTGCTTGTCCTGGCGATTGAGGTGTTTATAGAAGACTGTCCAAGCCTCAGACTAATGTCCAAGTATTGGATTAAACGAATATTCAGTCTCTCCCAGAGGGCCTTGCCACGCTTACATCTTTCTGGCTGATGCGGTGGGGGAGGCACCGGACCCGTGGGCACCTTGGCAGGCGCCCGGAGGGTGAAGCCTCTGGGATTAAAGCCTCCTGCGCTGTGGAGGCGGGGGCCGCGAGCCGTTGCCCTGCCCCTCTCTGTGCGCAGAGGCCCCTGGGAAGTGGGGTCCGGCCGAGGCTCGCGTCTCCCGCGGGCTCTGCGGCTCGCGAGGGCGCCGGTGGCCCGCGGGAAGCGGACGGACCGGCCGGGCCTCCCACCCTGGCTCCCTGCTGCCAGGCCTATCATTGCTTTTATGGAGAAAAGAATTTTTGGAGCTCTTACTCTGCCATTTTTTGCTGACATCTGGTTGAGTGTTTTAAATACTTATTTTTAGAGTGGAAGAAAATCTGGTGCACTTTATATTATTGGTATTAATTTATTCCTTCCTCGTTTACTTGATATTATTCTGTGCTAGTAAACTTGAGCAGACAACAAAATACATTAAGCAAAAAATTAAAATATGAAAAAGAATAGTGAGAACATTTGGGGCTTTGAATTTGGCATAAGTTTTGGATAAACATAACTGAAATATTGTTTTGACTATTTCAGAGGTTTGGAGGGATTGTAGCCAATATTTATTCTCGTGGACACTGGGAGATTTACTCCTAATCTCATCGGTCCCGGATGGTTATATAGTACAGGTACAGCTTGTGAAATGGTGCCCTGTAGATGTGAGTAGGATTTTTCTGATCAATATCCCTCTGATCTCCTTCAAGGAAAGTAACAGCTCTGTTGATTAATATGAGTCAAGTTCATTGTGCCCTCAGTGATGATCAACTTTCCCTCACAGGGTAGCTCTTAAATAAGAACAATTTTGGATCCCAGCCACAGAAATTATAATTCATGTAGTCTCAGGTGGAGCCTTGACATTGTTATTTTTAAAATTCTCAGAAGCAGCTAATTTTGACAGAAATTGTATTAAAGAAATGAAAAGCTCACTCCAAGGACCTCTCACATCCACCCTAAAATAAAAAGAGTTAAGGGAGTGTTGATGATCTTAGATCAAGGTCTAGACTGTTTCTTAGGTTCTGGTATTGAGCATAAATTGTCAGTGTTTTTTAGAAGATACAAGACGAATAAATTAGACCATATTATCACAGATTTTAGGATGAACCCTCCCCTATCACTTTTTCTTGGTGTGTTTGTGTTCCTTTCCTTGAAGTACAAATAATAAGATACAAAAAATTAGTATGTATCGATAGATCTCAGTTTAGGAGAAGATGCAGAAATGAAGGCTACTTGACATGTTTTAGTTCCAATTCTTAGATCTACTCATGCCTGGGCAAGACAAATTTTTGTCACTTCACATGGTTCAACCAAGATCATCAGGGCTGAAATGTTTTCAGTAACCCCTCAGCAAGTAACCACTAAGTATGTCTTTGGTCAGCCACGTAGTCTGTCCATTTCCGTTCCTTGCAGACCTTGTGAGACCTTGTGCTCCACTATGTGTGGCAGCGTGTGCTTACTCAGGATCCTGGGCACCAGCCAGCTCTCAAGTTTTCTTGCTGAGGATTTCCACTAGAATTAACATGAAAACGCTGAACTCTCTTTGAAAATTCTAGACCAAACATAATGGTAACTCTAAGTGACTATTCTATGAAGAAATGACTTCGTGTATAGATGTCGATTTTCTACGGCCGAAGACCTTAGGGAACACACACACCTGTAGTCAAAGTGAGATTTATAGATTCCTTGTTACAAGGGGTACTGCACACCCTGGGGAACTGAAGGATGTCTCAGTAGAAGGAAAGTAGGAAAACATTTTAGGATCTGTTGTTTTAGGTGATTTTGGGGCAAGAAGTAGGACTTTGCTCTGAACTGGATGTTGCCTGGAAGCAGAGATAATTCTATAATTGAGTCTTATAATAATTCTTATTTAGACGATGTGGAAAAAAGAGTGAACCTAATGCTTCTATTGATATTTTTAAAGCTGTAATAATTTATATGAGCCAGAATAAGGGGTGTGTTTCGTCATTTTTGGAGTTTGTACAATGTTCTTTCTTTACTTGGGGTTCAGCTATGATTATAGCAAAGTGGTCTTATGTTTGCCTTCATTCTTCTCAATCACTGATTATCCTTATTTGATGTTGGTGCTCCATGAACATGTTCGTATTGAAAAGGAGAAAAACTCAGCTCATCTGCAAGTGTCAGGCCAGCTGGTAGCAGCACCAAGAGCTGAGAGTGCCAGGCTAGCTCCCAGATGTCACTGGCTGCTTTGCTCTTTCTCATAGAATTTATATCCAAATATGTCACCAAGGCTAAATTTATCTCTGTCAGGTGTTGATACGTCTTTTAGCATCTTGTTTATCCTTGACATTTATTATGTCCAACTGCCTCTATGAGGAAAGACTCCCTACTATTAACACAGATAAATTATTTCTCTCATTATTGGCACTTTATATTCTGATTGATGAGTTTTCTACGTTCACAGTGTTGAAACCCAATCTTGATAAAGACTTCCTCGTGCCAGAAACATTACTACACATTTTTCATCCATCTCATCCTTACCACCTGGCCAAAAATAAACTTTTCTGGTTGTATATTCTCTTATTAACTCATTTTCATGTTGTCCAGATGCTTTATTCTCTCCTCTGTGCTTTTCCTCAAAGGCATTTCAATAATATTCTTTTGTATGGTTAAGCTCTTCTCTAGGTGTTCCTGCAAACTTAAATGTATCTTAACTGAATTAGGGATCTCCTGTGAGGATATTGATTCCTCCCACTGCCCTTTTGAGCGAAAGATATTTTTGTCCCCATTTCTCAACTCTTTCCACATTTTTTAAATACCCTTATATGTTCTTGGTTTCATATGGAATTCTAGTCCTTTAAAGAATTGACCTTAGGAGAAATATATCTCTATTTTAGATATTCTTTTTGGAAGTTGTGTTTGATTATGTATATGAAAGCACTGAGGTATAGTCTTAATAAACTAGGATATAATTTAAAATGATGACTAAACTAGTCTGTGGGTAATTAATAGATATTTCTGTTTGGGAAGGAGAGAAATTATCACTAATTAGGGAGGGGGGGGGTTGTCAGAGAAAAGAAAGATCTAATATTAACACCACAGAGTTTGGAGCACAGGTTAAAAAGTCAGTCCTCCTTTTTAGAAAGAGCTAAAGGAATTTTAACAGCAGTCAGGTCCAGGATTCAGTCGCATGTGTGTGTACACACAATAACCCTTTCTCTGTTCTATAACTTTGGTAGATCAATTACACAGTCTGGGATAACTATAATTTGGAGTGAAGGAACTGGTGTTGCCAAAGTATAATTTTTATAAGGTTAAAATTTACTTTTATATGAATATTTAGTTGGTAGGAGTCAATGATTTCCTTAACAATGAGAGAAACTGTAGAATAGTTAAGCTGGTTCAAATACAAGTTTGAGAAATGGAGTTTTTAGTAGTCTTTCAGGCAAAAGGATACTGAAATTAATTTATCAATGAATACAACAATGGGTAATATTCCCCAGGAATATAAAAATGTAATAGCTGAAGTACTATTTTCTACTGGTCAGAAATCTATATGTTCAAGTCTGAGCCTTAATCAATCATAAACATTTAATCAAACATTGGTATACTCCTCTAGAAAATTAAGTATTCCTTTGGTATTTCTGTTAGAAAATGCTTCAGGATTACATTGACAAGATATTCCATAATCTTTTTGTCTCTATTTCCAAATTTAGGATTTTTTTTTAATAGCAAAGTGTCCATTGTTTAAGGTGACATAGTAAACAAGCACATAGCTCTTGTAGGTTTTACTCCAACATTGTTTTTAGCTGTTTGTTCCCAATAGCAGATTGCCAAACAGAGAATGATGCTAAATAGAAAGATAGTTTTTTAATGAAAATTTTCATCAAACATGAGAAGAATTTTTTTAAACAGCAAGATAGAAATATCATATAATGGCAGGCAGTAATAAACTATAGAATTAGACAAAGTCCAAATAGCTATGAACATAGACCTTATATAGTGCTCTTCAGTAAGTTTAATCATCTCCAAATTTTCTCAGGTTTTTTTTTTTTTAAGTAGCTGCTGAATGTATGCTGTTCTTTACTTCTGACTGCCAGCACTCTGAGCCTGCATCCCTTTAGAGTGGGTAACAGCATGACCTCCTGATGGACATCCTTTCTTATCTCCACCAGCCAGCTCATCCCGAATTGCAAGTCATAAAGGCAGATTTCAGAATGTTGTTTCTATGCTTCAGGCTGCCCTGTGGCTTCTTATTTCATATCAAGTGTAGTCCAAGTTTCTCATCCAAAAATTCAAGGCTTGTCCCTACCTCACTCTCTTAAAGCCTAGTACTTGCTACCTAGATTGTATGCATTTTTTCCCCAGTGAGGTAGGTCCCCTTCCCAGCCAATATTTCATTCTTACTTATTTCCTCCTCTGCTGATCTATGCCCTAAGAGAAATGCCTCTTTCCTCCTCCTTACTTAACCAGATCGTGTACAACTATGGTTCATGAAGCCAAAACTCTTTTATGAAGCCTGTCTTGACAATTTCAAATCGTAATGCTTCTTTTCATTTACCAAATCACAGGATATTAAAACCAAAGTAGTTACTGAATTCTTGTCACCCCTCTTGATATTTAAGTCTGAAAACAAAGGACAAAGGTGGTTGTAATTAGTCATCTAACTTGTTAGTGGTTAAAATTAGCCTCAGGTTGTTACATCTCCAGTTCATTGGTTTCCCTAACATCCTCTTTCTCTGTTCATTGATTAGGTGATTTTATAATGGTTTTCAATTATTACAATGTTGTTAGATTTATTTTTTTCTCCAAAACATTTGCAAAATACTTGAAATTGGTATTATAGTGTGCGCATTCTTTAAATATACTTAAAAGTACCTGTTTATTGGGGCTTCCCTGGTGGCACAGTGGTTAAGAATCGGCCTGCCAATGCAGGAGACACGGGTTCGAGCCTTGTGCCAGGAAGATCCCACATGCCACAGAGCAGCTAAGCCTGTGTGTCACAACTACTGAGCCTGAGCTCTAGAGCCTGTGAGCCATAACTATTGAGCCCATGTGCCACAACTACTGAAGCCCATGAGCCTAGAGCCTGTGCTCCTCAACAAGAGAAGCCACTGCAATGAGCAGCCCACGCACCACAACGAAGAGTAGCCCCCGCTCACCGCAACTAGAGAAAGCCTGCACACAGCAACGAAGACCCAAGGCAGCCAATAAATAAATACATAAATAATCTTAAGAAAAAACCAAAAAGTACCTGTTTATTTAAAATAGTGTCTGGAATTTTTGAGCTGATAATTTAGTTGAAATAATTTTACAAAAACTGCTGTTAGACTTACACTGAGCAAAACAAGAAAAATCATCAAATGGCATAAATTGTAAATATATCCACAGATACTTACTTCATCAAACAACTCACCTGAAAAGAATGAACCTAATTGGAACATTGGTTTTAAAGGATCATTTTCTAAGAATCATATTTAAGAAAAACATGAACATAATCGGAGATAATTTTAAAAGATATAAATATATGTGTAACTTGCGTTTTGTTTATTTCATGGTATAACTTGAAGTATAAAATATAAGAACATAATACTATTAAATGTTCATTGTAATACTTCTGCACTTGGCAGATTTTACATTGATAGATATGCAATATTTGTTTAAAAATGCCTATGTATACACATATTTGTATATATTGCTTAAAAAGCTACCATTGAATTAAAATCTAGTAAACAGGGAAATTTTTACAATATAAGAAATGCTTTCAAAAGATGATTTATCATAGACAAATAATCCAACAATGATTGTATTCATAATTTAGGTATTTGTAAGAAAATTAAAATCTCTCTCCATAATTTCTTGTTTTTCTGATTTCCTGTGAAATTAAAGCAAGAAAATACTCATATTTCACTGATTTGCATCTCATTTCTCCCAAGGATTTTTGAATCAGGTTAAATGAATAATTTAATTTAAAATCCACACATTGCAGTATAACATATAAGGTGCTTGTTTGAATTTCACTGTTGACCACGCATTTAAAAAGCACTATTTTAAGGCTATGGAAGATGCTCATATAGTATCCCTAAGCACCTATTTTTTAAAAGGATTTGTGGCCTTCTGTGCCACTGATGATAAGGAATTTCATTGTTCGGGCTTCCATACTCTGCTTGACCTATTCATCCTAAATAAGCTAATCCTGGAGAGAGTTCTGCTTCAGGCATAAAATGATTAACACAGGGATGGAAAGCAAATCTACCATTGCACATGCAGAAACTGATATAAGAACTGTGGTAAGTGTTATATTCATGTAAATACAGTTTCAGATCATACCTCTCACTAAAGTCAAGACATCCAATTTAAGAACTTCAGTCATCATCTACAATAATTTATTTGGGCACCAGAAACTGATGTTACATAGAACAACATAGTTACCTTTATATAACATGCAACTGTTGTCAAGGTTCTGATTCAATAATAAAATTACCCAGGAGAATACAGTATTAAAAACAAGAAAAATAAGAGGATGGTACAAAATTATAACTATGATATTAAGGACTCCTACTTCCTTTAGGGCTTGCTTTTGTAATTGATGCCAAATGTGAATTCAGAGTATAAAAATATCTTCTTTGATAAGAGAAAAGTTTTGGCTGAAAGTCAAAAACTTTTCTCCTAACTCAACACATCTCCCTAAATGCAATATTATCACCTACCATCTAGAGTGACACTTCCACCAAACTAATGACCTGCCTCATTAATATCAGCAACAAAAATCTACAGTCCTCAAACCACCCTGAGCTGGAATGATTTCTGTTCTAAAAATCATCAGGTCTTTTGACAAGAACTATATCCAAGGGCTTCAAGTCAAGCTGAGTTAGTTGACTATAAGTACAGAATGGCCAATATAAGAGGTTTTACATGAATGTAGACATATTGGTACAGAAGAAATATGGAAGAACTCTTGTCATGCAAATGTACTGGTTCACCTCATTAGCACATTTTTTTTTTTAATGTAAGTAAGATTTCTTGAAAGACATATTCTTTGTTGGATTAAAAATTATTTTTAAAATTGAAAATAATTGCAGTAAAAGAAACATCACTCAGTCAAATTCTTAAGCTTGAGTTGAATAATTAGAACAGAATTGTAAAGATCATACTTTTTTTTTTAAACTCTTTATTGGAATATATTTGCTTTACACTCTTGTACCCATCTCTGAGGTACACCAAAGTGAATCAGCTGCATCTACACACATATCCCCATATCCCCTCCCTCCTGCGACTCCCCCCCACCCTCTCTGTCCTGGCCTTCCAAGGCATCTCCCATGAAGTTGATCTCCTTTTGTTATACAACAACTTCCCAGTAGCTATCTGTTTTACAGCTGGTAATGTAAATATGTCTATGCTACTCTCTCACCTCGTCCCAACTTCCCCTTTGCCCCTCACCCCAGCCCTGTGTCCTCAAGTCCATTCTCTACTTCTGTATCTCTACTCTTGCCTGTCACTGGTTTCATCAGTACCATTTCTTCAGATTCCATATATATGTGTTAGCATACAGTATTTGTTTTTCTCTTTCTGGCTTGCTTCACTCTATCCACCTCATGAGATATAGTTCAATTTCATTCCTTTTTATGGCTGAGTAATATTCCATTGTATATATGTGGCACATACTGTTGTTAATACATGCAGATGTTGTCAATTTCTCATGCAAGTGTTATAAAGGTAACAAGGGGCTTAATCATTTAAATGGCATTTAAAAGCCAACAATTGATTTTTTTTATAGAACATAGATTATAATGATCAGAAATTGCTACTTTCCCCCAAGATATTCAATTAACAAGTCACAAAGTCAGAGTCTATATTCACAAAAGTAGAAGTTAGAAGTCCTATCAGAATATCCTGTGGTGCTCCATCAGATGTTAAACCTATATGTTCTATTCTTGTGTGTAGAAAATAAATAAAACTCTGACTAAATCTCTGTTCATTTTATCAAAAATATCCTGGAGGCCATTGTGATAGGAAATCGAGGAAGTAATACCTATTCCGTTGAACAAAGATCATTGAGTTACGTATTCCAAATATGACTTTGTATAATTAATAACCAGCTTCGAACCATTGCCATTAGAGTCATCTTTTATTG
The DNA here is from genome assembly GCF_030028045.1 of Hippopotamus amphibius kiboko. Lineage (NCBI taxonomy): Eukaryota > Metazoa > Chordata > Mammalia > Artiodactyla > Hippopotamidae > Hippopotamus > Hippopotamus amphibius. The sequence continues at coordinate 186,233,226 of NC_080188.1, read as the reverse complement.
CACTTCTTTCAATATCTAATCAGTGGGAGAATTGTGGGAATCTGTGGGACTAGGACAAACACACACGGGTTTTGAGAAAGAACATTTCAGATTTTAAGCTAATTAACCCTGATTATCTACTGCTTGTATCATATCTGAATGTTTTCGTCCAGCTGTAAAGAAGTAGTGTTTGTAACACACACACACTATAAATCTAGTTACTATGGTAACCAGTAGCTTTAGCAATAAATATGCCTGCATGCCAGCATCCATAAGTCTCCTCCTCAAGAACTGAACATGAAGTTTGTCTCCATTGACAGCCTAGCTTCATATTTCTGCCTATGACTGCTTTCTTACTCTGATGAAGAAATGATCTTATATACCCTGAGTTTGTTTCAAGAGCATACAGGACACAAAGATTAAGTTGAGTGATTTTTGAATGGGGATATAATTCTTAATAGGAAAAGCCTGTGGCACAGAATGTGTTGAACCTCTTGCAAATACAGAAGACTACCTTGTATAAGGAATATCAGTGGTAAATCTGTGACACATATTCTGCCCCAGAATTAGGGAGTATAGGTATGAAAGAAGTGTTATGTACTAGGTCTGCCCCTGCCCTTTGCTTCATTTTCACTTTAAACAAATCCCTATGTCTTAATTTAAATAAAATAGGAGCTTATCTCAGTCTTAGTATCTGTATGTGTTGTATTTAACTGCCAAGCTGAAAACCAAGCTGAAATGCTGCGGGAACATGACTTAAAGTTAAAATCAATAACAACAACAGCAAAAAGAGAAGCAAAAAAAAAAAAAAAAAAAAAAACAATCAGCCATAGTCCTATTATGCAAGATGTCTTAGAATGAATTACATGCCAAAAGAATCTATACTCTCTGAGTGAGCTAGGATCCCTGTGGCAGTCTGCTCAGACCAATGGACAACTTTTCAGAATAATCTTTTTTAAATGTATAAAGTAAATAGCTTAAAACCTTAAATAAAACTAATATTTAATTAGAGCTACATCTTTGGCTCTTTTGGCAGTCTTTGAACCCCATATAAAGAACTTTGCATAATATACAGGCAGTTGAAATAAAAAGGAATATGGGTGGATTGCAGATGTATTTAAGAAGTAGAATTTACAGAGCTTTCTGATGGAAAACATTGGGTGGAGGTGATTGAGAACACGGGAATCATCAAAGGGAATACCCAGTGTCAAGGTTAAAAAATAGTGTGGGGGATGCTGACATTTTCAGAGAAGATGATAACTGGTCAGTAGATGTAGAGAGACTGTAGGTCCATAAAATGGTAACGATGGAGCTAGGGTAGACCCAAAGAGTTCCATTTTGGCCCTGTGATTTTTGAAACACCTCTTAGGTTGCCAAAGGAAGATGTCAAAAAGGCAGTTGGAAGTCTAGGGCTGAATGTCAGACATTCTTGGATATGCTCAATTCTAACCTGCAAAATAATATCTGAGTGTTCCTTCTCAATATACTGGTACCCAGTCTTGTGTTAACTTGGAAAACTTTCCTTTTTCTTAGCAACCTCAAGGGACCAGAATTCAGCAGGGTTTACTTTCGGAATTGCTGATATTTTACTAATTGCTCGTTCTATAATTATTATGTAATATATAGTAGTTTTTGAGGACCTACTAGATGACAGATATTGTTCCTGGACACTGTGGTTCATGTTCATCAATTCAAATCATGACAATCATTTTGCACGTTTTTTATAGGAAGAAGCTGAAGATTCAGTCATATTATCTATCTTTTACAAGGTTACATGGTGATTAACTTGCTAACTAAATTTTGAACTCAGATCTGTATGACTTCAAAGCCCATAATTTTTCTGTAGTATCATATACTGATTCCTTTTTCCCTCTATTCTAAGCCAGTTTATTTAAACCTCTAATTTACTGGTTCATTGAATTTATTCTTCTCATATCAGGTTGAAATGAAAGTTTTTAATAACTCAGGAGATGAATGGCCTTTCTCTTGCTCAGTAGATAAATGTATTCTTTCAAAAATTGGACTCAAATATGGATATTTTATTGTCTATTTGGTGCTATGGTGTACCACCAAAAATCTTCTATAAAATAACATTAACACCAAGAATTTTCCTACTACACAAGGGAGTATCTCACAATCATTCTTAAAGAAACCAATAAAAACAAAACAAAAGTGTCCAGAGCAGTTATCCAAGCATTCCTCTTACCTGTAAAATGAAAAGCTGAAGAGTAGGCCTAACTTTTCCCTGGATATAGTATTCATAGTCACAGATAGCCATCCCTGCAGAGTTATAGAAAAGATTGGCTGCTTTGTTCCCTGGGAGACATTTTTTCCATTTCTTCTCCTTGTTGTTTTATTCTTCTGAAAGCTTTTTAAGGCTTGTTTACTTACTCACCTGCAGCTAAAACTTGTTTTCATAGGTAGGCGGTAAGGCTTTTTTTTAGTGCCAGTTATAGCTTACTTTATTCTTTAAAAGAAATCACTTTGATTTTTCCAATATTTAGAATTAAAATCTTCACATAGTATTTTTAAGAGCAATTTCTGTGTATTTATCTGAGGATTACCTTTGGTTCTGCTAAACTTTAATACTTGGCTGGATGTATGTATGCCAACAGTTTTCTCCCATTTTTTGCTTGTTAACCTATACCTTCAAAATACAAAAATACGTGTGCATGAACGTCATTATTGGCTTCTTATTGTTGAGTCAACTTCTGAAATCTTGCTCTGGACTCTACTTTCTGAAGGAATTCAGCTGCAACAGAGTATTTCCACAGTATAATAACCCCACTGTGGAAACTGCTTTTGATTTTCTTAATAGAAAGACGTACAAGATTTATATATACTCATTGGTTATAAGTGTTAGACTATTTTGTTATGTGATTTAGTAAACCCATGAATTTTTCTTACAGAATATTAATTTTAAATTTATTTGATTAAGCTGACAGAATTCAATGCAATTAAAGTACATTTAGAATAGAATAATGCTTTTAAAATAATACTTCCATATTAAAAATAAACTTTTTATACTTTGCAAAGTGTTTGATACAATACTATGTACCTCATTATGGCTAAGTAATTACTGATCCTTCTATTATTTAAAAATACAGATGAAAGAAAAAGAAAGAAGGAAAGAAAGAAAAAGAAAGGAAGGAAGGAAGGAAGGAAGGAAGGAAGGAAGGAAGAAAGAAAGAAAGAAAGAAAGAAAGAAAGAAAGAAAGAAAGAGAAAGAAAGAAAGAAAGAAAGAAAGAAAGAAAGAAAGAAAGAAAGAAAGAAAGAAAGAAAGAAAGAAAAAGAAAGAAAGAAAGAAGGAAAGAAAGAGAAAGGGAAGGAAGGAAGGGAGAGAAGGAAAGAAGTGAAGGGAGGAAGGGAAGGGAGGGAGGGAAGGGAGGGAGGAAGGAAGGAAGAAATTTCTACTGAGTGCAGACAGCCAAAAGTCATATCTCAGAACTTTCAGCTAAATCTTCATGACTTTATATTGTCAGGTATTTTAATAAAAGATTGATCCATTTTGATCTTTGACTCCTGACAAAATTTCAAGCACAGCTTTCTTTTTCCCCATTTGCCCACATCTGACTAGAAAGCCCTGCATTTTCTTCTTTGACTCCAGCAGGAACTTCAAACCATGAAAGCCCCAGTCAAGTAAATAGGAATCCTCTCTCCATGCCCTTTACTAACCATGACCATTCGTCAAGGCACCAGCTACTCACTTTCTCTCCAGCCATTCTTAGATCTGCTGCGGAGCCTGCCCTGTTCTCAAAAAGCTTGCTTCTGTGAGTAAGGAATCTTTCATACCTTTTTGTGCACATGTGGCTTCATCACAGTCACCATCTAAACTAGTAGGGCATCAACCCTGACCCCTGTAGGGCAACCACAGCGAAGGTACCAGTCTTGACAATATCACAATTTCACTCAGTTTTCTAGTTTTAAATATTCAAATTAAAATATGTAAGGCTTTTAATATTGATAACATTCCTTGTATTTTACAGTGTGACTAAGTTCTTTGCATATTTTTTTATGAAGGAGTAGATGTTGGATTTTATTATTTTTTAATTAAACTATAGTTGATTTACAATGTTGTGTTAATTCCTATTGTACAGCAAAGTGATTCAGTTATTTATATATATATATATATATACATATACATATACATATACATATACATATTCTTTGTTTAATATTCTTTTCCACTGCGGTTTATCATAGGATATTGAATATAGTTCCCTGTGCTATACAACAGGACCTTGTTGTTTATCCATTCTATATATAAAAACTTACATCTGCTAACTCCAACCACCCACTCCATCCCTCCTCCAGCCCCCTCCCCCTTGGCAACCATCAGTCTGTTCTCTATGTTCATGATTCTGTTTCTGTTTCACAGATAGGTCATTTGTGTCATATCTTAGATTCCACATATAAGTGATATCATATGCTCTTTGCCTTTCTCTTTCTGACTTACTTCACTTAGTATGATCATCTCTAGTTGTATCCATGTTGCTCTATGCATGTGTTTTGAACACTACGTAGCCTCACCAATATAGACATATGCTAGTATATACATGGTTTTTTTTTAATTTTATTTTTTATTTATTGGCTGCATTGGGTCTTCATTGCTGCACTCGGACTTTCTGTAGTTTCAGAGAGCGGGGGTTACTCTTCATTGCAGTGTGCGGGCTTCATATTGCAGTGGCTTCCCTTGTTGCAGAGCACAGGCTGTAGGCACGCAGGCTTCAGTAGTTGCGGCATGTGGGATCAATAGTTGTGGCTCTTGGGCTCTAGAGCGCAGGCTCAGTAGTTGTGGCACAGGGGCTTAGTTGCTCCATGGCATGTGGGATCTTCCCAGACCAGGGCTCAAACCCATATCCCCTGCATTGGCAGGTGGATTCTTAACCACTGCGCCACCAGGGAAGCCCTATACACATGTTTCTTAAAATGAGATTCTTGGGTCATCTGCAGTTCAAGTCACTTAGGAATGCTATGTTGAAAGTGTAGATTCTTTTTTTTTCCAGTTTTATTGAGAAATATAGATACATCACTGTGTAAGTTTAAGCTGTACACCCTGATGGTTTGACTTACATATATTGTGAAATGATTACCACAGTAGGTTTAGTTAACATCTATCATCTCATAGAGATACAGTGAAAAGAAAATTTGAAACAATCTCCTTGTGATGGGAACCCTTAGTATTTCTCTATTAACAACATTCCTGTATATCATACAGCAGTGGTAACTGTAGTTATCATGTTGTACATTACATCCCTAGTACTTATTTATCTTATAACTGAAAGTTTGTACAATACCTTTTGATCACCTTCCTCCAATTCCCCCTCTTACAGAGTCCAGATTGTAAGGACACATCCCAGATCCCTTAGAACAGAATTCCTGACCATGGAGCATAGAAGTTAGTGTTGCTAGTGATAACCTAAGATACTTACATATATTTTAGTTTAAACACCATGGGACTGGTATAACCTTGAGAAAAACCGGCCTGCATTTATTCATAGACTTATTGTGTTTATTCAATCACATCGCAGCTGTTCCACTCAGGACCCATTGTTGTTGTTTTTCATGTAAATTACCTTGAATATCTTTGTGTGTTATGATTCCATCCAAAAGAAATCTCTCAAAATCTTAACATTTTGTGTTTACTTTTATTTCCATTAATATATGCATTTCATGAGAAATAATGGATTAGACATGAGTTTTTTAAAAGGACAAAAATAACATAAGTGCTAAAGATTTCCAGGCTAGAAAGATTTTCAACCATATATTAAAAGTAACAAAACAAAGATATGTGGTGTGTAGTACATCAATAGCATACACAAGTAAAACAAATTATTATAGGAGCTGAACACTTTGACAAATTTGATGGCTAAATAATAAAATTACTCTCAACGACATTCTTTTTACAGTGTATTTTGATGAACAGAGTTTCCTTAATTTTAAGTCAAATTTATCAATCCTTCCTTTTATGATTAATTCATTTTGCATCATGTTTATGAAATATTTACTGACCCCAAGGTGATAAAATTATTCTCTTGTGTTTTTCACTTGGACCATTTACTAAAAAGATGATATTTTCATCACTATATTCCAGAGAATGAAATTAGAAAACCATAAATATATGGATTTTAAACCTATTCTGTTCTCTATTCTGTTCCACTGATCCATTTGTTTGTCCTTGTATGAGTACCAACTGTCTTAACTACTGTAGCTTTATAATAATTTTAATATTTTTGGAAGGGAAAGTCCTCCAAGTTGTTTTTCTTTTTCAAAATTTCCCTGAACTGGTGTTTGTCCTTTGAAAATCCATAAAAATCGAACAATAAGCATGTTCAACTTGACCCAAAAAAACTGCTCAGATTTTTATTTGGATTCTGTTAAGCCCGTAGATTGATTTGGGTACAACAAATTTTGAGTTGTAATATGAGTATTTTCATTATCATTAAATTTAAAATGTTAAAATTTCCATTGAGATTTGTTACTTGACTCAATGTTTATTTAGCACTGTATTGCTCACCTTACTAGAAGCTGGGATTTCTTTTGATCTTTTTGTTATTGACTTCTAACTTAATCCCACTATGCTCAGTGAACATACTTCGAGTGATCTAATTCCATTGAAACTGAGACTTGTTTTTAATGGCGTAGATAAGTTGAATGTGCAACTTAAAGAATGTGTACTTTGTTAATTGCGTACATACTTATAATTGTTAGATCTTCATTTGAGGAACTAACTAATTGTTATAAAGTTCAATTTTTGTCTCATTTAATGCTTCTCATCCCAAAATATACCTGTCTGATATTAAACTGAATCTCTACTTTGTTTTTGTTTGCACCTTTTTCTTCTAAATTCTACTTATAAGATTATATCTAAACTTACAACCAGTTTGTTTTAAGTGTGTCTCCTATGTATAGTATACAGTTAAGTCTGTGATCCTTTTACATTTATCGATATGGCAGATATGTTTTCATTTTTAGTTCTTTTGCATGAAATTAAGGTTTAGTTTCCTTTTCAATACTTTTTAATTTGTTACCTCATGGTCTTTTTGTTTTGTTTTATGAAATTGCTTTTTGGATTATGGTTTTCTCTGGGTATGTGCCCAGTAGTGGGATTACAGGATCATATGGTAGTTCTATTTGTAGTTTTTTTAAGGAAACTTCAAACTGTTTTCCATAGTGGCTGTACCAACTTACATTACCACCAACAGTGCAGGAGAATTCCCTTTTCTCCACACCCTCTCCAACATTTGTTGTTTCTAGATTTTTTGATGATGGCCATTCTGACCAGTGTGAGGTGATACCTCATTGTGGCTTTGACTTGCATTTCTCTGATGATTAGTGATGTTGAGCATCTTTTCGTATGTTTGTTGGCCATCTGTATGTCTTCCTTGGAAAAATGTCTATTTAGGTCTTCCGCCCATTTGTGGATTGGGTTATTTGCTTTTTTGGTATTAAGCTGCATGAGCTGCTTGTATATTTTGGAGATTAATCCTTTGTCCGTTGCTTCATTGGCAAGTATTTTCTCCCATCCTGAGGATTGCCTTCTTGTCTTGTTTATGGTTTCTTCTGCTGTGCAAAAGCTTTTAAGTTTCATGAGGTCCCATTTGTTTATTCTTGATTTTATTTCCATGATTCTAGGAGGTGGGTCAAAAAGGATCTTGCTTTGATGTATGTCATATAGAGTGTTCTACCTATGCTTTCCTCTAGGAGTTTTATAGTGTCTGGCCTTACATGTAGGTCTTTAATCCATTTGGAGTTTATTTTTGTGTATGGTGTTAGGAAGTGTTCTAATTTCATTCTTTTACATGTTGCTGTCCAGTTTTCCCAGCACCACTTATTGAAGAGGCTGTCTTTTTTCCACTGTATATTCGTGCCTCCTTTGTCAAAGATAAGGTGCCCATATGTACGGAATTGCTTCTTCTAATATTTAGGAAGATTTAATATTTGTTTCACTGATTATATACCAAACATTTTTCATTTTAAAAAGTTTACACTGACTTGGTACTATGAAAATAACACCGTTAGTATATATCAATTTCCTTTCCTTTGGCCTGCATAACAGCTGGTGCCATTCCTCTGTCCATAACCCCCGACTAATCATGGAAGTTAGCCCGATGACAGTGGACAGCAAACAGTTCTTGTACACTGAGGTTCAAACACCACAAATCTATATGAGGACATCCTCTGGTGTACTTAAGCATTTTCTTTCTCCTAGAGTAACTTCCAACCAATAAGAGATGAAAAGAATTGATGGGGCGCCAAGCCCGTGTGCCCAGCCCACAGCAGGCAACGAGTGGTCGCCCGTGAGGGCGGCGGGCAGCCCCAGAAACAATCTGTGCCCTTGGTCACTGGGAGCCAGCGAGGTGTCCTCCGCGGTGCAGAGGGACTGCAGTCTCAGAGTGATTCCATACTGCAGGCAGGTCACAGAATTCTGAACTATAAGCTGAGCTTACTCCCAGACCTGGAATGGCCAAATATCAAGGTGAAGTTCACAGTTTGAAACTGGGTGGTGATTCAGTCATAGAAGGAGTCAGTGACCAAGTACTTGTGGCAGTTGTGGTCAGTTTCACCTTGATTGCTACCCTGGTATATGCACTTTTCAGAAATGCACATCAAAACATTCATCTAGAAAACCAAGAGCTGGTAAGGGTGCTTCGGGAACAACTTCAAACAGAACAGGATGCACCCGCTGCTGCCCGACAGCAGTTCTACCCTGACATGTACTGTCCAATCTGTTTACATCAAGCTTCCCTTCCTGTTGAAACAAACTGTAGACATCTCTTTTGTGGTACCTGCATTGTTGCATAATGACGATACAGTTTGTGGCTTGGGGCGATCAGTTGTCCAATCTGTAGACAAATGGTAACTTTACTGCTAACAGTATTTGGTGAAAATAACCAGTCTCAGAATGCTGTATCATTGCATCAAGATATTAATAATTATAACCAGAGATTCTCAGGGCAGCCCAGATCTATTATGGAGAGAATTATGGACCTCCCCACCTTACTGAGGCTTGCGTTCAAGGAGATGTTTTCAGTCGGGGGTCTTTTCTGGATGTTCTGAATCAGGATAATACTTTGTTTAATGGGAGCTTTTTTCTATCACATATCACCTCTAGATTTTGTACCTGAAGCCTTGTTTGGAATCCTGGGATTTCTTGATGATTTCTTTGTCATCTTCTTATTGCTCATCTACATCTCTATTATGTATGGAGAAGTAATAACACAGAGACTAAACAGATGAAAAAAATGAGTTTACTAAAATATTTGCGCTAATGTATAAAGTCAAACAAAAGGACCATGGCAGTATAAAGCATTTGAATATTATCTTACAAGCTTAAAACCACTGTATGACAAACGTGATTATCATTTGCCAAATGCCTAGCAATATATGACTGGAATTTTTACATGTCACAGGTCCCAATATTAAGGTTAGAATTATAATGATTTACAGCTGTATCTTGATTCTGTGTTGTCTATAAAGTTGTGGGAAAATATGGAATTACATAAAATGGGATGCTTCTCTATCTTCCCCCTCCAAATTATTCAGATTAATTGAATGTATAGTAAGATATTATCAAATATACAGTTTATCCAATTCATCCTGCTCAGTGAGTACCTATATGATACTATATTCCTGTGAGACTCACGTAAGTATTTTGGTTACAATAAAGTACTGTACAATATTGGGGGGAAAAAAAAGGATTGTTGGGAAGATATCCCAACTTCCTTTACCCTCATGGGAACAATTCTGTGATTTGTTTTATATGGTTTCTCAGGATCTCAGTTGAATAAATTTCTATTTGCCCATAGCAGTGGCCCTTCTAATTAGTACACATTTTATTGGCTTTCTTTACTTCCTTGATTAATTTCCTACTCCTTCACCTACTTCTCCTCAAATGTTATTCCTTTTGGTGAGGAAGGAATTAAAGAAGTTGGTCTTTGAGGAGTAGATGTCTCAGGAAAAGAAAGAAGGCAGCTGCCCATGTCTTATGTCCTTATAAATGTGATGATTACGGGACCTCTTTTCCCTACAAACCACGTTAACACTGTTTTCCAGGATAGCAGTCCTTATGTATAAAATGTTTAAGTAGAATATCAGTGGTTTAGGTTTACTTATGATAAACAAAACTAGAATCTATGGATTTTGTGAGCTTTGACTCCCTGGAAATTTTCCCATGAGCTATACAATAACCTACAGTATTAAATGGATATATTTCATAAATTAAACACTTCCTACTGTATGATGTAAAGCATATGTATCAGAGGAGACCTCCTTTACTGCTCTAGGTTACACAGCATGTGTACAAAATAGGAAAGAAGATCCTAGGAAGCAGCTCTTAGCTGCCTAGACCCTCTCCCTCATTCACGTCTGGTTCTTAATTGCTTTTATTCTTAAAGTTTTTCATAGAACTTGATAAAGAGTAAGCTCTCTAATTCTTGTGAGTCTGGCTTTAAATCTGAACCTTCATGTTAGTTCACCTCCTAAATAAATTATTTACTTAAGTATTTGTCCTGGAGTCAGCTTTTGGAGGAAAATAAGATACCTTCTTTCCCCTTTACCTCCTATTGTAGGTTGGGTTCCCAGGAAGCAGACTCTGAGACACAGTTAGTATTAAGATATTTACTAAGGAGTACGCTTAGGATACACATTTAACGGGAGGGATAAGAATCAGGTATGGGTAGAAGGGAGAAGTCAAGTTGGAATGTAAACCCAACATTAGTCTAGACTGATAACTCCAGGAGCTCTGAGCTACAGTGTTCCTTCAAAGTTGTTGCACGTTGAGCTGAGATGGCCAGTCATTTACACTCTACTAGCTCTCGGTCATTGTATGTGGCTGAATGAGACTTGGGCTAGATGAGTTTTTACAGCTGAGGCAACCCTTGAAGAAGCAAAAAGTTTATCTATCAACAATGCTTTCAGCCTTTCAACAAGGGCAACAAGTCTTTCCTTGAAATGGCATATGAGTGGTATATCACAGTCATTATACACCTTCTGGGTTTTATGACTGCATCATTTTTTCTAATTTTTTTTCTACTCTACTTTTTTAAACCTTTGAATATTCTCATTTTTTTACTTGTTTATCAATTTCAAATGAGATAATCAGTGTGATTTCACAGCCTCATAATTTTTCTTCCCCCTTTCCCTCCTAAATATTATTAATTATATTACTTATGGATTTTTAGGGTTGATTACATTTACATTACATTCTGCTTTAGTCTTAGTCTTGTTATTAAATAAATTGAATTGCATATCACAAATCATTTTGCTATAATTTCTCAATTCACCTTATGTTCAACTGAAGATTTTAAATTGTTAATTTCTTTAGGAAGGGCTTACAGAACATATGATTTGATTTATTTTTTTGTATGTGCAAATACATTTTCTGCTTTATGTATTTTAAAAATAGACTCTATTAGTCAGCTTTTGCTACAGCAATAGGCAACTCCAAGACTTCAGCTGCACATTTGCTGGGCTCTACTGGCTTGGACTGGCTCAGCAGGGCTTCATGACCTTTTCATTGAGGGACATAGGTTGAAGGAAGGGCTATAGTCTGGGTCCTGCTATTCTCATGGCAGCGGACAGGAGCACAAAAAGGACTGATGAAAACATGAAATTTCTCTTAAAATCTCTGGGATGGCACGTTGACATTTTTGTTCACATTCTGTTGGCTATAGCAGATCATGTGGCAGAAGCCATGTGGCAGAAAGCCATATGGCAGAAAGCCATATGGCAGAAGGTCATATTGGACAGGAGTGAGTCAATGGCTTTGACAACAATACAATCTAAATACATTCCATGGTAACTGTAATTGAGTTCTCTCTCTTCTGCTTACAAAATATACCTACTCCTTCCCAACAAAGGTACCACAGATGGTTCATTCATACATACATGGCCCTAGGCTTGAAACCCAGGGTCTAATGATAGACTATTCTTCATCAGGACCAAATATAGATTCCCTTTATTTGGAGGCCTGTAAATGAAATAGAGACAAATAGTATACAGTAGTGAAAACAGCACATGTAATTATAGCAAGTACTCCTACTTGGAAAGGAAAATAATGGAAACTATATGGCAGTTACTGATTAACAGCAATTCTGAAATGCTTATAAGCAAATATTTCAAGATTCTCTTTTCTAGAAAAAGGGAATGACCTTTGATTAGGCTCTAGTTCTGCTCCTGCTAGAAACTCTCAAGTCCCTTTTTATCCATGGCTACTCGATATGTGCTCTGGGATATCTTTTCTTTTTCATTACCCTTGGTCACATCTGAAGAGTTCTTGCTTTCTGGCCACAAAAGAAAAAAAAATGCATATCCAAGGGTATTTTTTGGTTCTTGAACCACTAGAGTCTCTTTTAATCCAAGTTTCAGATTCTTTTCAAAATATATTACCTAGTCCTTTTTAAATTTCTATTTGATTCAGCTCAGATCTAAGTGTATGTGGCCATACTCATAAAGTATGCATCATTTTCTTTGGACTTAATTTTAACAACCTGCAGGTATCAAGCTTCTGCGTGGTCACCCTTTGTCTCCTTTCCCTGAGTCACTTTGTTTACCTGAAAGAATTACCTGAGAGTCACATTAATCTACGCGGGAAGAAAATATGCACTCTTCCTTTGCCTTTTGATGTTAAAAGTTGTTTTTCTTCTTATGAACCTTTGTTAATTTCTCTGAAATATGATGCTTTCATATGGGCACATCCCAGTGTTGACTTTTCCATATTCATTTCGTTCCAATGTCGAATCTTCTCTTAATATTTGTGGAGTCTCAAGCAAGAATAAAAGTGGTGCCCCTCGTACCAAAATTCTATATCTTGAAACATAAGGGATTAACACGTTTTAAGTAAATTACATTCTGTCATCCTATTTTGAAAAGATAATTGTGACCAAAAAAAAAAAAAATCACTCTAGTTTCAAAGCTGAAAACATATCAAAACTACTGAATGCAACTGTTAGTGAGTATATTGAGGGTTATTGCTTTTGGTGCAACAGTGTTGAGTGATCCACAATTTAAATAAAAATATAACTTTTAAATTATTAAATATTTATAGCATATAATTATTTATGCTTTTATTTTAGGAAAAATCAGAACTATGTTGTTATAATTAACATCTTCACAAAATGTGTTTTATTTGTAAAATTTTAATACTGATTAAATTTCTTTAGTAGTTATCTTATTATTATGTCAGTTTGAAGAAGCCGTTGCCTACTGATGCATGTCTTTAAAATCGTCCATAAAAGTCTGAAAGCAAAATTTAGATGCATAATTAAATTATGTACTTAATATACAATATTCTAATATTATAATGGTGTCACAATAAATTATCAGTTTGCATAAAATATTACAAACTACATAAAATAATCATATAAGTTGCTATCAGCTATACAGTGATTTTTCACCATGTCTTAAAGTATCTAAATCAATATAGTATTTGATAAATTCCTCTTTCTATGAATTTTATGTTTTTGGAAAATACTTTCTTGTCATATCTCTTGGAATATTTCCATTTCTATTCACACTCTTTAATCTGATTCTTTTTTTCATATTCTGAGTATTTAACAATGTCTAGTTAATTGTTCATTGCCTCCAATTTCCCATCATTTCTGGGATAATGTATTTATTTTCCTTCTCATACTTTACTAGGCTTTGTGAGCTCATGCTGCATTATTTTTACTGTCTTGCCATAGTTTCATAGATTTTCCTGCCAACTTTTTACTATTGCTTCAGAAAGGTAATCCATTCATTGAGCTATCTTTTAAATCTTGGCAATATATTTCAGCAAAATTTTCAACAGCTCCATGAAATATATTTTTCTGAGAATATTCTTTTTTTATTTTTTTCTCATGTCTGTCTTATTTGTTTTTTGTAGTATGTTTTTATGTATTTTATAGTAGTTCCTTTTTTTGTCCCATGTTTTTTGATGTTTTGAGTTATTCTTTGCAAAGTTTTTGCAAGGCATGTAGGAGATGAGCCATGGACATGTACCATCTGGAATTCTGTGAGAGAGAGAGAGAGAGAAGGAGAAAGAGAAACAGACAGACAGATGAGAGATAGCAAGAAGAACCAGATCTGATGTGATTTCTAATTGTGCCCAAAGAGATACTACACATCTTTCAAATATAAATAAAATCTATAAATGGAAGAATGTGCACTCCTGCCAACATGTTGATGGAAATCCAGAGGTGCTTCAAATACAATTTTAAAGTGATCAGTGGTTTCAGTTTCCCCATGAGGGCTCTAAATTTACAGCCTAGGTAGGTTGGAAATAGAACAATAGAACAACTACACTTTAGGGGTAGTAATATTAATTGCTAATCATTAAAAATGCTTTGCTGTGTTCCAGAGGCTGTCCTAAATGCTGTACACACATTATTTATGACCCTATGACAAAGTTATAATTATTATCCCATTTCACGGATAAGAAAAGTGAAAGAAAGAAGATTAAGTAACTTGCCTGAAATCACAGATTTCCAGGTTTCTATTTTCTCTCTCCTGGTAGATTATTTTAAGACTAAGAAGTGTGGGATTTCTTACGGGAGAACAAGGATTACATATTCAGAATTGCTTCAGAATATTGGATTTTTCTCTGGAGCTGGGAAAGAACCTTTTACGTATCCAATATATTTTGAGCTCCTAAATATCTTTGAGTTTCTCAGACTTCTTTATCACTTTTGAGCTCTAAGTGTGAAGACTTTCCTTGAAAGAAACTTTGAACAGGAAAGATAGGATGGGATGCTGGTAGAGGTCTGTTGTAAGCTCTAGGCTCAAGAGAGAAAGAAGTTATTCTAAAGGATTCTTCTTCAAGCCATGTTCTCCAAGGGACAGAGACTTGGGGGGGAAAAACTGCTCTTTCTATGAATAGTATACTTTTGAAGAATGTTTCCTTTTTGTATCTCCTGGGAATCTAGATTACTTAACGGATTTTTAAAGGATGAAGATACTATCACTTTTAAAATTAAAGGTCTATTAAACTAATCAAATCTTTTTTTCAAATAATTTAAAACAGGATTGTTAAAATATTTTTAAAAACACAATATTTAGTAACTAAAGAAATAAGGTAAAACATTCTGAATATCTTCCATTCTTACAAAAATATATAGATTATATATGATTTACTAATACACTACAATTATCTTTGAAATAAGGAAGAAATATACAGAATAGAAATGCAGTCAACAAGTTTTGAATATAATCATCATCTTAGTATCTGTATTTGAAAGTGACTCAAAAGATTTCTAACCAAGTAACAATAGCAATTTTATATTCTTCAATGAAATAAATAATTACTTTCTTCCTCCTTTCTTTATGTTTTGTTGAAAATGATCATGATGTACTGGAAACCTTGAAGATGCACGCAATCTAACAATACACAGAGAGAATGCATTCTATTTTTTGGAGAACAAACCATCAAAGTTGACTCAGATGGCAATAATCTTATTTTGACAGCCATCATTTATATAACATGTCAACCTTAGAGTGAAAATAGACAAACAAATTATGATGATCTGTCACCTTTTATGAGTTCAGGAAAGCAAAAGCACATTTCATGAGAATGAGGAATGGAAACCTGAAATTGCTCTAATTAATTCTGTTAGCCTCTCTTAAAATAGTAAAATGGAAGACAACATCCAAAGTCCAATATAGTTAGTTAAATTATAGCATGAAAGAAGAAATCTGATTCTAAATCATACTGTATTAAACTGATCTAAATGAAAACACAGAAAAATTATATATTAGCAACTCATCACAGATTATTTTCATTGGTAACATCTATGTTAATGAGAGAAAACACGTGTAGTCTATTGTCACATATTCAAAAACATTTAGGTTTATTTAAGTAAAGGAAAATTATAGAATAATACAAAGTAAGTTATTAACAATAACTAACAATGAAGAAGGTGGAGTAAGTCTATCAGTTTTCCCTTAGAAATTTCAGAATTGCTGAGTTGTTGCATAGAGTATGATTTGTTCTTTTATTTCAATGATTGAAATAAAAATAAGTCTTGAAAGAAAACAAGTGCGAGACCCAAGAGACATTAAGCAAGTACAATCAACAGGACTTTGAGACCAATTATGTGTCTCATAAGCAAGTCATAGAGTAATATATTTTTATTAAACTATGATTTCTCACTTGGATAAATATGCTGATTTTGATTTCTTTAAGGAAAAATGCGAATATAAAGTTAGGGGTGTTTTGTTGTTTTATAAGGGGAAGGCTGAAGTTGTGGGAAGACATTCAGGAGTCTTTCTGAAACCTTGAAAATGTTAAAGTATGTGGGCCGAGCGATGGGATTCAGAATGTCCTGCTTGAGCAGTGGAGGAGCTGAGGGTGCGGGGCGTGGAGACTATGGGGGCATAGGCAGAGAATTGACCCTCTCTGGGGGCGCAGCCCCTTTCTCACTTGCACACCTCATATCACCCTGTTTGGCCCTGGAGGATGACTGGTTAGCCAGAGATGGGTAAGATTCCTCAAGGGAGGAACAACCTAAGACAGGCACAGTCACAGAGGGGCCAACAGGGGTGGGGCACAGACCCCTAATCCTACTGAGAGAGGTCCCCTGCCCCCAGGGCTGTTTTGCTCTCCACGCCCAGTTCAAATCCACACCTGCTCAACTCGGACCCAGGAGGCAAACAAAGATCATTGCCCCAGTCATGTGAAGCCTTTGATTGTTTATGGGATTAACCTGAGAAGTGTTAGCCAGGAAACCAATAAAAGCAAGGTGTGATGAATCAGCAAGGCTCTTGATCCTAGAGGTCTTGAGCCCCCCGGTCCCATCTTTCTCTTCAGTCTGTGTCTGTGTTTTCTTCAAGCTTGCGGCACCCGTCACTCACCTCGAGTCGCCGAGCTGGTCGCGGCATGAAGTGAAACAAGACTTTTTTTATACTTACAGGAACCAGATGTATTCAGAAAGTGGTCAGGAATATGAGTTTGTGATTTTCAAGAGGTGTGGAGATTGAAGAGGTAGAAGGGGGATTTGTTAGCAGGGATGGAGACCATGGGAGTGGGGGAGGGTAGGAGATAGCCTAAAGACTGAGCAGGGGTCAGGGAGGGCAGAGTCAGGAATATAGCCCTGGGACTCACCAGCATTCATTATATGATGGGTTGAAACACAAGAGATTTTTAAGAACATGAAAAATACAAGATATGCTGTATTCTAAGTGAGAGAAAATGGAGGAGAGAGATTTTTTTTTTTAATAAAGAATAAAAAATAAAGTATGATGCCGAGACCAGCTCAGCGACTCGAGGTGAGTGACGGGTGCCGCAATCTTAAAGAAAACACAGACACAGATTTAAGAGAAAGATGGGACCGGGGGACTCAAGACCTCTAGGATCAAGAGCCTTGCTGATTGATCCCACGTTGCTTTTATTGAGTTCTTGGCATAGCCTAAGGGTCTAACACTCCCAGTTTAGTCCCACAAACAAGGTTATCTTTGAAATAAACAAAGAAAGGCCTCACATGACTGGGGCAATGATCTTTGTTTGCCTCCTGGGTCCGAGTTGAGCAGGGTGTGGATCTGAGCTGGGCGTGGAGCGCAAAGCAGCCCTGGGGGCAGGAGACCTCTCTCAGAAGGATTAAGGGTCTGTGCCCCACCCCTGTTGGCCCCTCTGCGACTGTACCTGTCTTAGGTTGTTCCTCCCCTGAGGAATCTTATCCGTCTCTGGCTAACCAGCCATCCTCCAGGGCCAAACAGGGTGATATGAGGTGTGCAAGTGAGAAAGGGGCTGCGCCCCCAGAGAGGGTCAATATTCTGTTTCCACGGTAGCCTATGCCCCCATGGTCTCCACGCCCAGCACCCTTAATTCCTCCAATGCTCAAGCAGGACATTCTGCATCCAGTCATTCGGCCCACATACTTTAATTACTTTTAGTAACATTTACAAGGTTTCAGAAAGACTTCTGAATGTCTTCCCACAGTATGAGTCTGGAACCTACAAAATGTATAAACCTTTGATATCGACTATATTTTTCAAACTGAAGACCTGTTCCTTATATGAATCACAATTACTTTATATATTCTAAGAAAGGAAAAATGCTTCCATTAAAATTTGATAATGATACTTCCTTATAATATCAATTGTAAAACCCATTCTGATTTCAGAGGTGTGAAAATGTAAAAGTGATGACAAATGGTGGCTATGATTATGTACCCTATTATATCGAGAACATTGCTTCATCAGTTATCCTTTCTCTCATTTGAAGCTTCAATCTCTCTGACTTGCCTGCATCATTCTTCTCTGCCTACACTTTTCTTTATCCTCCTTTTCAGTATAAGAAGTAAAACAGAGCAAAGATACAATAAACTTCAGTTCAGCTGAGTTCGGCGACTCAATTTGCTATGTTCTAAATGGCCTAGGCTTTTATTCAGATCTCTCCAATTCTTTTCTTTTCTACCTGACTCAAATAAAAGAGCCTCTCTTAATCAAAATTCCTAGGAATCATCTCTTCTTCATCTGAAATCTCATAGGACTTTGGACAGTTTCTCTTCTCATGTCATATATTCTTTTTGCCTGCATTTTTTTCCCTGTGACAATTTATTTTGGGTCTCTTCTCCAAGAGATGGGTAGAGAATGTTTCTGGAAAAGGAACAATATGTTGCATTAGAAAAGTGTATATCTTGTGATCATGTAGAACATATAACAGCTTTATGATAGTGGATAAACTGCTTATCCACTTAACCTTCTCTGAAACTCAGTTTACTTGTTTGTAAAACAGGAATACTGATATCTACTTTATGGTGTTTCATGCTGTCATTATGGCAAATAAATATTGTTAAAGCATCTTGCACCATGTTTGGTACCATGACATGAATGTTAAGTTATTTAGTTAATTCTCTTGTTCATCTTTGTCTCTCTCTTATCACCTCCCATGTTTCTTTGTGCAGAGTTAAAAAAAAAAAAAAGATTGCTTTGAAATTCCATTTCTTTCTATAAATTCCTAACAAACACAAGCTCACATTCAGCATTATTTTTAGAGAAATGTGCATGGTCTCTGTAAAATCGATTAAGAAGTCTATACTTCAGGAGTCCAGATTTTAAAACATTAATACGAGTTATAAAGAAATGTCATTTTGACACAGTGCCTTGTTAGCTACCGGAGTCTGTCTGCATTGACTAAATAGTAAGCCTGTGTACAGAAGAATGATTTCATAGAATCCATTTCTTTATAGGGTATCCCACAGTGGGTTGTAATTTCAGTGGCTGGGGCTGACAGCGTTTGGGGAATTGAGGAGCAGGGGTGAGTGAAAATCTGTGAAATGACAAAGCCGTTTTCCCTACAGAGCATTCATCCCTTTCTATGATAGTCCCTAAAAAATATCACAAATATAGCATTACAGGTAAATAGTACAAAGGAGAGGTTTTTATTGAATCACTTTCTCTTCTTTCACCTTTAAGAGGGAAAAGACATGAGTACTTCAAAATAGAATTTAAACTGATTCATGGGATAAATGTGAACATTAGTGTTTTACCCAGTGACAATTATTCACAAATGGTTAATTTTTCTAGTTAAACAGTGAAAGACTAAGCATTTATGTGTTTTTAATGCTACCATAATAACACCTTGAATAATTTCATTGTAATACTCAAAGTTTTTACTTTAATGGGAGCAATCACCATCACAACCATCACGGGGCCTTGGTAAAGCTCCTTTTCCAGAGCACGACATTGCCTGCTGAGAGCCTTAAGGGACACCTGCAGAGCCCCCTCCCCTGTCCCAGGCAAGTCATTTCCCTCCACCATGACACCATATGTCTCCGAATTTACACTACTCAAGAGATGAATTCCTAGAAGGAGGAAATTACAGTGATCACTCCCATTACCCTAAGAGAACAAGTTCTAATTCTCCCATTTGTTGCAACCCTATTTATCAGCTCTTATCCTAAGTCTAAAAGTATCAGGTGACCGTCATCATATGGACATTTACTCAAATGGCTCTGTGTACTTCTTAATCTGACCAAATCTCCCATCCTTTCCAAACCCCATAAATACGTTCATTATCTGTCCCAGAAATCACAGCCAAATCTTCCATATCTTCAGCAACTTGTCAGAACATTCCTTTCATCTTCTTGATCCAACTAAAATATGGGAGACAAAGAAAAACAAAACAAGTAAACAAACAAGAAAATGGCATCATTCCTCCATAGTGCTCTCCAGTGGTGACTCTTTACTTCCCCCTCCTTTGTATACCATGAGCGATTGAAGTGAGTTCCTCCACCTTTTCACTTCCAGATCATTTCTTCTCCCTCCATTCTCAAACAAAGCAATGAAAAGAAAACTGCTTCTGCTGATGGCCATCAGACCATAGCACTTCCCTGTTACAACCATTTATAAATTTCTCCGTTGTCCTTAAACATTGAAGATTTTAAGAAGTTAACACCAGGCTCAATAGGTATCTCTCAATCAAGGCCCCTATCTCCACTCTGGTTACTTAAGCAACCATGTAACAAAACATCCAATTTATTAATATCTGAAATCTCCTCATCGAACAACTTTTTCTCCATTACTCCTCAGCTTCCCACTTCCATGTTTATGGCCCAGAATCTCTTACTACCTATAACTTTATTCTATTTTAAAAATCTCAATTTTAAGTATTCTGCTTACTAACTACCCAGCTCCTATTTATCCTGCTCCTTTTTATCAGTAACCATAATTTAACATTATCCATTTTTGTTATGGCCATTGATCCTGGCATTTTTTACTATGCATCATCTTACTCTTGTCCTGACATCCCTCCATATATAGCTCAGATTCCCTGTGACCAAGGAGGCTTGATGTTCCCCTCAGCTTGATGACATTTTAGACAGGTTTCTTTCTGAAGATAGACCTCTAACTTCCTTTTTCTTAGAGCATTTACTTTAGAACATTTGCAATTTTAATTCCTTTCTCTGCTTTGAGATGTAAATCAGCCTCTTGCCAGTTTTACAACCTAGGAATGTCTTTCTCAAGGACCTGGGAGCCATGCCTTTAAAATATAATCATTAAGAAAGATAGCACCCCTAGATTGATAGTTAAGCCAAACATCAAGAGGGAGAGCATTAGCTAGCTGAGTTGACAAAGAACATTGTACTTTTTTTTTGAGCTGATGAGCCCATATAAAAAGTTAAATAATAGAAAGCAAAGTGCTATTAAATATGAGATTATAATTCTAATCTTCACGGCACTGTTTGGTTGTAACACTCATAAAGTAAAGCCATAATAAAGAATTACCAAAAAAAAAAAAAAAAAAGGAGAAGCACCTGTATCTCAGAGTCTCTGTGGGAGGGTAGGAGCCTAATGTCTTCCATAAGGATTAATTAGCAAACACAGATGGCCTAATCTCACTGACCAACCCACCAAATAGTTTTCTCTTCCCATTGCTTCTTCCTCATCTCCCAGTCTGTCTTGAATCCACTATTAGACTTTTTACCTTTCCAAGGAAACCATTCATGTCAGCATTATCCATGATCTACTTGTTGCCAAAGCTTTGATTCAACTGACTTCTTTTCATCCCACTTGCTCTCTCAATTAACTCAAATTACTCCCTTCTTTTTAAAATATTTTCTTCACTTGACTCTGTTACACCTCATTTCTGGCTAATCATCTACATTTTGACTACCTTTTCCAAGTCACCTTTGCTAGTGTCTTATCCTTTACTAGATCCCTAAATATCCTAGTTCCCCAGGGCTGAGGAATTGTCTCAGGCTCTACCTTCTTTCCTATGTATTCTCATTCATTAAAAAATATCCTCTACTCCCCACTATTTAAATATTACCAGTGGTATATTGTGTCTCTGTATTTCTAGGCTCAACCCCGTCCTTGAGCTTCCAACTGTCTGTTTAATATCTCTACTTTCATAAAAAATAAATTATTTTTGTATTGAAGGAAAATTATTTTAACTTTGCTGATTATACCGAAAAGGTTAAAGGAGGTACGATAAAACCTTGGATTGCGAGTAACTTGTTCTGCAAGTGTTCTGCAAAACGAGCAAACATTTCTAATAAGTTTTAACTTGATAAACAAGTGATGTCTTGCAATACAAGTAGTGCATGACACCAAATGTCACATGATCACAACCGAGCCAATGGTTCTTTCTCTCTCTCTCTCTCTTTCTCTCTCGCTGCGGGATTTCTCCAATTCTGCCTGGAGAAAACTGTGGCCTGATTGCGTTCTTGGACATGATTTAGAGGGGCTTGCTCATGAACAAGAGCCGCCAGTTGTCGATGAAATTGTATCATTGGGGAAGACCATGGGACTGGAGGTGGATGAGGATGACAGTCAAGAGCTGGTGGAGGAGCATGGCCAGGAGCTGCCCACCAATGAACAGCAAGAGGTTATGGAGGAGATCTGTCTGCAGAGGCGGAGGAGAAAAAGGCAGAGGAATCCCTCACTTCAAATGAGATTAGACTTCAAGTGAGATTAGGGAGAGGTGTAAAATGTGGGAAACAGTGCAACATTTTGTAGAAAAACACCACCCAAATAAGACTGTTGCAGTGCAAGCCATGAATCTGTATAACGACAATGCAATGTCACATTTCCACGAAATCATCAAAAGGAGGCAAAAGCAAGCGTCATTGGATAGGTTCCTTGTTAAAGTTGCACGAAAAGAAAATGATTCCATTGAGCCAATAGATAGCAGTGATTCTGTTAGTGATAGTGAAAGTCGTCCTACACAATAACCCTCCTCTCTCTTGTCTCCCTCACACCAGCCCCAAAGGTTTTAAAAGGTAAGGGCAGGTTAATTTGTTTATTTTTTAATATTTTGTATTTTCTTTATTATTTTGTATTATATTACAGTATTATAATCATTTTTATATGAATATTTTTGGGCTGTGGAACGAATCATCTGAGTTTCCATTATTTCTTACGGGGTAATTCGCTTTGATATACAAGTGCTTTGGATTATAAGCATGTTTCCAGAATGAATTATGCTCACAAACAAGGTTTTACTGTATATCTAAGTGAGGTAAAGTGAGACAAATATCTATAATCAGAAAATTAAGTAAAATGCTTCATAAAGCACTGCTCAGCATTAGAGATACCTATCTTTAGGGTGTAAACGTTGTTAGGACCATCTTCTCCAAAGCAGATTAATGCTAATTACATATTATATAAAAGCATATGAGTTTTATTGTTTTGATGTAAATCAAAGGCTCACTGCATACTTAAGATATAACATGAATATAAAAGCCCAAGGCTTAATGGTCTGTAACTCCTCTGAAACTTCCAGAGTTTGGACAAGTCATGGTTTTTATACAATGTTTCATGGGGTTCATCAGGTCTTTGAGGATACCTCAGGGATTAACTAGGGGATGAAGGGGAGTTCTGTAGGCTCTATCTTCTGGCTCCTCATCAACAAGATATCTTTCTTTTGTCTGCTTTATAAATTGATGGTCCCTGTAGATTTCAATTAGACAACATTTAGGACTATATTATATTTTATGGTGTTTTTGCTTTAAAAACAGATAATCCACTACAAAACATCTTAATCCTAATGGTGTATTACTTAACACTATTGCACTGTAAATGTTGACTCAGTACTTAAAATAACAAATATGCTATCATTTCTCAGTGAAAATCAGTGTGTGGAGTATAATGAAAAGAGCACTAGGACCAAGAGATAGGTTTCCAGTCATTTCCTTTTACTGATTAGCTGTGTGAACATAACTCATTCTGCCTTGTAAGACTCTTGTGGCAATTAATTAATTCCATATATAAGAGTCTGGTCTTATAAGTCTAGTGAGTGCTTGGTGAAGAGCTCAAGGCATACTTGTTAATTTTGAATTCAAAAGGAGTATTTTTGTTGGAAAGCAATCTCAGTTCTATTATTTCATTCATTAATTTAACATTAATTTATCAAATCTTTTTAAGCACATTGTCAATACATGTCAGTTTTGTATAAATTGGGGATGCATTAACAGTAAAATAAATATGATCCCTGCCCTCACAAAGATTATGCTCTGAAGGGACAGACAGACACTAATCAAATATTTTACAAAATAAGTGTTTGTGTGTGTGTGTGTGTGTGTGTAAAATTTGGTAAGCACTAAGTGAACATTACCTGGTAACAAGACATTGTAGTATAGCTCAAAGCTGCACTGGAAAGTAGAAAAATGTTCAATAATTGGAAAGTTCAATCACTAATAAAATAGTTGTACATCATTATAAATTAGTAAGAAGGCTAAACTCATGATTATTTTAAAATAAAAGCTGCCTTTATATTTAGAGTACAAGCAATAAAAGTGTTACTTCATGAAAACCTCTAGGGGAAGTTATTTTAATGACTATATCATAATGTATTATAATTGGGCTTTCTACGGTTGCTGGTACTGTGTGCCTTTGAAGTGCTCATATTGCTGGAGGGTATATTTCTTACATTCTTAATTATTCCTATGAAAGTTTTCTTCGTTATTAATTTGGCCTCTCCATGAAATAAGAATGTGCTAAGTTAATTTCTGCTTAGTTCCTTTGCAAAGGATCACTGCAATTCCAAAAACACTGAGACTTTGCTATATCTAGAAGTTATAATCATTAATGCTTAGATTTAAATATCAAGCATATAAATAATGGAATGGAATACAAAATAAAGTAAGACTTTATGTTGGTGCTAGGATGTTTGAAGCTTGAATATTTCTAGAGCCAAAATCCTAGCACTGTTAAAATTATTTTACTATCATGTAAGGTCAAACTTTTAGATTTTTTCATGTTGAAGTAAAAAGTATGACAAATCTCTATAATAAAAATAAATCAACAAAATATGTTCTCACAAGATATCTCCTCTTTTTCTGTTGCCTTCATGCAAATTCTAACTTTAAAGAGTGTACTCTTTTTCATGTGGTAAATATAACTGCTTTTCTACTAACACAATATTTCAAACAATTATCTAAAATAAAGACAATTAAGCAAATTATTTTACTTACTAGAAATAAGGGTAGGAAGAAGGCTTCCTACACATGCTCCTTATCATCCTTCCCTCATTTTAAAGCTTCATTCTCTGAGGGGAATTCTGAACCAATAAATTGGATTGACTTATGATCAATGAAGTTAAATCTCGAAATGTCAGCTTCATTGCAGTATTTTTTTATTTTTGCTTTTACTTTATTCCTTTTTAAATATCCATTATCCACTCCTCCATAGGGAGCTAGAGCCAAGGTCCAAAGAGAAAATGTTTCTGCTTCAAAAATTTTCTTTGTAAAGGCCTTAAGACTTATGTTATCAATATACCTGGCCTACATAATATTTAGAAAGAAAATGTAACTTTGAGGTAGTTCGATCAAGGATACATGCATCAAGGATACATCTGATGAAGGATACATGCATCTTCCCAGTTTAATCTATTATTGGTGTCTAAAAACCCATTTTTTTCAAAGTTGCAGTATTTATTCATTACACTATATTAAATGTAAGAAATAAAATAGCTAATGATTTTCAGTGTTTTAATATTCTCTCATGGGAGCTAGTATCCAGATTGTGAATTAATGATTGAACTTGGGAAGTCTTGAATATGTTTTCCAATCTTACTGTCTGAAAATATTAAGTATTAGCTTTAATCTTTGTGTGTGTAAATATATATACACACACACACATACACACACACATATTCCTCCTTCTCCCCAAGAATTTGAATTTAGAAATCAGCCACTGGCTTGGTTTGAATCCTGGATCTTCTACCTACTCTTTATGTGTCTTTGAGCAAGCTGTTTAACCTTTTTGCCTCAGTTTTTCATCTGTAAAAATGGGGTAATAATAGTGCCAATCTCATGGGGTAAAGATTTAAAGATTGTGTGTGTAAAACTTTTACGACAGTACCAGTTATAATCTCATTGATTATCATTTAGGAGCATCATGAGATACAATGATTGGGGAGAGAGACTAAGGAGGGGGAGAGAGAGAGACAGAGAGACACAGAGAGAGATTGATTAGGGATTTGCTCACGGGATTGTAGAGACTGCAAGTCCAAAATCTACAGCGCAGGCCAGCAGACTGGAGACCCAGGGAAAGAGTAACCATTCAAGTCTGAAGGCAGTCTGCTGGCAAAGTTCCCTTAACCTTTTGAGTAGGTTTTACCTTCCAAATTATCCTCATTGTATTCCTGGACCCCGCTGCTCATTGCTTCATTGCCAGCAGTTTTGCCCATACTCCCCACCCACCTCACTCCATCCTGGGTCCTCAGCAAGAAAAGTGTCTTGGATCTTCCAATTATCGACCCACAATTCAACTCAGAGGCTAATCTTGAATCTCTGTTTCTCCCATGTCTCTGTTCCCTAGTTTGAACATGAAAAATAGATACCTCCGGACCTTATTTCACTGTTTCCAAATTCTTTTCACAGGCAAAGGCACCTGCCCTACCTCTTAGCTAAATATAGATACCACGGAAAGGGTGATCAGAGGAGCCAGAATTCTCACGCTTCCTACTTCTTCACCAGAGCCCAGCAGTCCGATGGCTCTATTCCTGCTAATTTCTTTGCACTTCTGCTTAATTTCTTGGCTTTGAAAATGTAAATCTTACTTAAGTTGACCATGATTCTTTTTTAAATGTTTTATCTTCCATTAATTTTTATTTGAGTGAAAGAATATACCAGAGCATCAATTTCCTATGCCATTCTGGCTAAAAGACTGGGCTTATTTTTTAATGAAAGATATTTTTATTCAGAAGTCATAAATTGAAAATATTAAGAATATTCTCTAATCTCTCGATTTCATAATGTTAATCTTCATCCCCTGACCTCTCTTTTGTAAGGAATAAACATGTCACTGTGTAGCCTTACCAAATCTCTCACTTGCCCTGCGAAACAGAAACATGCTCCCTTGATCAGTGCATGGCGGGGAAGATTTATTCCAGCTTCCACACGCTGACTCAGGTAGAAAGGATGGAGATCACTAGGAGGCTTTTGTTTTTGTTTTTGTTTTTTGAAGAAAAGGATTACCATTTTGAGGCTGCTTTAAATAAAACATTCTTGGCTTTTAAACAAACATAAAGATATGACCAAAATTTTAAGCTATTTTTTTAACAACCTCAGTTACTAGAAATATTTTCTGGTTTCTAGGGAATAGAAACTAACTAAAAATCTATTTTTTGAAAAAGAGATACTGTGTGTGTGTGTGTGTGTGTGGAGAGAGAGAGATAGAGTTTGTGGGTATTCCAAGTGTTAATTTCATGTTATCATCTAAAAAATATGAATCAAGTACAAAGTAATGTGTTTGTACTTAGCCTCTAGTAAGTGGATGTTTCTTGTCTCAAGGGCAGAAGTATAACATCTTTAAATTTTATAGTCAATAAATTCCATGAGTTTTTAATGCTAATTCAAAAAGACCTTATATAAGATTTATTGTTATGTTTGACAAAACAAAAATATATTTTTCTTTTACTCATTTGGAAAGAGTCAAAATATAAAAGTAGACTATCACATCTAATTATCCACAAAACTCAACAGATCTTTTGTACTTTCACTAGCCTTATTGCAATAAAGCTTACTACATAAATCAATCACTTCCAAGTTTTAATTACCTACGTATAGTTATATTCAAGATAACTAGAATAGAGTAATGACATTCATTTATTTATTCATTTATTTTTTATTGGAGTATAGTTGATTTACAACTGTAGTGTTACTTTCTGCTGTGCAGCACAGTGAATCAGTTATACATATACATATATCCACTACTTTTTAGACTCCTTTCCCATGTAGGTTATTTCACAGTATCAAGTAGAGTTCCCTGTGCTATACAGTGGGTGCTTATTAGTTATCTGTTTTATACATAGTGGTGTGTATATGTCAGTCCCAATCTACTAATTTATCTATCTTCCCTTTCCCGCCTGGTAACCATGAGATTGTTTTCTACATCTGTGACTCTATTTCTGTTTTGTAAAAAAGTTCATTTGTACCATTTCTTATGTATCACCAGCTGTTGTCAGTTCTACCCAGCCCCCAGCCCCAAACATTCTCAGATCCATTTACTTCTTTCCAATGCCAGTAACAGTCCCTAGTTCACCATGTTACCACTGTAATAAGCTGGCCTCACTTCTTCATTTTTGGTCTTCTCCAATCCATTCTCACAAAAGCAATTCAGATTACAGCACTTTTCTGCTTAAATCCCTTAGTGACTTCTTAGCACTTTTAAAATAAAATCCAAACTTCTTACAAAGATCACGTCCTTGAACACTCTAGCTGGTATGCAGTCTTCCATCTTCACTCCCCTCCAGCAGGAGAGAGCCTTCTCACCTGGTGCTCTATTCTTGGAGCACTACGTTTCTAATGGCACTTCTGGGCACATGAATATCCTGATCCCTCTCCCTGGAATGTTCTTTCCTTTGCTGTTTGCATGGACAGCCCCTTCTAATCTTTAGGTATCAACTCAAACACTGCCTCATCAGAGAAGCCTTCCCTGATTTTCCTATGTAAAGAAGCGCTCCCTGTTTTCTCTCTTCTTACAACCCTGTTAATATTTTGACAGCATTCAACATAGTTTTAAATCAATCCAACTGTCTTTTTTATAGTCTTAATCTCATTTAGAATGCAAGTTTAATGAGTGAAAATACTTATTTATGCTATCCATCATTGAATTCTGGGAACTGATAAAGTATCACCGTGTAGTAGGGGCTCAATGAATATTTGCTGCTGGTTTGACTTTGGGGGCTGCACAGCATAAATGCTAATACTATGTACAGCTAAAATCATAGTGACCTCATTACAGGTCCCCCATTATTTGCTTTTTTGCCTTTTGTCCTTGCGTAACCCACGTAGTTAATTTGAGCCCTATTTCTCCTGATTACATATGCTAAAATAATAAGTAACATTATTGACTATTTGACATGTATAAAACGTTCTGATAGAGATTTAAAGGCATCTATTATTTTAACTGTTGCGATAATCCTGAGGTAAACGTTATTCACATTCCCACTGTTTAGATTGAGAAAACTGAGTATAGCAGAGTTAATTAACTTTCCAAAAGTCACAGACCCAACTTTCCAAAAGTCACAGACTTCAGAGACTGTTCTAGGATGCAGTGGGATCTTATCTGTAAAGCTGCTGTGGTGGTGATTACTGTAGTTATTTTTGAGCCAAGAAAGTATTGATAAGGTTGCAAACTACTTCACTTATACTCTTGTAACAATAATTCAAGGTTTTAGTAGCCATGGAGCGTGAGTTCTGGGGCCTTCTCTGTATTTTCCTGCCTTCCTGGTGCCAATCATTACGTCTGGGTTACCAATATAAGATCAAGAAAAAATTTTTGACTGTCCTCTTTCCCTTAAGTACAATTTTCACATCATTGTCTTAATTAAATCTTTTGAATTTCAGTAAAACTCATAGGATCAGATTTTATTTTCCCGGAGTTTTTTGCTTGACATCTTCCAAATTGATGTAAGGTCTCTTGTTAAGAAATGCTCACACAACCATTACATCTCATCAGGGACTACATATTCCCAAGAAAAATGAAGCCGTTTAAAATTTAAATTTCAAATAAATATTTCATCTTTTGGATATACTTGTGTGTTTCAAAATACCCAAGCTTAAATTATTGAAATAAAATTGAGTAATTCCCTACTTTACTGTTCCAGGTCAAAGATGTATTTTTCTGTGTCCAATTAAAATTTATTTCACTCTCCTTTAAGCTCTTACAGTAGCTTATTCATACCACTTAGACTGTCATCAGTCAGGAAGTGTTTTGGTGTTTTGATTTTTTTGTTTTGTTTTCTTTTGAATTTTCATATCCCCCATTAAATTCTGAGCTCCTCACAGACAAATAAATGCTGTAGGACTTGATATACCATCTGTGTTATGACCACGTGGTATTTTATCTTCTACCTCTCACACTCATACATGTCTGTGGGTTTCCACATTTTCCCTAATAATAAAACATGGAGAAGCACAGTTATGAGGTGATTAATGAAAAACTGTGTGGGGGGGGGTGGGGACAGTGAGTCATATTTTGGTGCTCTGACAGTCTCCCTACTGAGAGTGCCTCCTTTTTAGAAGGTGGAAACTACAATGTAGTCATGTGAAGTAACAGAACACATAGTATCAAATAATCACTGTCCAATGTTAAGACTACCCGTTTCCAAAGCAGGGGGCATGGGTTCAATCTCTGGCCAGGGAATTAAGATCCCACATGTTGCGTGGCATGGCCAAAAGATTAAAAAAAAAAAAAAAGAAAAGAAAAGAAAAAAAGAAAAAGAAACAATGAAAAGTATTTTTTTAAAAAAGTAAACTTCATAAGGTATTTAGCTGATGTTTCATTTTAGTCAAGAACTATAAACTCAGGTACAGCTCTGACAGTCTCTTATTGCATCAGACCCCAAGTTAGAAACTTTTTCCAAATATGACAATCGAGTGAGGGCATAACAGAAACAATGTAAAACAGCCCCAATGTATCATTGATCCCTCTTCCCCCTTCTAAACCTCCTCCTCCAGGAAGAGTTTTGAAAGATGGGTATGAAGGACAATATTTTATCAAACTTTATCTCAACAGCATTCATTAACTATTTCTGCACAATAAATATTTTTTTTCCTATAATTATAATCCCAGCATTTCCCTCAAGTAATTTATACCTAAGGTAATGGTGGTGATAAAATTGATGTGTGTCAAGCACCTCATGAATTATGGCCATGCAGGGATCCCAGTCCTATCCCTGACTACAACCACTTTAATGTACACGTTCTGTCTTTATAAAGTGTTAGCTATTTACATGTGTTACGCCTTTCACACTAGCAAAAAAGATATGAGGTAGGTGCTATTTTAACCCCATCTTATAAATGAGAAAATTGAGGCTTAAATAACAGTACATTTATAGTAAGTGATAGAACCAGGAGGACTGCAGATTCTGTCTTATTTCAAATTCTGTGGACGTAAGTCTTAACCATTTCTTGTAGTGATTCTCCATCATAAACTGTAATAAATAATGATTATATAGATGACTATCTTTCAGTATACTGAAATCATGTAATTATGTTTTAGAGTAACATTCCATGTGTAGATAGGTGAATTGAAGCAGATTGGAAGAAATAATGTCAATACTGTAACTCACTACCCTATGGGGGGACATGCCAGAGCTCCTTGCTGCCTGTCAGACTTATTATAAATACAGCATCCTTCTATTTAATCACTATGACATAATACAGAAGCACTCTTTACTAACTTCAAGCAGTTTTATTCTAGTGTACGAATACATTCTCCACCTTGCTGCCCCTGGGCTTTAAGTATTTTGCCTTTTATTAACATCCTAGTTTTTAGTGAGGGCCTGTCATGCATTAGGCATTGTGCTTCGCGTTAAGAACCCACGGATGAAAGAAATATGGCTTCTGCTTTCAGAGACGTCATAGACAAGCAGTGAAAATGACAGATAAATAGGTAGTATTCAATGGAAATAAGTATTAGATCATAGATAACTGTACATGATATCTTCTTCATTTCACATTCCTCCAAGAATCAGGCAAGAAGTAAGGAGGAGGAGGAGGAGGAGGAGGAAAAGGAGGATAGGGAAGAGGAGGAGAAGGCAACAAAAGCATGAAAGCAAAGAACTTGTTCAAGTGCAAATCATCCACCAATGTAGGCCAGGTTCCACCTTCTCCATGGTGTTTTCTCTGACATTCCCACCTGAAAATAAACTTTCCCTTTTCTGAACTTGCGTGGTTTTTATTTTGTATTGTTTAACATATATTATTGCTGTACATGACTGCCTTTCTCTGCTAGATGGGAAAACATATGTTATAAATGTTCATCTATTTTCTAGAATAATAGCATAGCTACATTAACTCAATAGACGTCCAGTGCATATACTTTGATTAGTGGAGTAAAATTATAAATAGAATAATGGAATGTCTTATGATCTATCAAACCCTAACATTCCTCAAGCTCTCTCAGCCCCCTAAAATATGCTATTTCCATTATTGAGACTTTCTGACTTTTTTCTCTCAGATATTTCTTTATCCTCCTCTATCATTAGTGATGTGTCTGCATCCTTTTTAAGTCATTCTATAGTTTGCCTTGTGTTATGTTGATTTTATACGAATATGGGATACAAAACATTTGCACATAACATGGATCTATACATTATATTGTTAGCTAAATTTACATTCTTATTCTGTGTTTTGTTTGTTTGTTTTTAACCCCCGGGATGCATTCAAGCAACGTAAAGATGGATGCAACCAGTGAATTGAATGAGGAACATTTTCCTTTCCCCAGAATGATGACACTAATTAAAGCCATAGCTTTTGACTGATGGCTTTTAAATCATCCTTATGTTTATTTCTAGATTTTCCCTAATGAATAGAACAAAGGAAATTATTCTCAGATTGTCAAATAACAGTAATGGTTTCAAGCACTTTGTTTAGTGCTTTCTACATATACTTATCATTTTCCACGTATACCCACATACTATTTTACAGTTAATTATTTATTGGTAGGTTGTCCCCACCCCCAAGTAAAAGAAACTAATTTCAGTTTTCCTTCTAACTAGAAACAACTGTTAATAATATGGAAATTTAATGAACACAAGGCAAGAATCTTTCGCCAAAACTATTTCTATTACATTCACATAATATTCTTTAAAAACTACTGCATCTCAGAGTTCTTTGGTAATGGAGAAACAAGTCATCATAATTTCATGTAATCATGCTGTTTTTCTAAATAGTTTGTGACTGTGACAGGTCATTTTTAATCCAGCTAGCTGTTTACATTATATTAATGCGAAAAATCCAAACTACAAATTTGCAAGCTCTTCATGCTGAAATAATGTCTGTCCTTAAATAGCTTATTTCTTGATCCACCAGCAAAATAATTTTAATCAGTTTATTGCCTACATCAATGTTCATTAACAGCAGGACAGAGTCGGTTTTAGTAAGTATAGCAAACCTTTCTTCAGTCTGTTTTCTGCATTGGTTCAGGAATGTTCTAAGAATTGAGTAATGAAAATCATGTCATAGGATGGTTGGCCAGGTAGGGAAGGTGAGAGGCATCAGGAACTATTCTGGACATGAGCGTGCTGATCTCATTGATGGGAAGCTTCTAGCATCTGTACTGCCTATTAGGAAGAGTAAACAGGTGTGCACACTCTATTTGCCTCATCCAACAATTCTGATAAGGAGATACTTACTCCTGAAAATAATTTGGATCCTCACAGGTACATTATATTACTCTTTAAGTTGGAAGTGGAAAAATGTAACTGACATACACCTCTACACACATGCCCATAATTCAAATTACTTACCATGCTGTACTAAAATTTTCCAATTAATCAGTCTGTCTGCTAACTGGATTGTGAACTTAAGACACAACTCTCATTATTTTACATTGTTTTATCTCTAAACACAAATTCTGTGCCTAACAAAGAGTTGGGGATGAAAATACATTGGTTGATTTGAGATAAACTGAAAGCAAGAAGTCAGATAGAGAAAATTTCCTTCCCTAGTGTTTAGAGAAATGGTGCTTGAGAGCTTAACCACTGTTCCATGGTCCTTGTCTCCTGGAATGTAGCACCAGCAGTAGACTGATAGAGAGTTAGGAGTTTTGGATCCCATTCCCCCTGGTTTCTCATTGCATTGTTTTTCTCTCCTTCCTTTATGCTTACTAACTTTGTAGATGCTCTGGGCCCCAAATGTTTTCTTCATTCAAACATTTTAAAACAAATATGTAATGTCAATCCATTTGTAATCTAATAGAAATAGGCATTTATACAAATCCTAATATAAAAGAGGTCTAACATATATTTCCTTTAAGCTAGCGTAATAACTAAAGTAGGAGAACAAAGTCTGCACAAATCAGTGGTGAACCTGTTACTGGAAAACTGGGTTCACCTCTTCATGGGTGTCAAGCCAACTGACACAACCAAGCCAAAGATCGGGAGAAGGAAGGAAGTATTATTACTTGCAGCAGGTAAGGAGAATGCTTGGGATCGTCCTCAAGCAGTGTCTCCCCAAACAGCAAAACTGGGGAAGTCTTAAGCTAAGGGTACATGCATATTCGTGAAGGGGCTTGAGCAGAGGAGAATTCAGCATAGAATTGGGGCAAAGGTTGAGTCCAAGCTTCAGTTGATTGACGTCTGGAGGGTCCACATCTTCATTCTGTCCTCCACGTGGGTGGGGGCCTTAGTTCCTGAAGAACTCAAAGATGTATTATTATGTGTATCTTTTGAGGAGGAACTAGGACTCTGCTTTATCACTGCACTATTGTTTGACTGCCTTTTCTCTGTTCCTGCATTATTTTGTTCCCTAAGATTATGGATTACTGAGACCTGTTTGAGGGCAAGCATTGTGGTCAGGCCTAGGCCAAAATGGCTTTTCTTATGTCAAAAGAGCCATGCCTGGTTCTTTTTCTATATCAACTCTCTAAGCTATCTGCCTAAATACCTAACTCCCCCAGGCCAACATCTTGATTTGGGAGAACTTTATCCTATTCATCAAAACTCCAAAACTGCTTCTGCCCCGGTGCAGGGTTCTAATAATCAAGAAATGTATTGAATCATGTTTGTTGGCCTGTTTCCCATGTAGGGAAGAGTGTGGAAGACCAAATATATAGCTGAATACCTCAGATCTAGGAAAAGGAAATATTTCCATCATTCAGCTTGCAGGAGCAGAAGTATGATTAAGCTCAGATTAAGAGCCAGGACAAAAGTTAAAAAGTTGTCATAAGCACTGAGACAATTTTAACACAACACAGCTTGGATTCCATACAAATAGCCTTCTTCTACTCCAGTGGAAAGAATATTAGACAAAGGTTCTCTCAATTGCTCTTGCTGTCACAAACTGCCTGGAAATTTAGTAGCGTAATGCTAACAAATGATGAGTCAGGAATTTGGATAGGATGCAGTAGGAAAGGTAGGAATGGTTGTCATACTTTAGGATGTCTTGGAATTTGATGGAATGATTGAAGCCTAGCAGCCTGGGGGCTAGAATCATCTGAATGAACATTCTTTCACTCACATATGTGGCAACTTGGCTGGAAAGATGAAATGGTGATGCCCAAAACTTGGCCTCTCTACACTGGTACCAAATCAAATCTCAAAGGCAGAGTTTTGAGTGAAGTAGAAAGGAATAGCTTTATTGCTTTGCCGGGCAAAGGGGGACACAAGGCAATCATGCCTTGAAAAGCTGTGTGTCCCAACCCAGAGGGATTTGGTGGGGAGTTTCATAGCAGTGGTTCAAGGTGGGGTTGCTGATAAGGATCGGATGGGGTGTATGCAGGGCCTGCAGTCCTTTAATCTGGCCTCAGGTGGTCTGCAGATGAGCTTCTCTGGTTCTTCTCAAACTGTGACCTTCTCTGGAATGAAGAATGCTAACATCTTCCATTTGCTGAGGGTTTTATTTCTGTAAAGGAGCTCAAAGACATTGTCATGTGTATCTCTGGAGGCAGAACCAGGACCCTGCCCCAAGGCTGCACTATTGTTTCTTGGCTGTTCCTCCCTTGTCTCTGCATCCCCTCCCTTCTGTGATTTGCAACTGTTTGAAAGGCTTCCATGCCCAGGAGCCCCATAGGGTCCTGCTCGGTTTTAGAAGTGCTCCTTAAATCTGAGGTATTCCACATGAATAAATTTATTTCAAAAGATAAGCTTTGGATCATGGATTGTGATACCAAAAGAACACCATGCATCAAGAATAATAATATGAATTGCAATGAGGAAATAAGGCTTAGTAATTTTATGTGCCAAGCACTGTGTGCTCATAATGAAGAATGAGGATGACACAAAAGGAGATCTTACTCTCACCTTGTTTAAAATACATAAAGGAAACAAGAGTGCATACATACAAATTAAGGCAATAAAGAGACTGGTAAATTCAGTGTCTTATGAGAAACACAGTAAAAGAGCTACAGAAGTACAAAATAGATGTAAATTACCTTCAGGAAAAGGGATCGGGGGAGTCTTCCTTAAAGGGAGTGTTTGATCTGGTATTTGATCTAGCAATTAAGAATGAGTAATATCAAGCTTGAAGATTTATTTTTCATCTTGAATGCAATTACATCATTGTTTCAATTTTGTTACACATTATGTTAAAAGGCTTCTTTGTCAGAACAAAATTTATGCATCAAGGTGTTTTGTTTTTGATCTGTGAGAGGATTCATTGTGTAACAGTTATCAATTTGCATAACAAACCATCCCAGAGTTAGTGATTTGAAAAATACCTTTTCTTTACCTTAGTACTCTGTTGATTGGCTGTATGCTTCTTCTGACCTGGCCCAGCTTGGGTGATGGACTGAGCTGTCTTTTGTATTCATTGTCAGCGGGTAAGTGGCTGGTGGCTGAATGTGCAGAATGGCCTCTGTCTGTCCAGTGAGTGGCAGCCTATCAGCCAGAGCATCTTGGTTCTCTTCCATCTGGTCTCTTGTTTACACCTGTAGGCTATTTTGACCTTATTCCCATGTGGTCTTAAGAGGGCAAGTAAAGGAAAAGGGTGGCTTCATTGCACAAGTATATTTTAAGCCTCCACTTACATCGTATTTGCTCATGTCTCCTTGGCCAAAGCAAGTCCATGGACAGACCAGGATTGAAGAGGTGGAAAAACAGACTTCACCCCTGCATGGGAAAAGCTGCCACACTGCAAAGGGCGTGAGCATACAGATGGGAAGAATTTCTGCAATTTCTGCAATGTTATCACATGTGATTTCTTGGAAAATAACTGCTGAATAGAAAATCGAAAACTTGGACCTGTGTATGTTTTATATGCTAATATTTACTCTTGAAAATATAACAAAAGACTAAGGAAGCTTTTAAGGGTATTGTGGAAAATAAATATGACAAATCTCTTCTATAAAATAAATGGGATAACATGCTGTGTTTGTGAAAAAAATCATACAAACAATTAAAATCACTTAAGATTCTACTCTTACATGTATAAAATATAAAAGCACTGAAATTAAAAGCAAATATGATTAATATATTAATAATATATTCAGTCACTTAAATTTTGTTGATTCTGCTCTATGTGTCTATTGGAATCATGTTCATGTATTGTTAAGTGACTTAGTTAAATATGCCTTATTATGTGTGAATTCTGGAAAGTCCTTTGCTCACTGTATTTTGACTTAATTTGGGCACCAGAATCTTGACACTGATCATGAGGTCTAAATATCAGCAGTTAACATCTCATTTGGAGGTTATTTAACTTAATACTTGATGAAAGTAGCAGGAGATTCTGTTGAAGGTGACAGAACCTAATCTATTAAAAATTCTTATTTCATAACACAGCTATATATGGCAAAACCCAGATATGCACTGTGTTCAATAATTATCTCTAATTCTTTTGCTGAAGTGTGGCTGTGGGAATAGGTCTCTTGTACAGTCTGAACTCACTAGGACCCCTTATTGCTCTTAACCCAACCTG
Organism: Hippopotamus amphibius kiboko; assembly: GCF_030028045.1. Lineage (NCBI taxonomy): Eukaryota > Metazoa > Chordata > Mammalia > Artiodactyla > Hippopotamidae > Hippopotamus > Hippopotamus amphibius. Next base: position 186,195,957 of record NC_080188.1, on the reverse strand, counting down.
CTGCTCTAGAATGTAGGTTTATCTGCAAGAGCAGACTTGATTATTTTGCATGTGTCTATGCATTCAATCGAAGTATGTTCTGTAAGAACTGAGTGTTGATTGCTTGCAGGCGATGAAAGAGTTTATTTCCTTCCACTGTGTTAGGTCGAATGTTGGTGGTGGCCTCCTGGTGCTACACCATGTATCTCAGTGCTCCACAAACTTATAAACACACTCCCTCATGCTAAAAAGCTTTTAGCATATGTATATTTCTTCATTTTAAATTATATATATGTTCCATTATTAGCTAATATTTCCAAGAACACTATAAACTTGGAATGTAGTTCAGTAATTATGATTTTAGATGTAAATTCATTTTTGTCATAATCTTCTTGATTATTTTGTATGTTTTGGCTTATTTCTTGGCATCATTATTTTGTCACTGTCCAATGAAAGGCTTACATCAGGTACAGGAAAGTGAATATGTTGCCATTTTTTCAGTTGTTTATCAATACTTGAAACTATCTTTTCTTTGTCATTTCTTTCCATGAATCTTTTCAAGCCTCACATTCACTTTTTTAGAACCAGTTTAATTAGGACCATGCTGATATGTTTGGAAAATTCATTATGGTTTTTAAATCTTTGTAGGAATATCAACTCCTGCTTAAAATCTGAGCTGAAATTAGAAATGGAACCAACTATTATAAACACTATTTTTTTAGCACCTACCATATGCCCTCATATATTTTATCTTGTTCAAGTCTAGGCTCAACTCTATGTAGCAAGAGTTATTCACAAATTTACAAATGAGGAAATAGAATTTGCAAAGAGATCATTGAGTACATCAAAGTACACAAGCTAGTGAGTAATGTAACAGAACTGGGATTCAAATCTGGATCTGTCTAAATATGAAATCACTGTTCTTTACACTATACTGACAATGATTTGTGTAATGTCTTTAAACATCTTTCAGCAATTTTACTTGAGACATCTTCATTCCCAGATACAGTTAGAAAAATGTGAGACATTATGGGCTACAGAATAAAAAACAAAAACAAAAACAAAAACAAAAACAAAACAGCACTAGCCCTTAAGAATCTGAACCTCTTAGGAGAAATCAGAAAATTAATATGGATGATAAATGTAACATAATAAACATTATAAAGAGATAAGTCCTAGGTAAAATGTAAGCACCCAAGATTGGCATTTAATCCAGAAAAGACTTAGAAAATAGTCCAGGGAATATGGGCAACAAGGTATTACAAGCAGTTGGGGGACATATGAGTTAGAATTAAAGCTGTTAGAGCACTGCACAGAATTGGTCAACTTAAATGATTCAGTAGGACTCTAGCAAGGGGTTCAAGGTGAAGGGGGACAAAATATAAAGTTGGAGAGAATAGAGGCCAGTTCATAAAGAAACTTCTATACTATAGCATACTAAGAATGTCAGATTTTATCTTCGAATGTCATGAAAGCTATTGAAGGATTTTGAGTAAGAAGTTACTTCATCAGATTATTTCTTTTAGAAAGATCACTGTGTGTAGTAATGTGAAGATTATTATCAGGGCAGGGCCACAAGTTAAGAGACATTTTAGAAACCCAGGCTAGATGGTTCTAAGGCAGGGGCATGATGTCTGAAGAGCAAGGAAAGTGAAAAAAACCGAGGAGATAGAAATTTTTAAAAAATCAACCTTTTTTAGATATAAAAATTAGGAATATACATAGAGCTAGAGAATACAGGGGAAGACTACAACTTGATTAGATTTTAAGTTTCTTATGGTATATGTTACATTTGAAGTGTCTAAAAGATATTAAAACGTGGACAATATTTAAAGGAATAAGTGTTCTGAGCTTCACAAAAAGTTTTGGTTGTTATTAATCTATTAGTGGCATTTCAATTAAGTGGAATAGGAGAAATCTATCAAGGGATATTATTGAGTGCTTTTTATGTTCTGGGTAGTATTTTAACTGCTGTATATGTATTTCCCTATTTAACTCTTATGACAAACCTAATACATATACCAATAAAGAAATGGAACAATGAAGCTGATACTTATGTAGAGAAAAGCCATTGAGACAGTGCTTTGCCTCTTTTCATACCTGGGCACACTTAGCTTTCTGGATAGAATAATCATCATCACTCTCATGGAGAATTTGACCTGGGCTTAGCCTCTTGGGGGACTTAGAATCTTCTGATAAAACAACCAATTTATAAAAATTATGAAATTGGAAAAATATTTTGACCTGGAAGTCATCGTTATGAGTAGTGTGTAGTTTTTCACTTGTTTTACTGTATTTTGTTAATAATAAGATTTGTTCACAAGTTCTATAAATATATTCTCACTTATTGAGATATAGAAAAGGATACATAGGTTAATAAATTTTAACATGATATATATAATTGTTTTCACTCTGTAGTTATTATAACCTCTAAGAATCTAAGGGGTATAATTCCTGTCACTTAACTCTCCTGATATGTGGCTCACCAAACATGTATAATTGTTGAATTAATAGGAAAGAGGAGAGAAAGCGAGGGGCAAAGATTGATGGTAGAAGCCCACTTAAGAAGAGTAGATGTCACAACTGAGGAATATAAAATTAGAGATAAAAGCAAGAGAATAGCAGACTCTACAGATCTATAGAGATGAATTTCCTCTCGAAATAGAATTATCACATGATAACAGAGAAGTAAGTGCCCTAGCCCTGTAGTTCTCACCGGTGGTGATTTTGCCCCACAGGGGATATTTATCAACATCTGGAGACGTTTCTGATTGTTATGGCTGGGTGTAGGGATACTACTGATATCTACAGGTAGAATCCAGAGATGCAGCCAAACATCCTGCAATGCACAGGACAGTTCCCACCAAATATTATCGCATCCCAAATGTCAGTATTTCTGCTGTTGAGAAACCCTACTGTTGCCCAGAAGTTCAATTTGGGGGTATTCCCTGGAGGTCCAGTGATTAGGACTTGGCGATTTCACTGCGGTGGCCTGATGGCCTGGGGTTCAATCCCTGGTCAGGGAACTAAGATCATGTGAGCTTCACAATGTGGCCAAAAAATAATAATAAAATAAAATAAAATAATAGTAATAATTTGAATGAATATTCAGTCCAAAATAAATGACTGTCATCAAAAACTTTTCAGCCAGAAAATGTAGTTGCCGTTGAAAGTCTATCTTAATCTTTTGCGAACCATCCCACAAAAAAGAAAAAGGATGATTAGAAACCAATAGAAACTTAACCATGGGGTGATATATTGATAGTGAAAATGTTCCTAACTGCAACAAAATTATTTTATTATTTTGTTAAGTCAGAATTGTTAACTGAAGTTTAGAAAATAAGTTTGACGAAGTCAGGAATTATTCATATTTTCTTTTATTAAGGAATAAAATGATCATAGGAACTGGAATTCAATAAGTAAAGCAGCATGTGTATAAGAAAAAATTGCAATAAACTTATAAATCAATAAAGCAATTAAATGCAGAAAGTTTCATTCCTGTTTTTCTTCCAAAGTCCATCCAATTATTTCCAATTGGTAATAAACTATTCCACCTCCCCAATCCCCTTGACAAAAAACAAAATGTAAACTATGCAGGAGACAGCCATTTATTTGTATGAATGGTGCGTTTCTCTGCAGACTGCAAATAATAGGGACATGAACAGAAGTATGTTTTTTGTGTGCGTGTGTCTAGTCATTAGATTACTGTAAGTGGTGGTGAAACAACTGTTCCTCGGATGGAAGCTTTGGGCTGAGGAGTTAGTGCTGCCAAAAAAAGCAGCCCATGGTGAAGTATAAATACATGTGGCTCTTCAGTCAGTACCAGTGTGGTATAACAATGAAACGGTCTAGGTGCCAAGATGGGGGAGGTGAGGATAGTGTATGCAGGGAAAGAATATTCAGAAAACAGAGTTGTATTGTTTCTTTCCAATCTTTAATCTCCTTTATTAAAAGCAAAACTGCAGAGATTGGAATCCCCTAAGTATATTCTTCACATTAAGAGACTGAGCTATGACCGTATTAAAATATTGAGTTTTCCATGTTTATCTACGTATCTGTCTATCATCAGTCTATCCATTCATCAGTTAATTCATCTATTTTTGCTTTTAACCCCACAAATGGGAAACTATGCAGTTACTTCCAGAATCATTTTTTTTTTCTATTGAATTCTAGCAAATGGAGAAATTTTATTTATTTTTGGTATGGCTCTGCTTCTTGGCTGTCTTACATTTCATCAAGGTTATAAGCAAGGGAGGTTTATGTGACTAGGGAAGTACAGAGCCATCTTCTTTGTTTGACACAGTGGGAAAGAATCTGAAGTAATTTCTTTAGAAAAAAATCAAAATTATAGTCTTTTCAAGTAATACATTTGTTCTTTTGTTTGTTTCAGCACATTCATATAATAATATTCACTTCCGGATTTTTGTAGGTGGCCTTTATTTTTATTGACATATAGTTGGTTTACAATGTTGTGTTAGTTTCAGGTGTACAGCAAAGTGATAGAGTTATACATATATTCATTCCATTTTAGTTTTTTTATCCCATATAGGTTATTATAGAGTATTGAGTAGAGTTCCTTGTGCTCTACAGTAGGTCCTTGTCATCTGTTTTATATATAGTGGTGTGTATATGTCAATCCCAAGCTCCTAATTTATCCCTCCACTCCCCTCCCCACCAGCCCCATGTGTCCCCTTTGGTAACCATCAATTTGTTTTCAATACATGTAAGTCTGTGTCTGTTTTGTAAATAAGGTCATTTGTATTATTTTTTTTTAAATTACGCTCCACATATGTATGATATCCTATGATATTTGTCTTTCTCCGTCTTGCTTACGTCATTCAGTATGATGATCTCTAGGTCCATCCATGTTGCTGCAGATGGCATTATTTCATTCTTTTATTGGCTAATATTCCATTGTATAAATATACCACATCTTCTTTATCCATTCCTCTGTTGATGGACATTCAGTTTGCTTCCATGTCTTGAATGTTTTTAATTAATTTTATCTCTACTTTCTAACATAATAGTAACTAAGAAATAAGCACTTCTTTAATGATTCAGATCATGGAGTATTTTATATAATCTATACCAAAACTTTTTGCTGCACTTTGGATGCCTGGAGTCAGATCTTCTACTACTATTGCTATTGATGTAGATTTGGCTCCTGATAATTGAGTTTGAAACTATCTATTCATTGTTTTGCAAAGTGAAAAACTGAATTAGAAGCCAGAACAAGCTTCATTTGTTCAGAATGGGTGCTTAATTTCATATTTATGTTCATAATAGGAAATATTTTGAATGAGGAGACAAGGAACTTTGAAGTTTGAAAGAACAAGCATTCATGAATAGCTTGGCTTTTGTTGCTAAGCTTTGAGGAGTGTTGGTTATTCATTTCAGTAGTCTTTCTGGTCTCTTCCAACACAGGGCTATGTGCTGGAGGCTTGAGGAGAATGACAGTAACTTTTCATAACACCATTTTTCTCTTCTTCCAATATAACTAAAATCCTAAAATACAGATTAAAATACAAAGCGACTAAAATAAATGCCTATAATAAAAGTTTGTGCTACGTTCAATCTTACTAATTAAGTTGGATTTTGACTTCTTAAAAAAAAAACTGTATTGTTTAGCTCCATGAGATGACTCTGCTGTCAAGAGAACAGTGTTCCAATTTCTGCATTGCTTTTCTGCATAATTGCTACTTCTCAGTTTTCCTATCAGTAAAAGTGGGATAACTTTTGTCTCTTTTTCCTCAAGCCAGTCTTAATGGTGACCTTGGGATCATGAATGTTTAGGTATTAAGCCTCTAAGAGGCAGAAAAGAAAGTATAGAATAAACCTTATAAACACCAGAGCCTTAGAATCTCAAACAGACGTATATATCAATATGTATTTGTTTTTCTTCATAGAACTTGCCTTTCTCATTATCCCAATTTTCTGTGTCCAATTTCTTACAGCTCAAATGTTGAGAGTGTAATTGAGTTATTTTTGGTGGTATCAATTTCTATGAATCAAATTGAAAGTAAAATTTGTTATGAATATATATATAGAACCACAGACTTATTTCAAATAAAAATAAAGATATGTAGAAAGTTTTTATATGAGTTTTATTCATATCATTAAAGCAGAGTCCTTCATGTAACTTAGATGTAAGTTGTCTTGTAATGTAACTGCAGTGGTAGATCAGTCACAGCTCATTTCTACCTCTATTTATAGAGTTAAAAAGAGCACTTGTAAGTACAAAATCTTAACTTCGTGATCTGCATAAAGTTTTCTAATAAACATATCTGGTCATCTTTGAATCATTCAATTCCCTTTGTTGTTTATAAATAAAATGGTAACAAAATAGGTTTTGCAAAGGACAACTATTGCCTCAAGAAGAATTTAGCTATCATGAGTTGAGGAGTTTATGAACTATCTGTAGAATTTCCATTTCCAAAGGTACATTACACAAATCTCCAAGGTTACATGCTCTCCAAGGCACATTAGTAAATATCTGCAAGGTTTCCATTTTCCTGACAGAAACAATTACAAATGCCATGCAAGAATAATTTCACACAGAGAGTTGAGGCAGTGATCAGAATTCTCTCAGGTAATAGTTGCAAATGTTTATGCTAATATCATTTAGCTTTTCACTTTTCACTTTAAAAATCAGGTTACTGAATCCAGTGCATTTCTTTTGTTGTCAGTGAAGTTCTGTTACCCACCAGGGTTTTTGGCCTCCTTAATCAACAGAAATTGATAAGAAATTCAGGCAAGGCTTTACTGGGACTCACGCTGCAGCACAAGGGAGTGAAAACAAGTAACAGGTTCCCTTCCTTGATCCCTGTGGGGAGGGTTGGGGGTGGAGCTGGTCCCTTGTATGGGGTAAGTTCAGGGGTTGGACCAAGGGATGGCTTAGGTGGTCTGCCCACCCCTTGGTGGTGGTGTGTGCTGGGCACATGCACAGTACCCTGCTTTTGCTCCCAGCTCCTCAGAAGTGGCCATTGGGTTCTTGGTCTTTTTGTATATTGTTGTTCTTAATTTGCCCCAACTACACATGCACACAGTTATTTTTAGTCTCTTATAGTCTCCTTGTATTTTGTTGTTGGAGGAGATATTGGTCCAGGTGCAAGCACAGCAGCAAAGGGTCCCAGGTCCCAGGTCCCAGCCTGTCACCGTTGCAGTTGAAGGAATTAACAAATGATTTCATAAATAAGATATGAAATTTCTTCACAGAGTAGCAATGGTTGCTTCTTTTATATTGTTTATTTTTGGTACATTAAGCCTTATAAATGCTCCATGTTTTTACGTAAGAGTTTATAGGAAGACAACAGGTAAAGATTATGAATCTCTGATAGGGAGTCTCATATTAATAACTACTAGATGATAATGGGACCTAAGGAGTAACAGCAGGAAGAAATGTGTCAAAATTCTTTCTTCCCATCTCCATACTTTCAGCTGAAACTTCCTTACCTAATATGAAAAAGCAAACACTGAAATAAGGACAGTGAGGCAGAAATCAAAGGGCATAAGAAAATGTACTTCAAAAGAAAAATTAACTATCAAAAAATAGACAACAAATACACAGAATTTAACATTAATGAAGATACTTGATTAGCATTAATCTGAATTGACATTTTATCCCTTTATTTCTATTTTAAAGGTAAAGAATATCTCATGGAGATATTGTGGTTACTTCTTTTCCTTAGCAGATGGTATTAAGCTAATACTGTGTCATTTTATATATATAATTATACATATAATTTTACTTTACTTCTGCATGATTATCTCAGAAAATTTTAAATTATTCTTTAGATTTTTAAATTTTATTTATGAACTTTCTGTTATCCATGCAGACATGAGTTGTACATGACTCAAAGGCTCTTTCAAAGGCAACAGAAATGAAATGAAGTCTACTTATTTGATTTTAAAATAGTTTTTCTAAAATACAATGGCAAGAAACATTAAATGTGTTAAAGACATTTTGGAAACCCAAAGACTATCACACAAGCTTTTAATCTGCAATAAAGTGGGGATACAACATATATGTTTAGGATAGAATTATAGAATTTAGCTTGTTTCATAATTTACTTTTGCAATAGATAATAAATTATATTTAAATAGAAACAGAGAACACCTTGCTAATGGAAAATGATTCTGTGGTGTGCTCTTCTTGAATTTATGATTTCTGCTGCTTTCAACAATTAGCATTTCACTAGAGTTTTGCTTACAAATTAACTTCTCTGGTGTGTCATCAATGAGACACTATTTTTCTAATTGTGGTAGCATTTGTCCCTGCACAGGGGCTGGGATGGGAGTGAGAGATAGAGAATGGGGAGTAACCGAATGTGTTTCAGTTAAGTGGTTAATGAGGTCTGCAAATCTATTAAATTCTGTGGAGTAAAGTTCAAAATCTTTGCTCTAACACACATTTGCACTGTAATTTATAGCAAATGCTAAACTTTCCTTATAAATTTTGAGCAAATTGATTACAGGAACTGTGTATATTTTATTTTTACACAGCTGGTGCTTAGTGTACTTAGAGGTATCCCTCTTCCTGTGAAATTATTTCTTAATAAATCCCATTATATGCACTTTCATACTATTTTAATATCAAAAAATCAGTTCTGATTGGTTTGTGGCCATTTATTGTTTCCTTTCTAACTTTCATATGATGAAGTCTTTTTACATTATTTTTGTAATTAATGTCATGCAAAAACATAGCTGTTATGATATACACACACACACACACTTACTGGATCATAAATATTGTTAATTTTCGGTATGTTATGATGTTTTGACAACTCAAAAATCCTTTCTGGCTGAGGAAGGACTGCCCCTCCCTGAGTTACAGAGTTCTCAGAGATGATAAAGTGCCCAAACAGGAACATGCTTTTGATGTGCAAACTAACGAGTCCACGGAGCCTATTCTCCTCTACTCTCCTATCTGGTCCTTGCACCCAGGAAGTGACATTCCCCTGCCTTAAACATCCCAGGGCCAGGTGCCAGAGAACTAGGTCCCACCTTGTAGCCAAAAGCTCTCCAAAATTATTCAAACAGCCAAGTCCTAAACTGTTTACTCTGCCCCGCCTTGCCTGTCCTGTCAATGTTCAATAAAGGCCACAGCTCAAGCTCTGCCCTACATCTTGTCTTCTGCCTCCTGACCACCCTGGTTGTTTCCTTATGTGGCCCTACATGGCATGCTATGCTTCTTGTCTTTAGGAGCTGTGGGTATTATGAACTTTGCTTTTTCCTGAGCCTCTCTGTCTCCTCTTATGGCTGTAGCTAACTCACCATCTCATAAAGAATATATAACATTTACATACTTCTTTTCTCCTTTCTTTCTTTTTCTTTCTTTACCTCTCTCTCTCTCTCTCCTTTCCTACCTACCTACCTTCCTTCCTTCCTTCCTTCCATGGAGAGGCAGGGTAAAATCATTTATTTCACAGAAAAACATTTATTTGGAAAAACTTCAATCCCCAAACAAAGTCCTTAGAGGAATTATCATTTGATTTTTCTAGAACCCAATTGGGAGCATAGTATTATGACACTGATGAACCATTAGTGGTATATTTCTGGCATCAATTGTCCATATTGTTTGCTAATTTCCGAATCATGACGCCAAATAATTAACAGGAACAAGTAAAATCAACAAAGGGAAGCATGATTATAAATAGCTCTCAGCAATAGAACTCTGAAAAAGCATTAATTTTTCTATTCATGATTTAATCATCTAGATAACTACTAGAAGAAAAAAAAATATCGAAGCTTAGCCACAAGACGGAGCTCATGTAAAAACGATAAAGATGCTATCAACTGGCAACATGAAGGAATTTGGAAAATAATTATGTTTCTCTCACATTTTACCAGTTCCCTCATTCATTTGGTATGAATAGAGGCCAGATAATAAAAGGCTCCTGTACATTAATTTATTGAGAAGTTATCTTCAATGGTACATTCTGAAGCTTATGGGCCATGATTTGACATTACAGGCATGGCCCATTATAGGCATGGCTTAATTAATAAATTCAAATAAATAAGTAGGCTCATAAAAACTTAAATTTGTTTAGAGCAGTGCTTCTCAAACGTTAGTATGTATAAGACCTATCCAAAGATCTTAATTAAAACACAGATTTCTAGTCCTCACCCCTAGACAGAGATTCAGTAGGTTGTAAATGGAGGCCATTTGTTTGTTAGTTGCTTGTCTAATAAACTCTCAGAAGATAGTGGTGATGGGTTTTTCTAGTCAATGGTTAAAGTGTCCTCTTTATTCATTGCTTAAAAACTAGTTTAGTGCCATATTGCAATATTGATTGTGAATCATGAAAGAGAGGTATTGTGTATTCAATTGTCCTATTTACAGATGTATCCAGACCCAATTTAGAAAGACTTTTATACAAACAAAAGATGAAATCAAAGCATTGAAGTGCTTAAAAGTGTTAAAGAGTGTGGTGACCTCTATACACTTACATGTATACACTCAAACTCTGTGCCTACAGGAGCTCACCTTTTTGAAAGGGCGACAGAAATTAAACAAAGAAAGATACAAATCAACATGTACTTACAAATTCTGATAAGATCTGTGAAAGAAAAAATGGTTCTATGAAAGACTATCAGGTGGGACCTTGATGAGATGAGGTAATTCAGGAAATCTACATTTAAAGTCAAATTTACATGTTGAGTAGACATTAGCAAAAGGAGAGGAAATGTACACTAGGAAGAAAGAGTATCAGGTTCAAATACCACCTTGCTATATTGGAAGAAGCCCGGAGTGCTAAAACATAGAAGGAAGTTCACAGCAGGAGTAAGTGTGGGGTAGGGACAAGTGGATAGGGCCTCCTGTTCTAGGTTAAGAAATGTAGATTTTAATCCAAGTGCAGTAAAAAGTCACTGAAGGATTTTTAATGTGTTAAAGATTTTATATGTTTAAAGATCACTTTTACTGTTCTTTTAAAATGGATAGAAGAAACTAAGAGTGGGATGGAGAGACCATTTAGAAGTCTATTGAAATTCTCTAACAGACAATGGTATTGTAAATCATTACATTAGTTTTGGTCTTGTTTCCTTTTAGTTAACTCTAAAACTAGTCTATCTGGAATACTCTTTACCTGCTATTTGATATGTTACTATATCCAGTAACTATTGGATATCATTTTATTATATGGGTGATTATCAGTGAAAAGTACATATTTTCAGAAGATCCCATCACTCTCCGTCTTTTCTCCCTTCAGTACCCTTGTGCTAGCTCCTGGCTGGTTCACTTCCCTTCCAGCAAGCCATGGTCTGCTGAGTGAGTTGTGCCTGAGACTCTTAGGCTTTGAGATCATGCTGCCAAAGTTCATAAGAGGGTTTGTTTCAAGATTCTTCTACTAAGTTATTTGTCTGCTTAACTCTTTATCTTGATTCTGTCATCTACAAAATGGGAATTCAGTAAATTACTGAGCACACTGCAACACAGTCCTCCAAAAACCTTAATTATCATTACTGTTTCTTATATAAAATCAAAATGGAAACCCTTCTATAAAATTTTATACTTCTCTGGAAATATTCTATCTGATTACAAACACACATGGGTTATTTCCACTTACGGAACCATTTGTTGAGAACACTATCTATGAAGGTTAAAAACTAGATATATCTCATTTAATCTCAGTTAAATCCAATGCAGGTCAACCATTGATCTATTCAAAGAGAAACAGGATGGGAAATGTATTGATATTTGAAAGTTGTACTTTATTACAACAAAATATTTTTTAATAAAAAACAAGAAACTGTAACCAGTAGATATCTGTAGCAACAACTGCTCACTAGATTAAACATAGACAAAATGTTTTAACAATGCACAAACCAAAGATAAACCAGGTGTTCAATTCACCTGAGAGGGAATTGATCAGAATAAAAGAAAAAATAACTGCAATTATGTAAAGCAAGGCACAACACGGGAGAATAAAGTTAAATTATTTAATCATCTTTGAAGTTCAGACATTTAAGTTTTTCAAGTACATCATTTAGTATCATTGAGATGAGCTCTGAGTAAATGTCATTCAGTGAACTAATTCAGAGGCTGGTCTCATTATTATCAATTATTATTTATAATGGGGATGGCAAAATTATAAGTACTTATGTTCTAACAAAATGTTATATGCTAAACAATATCCTAAGTCTCCTAAAAGCAAAAATTTTGATGAACATATTTACAAAAGCAAATTTTATTCCATTTCTAATGATTTACAAATAAATTTTGTCCCATTTCTGATACATTTCCATCAGTTAATATTCAAAACATTAATGTCCATGCCTGTAAATATTTATATAAACAATATCAACCAGGAAAATAGATTATTTTCCTTATGAATATTGCTTACATCTAACAAAATCCTCTTGTGTTGTTACAAACAAATGGTATGATATGTACTAAGATATGCTTTCACAGAATTAAGCAATGTTTGAGTTGTGATAATTTCATTCATGGAGATATATATATGTTTAATATACAAAAAATTCATATATAATCAATGGTCAAATTCATTCATTCATTCATTCAGCAAAATATTTATTGATTTTTACTATGCATCAGGCATTTTCCTACATGCTTGGATTTGAACAATAAAATTAACACACCAGATCTCATGGTGCTGACTTTCTACAGGGGATGATATACAACATATTGTTAAATTATTGATATTACAGATATATAATATATATACTAAATATTTTAGGAAGTGAAAAATAGTATAAAGGAAAGAAAAATTGAGGGTATCTAGAGCACCCAGTGGGTGGCTGCTGTTCTAGAAGAGGTGGTCAGGGAAGGGGGCTCTGAGGAGGTGGGTTGGCAGAGTCTAAATGAAGCATAGGGACCCAGAAGACATCTGGCAAAAGAACCTTCCAGGCAGAAGGAATGCAATATAAAATTTTAGATGGAAACTGCCTTTGGATGTTCTGGGAGTAGCTGTGGGGTCACAATAGTTAGACCATCATGAATATGGGGAAGAAGCAGTAAATAAGGTTGATAAGGCAACTGGTGGCCTGATAATTTAGGAGGAACTCCAAGGCCTGTTTTGGAATTCCAGTTTTATTGTGTGTCAAGAAAAGAGGTTTTTGGGGACTTCCCTGGTGGCGCAGTGGTTAAGAGTCTGCCTGCCAATGCAGGGGACACAGGTTTGATCCCTGGTCCGGGAAGATCCCACATGCCACAGAGCAACTAAGCCTGTGAGCCACAACTACTGAGCCTGCGCTCTAGAGCCCATGAGCCAGAACTACTGAGCCCACGTGCTGCAACTACTGAAGCTCATGCGCCTAGAGTCCCAGCTCCACAAAAGAGAAGCCACCGCACCGCAAGGAAAAGTAGTCCCCACTCACCACAACTAGAGAGAAAAAAGCCTGCATGCAGCAACAAAGACCCAATGCAGCCAAATTAATTAATTTTTTTTTTTAAAGAGGTTTTTGAGCAGAGGGATGACCAATCTAAAATAATGTTAACAGGACATTGGTTGTGAGTGGAGAAGCGACTTGTAAGGGCACAAAATGGAAACAGATGGGGAGTGAGTTTTTTGTGGTCGTCCATGGGAGAGACAGTTGTTTGGGTAAGGATTCCAGTGTTGGGACTGTGAGAACTAGTCAGATCGCAGAACGTAGGATCTATTTTGAAGAGATTTACTGGATATACAATGTTTAGAAAAAGTAAGCCATCCATACTACTCCATTAAGTGTGAGATAAAATCCCTCTGCTTTTCTGAGTCTCCATGATCTGGCATCTCTCTCCAGATCCCGTAGCCTTTTTTGCCACCACCTTCCCATATTTTATTTTCTTGTGATTGTTGTTTTCTCTGCCTCCATATTTGTCCATTTTTATAACATTCACTTTTTCATGCCTCCCAAACAAATTCAAATTCTCCATTCAGGACTCCTCTGGGAAACCTTCCCCAAACTCTTAAGGTAAGATGAGGACCCCTTCCTGGGCGTTCTCACCCTTTTAAACTCTCTGTCTCTGTCTCTCCCTCACACACACACTCGTACTCCCAAAAAAGGCACACAGACATACATTGACACAGCATATATCTTACTGTATTGCCATGTGTGTACTTTTCTTTCTTACCCCTAGAATGTATAGACTCTGGGTCCTTTAGGTAAAAGACATGATGATCTTATTTTGTATCATTAACTTTTAATTCAGGGCCAGACACACTTTAGGTGCTCAACAGACAAATACATGAGGGCTTTTTTCTTAATTTTATATTAGTTTTATAAAGAACACATTTTATGATGCCTAATAGTGATAGGATATATTAATTTAAATTACATAAATATTTCTGAAATATTGAAAACTTAATGGGTTACATGTGATAACTTTATTTATGCATAGTTACTTAGAGAAAAAAAGCAACTCTTTGAGAACTGTCTGGGGAAAAGGCTGATTCTTGCACCCTATAGGGTGCACGTGTATTTAAACTATGAGAGCTGTAGGAAGGCAATTTCTGCATAGTTAATGTCTTTCTGTCAGTAAATATAAAGATCATGTGTTAAAAAGTCTTTTATTTTGTTGGAAGAATTTTGAGACATAAATGAGATTCACTGAATGACAAAGCATAAAGCTTTATATTTGCTACTCTTGTTTAATAATTTATAACAATACACTTCTGCAACTTATTAAAATAAAATAAAAATCCCCATCAAGTGGTAATATTGAGACCTTTGTTTCTGAGGTATATTTGCAGAAACTATTAAATATACATAATAACTTTTATAGTAGTTTGCAGCTATTGTTTTTTTTTTTCCAGAAAGCACACAATGTATTATTAAAACAATACAGTTCTGGAAAACACATTTCTTTCTATTCAGAGGTGTAAGTTGAAGTTATATGATGTTTTCTGTAGATTCAACAACTCTTTCTAGGACTTCTCCCTCAAGAATTGGGAAGCTTTCAGAGAACATTTGTAGTAAAAGCAAAGGACAGTTTAATACATAGCAGCAGAAAGAAAACACAGAATTCTCATTATATGCTGTGAAAACTGTGATGGCGATTTTTGGATATTCTGCTATAAAGTTAAAATAAAACATTTTTAAGATACTTCTTACCCTTACAAATGTGTGCTTTACAGAAATGTGGGATCTAGTGAATATCCAAGTGACACAATGTCCTTAATAATAGCCATTCATTATCTACAGAACACACTCTATGGTAAATCACTGCAACTCCCAATTCAGGCTTGTGAAAGAGATTCAAAAGAAAAGATAACCTTCAGTAACATAAATATCAAAAACACACATTTCAAAGATTTTATTTAACTCAATTAATGAAGGATCCAGTAAGATGTTACAAAGAGAACTCACAATACCACGCTCCTATACTCAGGTAAAAAGTGCCGAAGTGAATTTACAAATAAATGCAAAACAGGCAAAATAGATCAATTTCCACAATGCAATAATCATTTACATTCTATTAGACAATATTTGAATTTCTAGGGACAAGAATTATTTGCTTTAATATGAGTTTTGGTTTTGTTTACAACTCACAGAGACGGAAAAGAACTCAAAGATAATGGAAAAAGAGACAAAAATAAAAACAAAAACAGATTGTGATAACTCTGAAATGTGTGCTCTGAACAACACAGTTTTCTTTGAAGACAATATATTTCGGTTCTTTCATAGCAATCTTGTCTTCATGAACTAGGTACATACAGCATTTGGAGTACAAGCAAAGAGAATGAAGAGTGATTAAAAAAGATCCCCAATATACTGTCTGCATTTAAACTATCATGCCATGTTATTTTGCATTATAGCTTTTTTCCTTAATGGTTAGTCATCTTAAATTCAGAAATTATTTTTATTCTTATAGTTTCTCAAGTCTATGCTTTCTAGAGGTTAATATACAGATTGGTTAGAGGAGTAATCATGAGGTTTGTATTTACGCAGTCTTTATCAGTGTGGCTACATGCCTAGGTAAACTGTTTTGTGTGAAGAAAGCAAAAACCAATGTAAACAGTTTTAGCTAAAAATCACTGTCATGCATGGAAATCCATACCTTCTTCTCTATGGTGGGAAAATCTCAAGTTTACTTCAACAAACTCTTTGCCGCCAAAACTGTGCTCCCAGTGTTTCTGCTACGTGATTCTTAGGACAAGAAATATATTCACCTCAGTTCCAGGGACTGTCTTGGATGGTCCCTTTCAGGTGTGCTTTCAAATTTGGCATGCTTTTCTACCAAGTGTAGGCAGCAAATGTTTCACATTTGGATGTGGTATCATTGGTCTTCTTGGTCCAAAATAAACAAAACAAATAAAATTGTGCCCATACCAGGTTTTGAACTCATTCCCTCCCAGGAAGGCAAATGTAATCATATACAATTAATGCTTTTTGAAACAGGTAAAATATCAACAGTTGTCATTGTCAATTGTCATTGCTTTCACCATCGGTAACAACAAACTGATCCTGTTTTGTTTGTTTTTTTTGGCTGCACCACGAGGTTTGTGGAATCTTAACTCCCCAATGAGGGATCGGACCTGGGCCCTAGAGGCAGTGAAAATGCAGAGTTGTAACCACTGGACTGCCAGGGAATTCCCAATCCTATTGTTATTTTTATAATACTATCAATTGTGTCAGTCAAGTCTTATTTGTAAACAACAGTAACTGTATATCGTAAACAAAAGCAAAAACAAAAATCTTAAATAAAAACAGAATGAATATAAAGATATTGGAGGTGTACAGAATGGTGGTCTCAGCTAGGAGATGGACAGATGTCATGGCTGCTCTGAGGGTTTAGAGCTGCCATCATCAGAGGAGTCACATTTGTGGCCAAAGCCCTGAATTCCATCATTGTCATGGACTTTGCATCAGTGGTTCAATAGTAAAACCTAAGTCAAGTCACATGTTCTCTCCAGGAAACACAGAGGAAGTATTTTGCCTACTTATTTGCCCTTTTATAAAGACTTGGGAATTCCCCTCAAAGAAAGACATTATGATAATTTTAAAAGGTACTTAAATGCTGAATAGTAAAAGCAAGTCAAATATTTACTACTTCAGTATAGTTTATGCTAAAGTCAGGGGGAAAAAAATTGTAATTTCCCTGGCGGTAAGGCTCATCTTCTCTACCTGCAAAACCTAGGCTTTCTAACTTGAGATAGTGTAGATATTTCCAGAGTCACAGATTGGACCAGCACATAAAGCTTTTTAATATACTTGCTCTGTGACAATATTCTACACTCCAGCAATTCCTAAGTGGTTCTGATTCTCTTCATTCTCTAGTGATTGAAGCAAGAAAGAGAAAGCATTCACAACGCTAAGCACTGTCCCATAATAGAAACTTTCTAATGTCACTGTCGTCACTGCCACATTTTGTCCAGCTTGGCACCAAACAGACATATGATAGAGAAAGTCATTTTACTCTTTGAACAGGACACCATATAAATTCCCCAAACTTGTCTGTGACAATTGTACATCAGGATTTTTCTAAAGATCCTTTAGGTTTTTTTGTCCTTTTTAGTACACAATTCCTTAGTTCTAACAACTGATAGGCATGTGGAGAATGAAGGGTGACTGCAGCCCAAGCGCCTGTACAACCCAAGCTTCCAAGCCCTTGAATCACCACTGAGATACCACCTAACCCTTATTTACACAGTTTTGAAAGTATGTATTCTTATAGCTTAGCTTTTCTTTTTCAGCCCAATTGATTAGTCCTTCACCAGTCTGTTATATAATATGTCTACCTCTAATATACTTTTTAATTTTATATAATTTATGTTTTGGAGATCTGACTGGCTAGTGTAAAAAAACATTTTTTTTGCTCACTTGTTTTACTATATATTATACATATTTACCAGGTTTAGCAGATGAGGCACAGGTCAGTGGACAAAATGTTTTTTGTATTAGGCTAATACGTATAAAAATAATCCCCAGATGTCAGAGACCCAACCCATTAGTAGCTTATTTTTAGCTCACATAACAGTCCATCATTGCGGGTGATCTTCCATGCAACAATTTCAGCATCCCAGCTCCTTCCAAATGTGGCTCCGCCATCCCTAGCATGTCAGCATTCCCTGCTGAATCTTCCGTTTTTATGGGGAGATGAGGGGAAAAGTGTGGAGGATCACATGAGAGGTTTTCATGGGCCAAGGTTGAAAGAGGCCAAGCATTCTCCTTCTGATAACCAGGACTAAAAGTCAGCCACATAGTCATACCTAACTGCGAGGGAGGCAGGGGAATGCAGTATAGTTGTGTAATAACCTTTCCTGGAAGGAAGAGAAGAAGAGTTTGATAAATGACTAGCTAAGCTCGGCTACAGTCATCTAGACAGACCAGCATTTTGGAACCTTTCTGTTAATGCTCCTTGAAATTTTAATCAAAACCTATTATGCTCCCTTAACAATAAGCACCTCCAGATAATTAATTTTTAAAACTACCCTTTTAAACACTGTTGTGAATTACCAAGGGCTCCTATTTTCAAGAAGATAAAAAGCCTCATGATAAATACATACTGTCTTCTCTTTGACCCTTCAGCCATAAGGGTCTTGTAATAAAAAATCTTCAAGTTCAGCTCTGAAAGTCCTGGCTCTCTTGACCGTTCAGAGTAACATGAATAGAGCGCCGTTTCAATTCATTTTCCCAAAATGTGATACTTCACCTGTAACTAAACATGGTATGACCTATTCTATCACTACAGAGACAGCATTTGGCTTAAAGGACACAGAGCTGTTTGTGCTAATAAGTAACTCTTTAATCACAATCACTTAAATTATTTCTTTGAGGCACTACACCTTCCAGGACTATGCTTAAAATTATCTGGGATGATATTTTGTGTGGCTCCAGGTATTCACATTCCACAGGACCTTCGGGGAGGCGAGCTCTGCCTTCCTCAGTCTCTCCTTCTACTTCTCTGCACTGAGAGATACCCCAATTCAACATATTGTAGTTTAATTTAGAGAAGGCTTTTAGGATAATATTATCTTTAGAAGTGAGATGAGTGCACGTACGTGTGTGTGTGTGTGTGTGTGTGTCATGTGGTGTGTTTGGGTGGGTAAAGAGTGAGCCTTTACTTTTATTTCACAAAACATTGAGTAGAAATGATGCCCAAAAGTCTTCTTCAGCATAGGGCTTACTGTATTAACTATTTAAATATATTACAGCTGATTACTATCAATCCATTTGCCCTTGTGTATCTTATTCCCATCATGTCTCCATTGTATCTTGCTTATACCTGAGTGCCAATTTCTTTAGGGGATTCCAGCCTCTTAGTCATTTAGCAATATACACATGAGTCTATGAAAGACTTAACACTTATGATTGTAATTGTTTTCTTATTTTATAGCTCTACTTAACACCAAGACTGCACTTTTTTCCTTCATTTCATGTCACATCTCACCAATCTCTTGAGAATTTCAACCTTAAGCTGATATGATCCTATAACTGTAAGGGCCTGAGTCATTTTAATGTTTTGACCCAGCAACTATCCTGGCCTTCCTTGGGTGGAGCTAAAGCTTGGGGAAGTGTCTCTTCTTTTTTTTTTTCTTTTTTCACATTGTTATCGCCATTTTTATTCTACTATGTAACTTTCTGACGTCATATGTTTTGGGCTCAGGATTTTTAGCAATTTTTCTGGATACTCTGTTAAATATGTTTATATTACATTACCACCATGGCCAAAGAGCTACCTACCTGAGGTGGTCTCCCTGACCATGCCAGAGAAATACATCTGAAAGAGACATATGGATTATTAAAAATTCCTGAAGGTGTCCTTAACAGTAGACACATTTATGTGGTTAGGAAATAAAAAGTTTAAGAGACAAAGCCTGTTAATGCCTGTTATTAAATTTTCACTTGTATTTTTTAACTACAATTTACATTCATCCACTTCGTGTTTTTGCTTTTGTTGTTGTTGATCACTGAGCATGTTTTATTTATTATTATTTTACATTATCTCTGCTGGGTCTTCTTCTCCCTGTAAACAGGCTTTAATCTTCACTAGCTCTTCAAAAGCACCATTATCAAGCCTACTTACAATGACTGTCCTTTGCCACACCTGGTCTTGTCACTCCACCATGCTTTCAACAGACTCTAGTGCAGGGAGTGTGCATCAGAATCACCTGGAGGCTTGCTGGACCACCCCCGCCCCTCCCCCCCAAGGCTACAGGGCGCCACCCCCACAGTTTCTGATTGGTAGGTTTGGACCGGGGCTGATAATTTACATTTCCTAACAAGTTGCCAGGTGAAGCTGATGCTGCCCATCTGGGACCTCACTGTGAGACTCAGTGTGCCTCCTGCCTCATACTGTTTGCCAGTTTTCACAGCTAGAGCCACTTAACTCACACGCTGTTTCTGCCCCATGCAGCTAGGAAGGAATACAGGCCTTTCATTGGTTCAGTACGACGTAGCTTTACGGCAGATAGGACGTGGGTAGCAGAGCTGAGCCTTCGCTGAGTTTTCCAGCTCCCGTACTTCATCCCTTCCTGGATTTCTTGCTGGACACGCTGTTTCCTCTGGGACTAGGACACTTTGATTTCCTTCGTTCAGTTCCTTCTGGAAGCTGAAGATGAGCAGGTAAGTTCACTTCCCGCATCTGGGAATCAACCTGGTTGCCTTCTGGACATTTGTGACCCTATGCTCACCTTGGCGGTGTTGGTTTGCCTGCGCTGATTTCTCTTCGTTGCTTATTGTTAAGACTTTGAAGTTTGCCTTTTCTGTACCAGTGAGTCTAGTGTCCTGGGTCTGGCATTCCGCAGCCTGACTTCAAATATCCCAGGCTACCTTCTTCTCTGCTTTTCAAACATGGATAATTTATTCATTTGAACAGTATTGTTGCTGTTTCTGTGACTGCTGCCTGTTTCTCTCTCTTGATTTCTATATGTGTTTCAGCCTCAGGCTCCATCTCCCTCACGCTCTGAGACTCAGCGCTGGCTTGGTCTTTTTCCTCTACGAATGGTTACTTTTCTGGTAAGATCATGCACCTTGGCCGGAAGGTTCTAATGCCACCTACATGCACAACTTAGATCCAAATGAGTCAACTGTCTTTTTTTCCTTTTTAAGCCTGTGTCAAGTAGGTCTATGGGCTTGCTCTGCAAAATGCAGTTGGAGGATCAGTGGCTTTCAGCATATTAGGAGAGCTTGTTAGAAATGCAGAGTCTCAGGCCCCACCTCAGATGTACTGAGTTAGAATCCACAGTGTAACAAGAGCCCCAGGTGATTTTCAAGCACACTGTAAAGAACTGATTTATGGTATAGTGCTTATAGGTTAAACTGATCCCACCTGAGACTAATTGTGACTCTCAACTTTACCAGACACTACTTTTTCCAACTTCTTTATCGCCACTGATGCAATTTTACAAAACTGTGTTGGGTGAGTTTCTCACTGACAGTGTGAACTATGACCAACAACTCGTGATTCTGCAGGAACTCAGAGTCTCTCTGTGTGCATCTCATGTTTGTTATTTTTTGGTATTTTTTTTTACACGAGGCCTTTTCAACTATGTCAGCATACCAAAGGAATATTTCTTCATGCTTTTGGCTAGGATCTGATGTGGGCTTGGATGACAGGCAGCCTAAGTGTCCAGGATGGATGAGTACCACTCAAGTTCAACAATACATTTTAGGTGCTTAATGTAATGCTGGCCCACAGTAGGTGACCATCCAAACATCTCTCATTGGCATTTATTATGGACAAGGTGTTGAAGGTAGATCAGGCTGGGTGAACTAACTCTACCCCAGAGCTTCTGTGGTGGGTGGGACCAGCAGTACTGGTCTGCACAGTGACCAGTTAATGGCCTTTTTACTAGAAACCCATCCCTGAAGGAGCAGGAATCCAGCCAGTGATGGAGTCCACAAGTCAGGTCCAACCATTGCCGGAAGGGGGATAATAAGACATAAATGGAGTGTCAGAACCCCAGTCAAGACTGCCTACATTCAGGATAGGGCTACATCCCCAAAGGGAGGAAACTGCCACATTAACCTGGAAACCCAGGTGGACAAGCTCTTATTCATAAGCAGTGCCATAGAAAGAACGTGGGTTCTAGAATCCAAGCTGGGTTTGTGTGACCTTCAGTAACTTTATCTCAGATGGTCTTCCTACGCAAATGAAAATGCATGTCCAGGGTCTAATAGAGGACTCAAATAATAGATGCTTAATTAAGTGGTAGTTTATTATGTTTATTATAGATGAAATCATATTCTGATCTGAGCCTATGGACCTCAGGTCTGCTCCAGGTTCTTTGAATTCTGACCCAGTTGTTTGGAAGGTAGGGTATGTAGTGTAATACCTTGTTCAGGATGTGAGCAGAAGGAAGCAAGCATGCTCAAAGCACAGGTGATCAAGTGATTAGTTGTATTTGTCTGACTTCACTCAGTATGACAATCTCTAAATCCATCTATGTTGCTGCAAATGGCATTACTTCATTTTTATGGCTGAGTAATAATCCATTGTATATACGTACCACATCTTCTTTATCCATTTCTCTGTTGATGCTTCCATGTCCTGGTTATAGTAAATAGTGCCGCACTGAACATTGCGGTGCATGTATCTTTTCAAATTATGATTTTCTCCCAATATATGCCCAGGAGTGGGATTGCTGGATCATATGGTAACTCTATTTTTAGTTTTTAAATGAACCTCCATACTGTTCTCCATAGTGGCTGTACCAATTTACATTCTCACCTACAGTGTATGAAGGCTCCCTTTTCTCCACACCCTCTCCAACATTTATTATTTGTAGATTTTTTGATGATGGCGATTCTGACCTGTGTGAGGTGATACCTCATTATAGTTTACATTTGCATTTCTCTGATAATTAGTGACATTAAGCATTTTTTTCACATGCTTTTTGGCCATATGTATGTCTTCTTTGGTGAAATGTCTGTTTAGATCTTTTGCCCATTTTTTGATTGGGTTGTTTGGTTTTGTTTGCTTTTTTTTTTCTTTTCATTAAGCTGCACAAGCTGTTTGTATAGTTTGGAGATTAATTTCTTGTTGGTCACTTTGTTTGCAAATATTTTCTCCCATTCTGAGGACTGTCTTTTTGTTTATGGTTTGCTTTGCTATGCAAACGCTTTTAAGTTTAATTAGGTAACATTTGTTTATTTTTGTTTTTATTTTCATTACTCTAGGAGGTAGGTGAAAAAGATCTTGCTGCAATTTATGTCAAAGTGTGTTCTGCCTATGTTTTCCTCTGAGAGTTTTATAGTATCTGGCCTTCTATGTAAATTTTTAATCCATTTTGAGTTTATTTTTGTGTATGGTATTAAGAGTGTGTTCTAATTTCATTCTTTTACATATAACTCTCTAGTTTTCGCAGCACCACTTATTGAAGAGACTGTCTTTTCTCCATTGTATATTCTTGCCTCCTTTGTCTTAGATTTGGTGACCATAGGTGCATGGGTTTATCTCTGGACTTTCTATCCTGCTCCATTGATCTATATTTCTGTTTCTGTTCCAGTACTATACTGTTTACATGACTGTAGCTTTGTATTATAGTCTAAAGTCAGGGCACCTGATTCCTCCAGCTCCATTTTCTTTCTCAAGATTGCTTTGGCTACTCATGGTCTTTTGTGTTTCCATACAAATTGTAAAATTTTTGGTTCTAATTCTGTGAAAAATGCCTTTGGTAATTTGATAGGGATTGTATTGAACCTATAAATTGCTTTGGGTAGTATAGTTATTTTCACTATCACTTATATGTGGAATCTAGAAAAAAAGGCTACAAATGAACTTATCTATAAAACAGAAATAGAGTTACAGATGTAAAAAATAAACATGGTTACTAGGGGGAAGTGGGGTGGGATGAATTGGGAGACTGGGATTGACATATATACACTACTATGTATAAAATATTAATAGATAACTAATGAGAACCTACTGTATAGCACAGGGAACTCTACTCAATACTTTGTAATGGCTTATATGAGAAAAGAATCTAAAAAAGAGAGGATATATGTATATGTATGAGGGTTAGTCAAAAATCATCTGCACTCTGGCTGTAGAATTTATTTTAATTAACTTTTAGAGAAGACAAATACATCATTTTTTGACATAATCTCCTTGAGTTTCAATACACTTTGTCCATCTGTCAACAAACCTTCCTATTCCCTTATTAAAAAATGTTTTAAGCTGAGCTGCGAGCCACAAATGCACCTCTGTCTTCACTTCTTCATCAGAAGTCAATCTTCTTCCTCATAGAGCTGCTTTCAGGGGACCAAACAGGCGAAAGTCCAATGAAGCAAGATCAGGACTGTAGGGAGGATGCTTTAACACCTCAAAATGAAGTTTTTGCAGTGTGTCAACAGTGTGGGCAGAAGTGTGGGGATATGCATTGTCATGCAAGATTACAATGCCCTTGGATAGCAGTCCTCTGCATTTAATCCGATGTTTAGGCTTCAGCACAAACTTTTCATAACTTAAGTCTGTCATGGATTATTTCATAGAGCCATGGCTGATTTGCAAATGATTTGCCACATAATCCACTGTCACTTGTCTATTTGACGGAACGATTTCACATGTATGCTCAATGTTGTCATTGGCTGTGGATGTGGATGAGTGTCTGGCTCCTTCTTTATGGTTAATACTTGTGTGACCTTCCTTGAACTTCTCTATCCATTCATACACACTTCTTCATGACAAAACACTTTCTCCATTACTGCACACAGTCTTTGATAAATAACAGCACCAGGTCCACCCTCAGACCGCAAAAAACAAATCACTGCTTGCTGCTCTTTCGTGCAGATTGCAAGTGGGGCATCCATTTTTGCTTGCACCACAGTTACAAAGGAACTGATATAACATGTTCATACCTGCACAGCAGGAACTGAGGAGACAGTAGCCTTGAACGGAAAGCACTGATAAGATAGTGTGGCCAACAGAAATTTTATTACAACTAGAGTGTGGATAATTTTTGACTCACCCTCATAAAACATTCACTTTGCTGTACACCTGAAACTAACACATTTTAAATCAACTATATCCCAATAAAAATTAAAAAAAAAAAAAGCACAAGTGCTTAGCTAATTATATTGGAGGACTTTTTTTTTCTTTTTCCTCTTTTGTTCTCTTGTGATTTGATGACTATCTTTAGTGTTGTGTTTGGATTCCTTTTTCTTTTTTGTGTATACATCTATTATAGATTTTTGGTTTGCAGTTACCGTGAGCTTTTGGTATAGAAGTCATATATATATGATTGTTTTAAGTTGCTGATCTCTTAATTTCAGGTGCATTTTAAATAGCCTGCATTTGTACTGTCCTCCTCTTACAATTACTGGTTTTAATATATTTGTGAGTGAGTGATTTCCTACTTTTACTGTATGTTTGCCTCTGGTGAGCCTTCCCATTTCATAGTTTTCTTATTTCTAATTGTGGCCTTTTCTTTTCTGCCTAGAGAAATTTCTTTAGCATTTGTTTTAAAGCTGATTTAGTGGTGCTGAATTCTTTAAGTTTTTGCTTGTCTTTAAGGCTTTTGATTTCTCCATTAAATCTAAACAAGAGCCTTGCTGGGTAGAATATTCTTGGTTGTAGGTTTTTTCCTTTCATCACTTGAAATATATGGTGCCACTGTTTTCTGGCCTGAAGAGTTTCTGCTGAAAAATCTGCTGATAGTCTTATGGGGATTCCCTTTATTTGTTGCTTTTTTTCCTTATTCTTTTACTATTTTCTCTTTGTCTCTGAATTTGTTTGGAATGACTGCTACCAAACAGAAATGTCCATGAGTCTTTACATTCAAGGGAAAGAATTGTTTAAAAATCTGTAGCTATTAGGATGCAGGAGGTCTGAATTTTGGGGATCAATATATGGCAGAAGGCCAACAGCAGAACAAACATTAAGGGAGTAAGGGGTCCTTCTGACTTGTCATGTTTTCCCCACCTGGAAGGGCAGAACATGATTATAGCAGGGCCAGGTCTCAGGAAGTCAGAACCTCAAAGATCAGACATTTAAGCAGGTGTTCAGCAATAGTAACAAGAAGAAGGGAATCTAAAGGGAAAGTTAATCATGGTATCAAGGTCACAGGAACTGAGATATCAAGACAACACTCTTCCCTAGTAACAGCTTCTCCTTTACTGTTTTTTAGGAAAGATGTTTTCTCTGGTCTTAGGGCATATGAGTAAGACTAGAAACAGGTGATGCATAAGTGGGACTGATTAGGGTACAGGGATGGTAGAACTGAATCTCAGCTCTGAGCTTTTTGTCTATTATTGTCCCCTTCCCACCCCCTCCATCACCACCCCCCCATATATTACTGTTAAAACTACATAACTACTTTAGTCATGAGAGCTCTTGGATGGGGACGTATTTGGGGTCCTTCTCAAACTGAGTATTTTAACTTTGATAGTTTTGACAGTTCTGTGGAGCCACATCTATATCAACATCAACTATTTAAGTATTAATGCACCTATGTCCAAATTATAAAACATTCAAAAACATACAAGTTACAAATCATCCTTAAAACATTTTGAGAAATTTTCCTGAGCTTAATGCAGTTCATATTCACACAGTACATTTTGATAATCCTGAACCTGAACTGAAAGCCATTAGAATCAAGAGTAGATTTGAAATTTTGCATTTTGTTTATAGGGTAGCTATTATCTTAACTTCTTTTCATGATGAAAGGAGGACACACAAACTTATCTGCAGGAAACAGGCTGCTCATTTCAAAATTCCTTCTCACATCCCACAGTGCAATCATCTGCAGCCAAGATGCAGTTATGCAGAACACAGATGAAATTTCACTCCATATTGCAAATGCATTCATTTAAGCATGTTCTGCAGGAGACCACTGAAGATAAAACTATTATCTTTCCTGCTATGAACATCAAAATTTTATTTTTTCATTTAACTCTTGATAGAATAATGTGAAATTCAGTTGTGATGAAGAGATTGCTATTAAAAATTTTAACCTATTTTTTTGAATGTACTATGAATGTCTAGCAGGAGTATCTTTAAAAGTGAACTCAAGGTCAAAACACATGGGATGAGGAAATAAAGAGGCGTGAGGAGAAAGTGGCATAGTCGATTTTAATATCTAATGGAACAAAGTCAGTGAAACTGAAAATAAAGAAATCCTGTAGCTTCAGTCTTTGGAAAAAATTTCAGTAGGTTATATGCAAAATATATAAAGCACTGAAAAGGCAGAAGTCAAAATCAAAAAATACTTGTTCTTTATCAGGCACAGAAGTAGCTCTTAGTTATTTCCCTACCAGTGGCTCCAAGTTAGACTATTCAAGTAAAGCCTTGTATTGATTTGTTTAACTTTTAGAAGTTAGCATCTGGGCACAAGACCAAAACTTAAATGAAAAAAGTTACACTCAAGAAAGTTCTCAGGCAAAATCAGAGGGAAAAAATATAACTCAAGTTGATATATCTGCAGTTAAAAAAAAATAAAACTTTTCCAGTAGAAGAAACACAGATAAAAAGATAGCAATATCTTTTAAAAATTAATGTTTCAAGATTCACTATGGATTTATTATCTCAGGCTTTGTCTTTATCAATTTTTCAGATCAAGGGCTTCACATCATTCACATTGGGTTTAGCGTTCAAATTGTGTATACAGCAGTTAACAAAGAATAATTGCTAACATAATTATTTGAAGAAATTACAGCTTGATATATAATAAGCATATAAGACATTCATTGAATTAATGAGAATGAAAAATGCCTATTTTTGTCTCTATACTGGAAATAAATTTTAAAAGGTTAGATCTTTGGGGATGGCATTCAAATAAATTAATTTAAAAAAAGGAATTGTTTTATATATATAAATATAAACTTTTCTGACTATATATTTTTCTGAACTAGTTAATACAAACTAAATGTGATTGTACAGCAGATTGGACTGGGACACAGCAAGTAGATACTGTGTTCTCATTAGTAATATTTGAGCTCTAAACACATACTACCCTACATTTCCCTTTTCTTTCTTGCAATAAACTTCTTAGAGTAAGAGTTTATATCTTCATAAGTGAACTCATTCATTCATTAACTAATGAGAAGCTGGTGCCACCACCATATTATACTCAACACAGTCTAGCTGTGGTCACCAACAGCCCCCTAACAGAGATTCAGTGGTTGCACTTTTCTCCTGCATTTTCTTGATTTCCTCTTCTGCACTAGACAGCTAAAGCTCCCAGCTTTTGAATTAGTCTTTTAATGATGCCATTGGATGTTCATTCTTTGTGCTTCGCTTATATTTTATTATATGATTGGCCTTTTTTCAGAGATTGTTTTCTATTGCTTTATGTGCTGCTTTGTTGAATCCATCTATAATCATGGTTTAAGCTGCTACCAAAATACTAATGAATCTCAAACCTATAACTGTATCCAAGGTTCATCTTAAGTTGTCTGCTTAACATTTCTAATAGATTATCTCAAAGCCACTTCACATTTAAGAAGTCCAAAATGAAACATCAATTTCTCTTTTCTTTTTGATTTTTATCCTATTTTTTCTGCCTGCAGTGTTGGCAGCATCATACAATGATTCATCAAACCAGAGGAGACCTCGTGGTGTCTTAAATAGTTCTCAACTGACCATCACATTTAGTTACTGTCAAATCCATCCTCTTTTATCAGTCTTCACTACCCTTAGTCCAGACCTTCTCCTTCTCACCTGGATTGCTGCCACAGACTCCTCACTAGACTGGGTCTTCTGTTCATCTCAGATTTATCTTGAACACCTATGCCAATTAGTTGGACCTAATCACAATGAAAACTAAATCCTTCTGCTTTAAATATTTTTTAAAATCCAGATAAATTTTAGGTATAAGATAAAATTCAAGCTTCTTAACAAAGTATATAAAACACTGGCACTTTTCTAGTATAATTTTCTTTAATTGCTTACTTTCAAAAGTTATGCTCCAGCAATGTGATACTACATATGTCATCGAATCAAACTTGTGTCCACTCGCTTGCATGCAGTAAAGCCAATCAACCGACACTGGGTTGCAGGGAAGGAAAGAACAACATTTATTTCAGGATACCAAGCAAGGAGGATGGGCAGCTCGTGTTCAAAAGACCCGAACTCCCCAATGGCTTTCAGGGAAGTGGTTTTAAAGGCAGTGTGTGGGAGAGGGTTTCAGGGTGTGTGATCAGCTCATGCACAATTCTCAGATTGGTTGGCATCAAGGTGAAGTTTCAAGCATCATAAACCTTCTGGCTTCAACCAATCTTGGGTCTGTGTTCTTGTAGTCAGGAGTTTTCATCTGGTGGGGGCTCTGCTTCCTGTAAAAATAACTTAGGAATGTGTGTCAAGTCTTTATATCTTTCAGGAAACTAGGAGTTCAGTGATTCTACTTTGTATCAGATATATAGTCTAAATTGTTACCAGCTTCCCAGCCCAGCAGCTATTCTTCTTTCTACATCTTCAGGTCTTAATCATTAACTCTTGAGTCAGCCTTTCCAGAATGAGGGGAGGCCTGGGAGGCTAAAGGGAAAGCCTTTTACTTCAAAAGACAAGGACACAGGGGCTTGTACATGATTTCACATACAGTTCTTCAAGTACAATGTGCTGTATCATACCTCTATGCCCTTAAACATAACACAGCCCTGCTTGTAGTACCATGTCCTTTCTTCTTCTTTTTTTAAAATTAATTAATTTATTTATTGGCTGTTTTGGGTCTTCATTGCTGCACACAGGCGTTCTCTAGCCGTGGTGAGTGGGGGCTGCTCTTCTTTGTGATGTGCAGGCGCCTCATTGCCATGTCTTCTCTTGTTGCAGAGTATGGGCTTTAGGCACGTGGGCTCAATAGTTGTGGCTCATGGGCTGTAAAGCATAGGCGAAGTAGTTGTGATGCACTGGATTAGTTGCTCTGCGACATGTGAGATCCTCCTGGAGCAGGGATCAACCCCGTGGCCCCTGCATTGGCAGGAGGATCCTCAACCACTGCACCACCAGGGAAGCCCCATGTCCTTTCTTCTTAACCTGGATGCCTCCTATTTGTCTTTTAAAATTCAGTTCAGGTATCACATATTGTGTGAATCCTTTACTAAACCCAGTTCCACCCCTGTCATAATCATTCACTCAGAATGAGTCACACATACTTCCAAGGTTCTCCAAATACAATTTGTGAATATCTCTATCAGATACTTATTATATTACATAGGTATTATCTCCTCATAGAGCTCTCTGCCTGACAAGAATGCCCTAGAAAACAAGGACTAATGAAATTTTATTTTTGTATATCTAGTTCACTAGTTTTATTTATTTAGTATACTATCTGATATGGAGCAGATACTAAAACTATTTAACTGGACTAAATTGTACTGCATAATATTGGAGAAATCAAGAGGTGGGAAGAAAACTTCTAGGTGTGACCTATTGTGATTGGCTGACAAATATTTAGAGAGGCATCATTTTGTAATCATTAAGATAGACCATGTATTCAGATAGACCTTAGTTTGAGTCCTAGTTCTACCACTTGCTCTTTGAAGAGGGAGAAATTGCATTGTAGCTCTAAGACTTCAGTTTCTCATCCTTAAACTAGACACAATAATAATAGTAATAATAATAATTGTACTTGTAGGCAGAGGTGAGCCTAGATCTTTTGAGATTTAAGCTTATAGAAATTTGGAGGCCTCTTTTAAGAAAAAGAATACAAAACTATAAATTTTGAATTAAGTACAAAAATATGTAAATTTATGACAGAAGAAATCAAATTATAAATTTTAAAAATCAGATAAATATTTCATCACAATATCTCAAAAGATAATATGCTTTAAAAAATTAACTGCCTCACTTACCTCTAGTATTTTTCCTTCAGTGTTTGGTTTCATATATTTTTATTATTTCTTTTTTTTAACTTATTTATCCCATACTCCTAATTTTGTGTTTGTTATTTTGTAGCATAATCAAGATTCTGTGATATTTTATATGGAGACTAGAAAGATAATTCAGTCTTCTGAAATGGTTTATCAGTTTTTTTATTATCAATGAATTAGTTTTTTTTAATTCATAATTTTCTCTTGCTAATATTCAAATTCTTCATATTATCAAATATAGGAAAAATTATCAAGTATTTGTATGGTCTCTAAGATTTGGAAGAATTTTCCACAAACCACCATCCAACTCTGTACATTTCCAATGTTGTTCCTCCCTGGCTTACCTTCATAGCCCAGTGTTTGTGCCATAGTCTTCCTGTCACGATGCCGCATGAGTTGGTACAGAGGGCAGGAGTAGATCTGGAAGCCATTTCTACTTCAGAACAGTTAACTAATAACAACTTACCTGTATAAGGAAGTCCCTGCAAACTAAATGTATCCCCAAGTCAGGTTACCCTTATCTGGGTCACTAGGATATCCAGGTCACTCTATTGCCACCAGACACACAAGCTAGCTTTGATGGATAAAAATTCATGTTGGGAAGAAAAGAATAATCTTATCAGAGGGCAGTTAAAATATCTTTCTTTTTTTTAAATTTTAGATTTTATTTTTTATTGAGGTAACATATATGCAGTGGAATACCACTCAGCCATAAAAAAAGATGAAATCTTGCCATTTGCGACAACTTGGATAGACCCTGAGGGTATTATGCTAAGTGAAATAAGTCATACAGAGAAGGTACAAATACTGTATAATTTAAGTCATAAAATACCTTACTATTGCAAAATTTAACAAAGTGTGTGATTATATAACACCCTGTTGGGGCCCCTTCTCAGGCTTTGGAAAGAACCCCTGTAAGTAAGAGGCTCAGATAGATATACAGTGATGGTTCCTGCTGGTAGGGTCACATTTAGACAGTGAAAACAAAACACTAATAGTGTTTAGCCTGTTGTGCATATCAAAGCAAACCTCATTGTATATAAGTTATTTTAAAAGGAGGTAGTTCTTTTTTTTATTGAAGTGTGGTTGATTTACAATGTCATATTAATTTCTGCTGTACAGCAAAGTGATTTATACATATATATATTTTTAATATTATTTTCCATTATGGTTTATCACAGGATATTGAATATAGTTCCCTGTGCTATACAGTAGGATCTTGTTGTTTATTCATTCTGTATATAATAGCTTACGTTTGCTAAGCCCAACCTTCCACTCCATTCCTCCCCTAACACCCTCCCCCTTGACAACCATAGGTCTGTTCTCTGTGTCCATATGTCTGTCTCTGTTTTGTAGACAGGTTCATTGGTATCATATTTTAGATTCCATATATAAGCGATATCATATGGTATTTGTCTTTCTCTTTCTGACTTACTTCACTTAGTATGATAATCTCTAGTTGCATCCATGTTGCTGCTAATGGCGTTATTTCATTATTTTTTTATGGCTGAGTAGTATTCCATTGTAAAATATACCATATCTTCTTTATCCACTCACTCATTTGTTGATGGACATTTAGATTGCTTCCATGTCTTGGCTATTGTCAGTAGTGCTGCTATGAATGTAGGGATGCATGTATCTTTCTGAATTATAGTTTTGTCTGGATGTATGCCCAGGAGTGGGATTGCTAGATCACATGGTAATTCTGTTTTCAGTTTACTGAGGAATCATCATACTGTTTTCCATAGTGACTGCACTAGATTACATTCCTGCTAATAGTGCAGGAGTGTTCTCTTCTCTCCACATCCTCTCCAACATTTAATGTTTGTAGACTTTTTGATGGTGGCCGTTCTGACTAGTGTGAGGTGCTACCTCATTGTAGTTTTGATTTGCATTTCTCTAATAATTAGCAATGTTGAGCATCTTTTCATGTGCCTATTGGCCAACTGTTTGTTGTCTTTGGAGAAATATATATTTAGATCTTCTGCCCATTTTTCGATTGGGTTGTTTTGTTGTTGTTGTTATTGTTGACCTATATGAGCTGTTTGTATATTTTGGAAATTAAGCCCTTGTTGGTTGCATCCTTTGCAAATATTTTCTCCCATTCTGTAGGTTGACTTTTTGTTTTGTTATGGTTTCCTTTGCTGTGCGAAAGCTTGTAAATTTGCAAAAGCTTATAGGTCCCATTTGTTTATTTCTGTTTTTATTTCTATTGCCTTGGGAGACTGACCTAAGAAAACATTGCTATGATTTATGTCAGAGAATGTTTTGCCTGTGCTCTCTTCTAGAAATTTTATGATGTCATGTCTTATGTTTAAGTCTTTAAGACATTTTGAGTTTATTTTTATGTATGGTGAGAGGGTGTGTTCTAGCTTCAGTGATTTACATGCAGCTGTCCAACTTTCCCAACACCACTGTCTTTTTTCCATTGAATATTCTCGCCTCCTTTGTTGAAGATTAATTGACTGCAGGTGTGTGGGTTGATTTCTGGGCTCTATTCTGTTCCATTGATCTATATGTCTGTGTTTGTGCCAATACCATGCCAGTTTGATTATTGTAGCTTTGTAGTATTGTCTGAAGTCTGGGAGGGTTATGCCTCCTGCTTTGTTCTTTTTCCTCAGGATTTCTTTGGAAACTCTTGGTCTTTTATGGTTCCATAAACATTTTAGGATTATTTGTTCTAGTTCTGTGAAAATTGTCATGGGACATTTGATAGGGAACACATTAAACCTGTAGATCACATTAAACCTGTAGATTGCTTTTGGGTAGTACAGCCAATTTAATAATATTAATTCTTCCAATCCAAGAACAAGATATTTTCCATTTCTTTGAATCACCTTCAATTTCCTTTATTAATGTTCTATAATTCTCAGTATATGTCTTTTATTTCCTTGGTCAGGTTTATTCCTTTTTATTTGTTAATAAATTTATTTATTTATTTATTGGCTGCATTGGATCTTCATAGCTGCATGTGGGTTTTCTCTGGTTGCGGCAAGTAGGGGCTACTCTTTGTTGTGGTGCACTGGCTTCTCATTGTGGTGACTTCTCTTGTTGCAGAACATGGGCTCTAGGCATGCGGGCTTCAGTAGTTGTGGCATGCAGGCTCAGTAGCTGTGGCTTGCAGGCTCTAGAGCACAGGCTCAGTGGTTGTGGCGCACAGGCTTAGTTGCTCCATGGCATGTGGGATCTTCCAGGACCAGGGATTGAACCCGTGTTCCCAGCATTAGCAGGCAGATTTTTAACCACTGTTCCACCAGGGAAGTCCCAGTCTGGTTTATTCCTAAGTATTTTATTTTTGGGGGGTGATATTTTAAAAGGTTTTTTTGTTTGTTTTTACTTTACCTTTCTGATATTTCATTGTCAGTGTCAAGAAATGCAACAAAATTCCGTATTTTAATCTTGTATCATGCAAAGTTGCTGAATTTGTTTATCAGTTCTAGTAGTTTTTGTGTGGAGTGCTTATGGTTTTCTATATATAGTATCATGTCATCTGAATAATGACAGTTTTACCTCTTCCCTTCCAATTTGGATATCTTTTATTTCTTTTTCCTGTCTTATTTCTGTGGCTAGGACTTCCAGTACTGTGTTGAATAGAAGAGGTGAAAGTGGCCATCATTTCTTGTTCCAGATTTTAGCAGGAAGGCTTTCAGCTTTTCACTATTACATTGGCTGTGGGTTGTCATAAACAGCTTTTATTATGTTGAGATATGTTACCTCTATACCCACTTTGATAAGAGTTTTCATCATGAATGGATGTTGGGTTTTTGTCAGATGCTTTTTCTGTATATATTATGATCATGTGGTTTTTGTCTTTTGTTGATATGGTGTGTCACATTGATTGATTTGCTTATGTTGAACCATCCCTGTGAACTTGGGATGAATCAGACTTTGTCATGGTGCATGAATTTTTCATGTGTTGTCAGATTAAGTTTGCTAATTTTTTTATTTTTTTTGAGATTTTTTGCATCTATATCTATATTGGCCTGTAATTTTCTTTTTTTGGTGGTGTCTTTGGTTTTGGTATCAGGCTGATGGTGGCTTCATAGAATGTCTTTGGGAGTGTCCCCTCCTCTTCAATCTTTAAGAAGAGTTTGAAAAGGATTGCTATAATTTCTTCTTTGTATGTTTGATAGAATTTGCCTGTGAAACCATCTGGTCCTGAACTTTTGTAAAGAGGGTTTTGTTTTTGTTTTATTACAGATTCCATTTCACTTCTAGTGCTTGGTCTGTTCAAATTATGTCTTCTTGAATCAGTTTTGGTGGGCTGTTTCTAGAAACTTGTCCATTTCTTCTAGGTTGTCAAATGTGTTGGCATATGATTGTTCATAGCATTCCCTTATGGTTTTGTGTATTTCTGTAGTACCAGTTGTTAAGTATCCTTTTTTCATTTCTTATTTTGTTTATTTGGGTTCTCTTCTCTTCTTGGTGAGCCTGTCCCTAGATTTGTCAATTTTGTTTATTCTTTCAAAGAACAAGTTCTAGGCTTTATTGATTTTTTTCTATTTTTTTAAATCTCTATTTCCTCTCTGACCTTTATTATTTCCTTTCTTCTGCTGAATTCAGGTTTTATATGTTTTTCTTGGTCTAATTCTTTAAAGTGGTAGGTTTGAGATTTTTCTTATTTTTTGAGGAAGGCCTGTATCACTGTGAACTTCCCTCTAAGCATTGCTTTTACCACATCCTATAGATTTTGCATGGTTGTGTTTTCATTGTCATTTGCCTCAAGGTATTTTTAAACTTCCTCTTTGATTTCATTGTTGACCCACTGTTTTTTTTATCAGCATGTTGTTTAGCCTCCATGCAATCTTTTTTCTTCCTCATTTCCTTTTCTGTGGTTGATTTTTAGTTTCATGCTGTTACGTTCAGAAGAGGCACTTGAGAATTTCCATATTCTTAAATTTGAGTCTTGTTTTGTGCCCTAGCATGTGGTCGATCCTAGAGAATGTTCTATGTGTACTTGAAAAGAATGTGTATTCTGATTTTTTGGATGTAACATCCTGAAAATATCAATTAAGTCTAACTGTTCTATCATTTAGAATCTCTATTGCCTCATTGATTTTTCTGTGTAGAAAATCTCTCCATTGATGTGAGTGGGGTGTTAAAATCCCCTACTATTATTATATTCCTGTCAATTTCTCCCTTTTTGCCTGTTAGTATTTGTTTTATGTGTTTGTGTGCTCCTATATTAGGTTCATACATGTTGATGACTGTAAAATCTTCTTGTATTGATCCTTTTATAATTATATAGTGTCATTCTTTATCTTTCTTTATAGCTTTTGGTTTAAAGTCTATTTTGTGTGATATGAGTATTGCAACCCCCACTTTCTTGTCATTTCCATTTGCATGAAATATCTTTTTTCCCTCCCCTCACTTTCAATCTATGTGTGTCCTTTGCCCTAAAGTGGGTCTCTGTAGGCAGCACATTGTAGGCTATTGTTTTTTTTTATCCAATCTGCCACTCTATGTCTTTTGATTGGAGCATTTAGTCTATTCACATTTAAGGTAATTATTGATAGATATGTATTTATTGCCATTTTAAACCTTATTTTCCAGTTGATTCTGTGTTTTTTTCATTGTACCTTTCTGTTTTTCATTTTGTGGTTTGATGATTTCCTTTTATTTTATACTTGTGTTTTTTTTTTTTGTGAATCTATCATATGTTTTTGATTTGTAGTTCCCTGTTTTTCAAGTATGTTAATCCCTTCCTATATCTAGTTGCTTTAGATTGATAGTCATATAGGCTTAAACACTTTCTAAAAAATAACGATAATAAAAAACCTACATTTTCGCACTCCCCTCCCCCACATGTTATGGTTCTGACGTCCTCTTTTACATCTTCATGTTCATCCTTTTGTTGTTCATTGTGATTATCATTGTTTTCACAAAAATATTTTGGTTTTTTAAAAAAATCTGTGCGTTGGCTTATTTAAGTGATTTACTTTCCAATTATTTTCTCTTTCCTACATATTCTTCTTTTCTGTTTAGAGAAGATCTTTCAATATTTCTTTTAGGATAGCTTTAGTATTGCTGTATTTTTTTAGTTTTTGCTTGTCTGAGAAATTCTTTATCTCGCCTTCTGTTCTAAATGATAATCTCACTGTGTAAAATATTCTAGGTTGCATATTTTTCCCTTTTAGCATCTTGAATATATCCTGCCCCTTCCTTATGGCTGGAAACATTTCTGTAGAGAAATCAGCTGATAGCCTTATGGGGGTTTCCTTGTAATTAACTCTGTCTTTCTCTCTTGCTGTCTTTAGAATCCTCTTTAACCTTTGCCATTTTGATTGTAATATATCTTGGCATGAGTCTGTTTGGGTTCATCTTGTTTGGGACCCTCTGTCCTTCCTGCACCTGGATTTCTGTTTCCTTCTTTAGTTTGGGGGAAGTTTTCAGCTATAATTGATTCAAATACTTTTTTTTTTTTTATAATCAATAGTAGTGTTTAATTTGTTTTAACATCATGTGGCAACATCATGCAAGGCTTTATTTTTTTTGGGGGGGGGGTACACCAGGTTCAATCATCTGTTTTTATCCACATATCCCCATATTCCCTCCCTTCCTTGACTCCCCCCACCTCGAGTCCCCCCCACCCTCCCTGCCCCAGTCCTCTAAGGCATCTTCCATCCTCGAGTTGGACTCCCTTTGTTATACAACAACTTCCCACTGACTATTTTACAGTTGGTAGTATATATATGTCTGTGCTACTCTCTCGCTTTGTCTCAGTTTCCCCTACGTTTTTGATTCCCTTTTCTCTTTCTTCCTCTTCTAGGATCCCTATGTTGCATAGATTGGCTTGTTTATATTACCCCACAGGTCTCATATTGCTTTCATTTTTTTTCACTTGACTTTCTGTCTGCTGTTCTGATTGGGTGATTTCCCTTATTCTGTTTTCCACATCACTTATTCATTCTTCTGCATTATTCATTCTTCTATTCATTGCATTTAGCACAGCTTTCATCTTGGCAGATGGGGTTTTCTGATTTTTCTTGGCTCCTCTTTATAATTTCCACTTGCTTTTTACAGCACTCTATATTTCTTTTGATAACCTTTCTTAATTCCTTCGGTGTTTCCATTATCTCCTTTTTGAAATTGATGCCTATTTAGACTGAAGAGGTCTGTTTCATTGTTTGTTCTTTCAGGGGAATTCTCTTGGTCTTTTAACTGGGAGTGGTTCCTCTGCTTTTTCACTTATATTTCTCTTACTCTGTGAGTTTAGGAGAAACAACTATCTACTGTTTCTGAGAGCTGGTGCATACTCTCACAGTTCTCTGAGGCAATGACAGCTTGTATGCACCTCTGGAGCCTGTGATAGCAGTGGAGACAGCTTGTGACTGCTCCTGGAGCCTGCAAGGGTGGCTCTTGACCACTCCTGGAGCCTGGATCCCAGGAAGGCAGTGGCAGTGGCTCATAACTGCTCCTGGAATCCACAGTGGTGGCTGGCACCTACTCCAGAAGCTCATTCAGTGGTGTCCTGTTGCCTGAGAGTGCACAGGAAAAAAGGCTACAATGGCAGCTCCTGCCCCTCCCCTCACATACCCTCCAAACAATGGTGGCTGGCCTCTGAGGCCACCCAGGCTTCCTCGCTGTACACCCTTGGTTGTGGTTGCACCAGACTCCACCCTCTCCAGGCTGTTTCCCTGCCAGCAACCCCAGTCCTCTGCCTGGATCTGATCTCCAAAGCCCAAGCTTTAGTACCCAGCCTCCACCCATACCAGTGGACATGCATCTCAGGCTGGAGAGCACATGGTAGCAGCACTAACCATCAGTGCAGGTTTCTCTTCATTCTGGCTGCAAAAAACTTGTTGCTGAGGCTCTGAAGCTCCCCCTCTGTCTCAGCTAATCTCTGTGCTGATAAGGGGACTTCGAGGGAAACTTTTCTCTTTCACAGCTCTCTCCAGGGGCACCAGTCCCATCCCAATTTCTTTTTTTTTTTTCTTTTGTCCTAGTCACTTACATGGAGATTTTCTTGCCCTTTCAGAAGTGTGAGGTCTTCTGCCAGTGTCCAGTAGATATTCTATGAGAGTCATTCCACATGTAGATGTCTTTGATGTATTTGTGGGAGGAGGTGACCTTCATGTCCTACTACTCCACCATCTAGATTCACTTCCCAGTACTTCTATTCTTAATTTTTTGAGGAAACTCCACAGTGTTTTCCATAGTGGCTGAACCAATTTACATTCCCACCAACCATGTATGAGGATTCCCATCTCCATATCCTTGACAACATTTGTTGTTTTATTTTTGATAGCCATTCTAACAGGTGTGAGGTGATATCTCATTGTGGTTTTGTTTTGCATTTCCATAATAATTAGTGATATTGAAAATATTTTCAGGTACCTGTGGTCATCTGTATATTTTCTTTGGAAAAATGTCTGTTCAGATCATCTGCCTGTGTTTTAAGTGGGTTATCTTTTTGTTGTTATTGTTGAGTTTAATTAGTTCTCTATATACTTTGGACATAACCCTTAATTAAATATATGATTTGGAAATATCTTCTCCCATTCAGTAGATTGACTTTTCATTTTGATACTGGTTTCCTTTGCTGTGCAGAAGCTTTTTAGTTTATACAGTCCTATTTGCATGCTTTTGCTTTTGTTTCCCTTGCCTTTGGAGTCAGATCCACAAAACATTGCTAAGACCAATGTTAATGAGGTTACCACCTATGTTTTCTTCTAGGCATTTTATGGTTTCAGGTCTTACAGTCAGGTTTCCCACATGACCCAGCTATTTCACTTCTGGGTATTTATTTGAAAAACACAAAAACACTGAATTTGAAAAAATATATGTGTACCCTTATGTCCATTGCATCATTATTTAGAATAGCCAAGAGATGGAAAAAATCTAAGCATCCATCTATGGATGAATGGTGAAAGAAAATGTGGTTAAAATATATAATAGAATACTACTCAGCCATAACAGGAGTAAAATTCTGTTATATGGAACAACATGGATGGATGTTGCGGCTGTTATGCAAGGTGAAATAAGTCAGAGAAAGAAAAACAACGTGATTTCACTCATGTAGAATT
Organism: Hippopotamus amphibius kiboko; assembly: GCF_030028045.1. Lineage (NCBI taxonomy): Eukaryota > Metazoa > Chordata > Mammalia > Artiodactyla > Hippopotamidae > Hippopotamus > Hippopotamus amphibius. Next base: position 186,156,262 of record NC_080188.1, on the reverse strand, counting down.
AAAAAACAAAAACAAAACAAGTGAGCAAACAAAATAAAACATTCATAGATACAGAGAACCAATTAGTGATCACCAGATGAGAAGAGGATTGGGGGCTGAGCAAAATAGGTGAAGGGGGTAAAGTGTATGATGGTAGATGGTAACTAGACTTGTGATGGTGATTACTTTTTAGTGTATACAGATGTTGACTTTTAATGCTGTACACCTGAAACTTATTTTAAAAAGGAATGGGTATATTTGACTCCACAAGCTAATTTAGATCTCTAAAAGAAACCGACTCAAATTAATGCATTATGTATTGATACACCCTATAAAGTTAGTGAATAGTGGATGACAAAAATGTAAACCCAATGAGTTTAAACCATTTATTTGAAAAATTTTAAAGTAAAAATTGAGAAAATAAAATAATAGTTGGGAAAACTTAGTGGTTCATGAGTTTGTCCTTACTCACATATATTTTTATAAACAAGTATTTCAGTTTATTAACTTGTTAAGAGATATTATTATAAATCTGACTGCAATATCAGTGTTTCTGCAAGTCATAGACAAAACTACATTTTTTGGCTGAAGACTTTCCAGTGATTATGGAATCAGGGTAAGGGTACTTTGATTATTTAAGTGGCACTTCTTTTTCTTTTTAATTTGATGCATGTCCACTGTGAATATATATGAGTCTATCTGACACCTACCAAGAGTAAAGAATTTCTCTAGATGGTTGATCCAAGCATTTTCTTTACTGAACAATCTTGGGGACACAGTCTCTGAATCAAATTTGACTATGGAGTCAAGGCATTTTACAATAAGTATTGGTGCAGAATGAGAAATTAAATAGTTGGATAGAGAAAAAGAAAACATAAAATTAAAGCTTTTCAGAGAGCAGGAAGTAGTGTTAGGCAGAATAAAGCCCTAGTTCAGTGTTGGTCTGACATTCTCCAGTAGTTTCCCTGGAGATGAAGTATAAGAGAATAATTCTTTTAGTCTTTTTGTATCATTTTCTCCTCACACTAGATTGGTATTCTGGATAGAAATAGAATTCTAGGTTGAAATGCATTTCCTTAATGATATTATTCCAATTGTTTTCACTGTTCAGTATTGGGGAAAAGGCTAATGTCATTTTGGTTTTCATTAATATATATTTGTAATATATATAATTGTTTCTGATTTTCTCCTTCTTGGCTGTTATCACATTCTGAATTGTGGAATAGTGTCTCCTTACACTAAGTAGGTCTCCTTAAGTTCACTCTCTTGGGCACTTGATAATTACTTTTAATCTGGAAATACTTTCAGGAATAATCTAAAATCTTGTATTATTTTGTGTAAAAATGTCTCCCCAGTGTTTCCTTTGTCTGACATTGCTAGAGGAGAAAGCTTGGGTCCTCCAGATTAATATTTTGAATATTTTTTCCTAATAATTTCAATTTCTTTTATTTTTTGTTTCTCTTTCTGTGATTTTTAAAATTCTATTTTCCTTTTTCTAAAATTGAAGTATAGTTGATTTATAATGTTAGTTCCAGCTGTACAGCAAAGTGATTCAGTTATATATACATACATTATATGTATATATAACTAAAAATATATAAGAATATGTATACATATTCTTTTTAAGATTCTTTTCTCTCATAAGTTATTATAAACTGCTGAGTACAGTTCCCTGTGTATTTTCTAACCTAGTTTCTAATATAGGTTCTAGAAATTAGCTACCATACTTATAATTTCAAATAGTTTATTTCTTTTACAGTTACAGGCTCTTTTGTACATTCATTGCTCTTTTAATGAATGTAATGTTGCGTTATATTACATTGAGGGTTTAAAACTTTTTTCACTGTTACGTTATGTGCTTTTTTTTTTTTTTTCCTAATTTGCTTATTGAAGTGTTGAATTTGCTTGAGAGACTAAGATGGATATAAGTGCTCTATATCTGGGGTGAGAGGGAAGATCTGACTATTCCGGTTTTCACATTTTTCTCCCTCCAATCTGATTCCTCTAAAGAATAAATCCCTGTTATTTGGCCTGTGTATACGCACCTCTATGTGGAGTTGAAAGTGGAAATGGCTGTTCCATACATTTCAATATATTCGCCAGTTTTGGCCCTTATCCTGCCTATCAGTTCTAAGGTCAAGATTTTTATTTGTTTTTGTTTTTTAGGTTTCTGCAGAGTGAATGGTCTCACTCTCAACATTCTCTCTTCTTCCTGTATTTCAGTTGTTGCTTCTTTTGTCCTATTAAATCATTTTCCCTACCTCTGTCTCTGCTTTCAAAAATCTGTTGAAAACATGCATCTACTATTCTCTTTATACTCCTATAATAATACTTTTCAAAATTGTATTTTAATAACAGTAGGTCTTAGGAAAGGTTTAAAATACATATTTAGTTATTTTAAAAGGAAACTAGCTAATAAGCTAAATTTTGAAAAGTATACTCCTCAACTATTGAGAGAAAAGTGACTTCATATTTCCCTTAATTTTTTTAGAAGTTAGAAGTAATGTGTTAGATAATTTATTCCTTTCAAAATGTGTACTGTCTGCCTCATCTAACTATTTCTAGGAATATGTACTAAATGGTAAGCCTCCCTTTCCATATGCTGTCACTTATATATAGAAGCACAAACTCCATACATTTGAAATGGCCAGATGGCAACTCTTCTCTTCGTTACTAAAATGAAATAGGGAATACAAGAGCTCTCTGGTGGAAACACACCGCAGTGTTTTTGTTTTAAAACATATAGTTTGAAGTGAACATAAGCTTGCTTCTGCCTTTTTTTTTTTAATGTTTGTTCTCTTAGAACTGAGGCAGGCTGGGACCTAGGACCCTTTGCTGCAGTGCTTGCAGCTGGACAAATATCTCCCCCAGCAACAAAATACAAGGAACGATAAGGGACTAAAAATAACTGCCTGAATGTGCAGTTGGGGCAAATTATGAGGAAAATACAAAAAGACCAAAAACCCAACTGCCACTTCTGAGAAGCTGGGAGCAAAAGCAGGGTACTACGCGTGCTCCCTGCATACAGCACCAAGGGGGTGGGCAGACCACCTAAGCCACCACTCCAGCCTGACCCCTGGACCCACCCCTAATCTCACCCCGTATGAGGAACCAGCTGGCCCACCCTCTCAGAGAGTGAGCAGGAGAACCTGTGACTTGGTTTTGCTCCCCTCTGCTGCAGCGTGAGTCCCAGGAAAGCCCTGCCTGAATTTCTTGTCTGGCCTCTTATCAACTTCCATTGATTAAGGAGGTCAAGAACCCTGGTTGGTTACATACTTTGTAGCCACCATGAAGGGACATTGTCCCCTTCCTGGGAGGGGACCTGGGTAACTCTGTGACCATTGAATGCGTCTTCCCCCATGGGTGAAAAGCGGCCACCTGAACCCCTTGTTTCAGCGTCACCACATTTGGTAAGTCTGCCTTCCTGGCCCCTGAGGGACTCGGTAGCCTCATTTAGGCAACACATTCCCCCTCCACTTTGTTCTTTTCCCTCTCCTGATATCTCTATACTTCTCTCGCTGTTCTCTCCTACCCTTCCAAGAGAGTGGATGTTGGGCAGCTTCAGCATCACTCCTCTCAGCTTGTGAGACCATGCTCCCTCTGGCCGGCAATGGCTCACCTTGACAGGTGACAGAGGTGGGAGGGGCAAGCCTCATACTGCTTGCAGATCTTGGTCTAGTGGGCTCTCACTGATGGGAGATTTATGAGAGTGACAGAGGTTCAAACCTCATATCCTGTAGCAGCTCGAATCTGATTGTTCCAATATACTCACCTTTATTTTCCTGCTGCCAAGAGAAGTCCCAGTGGGAGTGGGCTGAAATGGCAGATTTTTATATACTGGTGCATGCTTGGGTGAGAGTCCCACCTGTGGGTTGGGGACCCACAGACAACATACAACTGGCTGGTTTCTGGGCTTGATCACCCCCGTGGGCAGTGGACAGGGTGTTCCCTCCTTCACTGGCCCTTTCTGGAAGTATGCAGATTTGGTGCCTGAATAGATACTTGCAGTGGCAGATTGAAAAGGCAATCTCTCTCATTCTGTGTCTCTCTCTTTTTCAGTCTTTTCTGTGCCTCCTCCCTTTACCTCTCCCTTTGTCCTCACCCCTACAGTCTTTTCCTCTTCACTCTGAAGACTCCTCATTTGTGTCTTTAAATTTCTGTCTTTGGTACATGTTGAGACTTAGTGAATATAAAAGCATCTTTGTTTCATGTAGTTTTGTCTGTCTAACTTCCCCTGAAAGTCTCTGCTGAAATTGTGGGCACAGTGGAACTCTTAAGCCTTGAAATGCAAACACAGCCCACGTTGCCTGAGACTAGCCTTGGGTTACTTAGTAGGACTTTGAAGAACAGCAACAAAAAAAGAGGAGCTTGCATTTCTCTCCACTGCCTTTACAATGTAACTGTTCGTTCTGCCCCCATCTTAGAAACTATCTAATCCATCTGTAGTCTCTCAGACTGGGGTGGGGGGGGGGGGGGGAGAGCAGGGGGAGGGGGAGCTCCTTTTTAAACTCAGGCAGAAAAACTGTGAGATTTCTGGTTCTGGCTGTCTTTATGTAAACAAGCTGTAATTAACCAGCTTAAAGAAAATTGAGCACACTCTCAAAAATATAAAAGAAACTTGTCAGAATACATTTCAGGTTCATGTGACCTGGGAAATACTCAGTATTGAATTAATATCTAGGATTAAAGCTAGCTTAAGCTTGTGGGTTTGATTAATACAGACCTGTATTTACAGTCCTCAAAATTTAGTATAATACTTTTATGGTACCTATGGTTATTGGAAGTCACGTATATATTGTTTTTATTATAAACATTGTCAACAAGGAAAATAACCTAATATTATTAAACTTTTAAGTAAATGTAACTGAGATTAAGAGCTTTTTGTTAAACTCTATAGGAATAATTATGTTTTGGAAATGTCCATCCAAAACAGTCTCTCCAAATTTTGGTAACTTGAAAATAAATGATAGGAATTCATTGAATATCCAGATCCTTTCAAATAAGATAAAATACTGGAACATTAATTGCTAAACAGATCTAATTCTACCTACTTTTATCTTCTTATGAGAGGAAAACTAAAGATATTTGGTTTATTAAGCACATGTCATGTAATACATTGAGGAAATAAATCATGCATTAAGAAGATATATGTTTCTAGAGGTTATGGGATATTCCAAAAAATGAATGCTGATGTGACAGTTTACGTCTTGCTTCTTGGTTTCTACTAGAAAGGCTTTAGGGTTAAAAATTACAAGGGAAATATTTCAATATGCAAGGAAAATAAGAAACATATTTTTAGTAAAAAAAAAAGTATCAGGAATGGAAATACATTTTGTAAAAGGAAAAAAAAAGGTAGTTTTGCTTCTAAATGAAAAACAAAACGGGACAAAATTATATGGATACCGAACGTTGTAGAAGGTTTATGGAAATGGAACACTGAGAAAGTAAATTTGTGCATGGATAGGATTTTCTAAGGTTGGATTAAATTTAATTTTGTAAATGGATTTTATTTAAAGAAGGCTGATGGAATAATAAATTTGGATTCCCTTTTTTTAATTTTTATTTTATATTGGAGTATAGTTGACTTAAAATGTTGTCTTAGTTTCAGGTGTACAGCAAAGTGATTCAGTTATACATTTACATATATCTATCCTTTTTCAGATTCTTTTCACATATAAGTTATTACAGAGTATTGAGTAGAGTTTCCTGTGCTATACAGTAGGTCCTTGTTGAGTATCTATTTGCTGTTTAGTAGCATGTTGTTTAGCATGCATGTGTTTGTGACTTTTATAGTTTTTTTTTTCCTGTAGTTGATTTCTAATCTCCTAGAGTTGTGTTCTGAAAAGATACTTGATATGATTTTAAGTTTCTTAAATTTATCGAGGCTTGCTTTATTGCCCAGTATGCAATGCATCCTGGAGAATGTTCCATGTGCACTTGAAAAGAATGTATTCTGCTGCTTTCAGATGAAATGCTCTATAAATATCAATTAAGTCCATCTTCTCTAATGTGTCATTTGAAGCCTTGTGTTTCCTTGTTGCTTTTCTCTCTGGATGATCTGTCCATTGGTGTAAGTGGGGTGTTAAAGTCCCCCACTATTATTGTGTTATTGTCAATTTCTCCTTTTATGGCTGTTAGCACCTCAATATATAAGACAAATACTCCAATATCAGGTGCATATATATTTACAATTGATATATCTTCTTCTTGGGTTGTCCCTTGATAATTATGTAGTGGCTCTGTCTCTTCAAACAGTCTTTATTTTAAACTCTATTTTGCCTGGTATGAGTACTGCTACTCTAGCTTTCTTGTGATTTCAAATAGCATGGAATAAATTTTTTTTGTCTCCTCACTTTCAGTCTGCATGTGTCCCTAGATCTGAAATGGGTCTCTTGTAGACAGCATCTATGTGGGACTTGGTTTCGTATCCATTCAGCCAGTCTTTGTCTTTTGGTTGAAGTATTTCATCCATTTACAGTTAAGGTAATTACCAATATGTATGTTCTTATTGCAATTTTATTAATTATATTGTACTTGTTTTGTTGCTCTTTTTCTCCCCTTCCTCTTTTGTTCTACTGTGATTGGATGACTATCATCAGTATGGTGGTTGAATTCCCTTTTCTATTTTTGTGTGTTTATACATTATAGATTTTTTGGTTTGCAGTTACCATGAGGTTTTGATACAGCAGTCTATATACATGTTTACAAGATTATTTTAGTTGCTGATCTCTTAATTTTAAATGCATTCCCAATATTCTGCATTTGTGCTCTCCTCTTCTCACTAGTGCTGTTTTTTATTTTTGTCTTTTAAATTTTATTGGAGTAGTAGAGTTGACTTATGATGTTGTGTTAGTTTCCAGTGTACAGCAAAGTGATTCAGTTATACATGTACATATGTGCATTCTTTTTCAGATCCTTTTCTCATATAGATAATCACAGAATACTGAGTAGGGTCCCCTGTGCTGTGCAATAGGTCCTTATTGGTTATCCATTTTTAATATAGTTGTGTGTGTATGTTAATCCCAAGATCTTATTTATCCCTCCCAATCTCCCCCATGTCCAAGTTTCCCCTTCAGTAATAAGTTTTTTTTGCAATATGTGTGTGTTTCTGTTTTTGTAAGTTCATTTGCATCATTTTTGTAAAACAATTAGATTCCATACATGAGTGATATCATATGATATTTGTCTTTATCTGACTTACTTCACTTAGCATGATAATCTCCAGGTCCATCCATATTGCTGCAAATGGCATTATTTCATTCTTTTTCATGGCTGAGTAATATCCTGTCGTACATACGTACCACTTCTTTATCCATTTATTTGTTGATGGACACTTAGGTTGCTTCCATGTCTTGGCTATAGTAAATAGTGCTGCTATAAACAATGGGGTGCATGTATCTTTTCAAATTACAGTTTTTTCCAGATATATGCTCAGGAGTGGGATTCCTGAATCATATGACAATTCTGTTTTTACTTTTGTAAGGAATCTCCATTCTGTTCTCCATACATTCCCACCAACACTGTAGGAGGGTTCCCTTTTCTCCACACCCTCTCCAGCATTTATTGTTCGTAGACTTTTTGATGATGGCCATTCTGACTGGTGTGAGGTGATACCTCATTGTAGTTTTGATTTGCATTTCTCTAATAGTGATGTTGAGCATCTTTTCATGTGTTTCTTGGCCATCTGTATGTCTTCTTTAGGGAAGTGTCTATTTAGATCTTCTGCCCATTTTTTTGATTGGGTTTGTTTCTTTGTTTGATATAGAGCTGCATGAGCTGTTTGTATAATTTTAGAGAATAATCCTTTGTCTGTCACTTCATTTGCAAATATCTTCTCCCATTCTGTGAGTTGTCTTTTGTTTTGTTTATGGTTTCCTTTGCTGTGCAGAAGCTCTTAAGTTTAATTAGGTCCCATGTGTTTATTTTTGTTTCTATTTTCATTACTCTAGGAGGTGGTTCCAAAAAGATACTGCTTCAATTTATGTCAGAGGGTGATCTGCCTAAGTTTTCCTCTAAGAGGTTTATAGTGTTCAGCCTTACATGTAGGTGTTTATTTTTGTGCATGTGTTAGAGAATGTTCTGATTTCATTCTTTTTCATGTAGCTGTCCAGTTTTCCCAGCCTCACTTGTTGGAGAGACTGTCTTTTCTACATTGTATATTCTTACCTCCTTTGCCATAGATTAATTGACCACAGGGGCATGGGTTTATTTCTGGGCTATCCTGTTCCATTGCTCAATATGTCTCTTTTTGCACCAATTTCATAGTGTTTTGAATACTGTAGCTTTGTAGTATAGTCTTAAGTCAGGGAGCCTGATTCCTCCAGCTCTCTTTTTCTTTCTCATGATTGTTTTGGCTATTTGGGGTCTTCTGTGTTGCCATACAAATTTTAAATTTTATTGTTCTAGTTCTGTGAAAAATGCCACTGGTAATTTGATAGGGATTGTGTTAAATCTGTACGTGGCCTTGGATAGTCTAGTCATTTTGACAATATTGACACTTCTGATCAAGAACATGGTATATCTTTCCATCTGTTTGTGTCATCTTCAGTTTCTTTTATCAGTGTCTGATAGTTTTCATAGTACAGGTCTTTTGCCTCTTTAGGTAGGTCTAATCCTAGGTATTTTATTCTTTTTGATGTGATGGTAAATAGGAGTTTCCTTAATCTCTTTCTGATCTTTCATTGTTAATGTATAGGAATGCAAGAGATTTCTGTGTATTAATTTTGTATCCTGCAACTCTACCGAATTCATTGATGAGCACTAGTAGTTTTCTGGTAGCATCTTTGGGATTTTCTATGTATACTATCATGCCATCTGTAAACAGTGACAGTTTTAGTCCTCCTTGGACTAAACCCAATTTGGATTCATTTTATTTCTATTTCTTCTGTGATTACTGTGGCTAGGGCTTCCACAACTATGTTGAGTAAAAGTGGCAGAAGTGGACATCCTTGTCTTATTCCTGATCTTTGAGAGAATGCTTCCAGCTTTTCACCATTGGGTATGATGTTAGCTGTGGATTTGTCATATGGCCTTTATTGTGTTGAGGTATGGTAGGAGTGACTGCTGCCTGCCCACTGGTGGGTAGCGCTGGGTCTTGTCCTTCTGGTGGGCAGGGCCATCTCAAGGGGTGTGTTTAGAGTTGGCTCTGGGCTAAGGAAGACATTAGACAGCCTATCTGCTCATGTATGTGGCTGTGTTCCCACCCTGTTGGTTGTTTGGCCAGAGGTATCCCAGGTCTTGGTATCATAATGGCTATCTCAAAGAGAGCTCATGCCAATGAGTATCCCCCATTACCTCCACCACCAGTGTCCTTGTCCCCACAGTGGGCCACACCCCACCACCCCCACCTCTCCAGGGACCCTCCAAGACCACCAGGTAGGTCTGGCCCAGGCTCCTATGAAGCTGCTGTTTTTTGCCCTGCGTCCAAGTGCACATGAGACCTTGTGTGTGCCCTCCAAGAGTGGAGTTTCCTATTTCCCATCGTCCTGTGAAGTTCCTGTGATCAAGACCCACTGGCCTTCACAGCCAAATGCTCTGGGGGCTCCTCCTTTCAATGTTAGACCCCCAGAACTCTCACTTCTTTGGGAGAACATCTGCAATACATCTGCAATACAGTTATTTTCCAGTTTGTGGATCACCCACCTGGCAGGTATGAGATTTGATTGTATCACGAATGTGCCCCTTTCTATCATCTTATTGTGGCTTCTTCTTTGTCTTTGGATATAGAGTATCTTTTTTTGTAGGTTCCAGACTTTTTTGTCAATGTTTGTTCAGCACTTAGTCGTGATTTTGGTGTTTGCATAAGAGGAAGTGAGTGCAAGTCCTTCCACCATCTTGTCTCTGCCCTCTGGGCTCCAGATTGTTCTGTTTCTGTAATGAAGTGGACCCACTTGCCCTTGTGTATAGTATGCTACAGGGAGCTGTGTAGAGGTCTTGCACCTAACATGTCAGATTAGAGTTCCCAGCACAGAACTGCTGTGTTGACACCCCCACCTTGATGGACCCTGTGCAGAAAAGCTGCTCATGACACCTCAATTCAAGATGGCTGCACTTAGCATCTCAGTCTGAAATGCTGTGAGCTGGTTTCTCTCTCTTAAGAGAACAAAGTTTTCTTAGGATGCTGCTTGTGACAGCAGATTGTACAAATTTCTTTGACTTTAATCTGTTTCCTATTTGCCCTTGAAATTTTTTATTGTCACTTTGGTTAAATGAAAAAGTATTGTTTCACAGAGACCTATGATCCTATCAGGTGTTTTAAATATTTTTGATATTTTTGACAGACTTCCCAAATATCAAATTGTAATTAAAATTCTTTTGAGACCTTCTGCTAACTTTGGGGTGCTTCACAGGGCCCCTGGAGCATCCCAAAGAGAAATCCTAAACTAATTGGGTTCATTTGGTATGTTAAATCACATGAGAAGCATTGTCAAATGAGTACTAAATCTTCTTAGGTTGTATCATATGAATGAATATTATTAATATAGATATTCTAAAAGTTATATGGAATTCCTAAAAATCTGGTATGTCTTGATAAAATGTTACCAGTCATTATTCTAGTTATTATAACCTAGTTACTCTGTCAATTGCTTTGTGGTCAGGTGTTTAACTATGCCCTTTTAGTCTTTTGTCATTCACAGACAGATAAGCTGATGCTTTATAAAAATGCTTCAACTTCAGGAAGATTCATAGAAAGGGTTTTTGACAATTACAGGTTTTTGGTAACTTTCATATAATACTACTGAACTGGGTAAAGCTGATGGCTTTATAAAACTGTTAACTACATGGGTTTATTAAACTGATGGATATGGTTATAATTCTTCAGTTTTGTCTAAGATATTACTGCCTTTTAATCTGCATTTTCCAGATATAAGGAAGCCCTTCCTCTCAAGCAAATTATAATTTAGAGCAGGTTGGTAAACTTACATCACTAAGAATTGAAACACTTGTTTTTTCCTTCTACCTGATCCCTGCAGAAAATGGCAAGTCAAATTCCCAGCATTTACTGGGTAAATAAGAAAGGCCACCTCCTAACAGGTCCAAGAATCTCAAAGTATTTTTCGGATACCTCAAAAAGAGAGGAATTCATCCAAATCTGTAAAGCAAAATCTATGATAAGCCTTTGGCATTGCTTTCCTGTCCCTGAGCAGCCTTTGAAAAGTTTAGTCTGAGATTCCTTATAAAGAACTCTAACAGAGCCAGTTTAAAGGACCTATAGGATCAATTACACTTATATAATTAATCAAGCCAGGTTCATTGAAATCAGGATTAATTCACAAATTAATTTGGATATATTTGGTAAATATGAGGGTAGTTTTAGAGAGAAAAAGATTGTTTCAGTGGATCTCAAATTCTATTAATTGAGTTTTGTATTTACTCAGACTCACTCCCCAGATAGTCCCATCCTGTATAATTTTGAATTTAGTGACTACAAGGACACTCTAAGATTGTTTCTGAAGCTTATCCTTCCCAAATAAATCCTGGGGATCAAGTTATTCTTAAAATCTGGAAAGAGGGGTCCCCCAAAGATGAATTATTGCCAAAATAGAAGGGCCCCTATAAAGTAATTTTAGCCACTCCCACTGCTGTCAAACTGCAAGGGATATCTAGTTTGATACATTTGTCCAGACTAAAAGCTTTTACCTCCAAACACCCTGCAGGTCACAACAGAAGAACCATACACCTGTGAGCCAGTGGAGAATCTGATATACCTATTCAGAAGATGGGCACTGTTGACAGATAAGTAAAATGATGTAGGGGGTTGGACTTCTGTTTGCCATTCTTGCTGCTGTACTCTTGCGTGCATTCTACCCGTTTGCTCAGCCACTGCCAGCAAGGAAGGAGCTCCTTTGTCCATGCTGGGTTTTAAGGGAAACACTCCACCATAGAAACGCTCCTCTCATTGACTTTGTTCACCTTACTAGTGCCTGTAACTAGGGGACAATGGCAAGAAAATACACTTATCAATATTTCCAGAATCATACCTCAAGGGGAACATTTAAAAGAATGCTGGATATGCCATCAACACCCCCAGATGGCTACTGGTCCTCCTCTTGCATTTCCCCTGAACCAGCTGGGTCCAGTGGTAATTAATGATCTAAGCAGGGACAGCTGCCACCCTCTCGACCTATGCTAGTCACACTTGAACTTTCCAGCGTGCTATTCCAATGCTTTAACCTGACTCCCCCCATACAACTGAATCTAAGGTGTGGGGCACACTATGTTAAACTGCACAAACATTTATTTCACATGCCCTGAGAAATAATCCCACCTCTTATATAGGGATAAACTGTACCTACAGCCTTACCCACTGGTGCCCTGTTTCAAACCATGGCCCCATTTCCCTAAACAACAAGGAAGGAGAATGTGAGTGGTGGGAAGGAAATGTCCCACCCACCTGGTCAATTCAGTTCAGCCCACCTGTGGAATTTCAGGCAAATAGTGATCTGCCCTATGGAGTGTGACCTTCTGCTGGTATCAGCAGGATCATACACTAGCATCTTGTTTAAAATGTTGTAGAGCTTTATACACTTAATTAAAACCACAATGGCCCGCTGTCTCCTAGTTGTACCAACAACAGTTATATGCTTCAAGAACTGTCCGCTCTTAACAACTGTGAGACAGGCACTCAGGTCTGCACCCCTGATGGGTTTATTTTCCTCTGCAGACACCCAAACAATCATATGTTACAGAACTATGGCCAGGCCCTGTCCTTTTCCAATCAAGCTATAGCCTGTAAATGCACTGATAATGTCCTCTTCATAGGAGAGTGCACGACAGGGACTAGAGGGGTAAGAGGGATTTTTATCTATAACGGGACCATTCCAGCTCACCATCGAACCTGGAAAGCACTAGGAATGATGCTAGCAGGGGCAGGGCTGGCCATAGGACTAGCAGCTCCACAGGGAGGTTTTCCCTATCATAAAGCAACACTGAGAATTCTCACCAGACAGCTTGGTTATATGATGGAACAGACAAGACAAGCCTTAACATGACTTAAGACCTCTCTTGTTTCTTTGGCTGATGTAGTTCTTTGACAGTGGTCCAGCCCTTGATTACCTTCTGGCAGAACAAGGTGGAGTTTGTATGATAACTGATCCTTCCTGCTGCACGTGGATGAATGCAACAGGACAGGTATAAATTAATATTAAGGAAATATACAGCCAAGCAGAATGGCTTCACCATTTTAGCAGGGGCGATATCACCTCCACTGTCTAGTCAACAGTTAAGTAAGTGCAATGTTAACTTGGTCGATTCCCTTTCTAAGCCCTTTAGTGGCTATTGTTCTTCCCCTCTTTGGCCCTTGTTTAACTTTTTGGTTAAGTTTGTGTCTTCTGGTCTCCAAGAATTTAAAGTAAGACTCAAGATGGCTCAAAAAAATCAACCCATTCCAGCAGAGGGTGACCCAGGTCCCTACAGGTCCTTGGAACAGTGAGGGATGTCTACACCTCTCGGGTAGGCTAGGGTCTGTGGCCCCTGTGCAGCATCAGGAAATATAAAAAGAACAGACCTTTGGCCCCTTAGCCCTTATGAGGTGTAGAGTCCCTCAGGTGGGACTTGGCACCCTTTGCCACAGTGCTTGCATCTCCTCCAGCAACAGAAAAAAAGACACTATAAGGGACTAAAAGTAACTACATGCATACATAGTTGCAGCAAATTATAAACAAAATACAAAAAGATCAAAAACCAACCACCACTTCTGAGATGCTGGGAGCAAAATCAGGGTACTACTACACAGGCACCTTCGTACAGCACCACCAAGAGGGTAGACAGACCACCTAAGACACTCCTTCGGCTTGACCCGTGGACCCACCTCCATCCCCACCCTCATTAGGGAGCGAGCAAGGGAACCTGTTACTTGTTTTCCCTCCCTCATGCTGCAGCACAAATCCCAGTAAAGCCGTGCCTGAATTTCTCATCTGGGCTCTTAACAGTTTCTATTGATTAAAGAGGCCAAGCACCCTGGTCAGTTAACACAACCATCATTAAACATTACATTAAAAATTTAAGCTATTAAATTGCCAGATAGATTGGTCAATATACCAAACGATTTAAAATACTCTTCAAAAATATTCTAGCATTTTCAAAAAGAACATTATCTAGTGCATTTTATCAGATAAACACTTTAAGAACATTTAAAAATGCATTCCTTATGAAAGTAATAAAACTGGTTCTCAAATACTGTATTTTTATCAAATGCAAATTATTTTCCAAATCACATTGTACTTATACAACATACACTAGTATGCAAATTTAAACACTATGCATGCCTATCTTTTAGAAGTATACTGTATAAACTAAAAAGTATTTACCAGTCTCAACTATAGGGTAATAACAATACCATAAGGGGAATTAAAATATATACTGTAATTATAGCACATATTATAAATTTTAATTGTGGTTGTGAAAATTTAGTTTATTTAATATGATAAATAAAAATTTGCTTACATATTTTATCTTTTGAGCTATATTTTTTTAATTTTTTTTTCTAGTAACCTGATTAATACTATTGTCAATTTGGAGAAAGGAGAAAATGTAAAGTAAGTTAAAAGAAATAAAGTTTGCCTGAGAAACTGTGCCCGAAATAAAGTTTGCCTGAGAAACTGTGCCCAAAATAAAGTGGGACTTTGGTAAATAAGGAAAATTAAATATCTGTTAACATTATAGAACATAATAAATTCACTGTTATCAGTCAACTTTATAGATAAATTGATTGTATTGTTGCACTCAGGATAGTTCAAAACTTAAAACCTAAATGCTAATACAGTTTGGCACACAGTATGTAAAAATAATTGATATTAACTGTAGAGTAACATACAAAAACCTGAGCACAGATGTACAATTCCCATATATACTGGAAAATAAATCATGCATTGGTTTGCCATATTGCAAAAATCTGCACTATTATCTAAATTAAAAAATCAGGACAAGCAAATTGCTACATTAACCTTTTGGAATTACAATTTAATTATTCTCCATACACCAGTTCACATTTATGCAAGTTTTTCTTCTGAATTAGTAAGTCATTTCATTTAATTGCTGAAATGGTGTTCAAAGTTCTGATTTTTACAAGCACACTGGTATCAGTTTATTCTGTGAAAATAGATATCTTTAAAATTCTTTTTTATTAAAATAGCTACAAATCATTTGCCAAAAATCTTTAACAGAGCTAGAGAGAAGTGCATCATAGTATCTTACACTTTGTCCCGGACATAAAATGTGTAATGCAGTCGACATATCTGTGTATAAGAATTACATCCTTTAGTCTTTAATGCTATTTTAATTAAATATTTGAATACAATTTCTTAAAGCATCCATTCTAATATTATAGCCTTATGTCACAAGCCAAAAGCAGACTTTGAACTGTTTGAGTTTCGTCACTTTTTCACATTTAGGTTTTATGGTAATTATTTTTAAATGTATGTACATACCGTTATTGTAACTTTACTGCCCTGTGAACAAGGCTTGGTCCTCAAAAATATTTACTGCTTGATTACTGACTACCATTTATATTTTCATTGTTCATGAGTAACATACCCACGCACACACAATGATGAGATTAAGAGACGCAACCTTTCTCAAACTGTTACAGCTGTTTCCAGTTCCCTCCACCTGTGGCATCCATCCAGATGACAGTGGAAGGTATGTTTGATGTAGAGTTAGACTCATCCAAGTGTGACTCCTGTAACAACTAACTGGGGGATCTTAGGTTAATCACTATCTTCCTTGATATTGTTTCATTATAAGACAGGAATTCAAATATTCCCCCCCATAGAATCATCGTAAATTTGAGCTTGATTCATCAAAGGTACCTTCATCTTTTGAGATGCCCTCTATGGAATGCCCAAGGCTTTGTGATTTCCATGAATTTGGGGAAGCCTCTATTATTTCTGCCTCAAAGTTCTGGAATCTTGCCACACACACACTATTCCCTTTTCTTCTTCTTGTCAGATTTGAAACTCATTCCCCACAAATATCATTTGCCAAATATCTCCAATAGATTTAAAAGGTAAACTTACGAGGTCTTTTGTAATTTAATCTTGAACACCATATAAAACGTGTATAAGTGACTTCACAAAATGATGGGAGATTAGACTCAGTCTTAAAAGGCCTGGAGTCCTCAAATATCTCACAAGTTTACAAGCTGTGTTTTTCTTTGTTATGAGTCTGTTTTTAGTCCCTCCTCTTTTGTCTTTCATCCTACCCAACATTTTTATTGCCAAAGCAGGGCAGCTATTTATATTTTGTTTACTTATGCATGTACATATGCATGAATTTATTTTTTCATTTCTTCTAGCCATATGTAAAAAGAAATTCTGCAATATCTACACTGATTAAATAAGACCTAATTAATATCCCTATGCCAATACATGATACATAATCATTAGACCAAGTTATCTCTTGTCCCCTTTAACCCGAAAACAGATGAAATAGATTTCCTACAGGTGAACTTACAGACCATACCAGTGAATATTCAAGGACTGCAAACCATATGTACCCTGGGAGCTGAAGTTGCACATAAACAACAATTACGAAATTACTTCAAACAGTTATGCAGTAAGTCTATTCTCTAAACATCAATGAAAATAAAAATGCTAATTGTCCTGAAAGATTTTAAGATGGCTTCCCATTTTCCTCATCTCCTAGTATTCATGCCCTGTGCAATCACCTCTCTTTAAGTGTGGGGGGGGACCCTTGACTTGCTTCTAATCAGAGAATATGGCAAAGGTGATGAGATGTCACAGATGGAGAGATATACTGTGTTCTTAGATTAGAAGAATCGATATTGTCAAAATGACTATATTATCTATGCAAGGCAATCTACAGATTCACTGCAACCTCTATCAAATTACCAATGGCATTCTTCACAGAAATAGGACAAAAAATTTAAAATTTGTATGGAAACATGAAAGACCCCACATAGCCAAAGCAATCCTGAAAAAGAAAAATGGAGCTGGAGGTATCAGGCTCCATCAATTCAGACTATACTATAAAGCTACACTAATCAAAACAGTATAGAACTGGTGCAAAAAGAGAAATACAGATTAAGATCATAACTCATTAGTTCTGTCTTACTAGAAAACCTTCTCTGCTAACTCTCACCCTTGATGGCCTTTCAGCTGCTCTATGGAAAAGTCCAAGTGATAAGGAACTGAATGTGGCTTCCAGCCAACAGCAAGCAGGTGACTAAAGATCTCAGGATGATGGCCCTTAAGGAACTGAATCCTGCCAATAGCCATATGAACTTGGAAGTGGATCCTTCCTCAAACCTCAGATGATACCACAGCCCTAACCAGCATGTCCTTGATAACAGATTTGTAAGACCTTAAAACAGAAAACCCAACTAAGTCATACCCAGATTCTTAAACACTGAAACTAAAAAAATAAACTTGTCCTATTTCAAGCTACTAAGTTAATGGTAATATCACTACACAGCAAAAATCAGATCCAGAATATTTCTGCAATTGAAACAAAAACAGTTTTCAGATATTTTACTCTGAAAAATTTTAAACATACTGAATTCAAAACAATTGTACAGCAAACACCAATATAAGACAGCAATGCTCTCATCAGTGCTTATGACTAACCAAAATTATGGATAAGAACATTACAGAAATACCTCATTTTATTGCACTTTGCTTTACTGTTTTCCACAGATATTGCAATTTAAAATTGAAGGTCTGTGGCAACTCTGTGTTGACCAAGTCTATCGGCACCATTTTCCCAGCAGCATTTACTTACAGTCTCTGCATCACATTTGGTAATTCTCTCAATATTTCACCTTTTGTTATTATTATATTTGTTATGGGGATCTGTGATCACTGATCTCTGATAGTACTGTAAGCACTTGCTGAAGACTCAGATGGTTAGCATTTTTTAGCAATATTTTTTTTTTTTTTAGTGAAAACAGAATAGAATGTTAAAATCCTATTTACAAGAATTAGGGACTTCCCTGGTGGTCCAGTGGTTAAGACTTCACCTTCCAATGCAGGGGGTGCAGGTTCAATCTCTGGTCGGGGAGCTAACATCCCATATGCCTCATGGCCATAGCAATAAATGTTTTTTAATTAAGGTATGTAGATTGGTTTTTTAGACATAATGCTATTGCACACAGCAGACAACAGCATAGTGTAAACATAACTTTTATATACACTGGGAAACACAAAAATTTGTATGACTGACCTTATTGCAATATTCACTTTATTCTGGAACCACGCCCACAATATCTTTGAGGTATGCCTGTGTACTATAAGCAAAGAAAATTAGGCAACAGAGCTAACTGAAATATATACTTATAATTTTTAAAAAATCTAAAATTTTCTAACACATCTTAAATTATTCAATTTTATTTCCATGAAGTTTTTTTCCTTAAAAGGATAGAATATTCTTGCATGAGGCCATGCTAATCTTCTTTGCATTTTTCCAATTTTATTATATGTGCTGCTGAGACAGGCACAAGGATGTTATCAGTGATTGAAAATTTAACAAAAACATTCTTAATGTTTGTAAGTGTTACATTTGATGTATACCTTAGTAGAAAGAAAATTAGGATTCTTTGGAAAAAATCACAACATGGATTTTATTCTGTATCTGAAGGACAGAAGCAAACTAATTACATTTACAATGGATGGAAGCCAAAGTTGTTTTTATGAATAGTTAACATTGGGAATGCTGACTATATATTGAATATCTTATTGTCATAAATGCTTTAAGAATATAAAGCAATTACAGTCATCATGTCCTTCTGATCTCTCTTCCTATATCTCATATTTTCATTTCTTTAAAAATCTTTTTTTCAGGGAAAACAGCAGCATGATAAAGGATGCATTGCTTTGCTTTTAATAGTGTTGTAATTCTCATATTTGTTATAATTTTCTTTAGTGTATTTATGTGTATTTTTTACCTTGATTTTTGTAAAATCCATCTTTTAAATGCTGTTGCATTGCAAAATTAGGTGCTGATTGGAAAACGGATATAACAAAACTTGGGGGGGAGTTCAAATAATGGTGAAATGGTACTTTTATGATTAACAGATTCTGAAAATGTCTGACTATATATATATGGTTAAAACATGTAAAGAAGTATATATAAAGGACTTATCAAGTGGAGTTCAAATGCAAGAAAAATTGCAAGCAGCATTAGCAATAACTCTAAAAGAAAAATGTCACCTGGTATCTGTTAAACAAACTAAATCAAAGCATGCCTACAAAGCCCTGAGTTAAAATTTCTGGAAAACTAAAACTTTGCCCAAGAATGCACATTCTATCAGATGTTCTGCATAAATAGCTTACAGTGAGGGAACCAGGGGAAGGACAGAGCTGAGTTCAGCTACCAGTGATGCTGTGAAGCACTGGGTGAGGCAATTCTGAGCTCCCTGAGAGTTCATTTCCCTGCAATGTACCAGCAGTGGAGACTTGAGCAGCACATAGACTTAGGCTAAGGGATGATGCTAAAAACTTAAGCATGATTGTACAACTAAGCATCACCACAGACCACAGCCTCCATGGACCTGACGCCCCTTCATTGATATTAGGACTATGCAGATGCCCTGAACACTTCATTTGCCTCACTCCGGGCAGAGAAGAAATAAGAATAGAGCAAAAATTTAGTCTTAAATTGGTTGGGTTTGAATACTGAATCTGAGTTAATTTTACCTAAAAAATAATATTTTTAACCCCAAAGTGTCAGAGCTATTTAAAGAGTCATGCTTATGACTGTTTTGTTTCTGGTTTTTTACACCATGAGAAGAAATGCCAGCTCCAAAGCTAAGGTTTGTTAAAAAACTTCATTTCTGAATTTTAGACTCTATGTTTGAGCATTATCACATATACACTAGCATATGTGTATACGTGTGTGTGTGTGTGTATCTGTGTGAAACAAGTTTATTCCATAGTCTCAACTCTGAGGCACAAATATAGAAGTTTTATTTTTACCCAATACTTGGCTTGTCATAGCTTTACCTCCTGAACTGTAGTATTATTTGTGACAGATTTTACTACTTTCTAGTCAGTTTTGTTAAACTTGGTCTGATCTATTATTTTTTTTTAATAGAGCCAGATATATATTTTTATGACCTTTTTTAAAGCTTTTTATTGGAATATAATTGCTTTATACTGTTGTCAGTTTCTGCTGTACACCAAAGTGAATCAGCTGTGTTTATACACATATCCCCATAGCCCCTCCCTCCCAAGACTCCTTCCCACCCTCCCTATCCCAGCCCTCTAAGTCATCACCCATCATTGAGTTTATCTCCCTGTGTTATGCAGCAGCTTCCCACTAGCTATTTTACATATAGTAGTATATATATGCCAGTGCTACTCTCTCACTTCATCCCAGCTTCCCCTTTGCATCCCCCACCCCTGAGTCCTCAAGTTTGTTCTCTACATCTGCATCTTTGTTCTTGCCCTGTCACTGGGTTCATCAGTACCATTTTTTAGATTCCATATATATGAGTTAGCATACAGTATTTGTTTTTCTCTTTTTGGCTTACTTCGATCTGTATAACAGACTCTAGGTCCATCCACCTCACTACAAATAACTCAATTTCATTCCTTTTTATGGCTGAGTAATACCATTGTATATATGTGCCACATCTTCTTTATCCATTCATCTGTTGATGGGCATTTAGGTTGCTTTACAATGTCCTGGCTATTGTAAATAGTGCTGTAGTGAACATTGTGGTACATGTTTCTTTTTGGATTATGGTTTTCTCAGGGTATATGCCCAGGAGTGGGATTGCTGGGTCATATGGTAGGTCTATTTTTAGTTTTTAAGGAACCTCCATACCGTTTTCCATTGTGGTTGCACCAATTTACATTCCCACTAACAGTGCAGGAGAGTTCCCTTTTCTCCACACCCTCTCCAGCATTTATTGTTTCTAGATTTTTTGATGATGGCCATTCTGACCAGTGTGAGGTAATACCTCATTGTGGCTTTGACTTTCATTTCTCTAATGATTAGTGATGTTGAACATCTTTTCATGTGTTTGTTAGCCATCTCCATGTCTTCTTTGGAGAAATGTCTATTTAGGTTTTCTGCCCATTTTTGGATTGGGTTATTTGCTTTTTTGATATTGAGCTGCATGAGCTGCTTGTATATTTGGAGATTAATCCTTTGTCAGTTACTTCATTGGCAAATATTTTCTCCCATTCTGAGGGCTGTCTTCTTGTCTTGTTTATGGTTTCTTAAAAGACCCTGAATAGCCAAAGCAATCTTGAGAAGGAAAGACGGAGCTGGAGAAATCAGGCTCCCTGACTTCAAACTATATTGCAAGGTTACAGTGATCAAGACAGTATGGTACTGGCACAAAAACAGAAATATAGATCAATGGAACAGAGCAGAGAGCCCAGAGATAAACCCACACACCTAAAGGCACCTTATCTTTGACAAAGGAGGCAAGAATATACAATGGAGAAAAGATAGCCTCTTCAGTAAGTGGTGCTGGGAAAACTGGACAGCTACATGTAAAGGAATAAAATTAGAACACTTCCCAACACCATACACAAAAATAAACTCAAAATGGATTAAAGAGCTAAATGTAAGGCCAGACATTGTAAAACTCAGAGGAAAACATAGGCAGAACACTATGGTGTAAACCAAAGCAAGATCCTTTTTGACCCACCTCCTAGAGTAATGGAAATAAAATAAAAAATAAACAAATGGGACCCTAATGAAACCAATCTATTTTAAAACTTCCAATCTTATACTTGATTCTAAACACGCAGATATTCTTCTACCATCATTCTGGCTCTAGTTGCTCCCGTGTTTGAAGGCAGAGAGGAGAAAAAACCAAAGCCTAAATGTGGTGATGTCACTGTCTTATGAAGAGAAGGCTTTGCCTCCTTCTGGAGAAAGTTCTGGCAGTTTCCTATAAAGTTAAATGTACACCTATTACTCCTTGATCTAGAAAGTTTTTACTTTTTGGTATTTGCACAAAAGATATGAAAACACACAGGGGCACTCAAAACCAAGCTAGCGAAGAAACAAAAACACTAGATAAGAATCTTCAAATAACTCTCATGCATAATAGTCAAACATTAGAAACAGTAAGTGACTGGTCAAGCCACTTGGCTATTTATTCTATTATCTAAAACTCTCCCAGTGCACAGCCACATAGTTCAGGAGCTCCCATAGAGTCCCCTCAGCAGGTTCCTGAATGAGTAAGCCTTTTACAACAAGCTGTGCACTCCCATCAGTGCAGGAATCACCCATCCGATCATCCTCTTCTCCTACCAAACAGTATATGAGGAGAGGACGACTAGGGTGATGTGTGGTAAAGCAGAGCTAGTTCTGCCTTCAAGGTGCCTGGTCCCCATTTTGGGTAGCTCCAGGTCACCACTCTTTAGACTGAGTGGCATTTGACATTTCGTTCTTAATTTTGAGCCTGGCAAAATTTGGAAACACTAACATACTCCTGAAAATCCTACGGTACACACACTCACACAAAGTTATGCAGTGGTTTTCAACCAGCAGTGATTTTGTCCCCATACGACATTTAACAATATCTAGAGACATTTTTTGATATTGACAACTGAGGTGGAGAATGCTGTTGGCATCCAATAAATGGCGAAAATAGGTGTTTCTAAACCTCCTACAACACAATGTACCCCCATGAAGCAGAGAATTATCTGGTCCAAAAGTGTTGAGGTTGAGAAACTTTGAGTTACAAGAAATCTCAAACTTCAGATTTTTGTAAAGAGAAACTGTTAACTGCTGGAGAGGTTTTAAAAAATCATGCTCAGAAATACGGCACCTTGTAAGAGTGAGCCTGTGTGAGTTAAACATGCCATGCGATCAAGCTGCAGTTATTTACAGTGATCACAGGCATTGTCTTCTCAACCTTCACACATCAAGTCATTTCAATAAGCCTGTACAGTTTTTGTGAGAAGTAATTACAACTAGAAATGATAGCAAAACCATATTCTCAAAGGACAGTGTTGTACAGTAACCTAACGATGCAGATAGAATATCATTTAGCACATTTTAAAAGAATTATGAAGAACATTGCCAATGACATTATGTTGTGTCCTTTAACATGTAACACAGTATTTTAAATATTAAAGAAATATAGTACCTTTAAATGATGCAAAGCTATCTACCTGTTTTCAAAATTAATTTAAACCCAGGAAATGAGTGCATTTATTTGTGCCATAACTTACATAAATTCCTTTCAAAAAGACATTTTTAGTTTTATAGTTTGACCAGCAATAAATAAGTTTTAGAAGACAGTATATACTCCTAATACACTCACCTCTGTCCACACCCTAGAACCAATTCAGTAAATTTTGTATTAAAAAGAAAGTACACAAATATACAACATATATTGACATTTAATAAATGCCACTTAAACAAACCTCTATTCACTTATTTGATGAGTATTTGAGCCTACAATTAAACAAGCACTGGGCTAGGTGCTGAATGCATAGCAATAGACAGGAAGATAATGTCCTTGTCCATATGGAGAAAACATTCTAGTGTCCACATTAAATGGTTAATATATAGTCTTGGTGAATCCTGAGCCAAAATGAGCTAACGTCATTAATTTCATCCATACCAAAACTACATTATGTATACTGACTACTAATGTAAAAAAAAAAATCATTAAGAAAAGCAAAATTTCAAGTATGTTTCATATTCATTTTTAGCCATCTAAATTAAAGATTTTCAGCAATTTATGTATTTATGATATAACTTCATGTATATATATCTATATATAAACAAAATGGTGATATTTTAATAATAGTTTCATGAATAGTCTTCCAAACTTAAAAAATGTACCTTCAACATGTACCTAGGAAGCAATAGATATTAAGTGAATTCAATAAAAGCACAGAAATTTCTACCTTACAACAATTCTTTTGATTTCTGGCCCAGATTTAAATTGAGTCAAAGTTGTTACCATCTGTTTACTATTTGCTGGCCAGTCTTAAATGAATTGGTACTCTTAGTCCAGCTCATTTGTCACTAAATCGGATCTTGTTAAAAAAAAAATGACTGCCATTAAATTGGAACTAATTGAGACCAATGGTGGTCTAAGTATCAGATTGAAAGATTGTTGGAGTCCATTGTTAAATCAGCACAGTGGCTTACATGTCATGTTTAAGGTTTGATACCATAGAAATGTCACAGAATTTCTGCTTGGTAATTTCAACATCGTTTTAGAAAATTAAAAAAAAATTTTTTTTGAAAAAGAAAAATGCATAACAAAGAGGCAGAAGTATTTTAGTTTTACAATACTAGTAATGACGTGCTTGCAGCTACTTAAATGTATGCTGTTCATCTAAGATTATGAAGTCACAAGTTCATTTGAACATATAATTCACAACTATAAGTGATAGTTAAATATATTAAGATGATTTTACATATATTAATATATATATTTATACACATATATGTGTGTCTGTGTGTTTGAAACAAATCCATGAATTAACACTGATATGTGTATTTCTCCTCATTCTTTGAGCACTATTGCATGTGCTCAATCCATGAGCGGTAGTGTGAAATGTTTCACTGGATAATATTGGCCGAGGAGTATTTGGAACAGATACCTCCAGGCACCACCCAGATCTCCCCTTAGGGCTGAGGATTGCTAGGAGTGCTGCTGAAAGAAAGGCTTCAGCTGTCAGCTATCTGGGAACAGTCAAGTCACATCCAATGACTAGTCAGACATGGGGATATATCACGGGGGCCCTCGCCCCAGCTGGGTACAATTCTAAAACGTGCTTCCCACTTCACAAGCTCTTTGCAGAACTGACTGAACCTTCCTTCAAGAGTTCATGACGTAGATGTAGAGAACAAACTTGTAGTTACCGAGGCAGGGAAACGGGGTGGGATGAATTGGGAGATTGGAACTGACATATATGTATTACTATGTATAAAATAGATAACAAATGCAAACCTACTGTATAGCACAGGGAACTCTACTCAATGCTCTGTGGTGATCTAAATGGGAAGGAAATCTAAAAAACAGTGGATATATGTATAACTGATACACTTTGCTGCACAGCAGAAACAACACAATATTGTAAAGCAACTATACTCCAATAAAAATTAACTTAAAAAAAAAAAAAGAGTTCATGACAGATAGTTTTTCCCTTAGCCCTCTCCTGAGTCCTTCTCTTCTCTCCCCTGGTATTGATCCCAGAAATGCTCCCTAGTAAACCACCTGCAGACTAATCTTCATCTCAGAGTCTGCTTCTGTGGAAACTGCAAGTGTTATGACTTATTCTTCCAATAATCTTCACTTCTTAGTGCCCTACCATGCTCTCCGGCATTGCTTAAGTTCACCATGGTTTGGTTATGGCTACTTTCAAGCTATTTCTTTACATATTTCTTAGAGAATTGTTTAGATCCATAATGGATGATAAAAGTTGTTCCACTAGTAACACTGACCCACAGGAAGAAAAAAGAAAAGATCACAGTGGATGTGAAAATTATAGTCTGGAATCCTTCAAGAAAATCATTGAATAAGCTGTAACTAAAGAAAAACAGGCAGCTAGGGGGTCGTGGGAGCCCTTTGACATTCTGAAGAACATTATGAACATGAAGGCAGCTTGAGAGGAGTAGAAATTCCAGCTGGAATTACATCAGAGCTTCAGTCATTGCAAAGAGAATAGAAGAGGGAGATCAATGTGCTGATACTTGGATAGGATCACAATACAACTATGCTAATTTCATCCCCAATCGCACTGATTCAGTCAGTGTTCCCATATTCCTAGGACTGGATCACCTACCTGAAAGAGTATTTGGCTGTTCAACAACAACTAAAAACGAAGCTCAAAATTTGGGACACAATGACCAATATGATGAAACATCTGCCTCCAATGAAATTCAGTGAGTTTCAAAGGAAGTAGTTTCAAGACTAACACATGTTAACTTTTCTTAGAGTTATTTCATGCTAAATATACATATCCCTATTTTGTATACTTTCAGTGTGGAAAAATAAATATATTAAAACTCTTGGTATAACACAATCTGCTTAGTTTATGAAGATCTTGTTTCACTAATGATGGGATTAAATAACGCCAAATTACTGAAAATTTTTTTCTTCCAAAAGCACCATCTGGATTCTTGACAGAGTATTGGCAGCTGGAAACTTAGATCTTAAATTTAACAGTACTCTTGGGCCTCTAATTTGGTTGTCCATCACAAGCTATGTTAACTAACAAAAAGACTCACTGTGCTTTGGTTGTATAACATTCTTTTTTCTTTCATTTTTAGGAAACAATGTTTTAAAATGCAACAGATGAAATTCTCAGCCATTCAGCATACTGTTGGTATCTAATATTTTGATATAGAAAAAAATAATATGAATTAATATCAACTCATTCACCTTTATTCATTTATCAAAACTTCTAAACCCATGAGATCTGAGACCACTTAGAACAGTGCCTGAAACTTACTAAGAATTCATATATAATTATTCACATATTATTGAATATATGAAAAAAATCCACAAATCAATGAATAAGTGAATGAATGAATTCATCTTTTATCTCCCAGAATGGGCCTTAGTTACTTGTGCATCACATGCATTTTCTTTTCAATTAACTAATTAATTTTAAAAGTAAACATGAGCTAAAAAATTAATGATGGCAAAGCAAAACTTGCCCACTGAGTATGAAGAAATATCTTCTGGCATGAGTTGAGCTGAAAAGATCTCATTGATTGCATCATAAATGCACAAATTTTCATCTTCAACTGACTGAAAATGTTCTAGTTTCAGTTTAAACATATTTAGAAAAATCCCAACCATCCACAGTAATGTCTTCACAAATTTTATTTATATAACAGATGTTTTCTTCTACAGAGTTGAGGAAGAAAAAAACTAACAAATATACTTTGAGTTTTCTCTAAGGGAGAGGGAATTTTTAGTGAGCACATCTTGCTAGGTACAGATTTCTTGACTATTTTATAACAGAAGTTACCAAATCAAGGTCGAAAAAATTATATGGGCAATGTAAGAGAACAGAATCTCCAGATTTGGCACATATTATGTTTCCTGAATTTACAAGGTCAAGACAGAAATAGCATTGGGAGGGACAATTCACTGTTGGTACAGGCCCTTAAAGAAATACTTTAAGACTGGTCACTGTTTGCAGATGACATGATACTATACATAGAAAATCCTAAAGTTGCTACTAGAATAGTAGAGCTCATAAATGAATTTGGCAAAGTTGCAGGATACAAAAATAATAGAAATCTCTAGCATAGCTATATACTAACACCAAAAGATTATAAAGAGAAATTAAAGAAACAATCCCATTTACCATTGCATGAAAAGAATAAAATATCTGGGAATAAAACTACCTAAGGAGGCAAAAGACCTGTACACAGAAAACTATAAGATGCTGATGAAAGAAACTGAAGATGACACAAACAGATGGAAAAATATACCATGTTCTTGGATTGGAAGAATCAATACTGTCAAAATAATTATACTACCCGAGGCTATCTACATATTCAATGCAATCCCTATGAAATTACCAATGACATTTTTCATAGAACTAGAACAAAAATGTTTAAAATTTGTATGGAGACACAAAAGACTCCAAATAGTCAAAGCAATCTTGAGGAAGAAAAACGGAGCTGGAGTAATCAGGATCCCTGACTTCAGACTGTACCACAAAGCTACAGTCATCAAAACAGTATGATATTGGCACAAAAACAAAAATAGATCAATGGAACAGGATAGAAAGCCCAGAAATAAACCCATACACCTATGGTCAATTAAACTATGACAAAGGAGGTAAAACTACATACAAGGGAGAAAAGACAGTCTCTTCAATAAATGGTGCTGGGAAAAATGAACAGCTACATGTAAATGAAATTAGAACATTCTTTAACACCATACACAAAAACTCAAAATGGAATAAGGCCTAAATGCAAAGCCTTATACTATAAAACCCTTAGAGGAAAACATAGGTAGAACACTCTGAAATAAATCACAGCAAGATCTTTTTTGATCCACCTCCTAGAGAAATGAAAGTAAAAACAAAAATAAATAAATGGGCCCTAATTAAACTCAAAAGCTTTTGCACAGCAAAAGAAACCATAAACAAAATGAAAAGACAACTCATAGAATGGGAGAAAATATTTATAAACAATGTGACAGACAAGGGATTAATCTCCAAAAATTAGAAACAGCTCATTCAGTTCAATATCAAAAAACCAAACAACCCAATCCAAAAATGGGCAGAAGACCTAAATAGACATTTCTCCAAAGAAGACATACAGATGGCCAAGAGGTACCTGAAAAGATGATCAGCATCACTAATTATTAAAACTATGGGATATTGCCTTACATCAGTCAGAACGGCCATCATCAAGAAGTCCACAAATAGCAAATGCTGAAGAGGGTGTGGAGAAAAGGGAACCCTCCTACACTGTTGGTGGGAATGTAAATTGATACAGCTACTACAGAGAACACTATAGAGGTTCCTTAAAAACGAGAAAATAGAACTACTATATGATCCAGCAATCCCTATACTCCCGGGCCTATATCTGGAGAAAACCATAATTCAAAAAGATACATGCATCCCAATGTTCATTGCAACACTATTTAAAATAGCCAGGACTTGGAAGCAACCTAAATGTCCATTGAAGATGTGGTACATATATACAATGGAATACTACTCAGCCATAAAAGTAAAACAAAATATTGCCATTTGCAGCAACATGGATGGACCTAGAGATTGTCATACTGAGTGAAGTAAATCAGACAAAGAGGAATATGGTATGATATTGTTTATATGTGGAATCTAAAACAATGTTACAAATGAACTTATTTACAAACCATAGAGTTACATATGTAGAAAACAATCTTATGGTTACTGGGGGCAAAGGAGGGAGGGATAAATTTGGAGAGTGGGATTGACATATACACACTACTATATATAAAACAGAGAACTAATAAGAACCTACTGTATAACACAGGGAACTCTACTCAATACACTGTAATGACCTATATGGGAAAAGAATCTAAAAAAGAGTGGATATATGTAAATGTGTAACTGATTCACTTTGGCATACAGCAGAAAGTAACACAACATTGTAAATCAACCATACCCCAATAAAAATTTTAAAAAATAGGTGGTACATACATACAATGGATTATTACTCAGCCATTAAAAAGAATGAAATAATGTCAGTTGCAGCAACGTGGATGGACCTGGAGATTTTCAAACTACGTGAAGTAAATCAGAAAGAGAAAGACAAGTATCATGATATCACTTATATGTGGACTCTTAAAAAAAATAACAAGTGACCTTATTTACAAAACGGAAACAGACTCAGACTTAGAAAACATACTTATGGTTACAAACGGGGAAAGGTGGTGCAGAGGGATAAATTGGGAATTTGGGATCGACATATACACACTACTATATTTAAAATAGATAACCAACAAGGACCTATGGTATAGCATAGGGAATTCTGCTCAATAACCTACGTGGGAAAAGAATTTGAAAAAGAATAGTCCATGTATATGTATACCTGATACATATGTATACCTGATACATATGTGCACCTGAAGCTATACATATGTACAGTTGAAACTACAACACCTGAAACTAACACAACATTGTTAATCAACTATGCTCCAGTATAAAATAAAAATTAAAAAAAGAAAGAAATACTTTAAGAATCAAGTTTGGAGGCTGGTACTCAAGATTAGAAATTCCAACACTTCTTTTTCTCAATGATTCCAGATTATATCTAGCTCTTAGAAACCTATTTAAAATAATTAATTTCAAAACATATATCCATATATCATAATGCCAACTATCTGTATTTCACTAAATGCTGATCATGTCCATTTAACTAAATATACATTTATACTGAACCATTGTAAAAAGCCAAAATATTGGCGATAAGGTAGTATTGGCATAACTTACCCATGGCAGAAAAAAAGAAGAGGTCGCTTCCCTTGACTCCTCAAGGAAAGCATACCTGTCTAGTGACCATTACTTTCCTCCCTTGCCATTTGGCAAGACAAGGTGGGAAATAGCTTTGAACGCTAGCTCTTTGACTGTTTAAGGATTTTGGCACATTATTTCACCCCTCTCTTTTTAGATATGTTAAGTGATTAATTAGTATTAATTAGGATTAATGCCATACTGGAGACTATTCTTTTTCCGTTGACATAAAGGTCTAGATATATGGAACTAAATTTTTCTTATATATCATTTTCTTATTTTTCATTCTCAGGTGCCGAACTTAAATTTAAAATTCTGAGTTATTTTAGGTGTAGATTTCTCAGGGTACTTTTAATACAGTCTTGGCCTCTGTAGAGGCTGCCATTTAAAACTATAGGTTTTCTACAGCTACAGGTATCCTCATCAAGCAAGAAAAGTTTATACTTTTGTTGTCCTGTAAGTCTGAAACATTTTATGTTTTAGGGCACTGACCTTGTTCTTGTTCTGGCATGACCATTTGTTATTTTCAGACTAATTCTAATATTTCTGTTAGACTGTAGTTTCCTGTAGGCAGGAATATTGTTTCATTACATTATGCACTGTAGCACTAAACAGAAAATCTTGCTACCTAGTAGTATCAGCAAAATGTAGAATGGAATGAAATCTTTCACCAAAATCACCTATTACTTTCATGCATAGAAGAAGAGGTTCTATGATCTTTTCTAAATTGCGTTTTTCTAAATCCAAACAAAACAAAAAATGCAGTTGGTTGTACATACCTTATGATTCCACATGGAAAACACTCATTGCTAATGAAATCTTTGTAGCAAACTGTGCCAATCCAATGTCTAGGAAAATTTTACATGGCAATGCTCTGTTATAACAATCACAAGATACAAACTGCATTTGATTCTATTACCTGGGAGGAAATGTTTCATAATATATGCATTTTTATTATTCAATAACTTGTCACATTATTCATTATGTAAATAAATTGATTCTTATATTTAAATAAATCTATGGATACAGATTCTGAATGAAAGATTAAGAGAAGATTAAACCATAACTTTGTCAGTAGGCTTTGTAAGTGTCAGGACTTAGAAAGTGTCTTTTCTGATTCGAGATATAGAAGTGCAGAGAAACCAATTTTCTGCTTTCTTGTAGAGAAAGAGTTAACTGAAATTCACCACTTGCTGAAAAGAACAAGCCTCAGGTCAATGAGACCTCTCCATAAGGGGCAACCAAATAAAAGTCAGTGGGTGCAATTAAGATCATTGAAATTTCAAGGGAACTGCCTGTATCTTAAATAAACAAATCAATAAATGGTACTTATTCTGTGAGTTTGAATTGGTTCTAACTGAGCTGAAATGATTTAAGAAACCAAATTGCTTAACTATGTGTTTTAAATCATTTTATTTCTCTAGTTCAAACTGAGCTACAGATCTACATAAAATCTTTGTAATATTTTTTATAACAGAAAACTCAGTATATACTGTATTAATGAGTGAACTGTCAAGAATATTTAGTTTAACTTAGACCAGAAGCCCCACAGATTATGAAAATCATAATAAAGCCCTAAATGTGCTTGCACTTTAAGGATTTTACTATAAGAAAACAACTAAATAATTAGCATTTACACCATCTATAGTCCATAAATGACCTACACTCTCAAAGTACAGATTTTACAGTAATCTCAGATCCTAGACATTTGAAAGTATAGCATATATTAAGCTTATAGTGCTTCTGGCCTTAACCAGTTTTGGTTTTATTGTTTGTAATTATATTTGGTATTTAATCATATGTTTTGTTAGACATTCTTGTTAAAGGAGATATTTTTCTGTTAAAATGCTATTTTAAACATGAAAAAGAACCTGTGTAATAAAAGATTCAGATATAAAGCAATCTTTTCAAAAACTTACATTTTGAAATTAGAGTAAGACGTCTACTTAGCACCACTATAAAGTAGGTATGTCTATAAATAAGGAAGAGTTAACCTCTTGTAATTTTATCTAACAATCCCCTTCTTAACTTCATATTGATTTTCTACAGAGCACAAGAAAATGAAAGTTTGAAGGAAAAACCTATTAAGTGGGTTCCAGTGATACTGAAATTGAAACAAGTTCAAATCTATTAGTGTGAAATCCTTTGTAAGGAAATTTGGATTAAACTCTAGAAAGGTTTAGATTGTTAACAACATCAATAACAGACATATAAAGTCAGATGAAGAAAATGTGTCTGATTAAAACATACAACACTTTAAATATATAATGCAGGCAAATCTGGAGTCACCTCTTAAATTATACCTTCTCATTGTACAGTAGATATTATGTAATGTACAGGTGCCCATGATGTGTCTTTTTTAAATTTTGTATTATAGAAATTTTCAATTACATAGAAAAGAAGAGAGAATAATATGCTAAACACTCACATACCTATAATCTAGTCTAGATTCGGCAATGGTTATAGTTTGTTATACTTATTCCTCTATATTTTCTGAAATATTTTAAAACATATTATAGATATTTCATCCCTAAAAAGTTGGATGTATAACAAAAAAATTACTCTACATGGCCAAAATGTAATTTTCACAGCCAACAGAGTTAAAAATAGTCCCTTATCATAAATTTACCCAATACAAATTCAAATTTCCCCCACTGTCTTATAGTGTTTTACAGCTGGTTTTAGTTAGGATCCAATCAAGACCATGAATCCAATGTACTGTAACTTTTATGTCTCTTCTAATTTTTAACAGTTGGTTCCTTTTCTCCACTTATAGCTCTCACTGCAGAGACATGGCAGGTTGTCCTTTAGAAGGTACTATTTTCTGGATTTGTTAGTTTACTCATGTTGTCATTTAGCAAGTTCTTCTATTTTTTAGAAGACATTAGAGAAGTTCTCTGTAGAAAAGAATTTAGACATATAAGATAAATCAGATTCAGGTTAAACACATATGGAAAGCTTACTTTATAGTTGGTGGTAGGAGCCAGAAGGGTGATAATTTAGGGGAGGGGGCATTAGGGATTTGGCAACACTGGGGAGGAGGCCAGATTCTGTGGTGCAGACTGTGGTCTGTTTTGTTTCTAGATATTAGTTATACATGACTGTTCAGCTTTGGGAATATTAATCAAGCTGTGAACTTTTAAAATGTGCATTTTAAAATTAATTTTTTAGAAAGAAAAAAAAGACTATCACATATTCTTCTAATCTATAGCATTATATCATTATGTACATAATACTTACTTATCCCAATAGCATTTCTAAAATGATCACACTAATGTTGTAACAGCCTTAACTTTCCTTTATATTTTTTTCCCTTAAGGGCAGGCAGCTATTTGTGGAGTGATGCTTCAGTGCCCTGAAAATATCCAGGTTACCATTAGTCTTCCATCTAATAATTTTAATAACCACTGATATCCCTTGCCTAAATCTATTAATCAGTTTCTTTATTCATTAAGTGTACAAAATGGTGTTTATTCTCCTATAGTTTTTCAAAGTTTATATACAAATACAAAACCAACTACAAGCCACTAATTATATATATCAATATATAGAAAGATGCATCTTAAACATATGCATATGTGCACGTACATGTTTTAATTTCCCCCTTATAAAAAATCCACTATATTTTAAATACTTGTTCATCTCACATTTCTTATTCAATATGCCTTATGAAAATCTCCCCAAGTCTATTAGTATAGACAACTCAATTCATCATTTTTTAATGATTCCACAACAGTATAGCCATTTATTCAGCCATTATTTTTTCCATTTTATGTTCTGATTAAGAATCTTGCAATTTACATCCTTGTATGTATATTCTTAATCCTTCAAGGGTTTATATATTTTAAACATTTTTAGATATTATCATCTTGCTTTCCCACCCCCCACAAAAAAAATTTAGAACCGTGTGCATTTTCTCTATCAGTGTTTAAGAAAAGCTCTTTATCTCAACTAGTATAAAATATTTTATTATTGCTTTGTCTAATAATTTGAGAATCTTTCCTTTTATTCGCAGAATAGTCCAATATACTTGCTTGTGACGAGCCTGGATATATTCTTTGCCTTCCATTTTTTTGATTTAATTATACTTTTATACTCAATTGATAGGAAATCTCTACAAATACCACTGGCAGGATATAGAACTTTAGATTTAAAATATTTTTCAATAATTTTAAAGTCTGTCTAATGAGTTTCTAAGAACTCATTTTAGTGATGGAAAATCTGATGCCTCCTCTGATTCTTGTACTATTTTCAGAAAAGGTTATTGTTGTTTTTCTCTCTGGACTCATTTAGAATTTTAATTTTATCTCTGGAGTTCAGAAATTTCACAAAGATAAAAATGAGCCTCTCTTTATTATTTATTCCTACTCAGTCTTTGACTAGTTTTTTAGATCTAAATACTCATGTCTGATTATTTCCTTTTCTAGTTTTTCT
This sequence comes from Hippopotamus amphibius kiboko, assembly GCF_030028045.1. Lineage (NCBI taxonomy): Eukaryota > Metazoa > Chordata > Mammalia > Artiodactyla > Hippopotamidae > Hippopotamus > Hippopotamus amphibius. The sequence goes on along the minus strand of NC_080188.1, from coordinate 186,121,937 downwards.
TTTTGTTACTCCCTACAATTTCTAATTGGTTATGTTCCGCCTTCTGAATTTATCCTTCACTTTTTAAGAATTCTGCAACTTTTTTTTCTGACAGTCTAGGTTTTGTTTTGTTTTATTTTAGTGTAGTCTGGGAAATAACCTCAACTTTATCTTTCAGTTACCACTTGGCTCTTAAGCTATGTTCACTCTTTTATGTAACAATTTTACCAATATTTAAAAAATCAGCATGCATTCATTTATTCATTCATTCATGACAGTTTATCAAATACACAGGGACTATATTGGGTGTAATTATACAGAGTGTATGAAGATTTGTATCCCCACCTTCATAGAGCTCACAGAAGTACAAATAAAATACTATATGCAGTGACACACAGCGATGCCTATTCTGATAGCTCATCTGAGGATAAGAGCATTGCCATACTGCAGGTGTGCAGCTGCAAAGTGAGAAAATACCATGTATTAACAACACACAGTGCCTGGGCCAGAGTGGAGAAGCTCATGAGACAACAGATAAGAATGCGTATGTGCTTGCTAGTTGATAAACCTCAGCTATGTCCTATGTGTACAGCATCTGCTGAGTTGCTCAGCAGAACTGTACTTAATTACTGATAAGAGAAATGAGTCTCGTAAGGGAAATCCCTCACATCACTGGAATTTCTAATTTTCTTCCACCTGCCTGTTTCCTTTCCTTTCAAATAAACTACGCTTCCTGGTGATCTCCGGGAGGGTGATAATGCCATATGATACTGTAGAAAGGAAGAAGAAAAAATTGATACTGACTCCACACGAAGAAAAGTGATAGTCACGTTACGTAAGTAAAAACAAAAAAGGAGTGATACAACTGAAACAGAGGAGAGGATGAAGATAATGTATACAATAGGGAGCAGTTGGAAAAATAATGAAAAGAAATTGTCCCAGGACTTCACCTGTCTTAGTACCATTGCCCCATCCGCTCTCTAAACTTTCATGCCTTCAAAAGCAGGAGTGAAGAGGGACGCTCAAAGGTCAAGTGCCCCTGCTAAGGCTTCTCCCAACTTCCAAACCTCCACTGGCTTCTGAGAAGTATCAGGACTCCCAATGTTACCCATTACAGTTCAGCATGGGGCAATGGAAAGAACAAGGAGCTTGAAATGAGCTATGCACTCTGGTTGTGCTGGAGTACACAGCCTCTGAAATGGCTTCCAAAGATTCCTGCAGCCTCATATCCGTGCCTTTGTGCAATCTGCCCCCACTTTTCCCCTTTCCTGTTTACCCCATCCATGTTCACAGCCTTTTCAGTGCAACCCGCCTTAAAGACTCTAAGCACTGATGCAACTCACACTCAATCAGTTCCTGATTGTCATCACCAGAAATACAATTGTCCCCAGTCACCCTCATCTCTTACCATGTTTTTTTAAATTAATTAATTAATTTAGGCTGTGTTGGGTCTTGGCTGCTGTGTGTGGACTTTCACTAGTTGCAGTGAGTGGGGGCTACTCTTTGTCGTGGTGCACAGGCTTCTCATTGCAGTGGCTTCTCTTGTTGTGGAGCATGGGCTCTAGGCATGCGGGCTTCAGTAGTTGTGGCACTCAGGCTCAGTAGTTGTGGCTCACAGGCTTTAGAGCACAGGCTCAGTAGTTGTGGCGCATGGTCTTAGTTGCTCTGGGGCATGTGGGATCTTCTTGGACCAGGGATGGAACCCATGTCCCCTGCACTGGCAGGTGGATTCTTAACCACTGCGCCACCAGGGAAGTCCCTTTATCAGATTTTTATCTCCTGATCCCCAAACGCTCTCACTGTGCACTCTGGAACGTACAGTTCATTACTGGAAAAATCTCCCAGATCTTCTATTGCTTCTGTGAGTATTCACTTCTGATACCTGGTTCTTCCCTGAAGAGAGGGCTTCCCTTGCAGCTCTCTCAATCAGTGGCTGTTTTCTCATCTATACCCTTATCCTACTAGGCCTGGAGGTGGTGAAGGTGTTCTTACTTCACATTGTTTCTTCCAACCTCACCCACCCCTTCTCTTTAAAAACTGGAGGTTTGAAGCTCTAACCATTAGAGTATCTCACCGACTGTCCTTCCTTGTTGCAGTCACCTGCAGACTTCAGTTCACTCCCTTTGCTCCTTCAAGATTGTAGCTTCTAATTTAATCTCCACAACCACACTCATAACTTTGGTAAGTTTTCAATCATCATATAGATCAGGGGTGCCCAGTCCCCAAGCCACAAACCAGTACCGGTCAGCAGCCTGTTAGGAGCGGGGACGCACAGCAGGAGGTGATCAGTGGGAGAGCGAGGGAAGCTTCATCTGCCACTCCCCAGCACTCGCATTACCAACTGAACCATCCCCAGCCCCCAGCCATGGAAAAATTGTCTTGCATGAAACTTGTCCTTGGTGCCAAAAAGGCTGGGGACTGCTGAATAGTTTCTCCAGAACCCTGTGTCTGAATACTCTGACCTCTACTCCAATGATCACCTTATTATTCACAGTCTCTCTCTCCATCACGCTCATGGTGATACTCTAGCCTCACCTCACACTGGTCAGAATGGCTGTTATCAAAAAGTTTACAAATACACCAAGAAGAAAAGAGAGAACCCAAATAAACAAAATGAAAAAAGATAGATAACTGATACCACAGAAACACACACACACAAAATTCCATGAGAGAATACTATGAACAACTACATGCTAACAAATTTGACCACCTAGAAGAAATGGACAAGTTTCTGGAAACATACAACCCACCAAAATTGAATCAAGAAGAAATAGATAATGTGAACCAACTAATCAGTAGAAGTGAAATAGAATCTGTAATTTAAAAACTCCCTACAAACAAAAGTCCAGGACCAGGTGGCTTCACAGGTGAATTCTACAAAACATACAAAGAAGAACTTATTCTTCTCAAACACTTCCCAAAAAAATGAAGAGGGAACACCCCAAAGACATTCTATGGAGCCACCATCACCCTGATACTGAAAACCAAACACACCACCAAAAAAACAAAAAAATGCAGGCAATATCTGAATACAGATTCAGAAATTCTAACAAAATATTAGCAAACTGAATCCAACAACACATAAGAAAGATCATACGCCACGACCAAGTGGGATCCATCCCAAGTTCACAAGAATGATTCAACATATGCAAATCAATGTGATACACCACATAAACAAAAGACCAAAACCACAGGATCATCTCAAAAGATGCAGGAAAAGCATTTGACAAAATTCAAGATCCGTTCACAATAAAAAACAAACAAACAAAAACCTCTTACCTAAGTGGGTATAGAGGGAATATATCTCAATATAATAAAAGCTACTTATGAAAAACCCACAGCCAACATACTAAATGATGAAAAGCTGAAAGCTTTCCCACTAAAATCTGATAGAAGACAAGGATGCCTACACTCACCTCTTCTATTCAACACAGTATTGAAAGCCATAGCAATCAGAAAAGCAAAAGAAATAAAAGGTATCCAAATTGGAAAGGAAGAGGTAAAATTGTCATTATATGCAGATGATATGATACTATATATAAAAAACCCTGATGGCGCCACACAGAAACTATTAGAACTGATAAACGTATTCAGCAAGGTAGCAGGATACAAGATTAACATACAGAAATTGGTTGTATTTCTTTACACCAACAATAATATATCAGAAAGGAAATGTAAAAAACAGTATCTTTTAAAATTGCACACCCAAAAATAAAATACTTAGGAATAAACCTGACCAAGGAGGTGAAAAACTTATACCCTGAGAACTGTTAAACATTAATAAAGGAAACTGAAGACAACTTAAAGAAACAGAAAGCTATCTCATGCTCTTGGATTGGAAGAATATTGTGAAAATGGCCATACTACCCAAAGTAAACTATACATTTAATGCAATCCCTATCAAATTACCCATGACATTTTTCAGAAAACTAGAACAAATAATCCTACAATTTATATGCAATCTAAAAAGACCCAGCATTACCAAAACAATCCTGAGGAAAAAGAACAAAGCAGGAGGCATAACCCTCTCAGACTTCAAACAACACCACAAAGCTACAGTAATCAAAGCAACAGGATATTGGCACAAAAACAGACATGGATCAATGGAACCGAATAAAGAGTTCAGAAGTAAACCCACACACCTACAGTCAATTAATCTTCAACAAAGGAGGCAAAAATATGCAGTGGGAAAAAGTCTCTTTAGCTTGTGATGTTGGGAAAGTTGGACAACCACATGCAAATCAATGAAGCTAGAACACACTCTCACACCACACAAAAATAAACTCAAAATGGCTTGAAGACTTAAGTATAAGACATGACACCATAAAACTCCTGGAAGAGATCATAGGCAAAACATTCTCTGACATAAATCATAGCATTATTTTCTTAGGTCAGTCTCCCAAGGCAATAGAAATAAAAACCAAAATAAACAAATGGGACCTAATGAAACTTACAAGCTTTTGTACAGCAAAGGAAACCATAAACAAAAAGAGAAGACAGCCTACAGAATGGGAGAAGATTTTTGCAAGTAATGCAACCAGCAAAGGCTTCACTTCCAAAATATACAAACAGCTCATACAACTCAACATCAAAAAACCCAATAGAAAAATCAGCAGAAGACCTAAATAGACATTTCTCCAAACAAGAAACACAGATGGCCAATAGACATATGAGAAGATGCTCAACATCACTAATTATTAGAGAAATGCAAATAAAAACTACCATAAGGTAACACCTCACACCAGTCAGAATGGCCATCATTAAAAAGTCTACAAATAACAAATGCTGGAGAGGGTATGGAGAAAAGGGAACCCTCCTACACTCTTGGTGGGAATGTAAGTTGGTGCAGCCACTGTGGAAAACAGTATGGAGATTCCTTAGAAAACTAAAAATAGAATTACCATATGATCCAACAATCCCACTCCTGGACATATATCCAGACAAAACTATAATTCAGAAAGATACATGCACCCCTATGTTCATAGCAGCACTATTTATAATAGCCAAGACATGGAAACAACCTAAATGTCCATTGATGGATGAATGGATTAAGAAGATGTGGTATGTATATACAATGGAGTATCACTCAGCCATAAAAAAGAACAAAATAATGCCATTTGCAGCAACATAGATGGATCTAGAGATTAACATACTAAGTGAATTAAGTCAGAAAGAGAAAGACAAATACCATATGATATCACATATGTGGAATCTAAAATATGACACAAATGAACCTTAGATAGGTTCATTTTGAAACAGAAACAGCATCACAGACATAGAGAACAGACTAGTGAATGCCAAGGTGGAAGGGGTTGGGGGAGGGATGGAGTGGGAGGTTGGGGTTAGCAGATGTAAGCTTTTGTAAATGAATAAACAACAAGGTCCTACTATATAGCACAGAGAACTACATTCAATATCCTATGATAAACCATAATGGAAAAAATATTTAAAAAGTGAATGAATATATATATGTCTATATATATAACTGAATCACTTTGCTTACAGCAGAAATGAACATTGTGAATCAACTATACTTTAAGAAAAAAATAAAGCAATGTGTGTCAAAACAAAGTCTACAAATAATAAATGCTGGAGAGAGTGTACAGAAAAAGGAACCCTCCTACACTGTTGGTGGGAATGTAAATTGCTACAACCACTATGGAGAACAGTATGGAGGTTCCTTAAAAAACTAAAGGAACTACCATATGATCCAGCAATCATACTCCTGGGCCTATATCTGGAGAAAACTATAGTTTGAAAAGATACATGCACCCCAATGTTCACTGCAGCACTATTTACAATAGCCAAGACATGGAAGCAACTTAAATCTCCATCAACAGATGAATGGATAAAGAAAATGTGGTATAGGTGTATATACCCGCATACACATACATACATATACATGTACATACATACACAATGAAATATTACACATGCATAAAGAAGAATGAAATAATGCCATTTGGCCTTTTGCAGCAATAGAGATGGACCTAGAGATTATCACACTAAGTGAAGTAAGCCAGACAAAGGCAATTATATGATATTGCTTATATGTGGAATCTAAAAAAAACATGATACAAATGAACTTATTTACAAAACAGAAATAGACTCACACACATAGAAAACAAACTCATGGTTACCAAAGGGGAAAAGGGGGGAAGGGATAAATTAGGAGTTTGGGATTAACATAAACACACTACTATATATAAAATAGATAACCAACAAGGACTTACTGTATAGCATAGGGAATTATATTCAATATCTTGTAATAATCCATAAGGAAAAAAATCTGGAAAAGATTATGTATATATGTTTTATATATATATATATATATATATATATATATATATAAAAGACACACACATATATGTAAAACAATCACTTTACTGTACACCTGAAACTAACACAACATTGTAAACTAACTATACTTCAAAATATTTACTTATTTATTTATTTAGGCCACTCCTGGTCTTAGTTGTGGCACATGGGATCTTCACTGCAGCATGTGGGCTCTTAGTTGTGGCATGCATGTGGGATCTAGTTCGTGAGGGATGGAACCTGGACCCCCTGCACTGGGAGCATGAAGTCTTACCCACTGACCACCAGGGAAGTCCCCTGTACTTCAAGTTAAAAAAAAAATAATGGATCCTCCTCATTAAAGTCAACTTCCTGCATTCCACTCTCTGCCTCCTAACTTTCCAGCATACATCCTCATTCTCTACTACCTTGATTCCAGTAATTTCTTAGCCCTTCGTTTACCTGATTTACTAACTTCTCAGTCTTAGATAATATTTTACACCTTCTCTTTCCTTGACCTCCCTATCTCTTATCCATCTTCATTTTCAGCTGAAGACCCTTTTCATATTTCCTTGAAAATTAAAAACCATCAGAAGGAAACCGCCACACTCCCAGCACACCTTCCAATCTAGCTCTACACCTGTGTTTATAATTCCTATAAACTGCTCCTATTCCCATCTGAAACCTAACTCTCATCTTATGCACTCACCCTGATTCTCTCTCAAGAGCCCCCCACACCTGCAGTTATTTTTCACTTTTTACCAACACGCAAATATGCTGAAATTTTTCTAATAAAAAAAACACTTTTTAAACCTTACCTCACCTTTCATCTATCATTCTTATCTCTGTTTTATCTTTTAATGACAAAACTCCTTAAGAGTTGGCTGTGTTTATCCTTTCCTTACTAGTCCACTGAATATTTTGTTAATTTTGTAAATTTTGTTAAATTTAATGATGATTCTCAGCCCTCATCTGACTTAACACAGGCATTTAAACAGTCAATCCCCTGAGCTTCCTTGATCACTTTCTTTATGTGAGATAACCCTTTTCTTGGTTTTCCTCCCACTCACTGGCCATTACTTCTAAGGCTCCGCTGCTGCCGCCATTATCTGCCTGTGTATATTAGAATATCCAAAGATTTATTCCTTTCCCAGACCCCGTCTCCTTTATAGTTATACCTACTCCCTTGGTGGACTCACAAGTTCAATGGCTATAAAATCTTATATACATTCATGATCCCCATATATTATTTACCCCCATAGTCTATTCAGATACACAAACCAGAGTGGTCCTTTTAAATTTAAGCCATATCATGTCTCTCCTCTTAAAAATTCTTAAACTTTCCACCATCTTGATACCCTATAATATCCTACCTGATCTGGCCTCCTCATTACCTCTCTGAGCACATCACCTACTATGTCCCTCTTGGCTCACTCTGCCCCAGGCCCACGGCCTTTGCCTAGTTATTTACCAAGCATGGTATTTCTCCAGGATTGTTGTTTGCTGTTCCCTTTGCCTGGAATGGTCTTTCCTCAAAAACTTCAAAATTCATTTCTCACCCCTCTAAGCCTCCACTCAAAAGTTTCCCTCTCAATGAAGCCTTTTTAAAATACCTTTTACAAAAAAACCTCTCACATGCAAAACTATAACTCTTTACCTGTTTTTACACTTTGGTTTTTTTCCAGAGTATTTTTCATCCTCTGTGTATATGTGTGTATGTACTTTTTTTTCTTTTTTATTCCTCTCCCTAGCATATGAATTCCGTGAGGGTGGGGGCTTTGTTTATTTACAGTTGTGTCTTTAGAACCTAGATGCATGTCTGGCATACAATGAGTGCATAATAAATATTTATTGAATGCATGCATGCAAGGAAGATGGAATCAAACTGTACAAATTCTTGCTTTGAGGAGAAAGCGATTTGGACTTTATTTAGTAACCAGTTGGTAGTTCTCATAGATTTTGCTAAATATTGACATATTAGAGCACTGCTTTAGAAAGATTAACCTGGAGTGCTCTGCAAGATGGCATGACAGGTGGAGAGCCTAAAGGAATGGTAAGCAGTAAGAAAGTTGTGCACTAGTTTATTGACTAGGTAGAGATAAATAGGAGGGTTATTCAAATATTAATATATCCAGGCAGAAAGATACTTCAGGTATGATTTAAAAATCGTTACTGAGACTTTTGATAACTGTACTAATACATATGTCTTAATGGATTTTTCAAAATTGCGTTTTACTTTTGAGATCAACACTCAGAGCAAGCTCTTCCTGAAAATTTCGTGGAGATTAACATCTCCCTGAGTCCCATCTGGTTCAAGAGTTTCAAAGCATTTCATAGAAGTATCTATGGATTAGCTTCCTTAACAGATCTGCCACGGTAGTACACAATCTCTGCTTTCTCCCAGACTGTGTCCTGCTCCAGCAGGCTCCAGCTGACCCTTTCTTTTCCTTCCACCCTCACGACCTCTATTTTAATTGGGTTTTCAGCCCTGACAACACACATCTGGTTTCCAGCCCACCCATTAATCTGAGGGCTGCACTCCTAAATTGATAGACTCTAAAGCTCAACAAAGGGCAACATTTAGATGAACCAACAGAAAAGCTTTTATTAAATAAGGGCTGGAGGGATCCTATTTGAAAAGATAACAAAGCTGTCAGTTTTCTCAATAATGTACTTTTCCATAAAAATCCAAATCCATGTTATATTTATACCAAAACAGACATATACCTTATATATATTTCGATTTTTCTCTTTCACTGAATTACTTTTGAGAACATAGACTATGTGTTTTAGTGTTTTGAATATTTAACTTTTGTGACATATACCTTGTGCTCTCGGGGATGTCTAATAAATCTGAATAAAACTGAGATTCAAAAATGCCTAGCATATCCTATAATATTAGATGTAAGTCATATATATCACTTTTCATTCCATATACAGTCACACAAATTAACCATAGGATATAATTTTTCAAAAAGGAAAATGGACACAAAGAAGAAACAAATGACATTGGACACTGGTTTCCTATCATACTATGCACCTTAAGAAAATAAAAATAATTGTTGGCCAATTGTAATTTAACACAGGAAAGCTTCTATAACACCCTCCTTGTCCATCTCAGTGCCAACTGTGGTCTGCACTCTACTGGAAAAAGGCCTTGACTCCACTGCCACCCTCCAGCTTGCCTGTCTGCTTCCTTGACAGCAAACCATCAGCATGTGCCAAACTGACATTGCTAAAATGTCATCATGTGATCTGGTCATTTTCTAGCTTCAAAATCTCTCAGTTCCTCCCTTGAATAGGTCTCAGAATATGAAAACTTTTTGATAAGCATGGAAGTTTAATTTCTAGTTGCGCCAGTAACTACATAATAAGACCTCTTTAAAGATTTTCAAATGGCCCATGCTGTTTTATACTAACCCACATGCTGTTCTCTTTCCGAATGCCCTTTTTTTTTTTCATTGAAGTAGAGTTGATTTAAAATGTTGTGTTAGTCTTAGGTATACAGCAAAGTGATTCAGTAATATATACATATATTTATATTCTTTTTCAGATTCTTTTCTATCATATGTTACTATAATATTGAATATAGTTCTCTTTGCTACACAGTAGGTCCTTGTTGTTTATTTTATATACAGTAGTGTGTATCTACTTAATCCCAAACTTCTAATTTATCCTTCCCCCACCTCCCACTTTCCCCTTTGGTAACCTTAAATTTGTTTCCTATGTCTGTGAGTCTATTTCTGCTTTGTAAATAAGTTCACTTGCATCATTTTTTTAGATTCCATATGCCCATTTTGCTCTAGTTTAATTCTTACCATTTTTGCAACAAAGTTCAATGTTCAGCTCTCCCAGAAAGCTTTCCCTAACCCTGGAGTCATCTGTGTCCCCTAGCTGAGCTCTGACAGCAACCTGGGCAGATCTCCATCCCAGCACCTGTTAGAACTGTCGACTGCCTCATCTTTCTCCTGAGTGTAGCTGCTGCTTTATCCCCACAGCCTAGCACAGTAACTGACATATGATAACCATTGAATGTGTTAGTTGAACAATTAAGGACAGTACATTTGTTGATTAAAGGAAAAACAAAAATATTGATAAATTATACAAATTTCAATTAATTTGATTAACACTATGATGCTTTTAGAATGGTGCCTGGCACATAGTAAGTAGTTCATTTACTTTTTTCGCTCATTCAATAAACATTAGCTACATATGAAGCACTGTTATAGGTGCTAAGAATAGAACAACCACAGCACAGCCAAAAACTCCCTCATAGAACATAGAGTTTAATAGAGAAAGACAGAAAATAAGTAAAAATAAGCAGTTTGTTCAACGGTGACAAGTGCGAGGGAACAAGCTCAAACAGGAAGTGTGTTAGGAGTGCTCCCGGAGGAGAGTGGCAGTTTTAAAAAGTGAGGTCAGTGGAGAAGACATTAGAGCAAAACTGGAAAAGCTGAAGGGGAGCCCCGGGGATGGACACCTGGGAGGAACAATCCCACCATAATTAACAGCCAGGGCAAAGGCCCTGAACACGGGGCGTGGGCAACATGGGGCGTGGGCACCCGGCACAGGAGCAGAACGTCAGCCACTGCAGAGAGGAGGGGGCAAGGGGTCCTTGGAGGATGAAGTCTGAGGGAAGAGTGAGCGGGAGAGACCCAAGTCGTGTAGGAACTTTGGGACCAGTGTGAGCATTTTGGCTTTTCCTTCAAAAGAGATGGGAAACTTTGTAGCGACATGGATGGACCTAGAGACTGTCATACAGAGTGAAGTCAGAAAGAGAAAAACAAATACTGCATATTAACACATATGTGCGGCATCTAGAAAAATGGTACAGATCAACTCGTTTGCAAGGCAGAAATAGAGACACAGATGTAGAGAACAAACACATGGACACCAAGGGCGAAAAGCGGGGGGGTAGTTGGGGTGGGATGAATTGGGAGATTGGGATTGACATATATACATTACTAATAAGAAAAAAAAAATCAAATCGTACACTTTAAATATATGTATTTTATTGTATGTCAATTATAGCTCAATAAAGTTCTTAAAAAAAAGAGAGATGGGAAACACTGAAACAGGGCAGCAACACGATTTTCATTTTAAAAGACTCATGAAACCAGTCTAGAAATATTATTACTAGTTCTTGTTCCATTAGGTATATATACTTTATTAGCACAGCTATTATCTCTTTATAAAGGATAAACTCAGTTGTTTTACCTTTAAAGTTAGAAGTCTCTCCACTATGTTCTACTACCTAATTTGTTGCAACTTCTAGGTTTCCTTTGCTGCTCTTCCCTTTCTCAAGCTTTACATGTTGGGGTGGCCTGGGGCTTACTCTGATCCCTGTTCTGGTCCTCTTCTATCTGCAATTTACACTGGTGGTTATCAACTGGCAGGTGATTTTTCCTACCAGGGGATATTTGAAAAATGTCCAAAAACCCTTCTGGTTGTCAAAGCCAGACGGGAAGAGGTGCCACTGGTTTTTAGTGGGTAGAAGCCAGGGATGCTGCTCTACACCCTTCAGTGCACAGAGAAGTCCCCACAATAGGGTCAATGGGCTCAAAATGGCAGTAACGCTGAGACTGAGAAACTGGTTTGTACATAACCCACTGGTGTTCATATCCTGAGCCCCCTCCCCCAATTAAAAATCTCATCAGTACCCTGACGTTATCCTCATTTTTATCTCCATCTTCAACTCTCACCTGTGCTCTAGACACAGAGAACTTATTGCCAAACACGCAGGGCTATAGACATCCCAAGCTTAACACATCTAAAATAGGATTTCAGATTTTTCCCCCAAACCTGATCCTTTTCCAGCTTCTTCATCTCAGTAAAAGGCATCATCATCTGCCCCAAATCTTAAATCCAGGAGTCATTCCTGACTCGTTATTTCTCTTATACTCCACATCCAAAAAATTAAGTGCTATAGGCTCTGCCTTTCAAATACATTCTTATTACACCCAATTCTTCCTGCCAACCACAGCTGCAAAGCTAGTCTAAGTACCATCATGCCCCAAGAATAAAGCAATAGATTCCGAAGCGTCGTTTGCCTTCTATGCTTGTCCCTTGATAATCATCCCCCCCTCCGCACCCCCAAGCAGCCAAAGAGATGCTTTCAAAATATAAATCGGATCATGTTCCTCCCTGCTCAAAAGTTTCCTGTGGCTTCCCTTGTCTCTCAGCACCAAGTCCAATGCTTTCGCACAATTGATAAAGCCTTGCCTGGCCTGGCCTGGCCCCTTCCCTATAGAGCTTAATCTCCTGCCACGCTCTGTCTCGCTCACTGCTACCGCGCCACAACTGGTTTCCTTGCTATTCCTCAAAATACCAAACTCGGTGCTTCTTTGGGGAATGTTCACTTGCTGTTTTCTCTGACAGGGATTCTCCTTCCTTAGCATGTCAACTGCTGTCACCCTCTCCTTTCATCTAATCCTCTCCTCAAACATCAGGTTAGGTGCTTTCGACTCCTCTTTCTGAAAGAGCAGCCCCGCCCGTCACTGCATCACTTTCTGTTTCCTTCCTCAGCCTCATTTCTCTTCTTGGCACTCACCATGCCCTCAGGTCTTATTAAATATTGATTTGTTTGTTTCTTTCCTCTCCGACTAGAATATTAGCTTCCAGAGGCCAGGGACCAGCTCTCTTTCCTTGAAAATATTCCCAAAAGTGTTAAAAGTCAGATCTTGGCACGTTATGGAATGCAATGAAGATTTGTTGAAGAAATAAATGAAAAGGCATTGCCTTCAACCATTCTTGCTTATAAAAATAAGTATTCTATAGATGCCTTAATTAAGATTGCTTCTTCTCTTCTACCTTCTATAATTTGTATCCAGTGCTTTCTCTAACTATGATTAATAGTAATCTTATTTTATATTTTAATCACTTGAAAAAGAGCAAACTGAAATGGTAATTTATCCAAATCAAATCATCTTCTGTCTCCCTCCCATGAGATAGGTCTGTGATAAATTCCATAGAGGATACTGGATACTATTCTGTGACCTTAAATCAGAAACTTTTACTACATTTTAGCAATCAAATTAAATAAGATTAAATTAAAATACAATTATACTTTAACATGAAAAATGGAAAAATATTTTTGATAAGGAAATTGGATTTTCTTATTAAGACAGACTATAACACTTTAATCTTGTACATTCCCCAGAGGAATCGTTCCTTTTGCGCTAGAAACTTAGAATACCACACATAATAGCCCCAGCAACAGAAAATTAATTGCAGGCGAGATGAATGGGAGTAGTAACATAGATAAAAAATTATTAACAAAAACATCTTTTAGTAATTTTTTCAGAGGGTGCCTCACAAACTTTTTGTTTTGTAACAACTACATCATAAAGTACATTTGACAGAAGAGACCAGGAAGGGTAGTCAGTGAGCAGGGCAAGACTCCATGTATTTTCCAAAGTTAGAACCTTTGATAAAGCAAATCAGAGAGGGAGTTTTCTGCCATATGCCAATTTCCACGGCCTGGCACTTGTAACTTGGTTTTGAAAGTGCTTATTTTGGATTTTCCCAGGAATGTGAGATAAGGAGAGTATTCCACTAGGCAATTTTCTGTGATACCAACTGCCCGAGGAGATCCATGAAATTCTTCACAGTTTAACTATTACAGTTATCAAGAAAGAAATGAGCCAGTTTCCCAAATGTTACTTAAATTGGAAGCATGTGGAATCTCTCTCATATGCACTTAAGTCTATTAGTACAATAATCACATTGCATTATGTTACTGTTAATATCAAGTTTGATTTTAAATACAACAGAATTCATAAAGTAGTAGTTGGATCAGAATAAGTGCTAATAAAATTTTGCTCAGCAATGCTACAGATTGGTGTTGAAAAGATGAGGTGCCTACGATGTGTTATTTGCCCTTAAGGAACTCCTAGTTTAATATGCATACATAACCAGAAGGTACTATCTCTAACCTTCTCACCAATCAAGATCATCACTGCTACCTAGGTATTACTCAAACTCTTCAGGAAACTGAAGAATGTTTTGCTATCATTTGTAAATGTATCTCATGCGATCATGACCCCGCAGCTAAAGAAGACGAGGCCTTTGCCAAGCAATTATATCAGAAATGATGCTGAACTCAAAGATGAATCTTAAAAATTATCTGAAACTCAATTTTACTCCATCTCGTATCTGAATTTGTCTAAAGGCAGAAGTGCATGGATGTCCAGATAACTGCATGTCTATTGTTTCTTAGTCAATTAATCAAAACCTCATATATATGGAATCTATATGTAGTACTGATGAGCCCAGTGACAGGGCAAGAATAAGGATGCAGATGTAGAGAACAGACTTGAGGACACGGGGTCGGGGGTGAAGGGAAAGCTGGGATGAAGTGAGAGAGTAGCATTGACATATATACACTACCAAATGTAAAACAGATACCTACTGGGAAGCTGCTGCATAACACAGGGAGATCAACTGGATGATGGGTGATGACTTAGAGGGGTGGGATAGGGAGGGTGGGAAGTAATCACGGGAGTCAGGGGGATATGGAGATATATGTATAAATACAGCTGATTCACTTTGCTGTACAGCAGAAACTGGCACAACAGTGTAAAGCAATTATACCCCAATTAAGAACTTAAAAATAAAGAAAAAAAAAAAAACCAAAAGACTATTGCTACTTCTTCCCATAACTTTTTGGTTATAGATTTTCAATATAGATTTTATCACCTCTGAAATAAGCTTAGACAACCTACTTGTGCATATAAGTAAGATGAATTGGGATTAGAAAACTCAAATGTTCCTATTGGTTATAGGAAGAGTAAGATAGTTCAACATTTTAACTGTTTTTTTGCTGTGACAAGTACTTATCTGCCATACACCCACTGGTGTTTTAGGTTTCTTTCATGCAAAGCTCTAGTAGTATTTATTGAGCATTTATCATATAACAGCCACTGGTTCTAAACATATAATAGCGAGGAAAAGCTAAACAAAAAATAAAAAAGCAGATGTAGCCCATACCCTCACGAAGTTTACAGTAGACTTGAGGATTCAAATATTAATCAGAGACCCACATGAGTACATAATAAGTAGAAAATAACAATTGTATTAAGTGACATGAAGACAAGGTGATTGGGGAGAAATCGAGTGAACTGCAGTAAGCATTTGTGGTCAGCAAGAGCCTTTAAGAAAATGAGGAATGAGCTGATCTTCAGTAAGAGTTAATCTGGTGAAGGAGGAAGTGAAAGTCCCAGGAAAAGAGAGTAACATTTAAAAGGCACTATGATGAAATAATGGCAGGTCATAGACCAAGAAGAGAAAGCCAGCGTGGCTAGAAATCAGACCGCAAGAGAGAACACAAGAAGGTAGGACATATAAGCAGGGGCCAGTCCGTGGAAGACCCCGTAGGCCAGCCACAAGAAGTGCTTTTAAGGCAAGAGAATAAGAAAAACCTGCCTGGGTCTCCAAGTTGAACTGATCACTTTGAGTGCACTGTGGAGAGGAGAAGAGAGGCAGAGTAGTTTCAGAGTGACCAATTAGCAAGGTAGTGCAGACTCAGAGAAATGACTGGACTAGGTAGTGGGCAATGAAGGTGGGAAGGGTACTACACTGGAAGGATCCATAGAAAGTCAAATTTATAGGATTTGATGGTAAGTAGTTAAAGGCAGAGAAGTATTATAGATGGCCACTAGATTTCTATCCAGAATAATTAAGTGCTTGAATCATTCACAAAAATTATGAGTTCAGGGTTGGACACATTAATTTAGAGATAATTTCAAGAAATTCAAGTAGAAATCAAAGCAGGTGGCTGGGTATATGGTTCTGGATATCAAGGAAGAATTATAAATTAGTGATACACATGAATCCATCAGCAAGATGCTCATTAAAGCCATAGTCATGGGTCGTATTTGTGGAGGAGTAGACAGTGAGATGAACCAAAGGACTGTATCTGGACTTTGAGGAAAGTCAATTGCTTAATGGTCAGGAAAAATTATGAACTGAAAAGAAGCAAAGCAGGAGTAGCCAGAGTTGAAACAGAACATCCAGGGTAGACTTAGAAGCCCAGCTGCAGATGAGGAAAGAGAGTGTGTTTTCGTCAGCTTAGGCTGCCATAACAAAATATCACGGGTGGCTTAAACAACAGAGGCTGAAGTCCAAGGCCAGAATGCCAGCATGGCTAGTTTCTGGGCCCTCTGCCTTGACTGGATTTAGCAGCCTTCTTGCTATATTCTCACATGGTGAAGAGAGAGTGATTCTTTCTCTTCTTCTCCTCCGATCCCACCAATCCCATCATGAGGGCCTGACTGTCGTGACCTTATCTTCCCATAATTACTATCTAAAGGCCCCATTTCCAAATACCATCACATTGGTGATTTAGGCCTTAGACTTAGGAACCTGGGAGGGTTACAAACCAGTCCATAGTTGAGTCCTCGCAATAAGAATGCCTCATTCTGTTTTAATGCTGTTGAAAAATTAAATAAAATTAGCCACAGAGAGTTCAGTGATGACCTTCACTGAAGGTCATCACTGAACTCTAATGAAGAGTCTAATGAAGAATCTCATTAGAGTGGGTGGGCTTGCCAGACATGCAGACAGAAGCATATAAAACCCTCTAAAATGTGGTCAGTGAAGGAGGGGAGAGAAATAGGGCAGTTTGGCAATGACTGTCTCTTAAATTTGTAGAAAAATAGCTTTGAGGTGACTTGGGACGTTGTTGGTGCTTTGAAGCTTATAAAATCTGGTTTTCCCTGAAAAACTCTCTCTTTCTAAGCTTTGGCTTGGGATGAAACTGATTTCATGAACCAGATAAACCTACCAAATTATTTCTGCCTTCTATGTTACACCAGGAATCAAGGGGCCACATTTATAGAGAGCGTAGATAGTAGAAACAAAGTGTAGGAGTGTTACATAAGCTGCTTAAAATCTCATAGCTGGTGAGTAGAAGTCCTGAAATTCAAACTTTTTCCTCCTCAATTCTAGTAGTAGCAAACAGAGTTACCACTTTGGTATCCTCCCCAGTCTCTCCCCTCCAGCAGTCTGTCAGCTACTCTAATCTGGTTGTTCCTTTACCACACTAGGTACTCCACTGCCTCAGGACCTTTGCACTTGCTGGCTCTTCTTCTTCAAATACCCTGCTACTCAATGTTCAGATGGTGTACTCCTTAACTTCCTTTAAATTTCTGATTAAAGGTAATCTGTCATGGAGATTTTCTCTGGCTACTCTAAAATTGCAAATGTTCTAATTCTTATTCATTCCTGCTTGACTTTCTCCAAAACATTTATCATCCTGTAATATAGTATGACATTTACTTATTTTTATCATTTATTATCTGTACCCCACAACAATTAGAAAGTATGCTTTATAAGAGCAGAATTTTTTGTATCTTTTTTCCCCCACTGTATCACTAGGGCTTTGACCAGTGCCTACTACAGAATAGATGCTCAACAAGTGCTTTTTTAAACACACGAGTGAATGAAAGAAAAACATCCTTAAAATATGCACAACACGGTTTTGATTAGGTATTACTTCCAATGCCTATCAATTTGACTGATGCTAGAAAAAAAATTAAAAGCCAATAATAGGAGATAAAACAACATGAACCAAATATTCATCTTTATTATGAACTGGCTTGATTCAGTGAATACATTTAGAACATGAGTTCTTAAAGTATGTGGATCTTCATGGACCTTTGAGGATGGAATTCAGGGGTCAATACATTATGAATAAATGTACAAATTAAGCAACATGCTTTTAGCACTTTTAAGCAGAGGAGTCCATCAAAAATCCTGCCACAAGAATATTTTTGAATATATCTCATTATGCCAGATGCCCTTCCACCACCAAGCCACCCCCAAAATACTGTTCTCACTGACCTGGCTTGATGAGAATTAGATGTGTCTACTACACAGAGCCAGCCCCTCATAGTTTTAGTCATACTATGTGCATTTATGTATGAAATAAAATATTATCTCTACCATGATGAAAATGATATAATTCATATTTCTTAAAAAATCCCACTTGGTAATTTTTAGTATTAAGTAAAATAAATATTTAACAAACATTTCATCAGTTTATGGGATATTCATTTTTATTTTTTAATTGGTCTTTATCTGAAAATATAAATATAATATCTTATAATATCTTAATTCACATATGAGTATAATTAGCCCATTTTATACATAAGTTAACTGAGGTTAGGAGAGATCAGCTACTTGTCCAAGATCGCACAGCAATAGAAAATTAATATACTATATTGGATATTATTCTGAATGAAGTTCTTTATAAATTTAAATTCCATAACTTCTTTAGCATTTGGTATACTTGTAAAATCTGACTTACTCAACGTGGCTATTTTGAAAATTGAGAGAAACGTGGTATTAGATTGCAAGTAAAAAACATATTGTAGTTGTCTCTCTCACTTTAAAATGTACTAGGATGATTTAAATAGTTTTCATTTGGAGGATCATTTATTTTCCCTAGGTTTTTCTGAATTCTCAGTTAATATTACCACCACAATGAAGATTAAGACAGTGAGCTCCAGAGTCTTGGTCAGAATGGAATATTAAGTGGGTGATTTTCATAGAATTAGGATTCATGACTCTATGGATTTGGCTACTTTAAGCACTCTGGCTTGTCACTCTTCATAAGTACACATGACATAAGCCACACTGCCTCCCTTGCAGAATGCTAGTACTTATACCTTACACTGGGCTTGTAATCATCAGTTTTCTTAAAGAAATAAATAGAACAAATATCATTTCTGGTATTTTACAATTGTGTTTCCCAGAGCAATGTACTTGAATGTTGACTCAGGTGGGCCTTAGAGGCCGTGAATTAGATGTGTGATCTAACAAGTATCGCACAGTTCAGTGGAGCACCACCGCTGCCGGAGGAAGGGGACCAACACAACCCTCTGATATCAGAGCATCCGAACTGCCCCAGGTGCTCGGGGACGAGAAGAGCTGCATCCTTCGGAGGAAGCATACGGAAAGCCTGCTGCTGAGGTCAGGCATCCTGTTGTGAGGCAGCACTTTCAGGACCATCTGTGTCCATATGTTTCAAAAATATATCCCTGTGCTAAGACTTCTATAGAAAGGTTTGTGGAAATGAAACGGTAAAGTTCAGAGCCAGAAAAATCTGCAGAGTGTGGGTTATTTCTGAATCTCCATCTTGTAAATAATGCTATGTTTTGTTTCGTTTTAGGTTACTGGTACCATCTTCCTTCCCTTCTGGAGTGAGAGCGCATACAAATGAATAAAATTACCTGTTCTTTGTAGTCAATTAAGGAGGACAAGAATACTGAATACATTTGAGAAAGATTTCCAACAAAAATGGTTACATGTTAATAAATAAACTGACACTTGAATATGATTCGCCTACTTGACTATCTCATGTAGTCTTTGTAGTCTTTCTTGCATTGGGACCGTGGCATGGCTGTTGAGGTAAATGAAGCAAGTAACTGACCAATTACTACCGACAGCTAAGAAGTGTAATCCAAGCCTGTATGGACTAACAAGAGAACCTACCCTAACAAAGTTTACTGTTTCTAGGGATCAATTCTATCATCTTCAGAATTAGTACACAGGGTTAATCTGGTTAATTTCTTTGTTTCTTTTGAGTCCAAATAGTCTAAAATTCTGTAACTTCAGGGAGCAAAAGCAACGAAATTAAATTGCTTAAATAAGGTATTGGTGTAAAATATTTTGAGCAAATATATTTTAAAAAATTATTATTCCAAAGATTCAAAATACAAACAAAAAAACATAGAAAACACCATCTGATTACTTGCTAAGTAATCAACATTAGTGAATTCATCAATTTAACCTGCAATTATAAAACAGATTATTATGACTTTGGACTTAGGAAACAAAAAAAGTAAAAGTGATCTTTGACACAATTGGGAAAAAATTTTACTCTGTACTTTTAAATTATATGTCAATAACAGTAGGAGTGGTAACCAGGCAAATAAAATTCTATTAAATGCCATGTTATTGCCCAATTTCATTAGACCACCTGAGATATTTAAAATAAGCCTGAGGCAGGGAAGGAGCAAAATTAAGTCATTCATCTTTTGACTAATTTGTTCATGAAAGAGACGGACTCATGCAAGACTCCTTTCAGATAAAATACACCAAATGCTTTCCTGATGTCCAAGGTCATTTTAATATACATATTTTTGATTCATAATTAACTGTCAAAATTGTGATATTTTATTTAAAAGGCCCCCTACTGAGGAAGAATCTTATGTTAGAAATTTGTATATTTTTCGAAATGAATTTCCACAATGCCCATGATAGATCATAGCATAATACCTTTGCCATCAGAGGTACACACGTCAGCTGTCTTTAATGCCCACTAACAGGGTTTGTTTTGCTTACTGTCAAGGGGAATCTCCACCACTATTTTATGACTATATAGATCTCTGGAATTCCAACTCTAGAAATAAGTGTCTGCAAACAAAATTTAGGGTAAGAAAGGATGGAGAAAGCATCAAAATCTTGGTTTTTTTGGTCTATTCTTGCTAGTTTCTTGCTGTTGGGTGTAAATCCTACTAAAAAAAAAAAAAAGAACTGTAACCACAATACAGTATCCTTTGTACCCACCAGGATGGCTGTTACTAAAACAAAACAAGAGGAAACATAAAATAACATGTGTTGGTGAAGATGAGGAACCCTATGCATTGGTGAGGGGATTGCAAAATGGTGCAGCAGCTATGGAAAATAGTATGCTGGCTCCTCAAAAAAAAAAAAAAATGAGCATAGAATTATCAAATTATCAAGTAATTTCAGTCCTGGGACTCAAACAGGTATTTGTACACTCATGTTTATAGTAGCATTATTCACAACAGCCAAAAGCTGGAAGCAACCGAAGTGTCCACTGACAGATGAATGAATAAAGAAAATGTATTCAGCTTTTAAAAAGAATGATATTTGAATAGATGCTACAACATGGATGAACCTTCAGAACATTATGCTAAGTGAAATAAGCCAGTCATTATAGAACTTTTTATAATGTTCCTAGAGTAGTTCAAGTCATAGAGACAGAAAGCAGAATGGGGGCTATCCAGGGAGTGGGGTGGGAGGAATGGGCAGTTATTGTTTAGTGGACAGAGTTTCTAGTTGGGAAAGATGGAAGAATTCTGGAGATGGATGGTGGTGATCGTTGCACAACCATGTGAACGTACTTGATGCAGATGAGCTTACCCTTAAAAATGGCTAAAATGGTACATTTTAAGTATATCATCACATTTTTTTAAAGGGAGAATTGTGGCTAGGAAATTGTAAAGTGCTAAAAAACAAACAAACAGAAAACAAAAACAAAACCAACAAAACTCCACAACATAAGCGGTTTCTGGTACATACCAAGATTTCACTATCCTAGAAATCTAAATATTTTTTAGATTTCAGATTTTAAGAATCTTTCAGATTCTTAAAAAAGAAAAAAGTAAACAGAAAATCTCTCCTCCCTCTTAGTAACAGGGCATATTTGTTTTGTTCATTTTAGGTTACAGATAGGGCTTCCAAGGTGATCTTTCCATTTACTAATCTTTCTAGATGTCTTTTTTTTTTTTCCTGTTTCTCCTGTTCCTGTGAACATCCACTATGCCAAGTTACCAAACAATGCACAATTGAAACATCCTGTTCTTTTGAGGAAATGTAGATGGCTTTCTTTGGCAATGCCAGTAACTGTCTGCTCCAGGTTAGTCTCTGCACGTAGAGCTATTACTCTCTTGTTAAAATTTGTCTTCTGATTTGAAGAATAGATAATTTTATCCAATTAACTTCAGAAATATATTGAATTTCTCTTTATAGTTTGAAGAACTGAAAAGTAAAAATATTGCAAGGCAGAAAATCCTTCCCCTTTGTAGGCATATTTTACTGCCTGCAAGATGAAAAGGAACAACTGTTTTTTCTTCCGGCACATGTGATTTTTCTACATAATATGAATAACTAAATCTAGATAAATAAGCATGTACCAGAATAATTAGCTTTATCCTTTGCCCACTAGATATAAACTACGCTTTTAATTTTCTCTGTTCCTTATTCGTTTTTGATATAAATGTTCAATAGGGGTTTAAATCCTTTTCCCAAGCTTCTCTTTTATCATGTTTCTAATTACCTAGCCTAATTGCTCAGAACCTTTAAGAGCTTGTGAAGTTTTTAAATGGTTTTCTTTAATTATGATTCTTTAGTGAAGAAAATGCTGCTAAACAAAAGTTAATAGTGAACACAATATCTGTGTTATAGGAGTAAAAAGAAGGAAAATAAATATTTGCTTTAAAAAATAGGCTAAGAAAACTGATTTTTCTCATGGTCTTTAACAGACTGCCTGACACTATAAAAGACTCAAGATTCATGGTGACCTCAATGATCTGGTGAGAAAATTCATACGACAGATAAATACTACAATATACATGGACCCTGTTCCTTTTATGTCTCCATACTTTGCACATGCATTCAGTGTCAGAATAGTAAGAAAAAATTCATTGACTATTTAAGATAGACATTTTCTGCCTAGTATAGAAATTCAGAACCCTACTTAAGCTCCTTAAGACAGCGACATTGATTGTCAGCAGTAGGTATGGTTGACACCTTCTCAGTAGTTAGGTTACTAACCAGACTCAAAATTATTTTTTTAAAAAGTAATTAAAAGCTCTGTCAAAAACTGGTGGTATGGAAAAACATTATTTTACATGCTTGTGTTTTTTTCTTAAAGATTTTAGTGACTAAAACTATACATTAAAAATTATTTTCCCCATAGTATAAACAAAACTGTGTAGATACCAGCAAGGTATTAGAATCAGAAATTGGTTTGCTATGGGATGGCATAGACTAGAAGGCCATATTTATTTCCAGAGATTCTAATGATAGCGGGAGGGTCAGGAGGAGATGCAAGGATGCGATTGAGAGCACGTGACAGTGTTCCTTTAGGGATGAGCATTCGGGAATGGCAGCCCAAAAGGCAGAAGAGAATGGCATTATGAACTGGAGTAGAAAAGCAGAATGAAAGAGGACTAGAATTTGAAAAAGAAATGTCGAGATTGTCTGAGGCAGTACAGGCGGGACTCAAGGAATCTTATGAATAAATTTGACAAGGGAATAGAAGACATGTGAGCTAGATGGGTCTGGCAGCTAGTTAAGATGCAGTTAAGGCAGATTACATTGTGACTTACCAAATGGGCAGAGGGCGGGTCAAGGCCAAAAATAGGGTAAGGGAGCGCACACTCCGAAAATCACGCTGAAGCACAAGTAACGAATTGCCCACAGTCATCCCGACTTGGACTTGGTGCCTGAGCAGGTCCCAGGCTTCTCCAGCAACCAGGAGCATCTAACGGAGTAGCGGGGCCCGCCCCCCGCACCCCGCCCTGAAAAGGCAGTGGAACAACCTTCCATTTTGCCTTCGTGGGGAATAGTCCCCGCAGATAAGGTAGGTCTTGTGATTAGGCATATGCCTTGTCCCCCAAGGGAATGCTCGGGTGACGCGGCATCTCCCTGCCTTTTCAGGTTCTGGGCTTCCTGCAGCTGCACGGCTCGCTCATGCGCAGAAGGCGCCCCTTTAGCAGTCCCTGGCCAACACGGTCCCTGATCTTCGCCTGCAGAGACAGGTCCCGGCCCACACCTGCACAGCCTGCCGGGTGGAGGCAGCCCTCTCCCCAAAAATCACTCAGGCGGCAGACGCAAATTAGCAGCCATAAGTCCTCACTTGGACTTGCTGCCTGAATGGCTCCCAGGTGTCTCTTAATAGAGTAGCGCACGGCCTTTCAGGGCAGTGGAGGGACCTTGCGTTATTGCTTCCGGGAGAACATTCCCCATTGGGTGGGTTAGACTTTACGATCAGGCTTTCACCTTTTTCCAGCAAATGCCCGCTACTGACCAGCTTCTGACCCTCGCTCTGTTCCAAGTCCCTGGGTGCCCTGAAATGAGCTGTGGACGCGCGCAGTACGTACTCCTCCCGGAGGCGTCTGGCACCCGGGCCCTTCCGGCCTGTGGCGCGAAGACCCCACTCTGCCCCCGCAAA
The DNA here is from genome assembly GCF_030028045.1 of Hippopotamus amphibius kiboko. NCBI lineage: Eukaryota > Metazoa > Chordata > Mammalia > Artiodactyla > Hippopotamidae > Hippopotamus > Hippopotamus amphibius. The sequence continues at coordinate 186,097,675 of NC_080188.1, read as the reverse complement.
GAAGTCGAGCTCCCCCGCGCTTCGCCTTTAGGAGGAAGAGGCCCCACGGGGTAGGCGAGAGCTTGCGCTTACGCACGCGCTTCGTTCCCCAGCGCCCGCTCCCGCGACCCAGCGTCTGCCTACATTTCCCGGGTTCCAGGTTCTGGCGCCCCGACCTGCTCTGCACGCGCAGGGGCAGTAGCACCCCTTCTGCAGGCCTTGGGCACCCGGGCCCTCCAGCTTCTGAAGTTAGGTCCCGGCCCAAACTCCAGCACAGACTCCAGAGGGGAGGGAGGCCTCCCCCACCCGCGAAAATCACTCTGAAGCGGCAGAGGCAAACTGGCGACCACCTCTCCTCTTGTCCCCCAAGCATCTGTTCCTGTGACCCCTTGTCCCGCGACCTTCACCTTCCAAAAGGTCCCTGGCTACCCTGCCCTGCCCGCGCATCCGCAAGACTTACCTGGTTAGAGGTCCTTGGGCAGGAGGGTCCTCCAGGCCTGCGGAGCTGGGTCCAGGCTCCAGACACCGGCAGAGCCTCCACGGGGGTGGCCGCCAACACCCCGAAAATCATTCTGAGGCTGCAGCTGCAAACTGACGACCCACAGTCTCCGTCTGAACTTCCTGCCGGGCCAGGGCCCGGGCTTCTCTAGGCACCTGGGCTCCCAGGTGTCTCTTGTGGGGCAAACCCTGGCGAGCCTGCGCGGCCCCATCCTGAAAAGGAGGTCGAGCAGCCTTGCGTTTTGCCAGGAGGGGGAAATATTCCCCAAGAGCCCGCTGCTGTGACCCGGCTCCTCCCGACGTCGGTTCCAGGCCTCCGGCAGGCGGAGTGTCCTCCAAGCGCAGACCCCACACGCGCCGCTTCACAAGGCCTTGGGCCCTCGGGGGCTTCCAGGATTCGACCTAGGTCCTGGCCCCAAACTCCTGCTTAGCTTCTAGGGTGGAGGGAGCCTACCCGAAAATCACTCTGGTGTCAGATTAAAATTGGCGACACTCACTTCCCATTTGAACTTCTCTTCTGATTGGGCCCTGGGCTTCTAACAGCAACTAGCCCTCGCTCGAATACCTTGCCAGGTGTTTTCCATCAAGGCAGTACACCTACTCTGCCTTAAGGATGAGTAGGTGCACTTGTGTATATTAGCGTTTGGAATTAAGCAGAAGCCTCGTTTCCCTCAATACTCTGCTCCTGTGAGCCGGCCTCTCCAGTCCCGGCCCCGTTTCAGGTCCCTGGCTACCCTGGGATGGCAAGTATGCACCTTGTGAGCTGGCATCGGCAGCCGTGGCCCTCAGGGACTGTGGGCCCAGAGCCCGGCCTGGTACCTGCATAGCTACCAGGTGGAGGGCACCGTCGTGCAAAATCACTCTGACCGGCCGTGGCAAACTGGCCACAGTCAGTCCCCACTTGGACTTGCTGCCTGATCTGGTCCTGGGCTCCCAGCAACCAGGGCTCTGATGAGCCTCTGACTGGACAATACTGCAGTCTCTGGACAGGCCTGCCCCGGCAAAGAAGTCGAGTAAACTTGCATTTTGCCTTCAGGGAGAATATTCTCCAATGAGAAGGTCATGGTTTGTGATTTGTGAAGGTCTCCTTTGTGCTCCAAGAGCCGGGTTCTGTGATGCGACGCCTCCAGTTCCCTGGCGAGGCTGAACCGCAATGGGCGCGCTTGCGCAATACGCACCACTTCCGCAGGCCTCTGGGCAACCTGCTGCTCCAAGACTTTGGAGCCAAGTACATGCTCGAAAGACCAGCAGCGCCTCCAGGGTGAGACAGCCCACCCCGTGGAATATCCCTCTGGGACAGCAGTGGGAACTTACTCCCAGCCCCCATGTGGACTTCTGATCCGGGTCCCAAGCGTCTCTAGTAAATAAGGCTCCCAGGTGTTTCTTGTTGGAGACTATTTCAGGCAAGACAGTCAAGGAACTTTGCAGTTTGCCTTTAGGGACAATATTCCCTAGAGCCTTTAGGCTTACTCCCCTTGAACCCCTAATGCCCGCTACTGTGACCAGGCTTCTGTCGACTTCTGTCCAATTCCAGGGTGCGTGCTACCCACAGCTGCATGGCAGGCGCCTGCGCACAGCCCTCAGCTCTTCTTGGCCCTTCGGGAGGGCCCCCTAGGCCCGTGGAGCTATCAGGCCCCCAACACCCGCAGAGCTTTTCCAACAAAGAGGGCTCCTGAGTGTCTCTTATTGGAAAAGATATCGGAAGCTACTTGCCTGAAAGGCACCGTTGTGGGACACGGCAGAATGAACCCCCTCTCCGCAGGCACAACTCCACGGATGCACATTGGAAGCGGCATCCTTATGAGAAGCAGAAAGAAAGGGGTCCTTGCCGTGGTGTCTTTGTGCAGTGCTCACCAACTCTCCAGCCAAGGACAGTGCAGTATTCCCGCCTCAGGCACCGTTCCTAAAAGTGGGCTATAAAAGGGATCAACAGAAAGAAGAGCTGCATCCTTCTGTCATTTGTTTATACAGAAATACATATTGAACACCTTACCTGTTCCAGGTATTGTGTTTGACTATCATCCAGATATTATTCAGATAAAGCCCCACTTCATGGGTCAGACGGAAGCTGAAAAGGATGGAGGATCAGACAGACTAGCTTGTGGCAGAGTGACACCCCATCCATGTAGCACCACCAGGAAATCTACATACACTTCCACATAGAAACGCATTGCTAGAAAAAAGTGAAAGCTTATCTTTTAAACAACAAAAACTTTTCAATTTAAAAAATTTGAGGTAAAATTTTTAAAACATGGACTGTCAGCATCCACACACAGACTAAATATGGTAACTTGGAGTACTTTTTTTTTTTTTTTTTGGCTGCTGTTGGGTTTTCATTGCTGCCCACTGGCTTTCTCTAGCTGAGAGCAGGGGCTACTCTTAGTTGTAGTGTGAGGACTTCTCATCTTGTTTCAGTGGCTTCTCTTGTTGTGGAGCACCGGCTTTAGGCACGCAGGCTTCAGTAGTTGTGGCACATGGACTCAGTAGTTGTGGTTCACGGGCTCTAGAGCACAGGCTCAGTAGTTGCGGTGCATGGACTGCGGTACATGGACTTAGTTGCTCTGTGGCATGTGGGATCTTCCCAGACCACAGCTCGAACCTGTGTCCCCTGCACTGGCAGGCGGATTCTTAACCACTGTGCCAGCAGGGAAGCGCTCAGAGTACTTTCATTAACATACATTACTATTAAATATATGGAGGATCTAGATTCTGACATGGTCTCAGCTACTGCTTTGCCATTTGAATATAAACATCACATTTAGTGTATTTAGATCTCAGTAGGTGATCTGTAAATTCCTGTCCAGCTCTGTAGTTCTCTGTTTATAAGCTCTGTTGGTCTATGTAATGCCTAGATGAGAATTAACATACAGCACTTACCATGTGACACTGTTCTTAGCAGTTTTTACATAGTAACAGATTGAATCCTCTTGAAAGCCCTAGGAAAGGGCCACTTTTATTATTCCAGTTTTACAGTTGAGGAAATTCATGGAGAAAGGGGTTATTTGACAGCTCTGAAGCGACAGAGATTTGCATGCAGGCGCTGTCTCCCCAGAGTCACTGCTTTTATCCAAGATGCCACTGTCTATCAGATTTCTTTAGCAGCAAAAGTGTTATCCAAACATGAGCTCAAGTACAATCCTAATACATAAAACAAGTCAATGCTGAGATGCTTCAGTAGGAGAGGGGGTATTGGGGTGGATGGGACAGAAGCCCAGGCTACTTGGCCTTCTCTTCTCCCGCTCCAAATGCTTCCATTTTAAGAAGAGATTAAAAATTACTAACAAATTCAAAATACACGATCTCCAATTCTTTTCAAGTTCCAATAATTTGACTCTATAACTTTAGAGAGCACAGGTGTTCACCTTTATTTAAAACATACTCATTGCCTTTTATAGATCCACCCAGAAAGTAAAAAATAATAAATCTTATTGTACAGAAAAATTTATTTTTGCAGATTTTCCTTGTGAGTATGAAAGATGAATATTATCCTGTAGTTGTGCTTGCTACATTGCAATTACTTTCTCAGCAGTATATTAATTAGCCAACTGCAGTAGTCTAGAACTCTTTGATACTAGGTAATGACATTAATAATAGATTCCTATCAACCCTCCCAAAGCTACAACAGGTATCAAGTAGTTCTAATCTGTATTGCCTATACACGGCACATGAAAAAGCTCTTCAGGTGTCCAGGGCTAAATGGGGACCATTTGTGTTCAGCACACCACAATATCCAGTGCTTACACGAGTAACATCTATGAAAACAGCATCACAATACTCCAATATACACCTGGTGTAGAATGGGTTGGCTTGTTTAAGTTATGCACATAAACTGCTTTCTCTGTGGGAGTGATCTGATGCCAGCTTTAGCCTAATGGAGGAAAGCCACTAAGAAAAAAATGGCCTGTAGATTAAGAGGCACTAGACACACAGCAGAGAGTGTGTGTTGAGAAACATCTACTACGAAAAGAAAATATAAAGAATTTATCTTCTTGAGGGGTTCATCACTTTCTGAACAAAAGACCTGAGCATGGAAAGAATATAAGGAATCAGATATATTATCTAAAAAGTAAAGCTGGACTGTGTATAGTCTATCTTTAATATACGTGTACACATAGAAATGCTCAAAGGCACACCTACCATGTACATAGTTTTTCTGCTGTGTACAGTTCAGACATATTTATTTCCTTTTTTGTGTCTCAGCACACCTGTATTTGGCCTGTGAAATGCTGCTGTGTGTCTCCTGACACAGACCTTCCTAATCATCATGTCAGAACCTCAGTGGAGCTGCCGCCTCCTGTGGCCCCTCTGAGAAAAGACCCCCTAGAGGAATGGGAAGTCCTCCCTACACGCTGGATTATGTCTCATGTTTGCTTGGAGCATAAGCCTTATGAACACGGATTTTAAGGCTTTTTTATTTTCATTTCCCTACCAAAATGTGGGGTAATAAACATTTGTGTTGGTACTCCTTTCAGCTGTATCCAGGTAGCATCTCTAGATATAATAATTATAGAGAATAAATATTTGTTCAAGATAATATCCATTGGCATGTATATATATGTGTATATATATAACATCTACAAAAACAGCATCACGATATTCCACTACACACCAGTGCAGAATGGATTATACATTGTATATAGGTATATATATTGTATATATATATTACATGATATATATATACACACACACACAATTTATTAAAAATGAGTTCATTCCAGGAGATTTTTGGTCAAATTCCCATTGATAGGCCTAATGCTCCCAAATGCTCACAGTGTGTTCAGATTTTTCTTTCTTGTAAGATAAAAATATAACACATTATGACTATTAACTATTGCTCTCAAGTACATTATAACAAAATTACTAAGCAGCTTTCTCAGATGGTTAAATTTCACTTCTGCACCAATGGGAACAGGTGGCTTTGTCAAGCTCCAGAGGTAAACATTTCTGACGTATCATTAACACTGATGCTGTAGACTAGGGGGATCTGTCTGTTGAGATGACCTCAAAGAAGCTAAAGGAGTAGTGACTAGACCTCTCTGCTGCCTGTTATTTCTGTCCCAGGAGAAGTTATGAGAAGGTTCAGGAGGTTCCCCTGTTTGGAAGAAAGTGCTCATGCAGTTCTAGGCAAAAGCTCTGAAGGGAAATTGACTATAACCAGACTGTGGGCCATGAGATCTGCATGTGAATCCAGAAAGCCCACGTGTGTGGCTTGGTGTGTGAGTTTGTGTGAGTGTGTGATATGTGTTACTGTGAATGAGTGTGGTGTGTGTGTGTCCGTGTGTGTGTGTAGGTAGTAGAATTGGGATATTAAAAACCATAACTCTTACTAGAATGACAGGAATTACACTCCCTTCCCTTTCTTCTATATCTTCCCTTTAACATGGCAGTCGTACAACTGTCCTGTATGATCAGACTGAGACAGTTAAATTAATGAGAAAACTGAGGCCACTGTCTCAGAGCTGACTTTTTAGTGTATTCTACATTTATTATTATGTGATTTTATTACTGAAATTTGAATTTGGCGCATTAAATTGACAATATTAAGTGCACTAGCGTTCTAAATGCCGAGTGACAGAAAGAGACCTAAGAAACTTTCCAATCAGTGAGACTTTAAATGCATTTCCAGAAAGAATGGGTTTTATTATCAAGTCACATTCCTGAATTCAACAAAGATCCTCTTTAATTGTCATCTGAGCTGTAAGTTGCTCTTTTGTAAAAGGTTTTTTGTTGTTGTTGAATCCTCAGCATGGAGCTGTTCCCTGATGTCAAGTACACTCTTTCCCTGCCCTCTTTAGCAAAGCATAAAGCATCCTTACTCACCTGACTGGGTGCATGTTTACCAATCATTAGCACTTTGCTTGGGATTACAAGGGCTTGACAGAAGGTTCTAGTACCATATCAGGGCCCAGAAAAGCCCCTGTTTCCTCCACATCTTGCCTACTGATGGCTGATGTTCCTCTAATTTATTTGATTATTTGCTTTAAGGCAAGGATAAGAAACATTTTTGTATTATTAGAACCTTAGATATAAAAACATGTTTTGAGAAGCTCTAAAATATGAATTTTGTTCAATTTTCTGTAGTTTATTATTTTAACTGAATTTTATTTACACAGAATCCTTTCTTTAAGGATATACAGATTAATATCTCTTAGAATACTGGTATTCTGAAATCAGAGTTTGGAAAATTCTTGTTTAAGGCTTTGTCCCCTGTTGAAATGCAAATGAGATAGCACATTGAACTTTACCATTTGGCTAAGTATAAATTCTATTTGTCAAATATTTTCCTAACAGATTTCACACATGAGGTCCTCAATGTTGGTGGAAAATTAAACCTTGCCTAATGTACAGTTTTGTTGAGGCATATTCTGAAGCATATGGTGGTCAGAAGACTATATTTTGAATCAAGGTACAGAGCATTCTGATCCCACCTGGGACCATGGTATTTAGAAGCACATTTGAACAGATCATTGGTTTATTGAAACCAAAGAATTCAGCAGTTTTCTTTATGTGGTTTATTAGTATTTGTGTTAGTCACCTTTCTGGTTACTAACATTTTTATATAATGTTTATGGAATAGATATATAATAAGTAAATTAAATTTTTAAAGTAAAATTCAAGGACTTTTAAAATTATGATGGTAAGTCACAACTTTTATAATATTAGTTTCTCAATTTTTATTACTATTAGCATTATTGTCTCCTCAGCACCACGACTACCACAAATTTTCCTTTATTTTCATTCGATCACATAGTTCGTGGTTGTTATGGAGTGAATTCTGCCCCACCAAATTCTATGTTGAAGTCCTAACCCCCAGTACCATAGAATGCAACTGCATTTGAATATAAGATCTTTAAAGAATTAATTAAAGTTAAATGTGGTCATTAGGGTCAGCCCTAATCCAATAAAGAGGTAACTAGGATACACAGAGATGGCCAACATGAGGACACAGGGAGAAAGCTATCTACAAGCCAAGGAGAGAGACTTCAGTAGAAACCAAACCTGCTGACACCTTGACTTTGGACTTCCAGCCTCCAGAACTGTGAGACAAGAAGTTTCTGCTTAAGTCACTGAGTCTGTGGTTTTCTGTTCTGGCAGCCCTAGCAAATCAATGCAGTGGTTATACAGGATATTTTCTATTCACCTCTTCAAATCCAATTTCTACCCTCCACCTGCTCTACGGAAGCTGATATTTATGAACTCTGATCAGTGCTTTCCCCTATACAATGGCTTCAAGCTGGTTTCAATGAAAGGCAAACCTTAGCAGAGGACCTGCAGCCAGGAGGAAAGTGAAATATGGCCATTATTCTCCTGGCTTCTTCTGGCTAAATGTCTTCAGGTATCCAGCCCTCCTTAAACACCACAGCTCCTGTCCAGCAGCCTTCAATCACAGTGTCAGCTACTGGCTCAGGGTCCCTAACCTCACTCCACTGGCCCCTTCAAGTCTAAGGCTGATAAGACTCCTGTCTGTTGCTCCCCCACTTAGGGTACTGTCCTATGCCTTGCCCACACCTTCATACATCACGTCCTTCTTAACCATCCTCAGCTCCCCATTTTGAGCCTGCCCACTGCTCCTGCCAGGACACAGAGGCAGCAGCTGAGTGGATGCAAAGGAAACAATCTACTCGTAGCAAGACCAAATCAAAAAGTCAACGTTACCTGGTTGGAATATGTACTTTACATTAATACACTGCCTCATTTTTCCTTTCCCTTTATACTCAGTCTGCTAGTGCCTTAAATGGATGGTGCAATCAATGAGTAATTAGTGAGGGGCTATCTTACAATACCTTTTAAAGATGTTCATCTGCTAGAGTTGATGCTTTTAATCCCCTAAACGTAATTGCAGGTTACTCTGAGGAATCTGAGAGGCAGAATTAATGTTAGCATTTCTTAATTCATATGGTCTCAAAACCTTTCTCACTCAACCTCACCCTGTTTATCATGTTCCTATAAGAGTTTAAAGGTGTTCACAAATCTAGAAATTGAAAAAAGTGAAAAATTTAGTTCAATAAATGTATTGTATATTAAATATCATTAACTGTTATTTATATTGAGGTGTAGTCCCTTGAAATTAAAACTATGTTAAAATATTTATACCATAAATAATATGAAATGATTACCAAACATATGCTAATACACAAATCACTTATCAGTTTTAACTTTATGTCATTTCTTCATCAGACTTCAAGATTTTTGAAGTTTTCTGTTTTCATGAGCAAACTATCGTGTGCTAAATATTTATAATTGTACCTCTGCTGCCATCTAGACGTAAAGAGAAAGCATTGCGTGCAGACTTCTCAGTATTAGATGAGTTGATGCGTAAAAAAGAATGATGCATAAGAATTATCTGACAATATGTGGCTGCATTCTTTTTAACATACTCTTGCAAAAAATATATCAGGAACTTACAAACACATTAATTTAATTATTACATAGTATAATGTACCCAAACTTACTTTATTAGTTATCCTTTAATGGAAGAGGAAAAAGAAGGGAAATAATATATATGTAAAGTGATGAAGCAACATATTATTTCAAGAAGTTTTAAGTAGAACAAGCAACTCTGTAAATTAAAGTGATCAATTAAGGTTATAGTACATGTATTTACTCTTTTAACATTGATCTCTGCTCAACTAAAAATAATCTACAGCCATTAATTGTTCTTTTATAATATATCTACATTCATCCATGAAATATTCACGAATTTCACATGGAAGCATAGAGTGAAGCTAGTTATGTCAGGCTCTAGAAAAGTTAGCATCAGGTTCAAATCCCAGTTCTGACACTTCCAGGCTGTGTGCACTTTGACAAGTAGTTCAACCTCCCCAAGGTCATGTTTCACATCCTTAACAGGGAGATAATAATACCTGCTGGGTAGATTTGCCTTAAGGATTAAATCCGATGACATAATACCTGTGCTGGACACAATGTTCAGGACATTCTACTTAGCAAACTAGATACCATCTCTCTCAACACTCCAGCCACGAGGAGTCTCCCTGAATTTCTTAAGGATGCTGCAGTCCTTCCCTACACAACCAAGAAGATGTGTCTAATATTTACCATGTGCCATCGTTCCTATTTTATTTTTCTGATTAGAAACTTAATTCATGTTGAACTTACAAAATCCAGACTCTGCAGGAATAAAAGTAGATCAATAGATATAGATGTCCATTTTCCTCACAGTTCCAACCTCCGAAAAAGACATCCACTATCAAGGCACAATGCACACTGTTCTCATTATTTTTCTTTTCTGTACATCTGCTGCCATAGGTTTTATTAGTTTTCACTAATGAGATTATTCTATGCATCTTCTTGTGGGCCTGTGCTTAACTGTAACTCTCTGATCTGCATTCCACTCAGTGTGGCACCTATTCCAGCATGTTTTCACATCTGAGAATTAGATTTGATTTGAGAAACATTGAAAAACAACGCAAATATTGCTGGAGATTTCCTAGGGAAGTGAAGGTATCCCCAAAATACCACTCCTCACTCCAACTGCCACGTCTCTCCTCTGGCTTCACCTCCCTCCTCCAGCCCCTGGAAGCCCCAGGCTTCAGCTGCCCCCCTCCCTCATTCACAAGTAATGCCATCGCCTGCCGTTTCTTTCCTCAGAGCCATTTAGCTCTCTCTCTTGGCTTACCTCATAAATAAAAGATTTTCTGTGGATTCTCTTCAAAACGCCTAGAAGGGTTGAAGGGTCGAGGGTGGGGAATTCTAAGTAATTTTTTAGTTTATTTTCATTACAGTGCTTTTCCACAAACTTTTTTACTTACAGCTATTTTTTGGCTATTGTAACAACCGAGGCGTCCGCAAGAAAAACTTGGCAGACCCAAAGGGCTTAACTGAGAAACTGTGGGTGATGAAAGGAATCTTTACAGAGGCCTGGAGAGGACTGAGAGAACCTCGACGGCTCACACGCCCAGGGAATAGCGACAGGAGGAACCTGTGAGCAACCCTAGGCTGTGTGGCCAGGGGAGGCAATGGTGTTAGAGGTGCCTGGAGAAAGCTGGGGGGCAGTTCTATCTTCCGTTCTAACCTCAGAGCTTAGCCAGAGCCCAGGGCTGAGGCAGAAGCTGGGAGTGGATAAAAGCCCTGGACTTTCTCTCATTCTACCTCCCCTTACGCAGAACCTACCTGGACAATAGAGCACAGGATAGTGCAGAGAAAGGAGATGGGTGAAGAAGGAAGGAAGGAGGCTGCAAATAAAGATGGCACCTCACAGACTTCTCTCAATACATGTAGGATTTCTTCTCAGCAATTGGTTCTCCTAGGGCCAGGTGGCAGAAGACACATAGTCTGTCTTCCACTTCGCTTTTTAAAATTTCCTCTTTAGTGAGCTCTAGATTATTTAAAAGAAAATGAATCTGTTTCTTCATGACATGGATTTAAGTATTCTATATCTACTAACATAAGCTTAGTATAATCTAAGAGTTTGATAAAATGGAATGAACTAAGATATATAACTCTAAAGAATGTGTGCATTTTTAATAGGAACACAGTTTTAAGCCCAGTGCTATCCACAATTCTTGAACATTTACACACATGGGTTATTGAATGCATGTAGTGTATGCTGCATGGGACTGTCTTTGTTGTTACATAGGTTAAACAACATCAGCTTATGTAAACGTCCACGACGGCTGAATTATTTTTAAGAACGCATTATTTACCTATTGTTGTGCATCAAAAGCCACCCAAACTTAGTGGCTTAAAGCAAGCACAGTTTATTACTTCTCATAACTCCACGAGTTGTCTATCTGGGAATTTCTTCATCTGGTCTTGCTTAGAACCACTCATGTGGCTGCAATCTGATGGCTAGATTGTGTCTGGAAGCCTCACTCACGAGCAGTTGGTGCCAACGGTCACCTTGAGTGTCCTTATTTTCCTTCACAGCCCCTCTTATCCTATAATAGACGGGACTGGACGTCTACACAGCATGACAGTTTTGAGTTCCAAGAGAGGGAAAATATCTAGCCTGGTCAGTAACACATGGTCACTTCTTCCACATTCTATTGGTCAAAGCAAGCCAACACAGGGTCAAGGGGAGAGGAAATACACCCCATCTTTTTGTGAAGAAAGGAGGCAACAAAATTGCATTGCAAACAGGCATGCTTAGTAGAGAAATTGTCATCGTCACGAACGGTCTGCCACAAAGACTACGCTGGTCATTTAGCAGTATTATCTGAATTGACAACTTCTAGTCAGTTCTTTCATAGAGCTTATATTGTTCCCTGCTCCTGTGAGCTCACAATGATTGTGCTTAGAGGTCAGTACTGACCACCATACCCTGAACTCTCAATAAAATGATGAAATGCCTTTATCTTTGTAATACAAAGTCTGCCTCCAGTTTTTGGTATTTGACTGTCATCAGTATTGAAGTCTCACCTGTTCCTCTTCATCCTCTCTCCCACATCTGGCAAAACTGATGAGGAAACCTAGGTGCTCTCTCCTTTGGTGCCAATAGGAATTTAAACGACACAAGTCCCTACTGACGCAGGAACCTTCAACCCTGGGTCCACACCCTAAACACCATAAAACAAGCCAATCACCTTTCTCTACTTTCTCAAGTCATTTTGGACCAACTTTGGAGAACTGCCACGCTGTCTCTATAAATCTTCATTATATAACTAATAAGCCCTTTTGTATTGTCTTGGTGCTTGTGTATTTGGCGAGAACAGGTAAAGTGGGGCGGGGGGCTCCACTTTGACAGCTGAACCAAATTTTGAGTGGAGGCCCCTGCTCTGTATAGCCATCGGCATTATGAACAGGATGGTCTGAACAACGGGGATCACCACCAGTGCTCTTCCTCTCCTGCTTTGGCCTAACTGGCCCTGCTGCATGCTGATGACCAAGCACTGGGAGCTATGCTGCTTTGTGCCGCGTTGGCTGAGTTCTACCAAACCTCTGTTACCAGTTTAACTGACCGAGGTTGGAATTTTTAATAATTAACATTTAGGGACAGGAGTGTGGGATTGGATCCTCCTTACTGTGGCCCTGGATCCTGTGTGTGTCTTAGATTGAATCATGTGTCCTGATTTCCCATAAGAGGAGACTGACGCTAGACTCTAAGGAAAGACCCTTCTTCTGTGACCAACTGGTTATGTGCCTTGGCAGGCACTGGCCCGTTTCACAGAGCGCTCTGTCCAGTACACTGACCATTGCATAGTTGTCCACGTGGAGGAACAACAGCACTGTTTGAGGAGCAGTCATGTGAGGATTTGAGTTACTGAAGCCTGTGCTCCCAAAGACTGATGTCTCATTCAGATTCTACAAAATGACTTTGCTGCTACTGCTGCCTATACCTCTCAGTCCAGAACACATCGTCATCTTCAAGGTCACAGGGAGAGAAACCTACTGCAACTCTGGGGCACAACCAATGGGTTAAAGATTTCCATGGAGGAGACCCTTAAACCTGATGATACTGATTTGAGACTCTCTGGAGGAAGAGATTTATAAATAATAGCAGGAGAAAAGGAATTTCCTTCAAGTTCACCTAGTAACCACCAAAGGGAAAAAAGGAAAAAGAAGAGAGAGAAAGAGAGAGAGAGAGAGAGAGAGAAACCTGTATAGGCAAAAGAAGAAATAAAAAACAAAACAAACAAAAAAACCTGAAACAGAGGTCCACAAATCGAGTCAGAAACCCAAAATTTACTAACATAATTTCTACAACAAAAATTGAAAGGGCAGGGACTACCTAGGTGGTGCAGTGGTTAACAATCCACCTGCCAGTGCAGGGGACACGGGTTCGAGCCCTACCCCAGGAAGATACCACATGCCGTGGAGCAACTAAACCTGTGCACCACAACTGCTGAGCCTGCGCTCTAGAGCCCATGAGCCACAACTATTGAGCCTGTGTGCCGCCACTACTGCAGCCTGCGCACCTAGAGCCTGTGCTCCACAACAAGAGAAGCCACTAGCCTGAAAACCACAATGAAGAGTAGCCCCTGCTCACTGCAACTAGAGAAAGCCTGCGTGCAGCAACGGAGACCCAATGCAGCCAATAAATAAATAAATAAATAAATAAAATTTATAAAAAAAATTTGAAAGGGCAATGATTGGCTTGCGCACATCTACAAAATAGATTCTGAATTAGGATGTTAAATCTGCTGAAATGCACCAATTGGAAAAACTTCATGGCCTTAATCATTACTGGGGCACAAATTACAGTTATACTGAGATTTCACTAAATTTAGACAAGGTACTACCTATAACTTTAGAGGAGCTCCTAAATATAAAATAAAAGACAAACAAGTATGTCTCACCTTAACCACTGGAACTATTGTCTTGCCTAATTTCCCATGATCATAACATCCATAGCCCTAAAATATTGCATAATGGATGTGGACAGTGTGATGCAATGAGTAATAAATTAAAATCAAATTAAGTTTTTGGCAACTTACAAATTGACTAGACACAATCAGACTCCATGGGCCTATCTACCCTCTTGTCCTCCATTAAAATAGTTAACACAATCCAAAATAAAGTAAAATAGTATTTTCAAAAATTGAAATCCATTATACAAGACCTAGTTTAAAAAAAAAAAAAAGGATGATTATCCCAACTAATTCGCCATTTAACAGCCCAGTTTAGACTGTCGTTTAATTTGAAGAGAATAGTGACTCACAGCAGATAACTACAATCGTAACGCTGTGGCCCCACCTACTAAGGTCCACGTATGGTGTCAGAGAAAGCCCCCACTCTCCTTAGCCCCTTCTGTACCTGGGTGGTCCCCTGGAATAAACTGGGTGAGCAGCAGTGAGACTTCATACACTTGACTGATGATATATCACCACCATGCTCACTGGAAAGCTGCTGCTTTACATTCCTTACCCAGGATGACCCTGATAAAGGACAAACACAAAGGTCAGCACGACTGACCAAATTTCAGGTAATCATCTTAGCACTGACCTCCCCATCCCAGTCAACAGTTAGTTTCATCTGCACATTTTTACTGACTCTTGGGTCATCCCCAATAATCTTGCTGTCTGGTCTGGCCAGTAGCATCAATACAATTCCTTGTCCAAGGTTGCCCACTTTGGGGTGAAGAATTCTAGTCATTTCTTGCATTATAGATTCTCAACATATACATCAAAGTTACATATATCTCTGTACATATTAAGTCATGAAATAAGTCCTCATCAAGACACTCTTTACCCTCTTCAGAGTTCCATGTATTATCTATCAGTAGTAACTCACATCACTTCCCAGAATCCATAATGCTGGGCTCTTGAACAGACATTCAACAGAACTTTCACCTCCTTTACTGGCCTCTGGCTATAGGCCTCAAAAGCACAATATGACCTACTTAAGCAAGTTCCTAATTAATGAAATAAAATATGGTACATAGCAGTCATCAATCAAACATCAGGAGTGATTATCAATAAAGAATCTGAATCCATTTTGTGAAGGTTGAATGCTGTCATCTTTGAAGCTTCATGCTTCCCTCTTCCCCTTTGGCTGAACATCTTGGCAAGGTGATAAGAAATCTTGGGTGCTTCCTCCTTGAGTGCCTGTGGAGGTTTAAACTCACATAAGCCCATGCCAGCATGGGAACTCTCACTGCATCCTCTCTCCCTAAACGCCATCAAAACCCCAAGCCAATCTTTTTCCCTGCTCTGTCAAGCCATGTTCAGACTAGCTTTGGAGGCCAGCCCTGCTCTCCCGTGAAAGCCTCAACATATAAGTAATCAATCTTTTCATATCCTTTTAGTGCATGTGTGGCATCATTAGTCTTGACAACCACATCAAATCTGGGGTCCAAGCAGGGTCCATCCTGCTGCTTCTGAGAGAATACAACAATCTTTTTATCTTATTTTTAGAAAGACAGTTTGATGCAGTGAAACAACATTGACTTTGAAGTTGGACAGACATGAGTTTTATTTCTGAATCTGCCACTTAGCTAAGAAACCTTGGAGCAAGCTGCTTAATATGTCTCAGACTCAGCTTACAAGACAGGAACAAGTATTTCTAAGATCAAAGAGTTTAGAGATGATGTGAAATGTACTCTCATGTAAATAAGGAAGGACTCAAATAAGATTCTCCCATTTATATGTTTTTCACGTTCATTTGCTGTTTACATACTAAATATGTATGCAAAGGTGGCCGAATTTCTAATGTCAGGTTAAGAAAGAGATTTCACAGAATTAACACTCTTATCTTCACATGGTCACCAACCGTGAAAAAGTTTTCTTCTTTCTAGCCTTCATATTACCTGTCCCATTCTCTCTCCTTGTTGTCAGAGCTACTTAACCATTTCTATGCTTTCTTTTTATTCCTCAAACCCCATAGGCATTTTTCTTAACTTTTTTAACATTGTGGTTTTAAAAGAGTGCTTAATTCAGGGGACGTATGCAAATGGACTACAGGACAACTTATGGAGGTTATCTGTGATTCACGTAAGTTAGTCAGGAGTTACACAAGTCTAGTGGTGATAGAAGAAAGCTCTTCTACTGATATATGGAGACGCGTCAAACCATGGACACATCCCTTTGGTAACATTCAAGAAGGAAGAGCTTGTTGATTAGGAGATTAGACAGTATTTTAATCCTTGTATCTATCCTTATTAGCTAAGACTAAAGGTAATTTACTCAACTCTTTTAAACCTAGGTTTCCTTATACACAAAATAAGGAATATGACAGCACCTACTTAGGGTTGATTTGAGAGTTAAGTGAAATAAAGTACCTAAAGTGTTCAGAACAATGCCCAGCAGACAACAAGGAGAGAATAAATATGTTGTCATTACCGCATAGTGCAAGAATGCAAACTCCCCCTGAAGAGATGTGTGCTTTCCCAGATATCCTGCTATGATACCGTATTTGAATCATGTGGTGGCTGATTCTTCTATACGCACACATCTAAATGCATCAGAAATACAAGATTAAAGTTACTTTCCTTCTCTAGTTTGGATGATATACAGCTTTGCCAGGCATAGGCTGAATACAGGTAAGATTTGACATACTAGGAAAATAAGATACCATGGAATCGGGACTTTCCTGGTGGCTCCGTGGATAAAACCCCATGCTCCCAGTGCAGGGGGCTTGAGTTTGATCCCTGGTCAGGAACCTAGATCCCACATGCCACAACTAAGAGTTTGCATGCCACAACTAAGGAGCCTGCCTGCCACAACTAAGAAGCCTACCTGACACAACTAAGACCTGGCACAATCAAATAAATAAATAAATATTTTTTTAAAAAAAGATAGCATGGAATATTCAACCCAGTAGCCTTTATGAATCATCACTGTGACTATAGCACATGGAATGGGTGTGGTGGTTTTAAAAACGTGCCGACAAACAGATTAATATGCTTCCCTTCAAGAGATGGAGAATAAATTTCTTCCTCTTGAGTGTCATCTGAATTTAGTGACTCATTTCTAATGAATAGAATCCAGCAGAAGTAATGGTATGTCACTTCTGAGATTAGCATATACAAACTCTGCACCTTTAACTTGGGGTTCACTCACTTTTTATTGGAACACTTACTCTGGGGTAGCCCCCTGCCATGTCATGAAAGGCAGCCTTCTCAGAGGTCCATGTGCGAGGAGCGAAAGTCACTGATAAATAGCCAGGAAAACGCTGAGACCCGAAAACCACCACGTGAGTGAGGTTGAAAGGGAATCCTCCACCAGGTAAGCCTTCAGATGAGACAGCTTTACTACAATCTCACAAGACATCATATGCCAAGGGCACCCACTTCTGCGGCTCCCTGATTTCTGGCCAGTGAAACTGTGAAATAATAATATTCTGTTCTAATTTGCTAAGATTTATAGATAATTTATTACATAGCATTAGGTAACAAATATAGACGGAATAGTGGTTTCTGGCTTAATTTAAATGTGAAAAAACTAGATATTAGACCTAATAGAGGCAATGAGAATGGATAGAAAATACCTTTTATGAAAGATTAGAAATAATCAGCATATATATAGCATATAAATTATATCATAATACAATGTATATTATATGCAATGCTAGAAAATGTTATTAGTAAACTAATTTCAGTGTCTGACTAGATTAAGTAGAGGTACGGATGCTAAAGTTTTGAACCTGGAAGAAAACACAATTATACAAATTTCTGACCCAACTTAATTTAACAAATCACAGCAGTTCATAATTTCACACTGTGCCAAGTCAGTTGCTCCAGTAATATGAGCAGCAACCTCAAAAATCTGTGCTAAGCAGCAAAAGAAACCATAAACAAGACTAAAAGGCAACCCTCAGAATGGGAAAAAATAGTGGCCTATGAAACAACGGACAAAGGATTAACCTCCAAAATATACAAGCAGCTCATGAAGCTGAATACCAAAAAAGCAAATAACCCAATCCACAAATGGGCAGAAGACCTAAATAGACATTTCTCCAAAGAAGACATACAGATGGCCAACAAACACATGAAAAGATGCTCAACATCACTCATCATCAGAGAAATGCAAGTCAAAGCCACAATGAGGTATCACCTCACACCAATCAGAATGGCCATCATCACAAAATCTGGAAACAACAAATGTTGGAGAGGGTGTGGAGAAAAGGGAACTCTCCTGCACTGTTGCTGGGAATGTAAGTTGGTAGAGCCACTATGGAAAACAATTTGGAGGTTCCTTAAAAAACTACAAATAGCACTACCATATGATCCAGTAATCCCACTTCTGGGCATATACCCAAAGAAAACCATAATCCCAAAAGAAAATTGTACCATAATGTTTATTGCAGCACTATTTACAATAGCCAGGACATGGAAGCAACCTAAATGCCCATCAACAAATGAATGGATACAGAAGATGTGGCATATATATACAATGGAATATTACTCAGCTATAAAAAGGGATGAGATGGAGCTATATGTAATGAGGTGGATAGAACTACAGTCTGTCATACAGAGTGAAGTAAGTCAGAAAGAGAAAGACAAATATTGTATGCTAACTCACATATACGGAATCTAAAAATGGTACTGATGAACTCAGTGACAAGAACAAGGATGCAGATGCAGAGAATGGACTGGAGAACTTGAGGTTTGGGGGGGGCGGGGGGTGAAGGGGAAACTGAGACGAAGCGAGAGAGTAGCACAGACATATATATAGTACCAACTGTAAAACAGATAGCCAGTGGGAAGTTGTTGTACAACAAAGGGAGTCCAACTAGAGGAGGGAAGATGCCTTAGAGGACGGGGATGGGGAGGGTGGGGGGGGACTCGAGGGAGGGTGGGGGGGGAGTTGAGGGAGGGAGGGAATATGGGGATATGTGTATAAAAACAGATGATTAAACTTGGTGTACCCCCCCCAAAAAAAAAAGAATATGAAAAGGAATACATATATGTATAACTGAGTCACTCTGCTGTACAGAAGAAACTAATACAACATTGTAAGTCAACTATACTTCAATAAAATTTTTAAAAATTAAAAAAAAATCTGTGCTAAGAATATGTATAGCAAATTATAACCATGAATTTGTGAACAAATGCACCCCATACAATAATGACATTTTTTGTTCACTCACAGATCGGGGGCATTTTCAAGGACTCACTAATATAACCTTTATCTGCCTATTTTTAATGAAAATAAAAAATGTCCTGTATATCTGACAAAGGTATTTCCATGTGTGAAAGTTATAGAAAATTTGGAGGATAATGGCCATAGAGCAAAAATTCAGGTTCTATCAGAATATGTATGGAAACGACACCATAAAACTGTAAAATGAACCAGAAAACTTTAAAAGAAGAAACTTCTAATGAGGAATGGAATACTCAGTTCATAAACTTTATGTTTCTGCAATTAGGTTGTGGTTGATAGAGCAGGGTAAAGTTTAAAACCACAAGCTCATGACACCTGAAAACATGAGAAACTGCACCTAGTATTATTAGAGACTTCTCCTTTAACATACACAAACATGAAGTGTCCACATTCAAATATGGGGTTCGCCACATTTTCATGTACTAGATAGCCAAAACTTCATATTTGTTCCTGGACAGACATCATTGTAAAAGTTTGCCATATCCCTGTAGTCTAATTTTCAAGTTAGAGATTTTTAAGAACTCACACTCCAAGCAACTGCCAGCTTTTAGAAGTAAAATTCTGTGCACATAGTGTTACCGGCTTTGCCAAGGTAATCCCTACAGCCCAAGACATAAAATGAATGTATCAAAAAAAAATACCTATTTATCTACACATAGTTGTACATCATATTTTAATTCATTCTATAAAGCTGTTTTTTCCATTGTACAATTTTCTATGTGAATTTCATTTTCTGAAATTTAATCTTTGTTAGTAATGCTTCCAGTTGATACATTATCAAGATAGTTACTTCTTTTCAGTAAATGTTGCTATTTTTTTCAAGGACTTTGTGGAGCCATTGGAATCCCAAATTGGACTTGTTTGTGATACAAATATGGAGACTTTCTATAACATTACAGGAAGACCTACTTAAGGTTCCAGAAAACTTAAAATCACATTATGTATGTTCTTTCTTTAAAAAAATTTGTTTCTCAAGAAGAAATATAATAAAAATCTATGCAATAAATAGATTTTTTCATTCATTAGAAATTTTGAATCAAATGTTAAGGTGAAAAAATGACAAATGATATAAGGAATGGTGGCAGCCACTGAAAAAGCATAAATCAGGTTGGGACTTCCCTGGTGGCACAGTGGTTAAGAAACCATCTGCCAATGCAGGGGAAACGGGTTTGACCCCTGGTCCAGGAGGATCCTACATACTGCGAAACAACTGGGTCCGTGCACCATAACTACTGAGCCTGCACTCTAGAGCTCTGGAGCCACAACTACTGAGCCTGAGTGCCACAACTACTGAAGCCCACATGCCCGGAGCTTGTGCTCCTCAAGAAGAGAAGACATTGCAATAAGAAGCCCATGCACCACAATGAAGAGTAGCCCCCACTTGCCGCAGCTTGAGAAAGTCTGCATGCAGCAACTAAGACCCAAAGCAGGCAGTAAATAAATAAATACATAGAAAGAATAAATCAGGCTGAGTATGTAGCAAAAAAATAAAGTATCTATGGAAAGGTGAGGAATTTAGCTTTCTCTTCTTCAGATCAGGGTTTGAATTCTGTTTTCTCAGCTAAACACCAACATAATCTTGACTGATTTTAAGACATAATGAACTATAGTTTCTTTATCAGTAAAATGGGGATATGAAGAGTATTCTCCTTGAAGAATTGTTGGGAATATTATGGAAGACAGTATATTAGAAATGCTTAGCATATAATCTAGCTATCAGCATACTGCTGGCCATAACTTATGTATATATATACACACACACACACATATATATATATATATATATACACCTATATATAAACATATATATAATGTGTTCACTATTTTATTATTATCACCATTATTAATGACATAAATAATATTTTCATAGTCATCAATACCACAAATATTATTATTATGTTTTTGATTTATAAGGAAGTAAAAGTGCAGAGAATTAATTTGCTTATATTTCCACAAAGAGGTAGTGGCAGAGCTACGATCTAATTTTAAGTTTTCCTGACACAAAACTAATGCTGTTTTAATGTACCATAACCCTTTCATCTCCTCTTTTAGAGGCAGACTGGAATCCATCAATTCCTCAGTACTTATAGCCTAGCTAGGTTGATGGTGGGGTTGTCAGATTAGATATAAATTACGAAGACAGTTATCTTTTAGATAGGTAGACTTTGAATCACCTTGAAGAGTGACCAAAAAATTAAGTTGGGTTGTATATAATATCTCTCTCTATTTTTTAAAGTCAGATGAATGACAAGCAAGATACGCCAATTGTTGCACTGACAAAATAGACAGTATTATGGCAGCTTAAAAAATCCAGAATATATATTTATAATAGTCTTTCTCACCATCTGTCTCACAAGTGTCAAGCTTGCTTAAGTGACTGACATGCACAGCTGGTGAAAGGCTGCTGTGATCCATCTGCATGTATGCCACTTGCCAGTTACTTGACTGGTACTAATGTAAGAAGCCTATGCTCTAAAAATATTCATTTAGTGGTTAATAAGCATTTATTCACTGGTGTGTGTGTGCGTGTGTATGTTCAAAATGTCTCATGTAAAACAGTGTCATTAGGAGAATAAGAAAGACCAGAATTTGAGTTTTCATTCTTACTCCTTGTAGCATATGGTTCTAACTATTGTAAGCACAATTAGTTCATTTGTAAACTAGTAATAATAAACTTCCCATTGGAGTGTTGGATTCAATGAAGTAATGAAAGTAATTCACTAAGAAGTATATTTTGCACATAGTAAATACACATTAACTACCACTACTATTATTTCTACTGCTACTCTTACTACTACAGATAGTACACAATGCAAGAAAAATTATTTGTGATAGAAAAAATGAAGTCAATTAGAGGCAGATTAAGAGTTTAACACACATAAAATGGAATGAGAAGAAAATAAGGATGTTGTAATCTAAATTGGATAACCTTTTAAGTATTAAACAATAGGAAAAAAAAGTCAATAGAAATGCAAGTATAAAAGACAAAATTTCTGCACATCAAGAATTATCAAAAACTAAATAAAAGAAACAAAACCTAGTTTGTAAAATTTATTCACAATAAAGGAAATGATTAATACTCTTAATATGTAAAGATCATTTCAATCAACAAGGAAAGCATTGAAACTTCCATTTGCAAAACAGCAATATTATGTGAACAGACAATATACATAAATAGTAAAAATAATTGTTAAAAACAGGAAAAATGTTTATCCTCATTAATAAGGAAAAGTAGTCAAATTAGTGCAATGATAAGAATGTATTTTCATTTAACAATTAGAAGCTATTGTCAAATGATGTTAATATGTTTAGAGTACAGTAGGTCAGGTTTTTAATATCTGTAGGTTGTAAGTATAAATCTGGCACTATGTATCAGGAAATTTTAAAAAATTAACCTAGTAACTTAACTTCTAGTAATCTATCCTGATTTAATAGCAATTCAGACTAGATCTGATTTTAGTATGCTTTTCTATCAAAAATTGGAAACAAGTCAAATATCCCTGAATAAGACACTTAGTAAATTATTTCATGTAAATTTATATTATTATATTGTTACATTACAAAATAAAACTGTTAATAGTCATGAAAAGTTATAAGTGACAAATTTCTGTAAGACAAAATTGCCAGGAAGAATTGTAAGGCTAACAGTAGGGTTAACTCTTTGTTTTTCTGCTTCCAGCACAAACAACTTCCCCTATTCAACTCATAGACAACGCTTGTGATTCAGTCACACTCTGTAGAAGTGCTGATGGTGGAAAAAGAGTACAGGTCCCCTGGGGAGAAACACTCAGAGGTATGCTGTAGGGTGCGTGGAGGGCAGAGCTCAGGCCTTCCCCAGTTACCAAAACCTCCTGTTCCAGTGTCTGTCAGCCCAGCCTCCACAGACCCTGGATGGCTCTCTGCAGCCTGGACTTTGTGTCTTCAGCTTTCATGGCATTTCCCTCCCTTTACTAGGACTCAACCCTCACTGTCTAGATCCGGCACTGGGTACCCTGTGTGGGCACTCTTGCCCACTGCTGCTCTCATTAATGGTGAATGTGGAACTACAGAGGATGTTTACTTTTCTACTTTACATTTATATATTTTAGATTCTTTATAAGGATTACAAAGCTGCTTTTATAATTAGATTATAACTAGAACAATGCTACTTTAAGTCCATTGAGGCTATGCAGTCAAACTTGGAGTGTCAAATAAACTTTGTACATTAAAGGTATTTTTTAAAATTGATGATTTCTTATTGTCTAAGTTGTGATCTCTCAATGAGTAAGAGTCTAGAGTCCTTGTGGAATGAGTAGTCAGAAGGCCATCAAACAGGGACAGGTATGTATGTCCTCATTTGTATCCAGTGAGAATCAACTCATCTCAAGCTTGAATGAGGAGGGACCATTGATTTCCTTAAAAAGGTGGACATGAAAGGAAATTTTGACTATTTTTTTGTTGTTTGTTTCTGAAAACCAACATAATGCATTGTTTGATTCTGCTACGCTGCATAGCAATTATACACAGTGACTAACTGTCGCTTGAGATGGGTTCCAGGTGCCACATTTGATGTGTGATACAGGAACTCAGAAAAATGAACAGTTTTCATTTTTCATAAGGGTTAGGTGAACCAAATGATTAGAACATCTTAAATCCTCTCTCTCTCTCGCTCTCTCTCGCTCGCTCTTTCTCTCCCATTAAGGTAGTTTAGTCCTGACACAGCTTCCTTTTTCCAAGAAGAAATGTGTATGCAACAACAACAAATGAAAACAATGTTAAAGATGTGATTTTTAAAAAGGCAACAGTACATGACACTTATTCTGTTTCAGAAAGAAAATAATTGCTTTAGTTGGAGGAAAGTGGAAGGTTCTAAAGGTTTACAGTAATTGAAAGCAAAACAGGCAAGCTGTGGTCAAAAGAAACTACTACATCAGCAATGATCAATGCACTGTGAAAAATATGATTAGATAGGGAGGTAGATACAGATATAGATATAGATAGATATATACACATACACACAACACTGTATATATAACTATATATACATACACACTAATACATATATATATATGTATATACATAAACATATTTCCTTGATATGGATATATATATACTATATTAAATTACATATTATATTATATCTTCCTGTATTAGTATTAATAAATAGTAAGCACTTGGAGAACTATCTTAAATTCATTATTTTATAATCCCTGGGGAGGACAATTATACAGTATAAAAGGTATCTCAGCACTTGTCTTTGGAGAATTAAAAAGATAATTATTTCTCTCATTTCACTGTAGCATTCACCCTTTACCAGGTTGACAAGAAGACATAACATTGCTTGCAAACTAGGGGACAACTCTTGTTGGTAAAGTTTAAGGAGTAAGCAACAATAAATTATAACTTTCATACTGGAACAACTTTATGTAAAATGTTGTTTATGCTGTGAAGTGCAGTGAAAGGAGGAGGGGGAAGAGAAAGTAAAGCGGGTAGAAAGGAAATTTTCTTGTGTATCTATTACCCTTTATACATTCATTTTTATATTCTGCAAATAGTTATGGAGCTCCTAGTGCACACTGGGCACCCTTCCAAGCACTGTGGGACAAGCCTGTGAAATAAAACACCCAGAAGTAACTGCCTCTCTCTCTACTCTGCTTCCTCTTCATAGATGGACAAAACTCACCCAAAATTAACTCAGATGTTTTGATATGGAATTTAATTGCTTTTAAAAGTTCTATTTATACTTAATTTATTCTAAAACAGTAAACGTGTTTTTTAAATCTTTGTTCTACTCCG
Organism: Hippopotamus amphibius kiboko; assembly: GCF_030028045.1. Taxonomy (NCBI): domain Eukaryota; kingdom Metazoa; phylum Chordata; class Mammalia; order Artiodactyla; family Hippopotamidae; genus Hippopotamus; species Hippopotamus amphibius. Next base: position 186,072,923 of record NC_080188.1, on the reverse strand, counting down.
TACTACTTAGCCACCTAGTGTCAGAACACTCCATATGGATAATATCTGGCACAACGAAAACTTTTTTGGTGGACAAGGAATGATGAGTCCTTTTGGCCTTCATAGATGCCTCAAACACTTTTACTGGATATAAAAGTTTCAGCAATAAAACATTCAAGGAAGTTTGAGTATTTTCTCCTCACATTTCTTTTTCTTTTCTTTCCTTTTTAAAATACCAAAACCTTGGCAGATAAAGGACGTGACTGACAGGTGACATAAAAAAAAACTTAAAGATCCTTAAAGAGGAAAAAACATACTCTGAAATATTAAGTACCTCAGACATTTATATCTAAAGTAGAAAGGTCTTCTCTACTAACAAACTTGTATTGCCATTGAGAATGTTTTTGTTATTATATTAAAGGCTAACAATATTTTAGTAAAGCATTTAAATGAGAGCTCAAGATAACCAAGTCTCCTTTGTTCACTTTTATATTAATTTAAATATATATATATATATATATATATATATATATATATATATATTTTAGTTCTTGTATCCTCATCAATCTTCTAGGGCCTGGGAACAGAACGTTAAAAAAATAAAAATAAAAATTCCCTGCCTTCTACTTGGAAAGGGACAAAAACCAAACAGCATAATAAATAGTATTTCAAGTAGTGGTAAGTGAGGAAGTAGAGGGTGCTGGGGTTTGCTATTTTAGACAAGGTAATTGAGGCGATGGCACTGCTAAGGGGATATTTGAGCAGAGCTCTGAAAGAAGTGAGAGAGCATGTTGTGGGATTCTCTGAAAGAGACCATGATGGGGAGAGGAACAAGAGCAAAGTCAGGAGTCAGGAGAGTCTTTGATGTGTTTCAGATACAGCAGGGAGGCAAGTGTGGCTGGAGTAGAAAGGATAAGGATGAAGTTGTGGGTGATGAAGTCCCAAGAGACAGGTATTTAGGGTTGAGCACAAATCATATACAGCTCTTGGTCATTGTAAGGATTTTGACTTTTACCCTGAGTGAAATGGGGAATAACTAGAATGTTTTGGACAGGAAAGTGACATGATCATCCTGCTGTGTTGATGACTGTAGCTTTGTAGTATAGTCTGAATTCAGGGAGCATGAGACCTTCAGTTTTGTTCTTTCTTCTGAAGATTGCTTTGGCAATTAGAAGTCTTTCATGGTCCCATATGAATTTTAGGATTATTCATTCTATCTACAAAAATATATATATTTGTAAATTAATACAATGACTGCAAAAAATGTCACAGGTATTTTGATAGGGATTGCATTGAATCTGTAGATTGCTTTTGGTAGTATGGACGTTTAAAAATTAATTTTTCCAATCCAATAATATAGGATATCTTTCCATTTCTTTGTATATTTTCTTTGTATATATTTTCATGTTCTATAGTTTTCATGGTATAGGTCTTTTATCCCCTTGGATGAATTTATTCCTTAGTATTTTATTCTTTTTTAAGTGATTGCAAATGGGATTGTTTCCTTAATTTCTCTTTCTGAGAATTCATTATTAGTGTATAGAAACTCAACAGATCTTTGTATATTAATCTTGTATGCTACAACTTTATTGAATTTACCTATTGTTGTAATAGTTTTTTTGGTGGAGATTTTAGGGCTTTCTATATATGTCATATAATGTCACATCCTCTGCAAATAATGATAGTTTTACTCCTTCCCTTCCTAGTTAGATGGCTTTTATTTCTTTTTCTTGTCTGATGGCTGGAAACAAAACCAATCTTGGTGTGTTGATTTTGGATTATGAAACATTCCTGAAAACTTAGTTCTAACTGTTTTTTTGAACCTTTAGGGTTTTCCACAGATGAGTTCATGTCAACTGTGCCCACCACATCCATGGCAAAATACTGAACTATTCATTTTTGGGGGTAAACTAAAAACCCAAATTGAAATCTGAGCTACTGCCCACTGCAGGCATGGCAGAATATGTTATTAAAATCTAACAACTTAACTGCTAAATCAAAATGTTAGCTTTAGGGGAATATAAATGAATCCACAGTCTCTACTACATGCATTTACAATGTCTAGGATACCAAAAAAAAACCCCAAAACCGAATTGTGACAATCCAGGAGAATGCAATCCATCCTCAAGGAAAAAGACAAACAACAGATCCCAACCTAGAGACGATCCAGATATTGAAATTATCAAGCAGACACTTTAAAGCAGATTTTATAACTATGCTCAGTGATGGAAAAGCAAATGTAGTGATAATAAATAAAAATACAGAATTTCTTGTTAGAAAAACATGCACCTAAATATGAAAAAAGTATATCAAAATGTTGGAAAATTGAAATTTTGAAATTGAAAATAATACCTGAAGAAAAATTAATCTGATGATCTGAATAAAAATAAAATGGAGATGACAGAGGAAAAAAAAAAAAACTAGTGACTTTGAAGATAAATCAATAGAAATAATGCAACTAGAAAAAGAGCGAGCAGAAATATTTTAAAATTGAACAGTCTCAGGAACCTATAGAACAGCATCCTAAAGGTCTAACCTATGAGTATTTGGAGACCCAGAAGGAAATGAAAGGGAGAATGTGGTAGAAATAAATATTTGAAAAAATAATGAAGTAAATTTACAGATTTAGAAAGCTTAGTTAACCCTAATCAGAATGAATGCAAAAAAATACATGTCTAGGTACCCTAGAGTCCAACTGCTGAAAGCCAATTATAAAGATAAAAATTCTAAAGTAACAGGAAAAAAATTTCACATTACATAAAGGGAACACTGAAGCAAACAGGTGTGGAGTTTTTGTCAGAAAACATGAAAGCCAGAAGTCAGAGAATGCAGAAAAAAATTTTTGAAACATTTCACATTTATTCATTATTAAAATTCTAAGAAAACAAGGAAAAGAAGGAAACTTCTACAACCTGATAAAGGACATTTATAAAGTATACAATGACAACTATTAAACACTCTTCTTCCCCCAAAGATTTTGAACAAGGCAAGAATGTCCGATATCACCCATTGTATTCAATGTCATACTAGAGGCTTTAGCCACTGTAATAAAGCAAGAAAAAGAAATAAAAGCTATAACAATTGGAAAGTAGGAAGTCAAATCTTGTCTATTTGCAGATGACATAATCACTTAGAAAGAAAATCTTAAGAAATCTATATACTAAAAATATGTTACCAGAACTAATATGTGAATTTAGCAAGTCACATGATATATTTTATAAAAGTAAGTGCTTTTATGTAGAAGAATCAAATAATTATAAAATAAAATCTTAAGCTATCTGTTTACATTGGCTTCATGAGCATAAAATACTTAGAAATATATTTAACAATGGTTGTGAAAAACCTTTTCACTGAACATTAGAGAACTCCACTGAGGGAAACTGAAGAAGACTTAAAGAAATAGGCCATGTTCAACACTGCAATACTCAATAATTAACTTTATCAATTATCTGCAAATTGATTTATTGATAACATTCAACACCAATAAAAACCTGAATATTTTTTGTAAAATCAACAAATTGATTCTAAAATGTATATAAAAATTCAATTTAGAATACCAAAACAGTTCTAAAAGAAGAACAAGAATTGTAGGACTTAAACTGTCTGATTTCAAAACTTCCTCTAAAGCTCTAGTAATCAAGAGAGTATGGAATTAATGAAATAATAAACATATAGGTTAGTAGAATAGAAAAAAGTAATCCAAAAATTAATCCACATATATATTGACAACTGATTTTCAACAAAGGTACCATGGTAATTCAGTGGGAAAACAAAAGACTTTAAGATGTGCATAACTTTTACTTTATACATGTAGATGGTACTGAAACGCTTTGTATAGAAAGAAATGAACATCAGCCCTTGCCTCATGCTATACACAAAATTAACTCAATTATCAACTTAAAGTTATTTATCTGCTGACCTTAAAATAAGCAGATTATCTTGGATTATCTGGATCAGCCCAGTGTAATTACAAGGGCCCTTAAATGTGGAAGATGGAAGCAGAAGAGTTAGCATCGAATGATGGAATGTGAGAAAGACTCCACCAGCCATTGATGGCTTTGAACATGGACAAAAGCCATGAACCAAGGAAGGTGGACAGCCTCCAGAAGCCTGGAAAAGTAAGAAAATGGGTTCTCCTCTACTGCCTCCACAAAGGAATGAAATTCTAATAACACTTAGATTTTAGCCCAGTGAGACCCATTTTGGACTTTGACCTCCAAAATTGTACAATAATACATTTATTGCTTTTAAAAAATGGAATATAAGCCTAAATGCAGATGATAATACTATACAACTTCTAGAAGAAAATATAAGAGAAAACTTTTCAGCCTTGCGGTCGAGTAGCATTTCTATACAGGAATTTTTTCTCAGTAATCCTTGGGAAGTATATGGTTTTTACCTTAAATACAAAAATTAAGAAAAATCAGTTGAGAGACTGGAAAAACATGAAAAAAAGTATTATAATTCTGGAAGTATTAAATTTTTCAAATCAACATAAAGATAAAGCTTGAATAAACCCACTAGTATCAAAATGAGAGAGAAAATAGAAGATACTAACACAAGGGCATGAGGTTTAAAGTCACCATTTGTGCAAACTGGGTCAAAAGCCTGTGAGAAACAGTCACCATGGCAACGACTATAAGCATGGAGAGTGCTTTTCACATGCTTATAGCAGCTACCATGTTTCATGTGTGAGTTTGTGGTTCTATGTACTGCTAACAATGATTCAAGTAAAATAACTTTTAATAAGTTTAAGTGCATCATGTACTTTTTGAAAACCCTATGAGTGGTGTTCCAAGAATTAATATATTTGGTGAGAATAATATCTTTAAATTGGCAATTTCAGCAAGTAATTTTGTATAATGTTATTAAACTTGCTAGGCGATCCAAATGTTACATTATTTAAAATCTACCTAATAATGTCCACTGGTGTTTTCCAGTGTTTGAAAATTCACTATAAGCTTCAATTCTTTATAACTACTTTAAAAGAAAACACTGCAAAGAGAAAAATGTGTATATTATTATGGAATTGTCCAACATGAAATCAGAAACTCATCAAAAGTGATATTAATTTTAATGGCAAAGCTAAATCAGAGTAAGCAGACAACACAGTTTCATCATTTAAAAAGGAAATAATAAGTTTATGTATTAGGAGACAACTTCCTTTGGTTTCACATTTGTAGGTATTAACGGCCAATTTGCTCCAAATGGCATTTTCAAGTATGTTTGTATAAGCAAGCTGTCAGGGGAGTCAGAAATGTCTCCCACCCCAAAGATTTCTCTCTCTCTCTCTCTTTCCTACCCCTAATAGATTTTCTTCCATTCCAGGATGGTAGAAACAGTATTTCCCTCAAGGCTTGCATATGCACTTACATTACAGAGTAATAAAGATAATGTCCTCCTCTGGACAGAAAGATGGGCAGACTTCCCAAAAGCTTCCTGTGTAAGATTAGGGTTGCCTAATATCAGTATTCCTCTCCTGTGACACAGTCTATTGCACATATAGACAGTAGCCAGCTCCCATCACATCGCCCTTGGGTCTTAGGGGTTGGTGTAACTGACACGACAATGTTACTCTGGCTACTGCTGTTGCTGTGAGTAATAAACTTTCTTTTGTCTCTGACCCTGGATTCTCATGTCTTCATATATGCTTCTCACATATAGATATATATATGCTTCTTGCATATATATATATATGCAAGCTAATAATTAAATTGCAAACAATAAAACTCCCAGATCCTTTGCATGTTCTCAAAATATAAAGCAACATGTATTTTAATATTCAACTTAAGATTCTTTGTATTGTTTATTTTAAAATGAAGAAGATAATTTGGAAAGGAGATTGAGAAAGAATAGCCAATGAATAAGAGTTTCACCAAAAGGGAGTCATACCCTAGAAAGTCAAGTTAAATGAGTTTCATCTTGTGAAATGTTGCTGACAACGAAGTGAAATATGCATGGAGCCCTGATCATCAGATGTAGTACTGCAGAGGTTATTTCTGATTTGGGTAAGAGTTCTCTCAATGGAGTGATAGAAATGAAAGACGGATCAGTGTGGGTTCAAGAAAGAAGGGCAGGAGACAGAGGACATTACAAGTACAAATATTCCAGTTTTAGAGTTGGTGGGATTGAGGGTCACGGCATTTAGAAAAAATTATCCCCCCAAAACTTTCCTGTTAACTAATGATGTCAAGAGAACCCAGTTCTGTCAGATTCTCTTTCCAGTACAGCATGCAGGCTACCATACAGAATGTTAGAGCTGTCAGGGTCTTAATTTTCTTGACAGATGAGAATTTAGAAGTCATTTGTGAATTAATAGCACAATTCTGAATTATGATTGAGATGGACTCTGTATTGGCTAGCTATACTTTTAGATTAATGAAGATATATTAGATTTAAAAATGATGGCTAGGTGATTTACATTTCAATTGACTCTGGGAATTTAGGGTTTATTGCCTGGGGAAAACCCTAATTCTCATAAAGTATGATTGACTACTTCATTGTTAGGGGGATATAATTTGATTTTAGCCAGGTCTTACAATGCAATTTAGCTTTTTTTCTCCTTAAGTTTCTTTCTTTCTTTCATTCATATATATATACATATACACACACACACGCATATTATATATACTATATACACATATATTATATATACTATATACATTATGTGTATGTATGTGTATATCTATTTTGGTCCTTGCATGAATTATGTGCCAGAATGGCCATCTCAAACTTCACAGCTGCTCTCCAATTCCAGAGAGTTTTGGTTAATGCAACACCTGCCCCGCCTGTCTTGTGCTTGCCCATGTATTAATATCCAGCTTCCTGCAGCTCAGAGACTCTCTCAAGCATGTAATAAATAAGTTCCAATGAATTAGAACCTTCTGTTTTAGCCAACATTAGAAACTTTAGTTGCTGCTGTTGCTTTGTTTTTCTCTTTTGGCTAGTTTAAAATTACTCTTGTTCTCTCAGAACGACTCAAATAGTTAAGGATTAAAACATATTTTAAAAAGGTTAGGGTTTCTTTTTTAATCCCAGGACACTTCAGCATCCCCTTTCAAGGAAAAACAACTGGTTTAGAAACAATTCTAGAAGCTAGATATTATGTGTTTTTCGTCACATCACTAAAAATGATTTCCATTTCATAGTGATCTGGAATACACTATATTGAAGTCATAAAATTCAGGATTAAAATTTTAAAATTTTATTGTATTTTGGTATTTTTTTACTATACACTTTAAAACAATTACCAAACAAAAATATTTAAAATGTGATTTTCCCTTAACGGGGTTTCTATTCAAATAGGAACAAAGTAGAGAAAAGGAATACAGTACTAACTTTCATCTTCTATAAGACAGACTGCATGTGAGCATTACATTTTTAAAATCTATAGGAAAAATAAATAAAATATTACCATGCCAGGATAATTTATGGACATACTAATTTCTACTTTATTTTTTAATGATATATCTTTTTTCACTTTCCAAGAGTTCAGTTAAACACATGGAACTCCTCTGTAGCAAAGCTTTTTGCTGAATGCCAAAAGGCAAAGCTACCGATAGACAACCTTTCAACCTGGCTTTTGCATTTTAGTTTTCCTGTATCTTTGCAGGATGGTGCTAGAATAGAGGAGGGAGGGGCTAAGGCGTTCAGAAAATGAGAGACTCTATAGTTTTTCTAGAGGTGGGGTTCTGTAGATTCCTTGCCATTTTGCTTCACCAGTTCGGTGACAGTACTTTCTGGTGAGGAGAAGCTTGCATGAATCACCTAGGCTGGCTGAACCCTAAGGGATGGGATCCCCAGCCTCAGCAAAGATCATGAACCACGAGCAAGTGACAGAGCTTCGTATGTCAAGTCATCAGTCTTGAGTATAAGTATGTCAGCACAGAAGATCTTCACATAACCTTGGGGGTTAAAAGGGAGTCCCAATAATGACCTATTGAATTTTACCAGTTAGAAAATATAATGGCTTGGTGTCTGACACAATCTAATTTAAGAAAAATAAATATTAGTCATAATATTTATGACTTCCTGTATAAAGTGTATCTAACATGTCAAGTAAAACTTTGAGAACTGCTATTGAATTAAAAATTAAATTATGCATACCTAAAACTTTTATGTAGTAAAAGACCCAATATTTCACTCTCATTTCATATAACCTTCACAACAATTGCATGACTATAGACAATATCATTCTCCATTTTCAAGACTCATAGATTTATACTCAAAAAGTTAAACGGTTCATCTAAGAAGTAAAGGAGTAAGATTTAAATTCTATCCAATTCCAAAGTTTTCCCATTATATGCTTCAGTTTCAAGGAGATAATTTTGTTTTAGGGAATAACCACTATATGTCATGGCCTCGTGCAGGAATTCAGTTGAAATAATAACATTGGCTTTTCTTTGAATATTTCACTCCATCTTCCCCCCTGGGTAGAGACAGAGGCTTCTGTCTAGGTTTTCTTTCTGACTCAGCCAGGCTACTACATACCCTTTTTTTGCCACTTCATCCTTTAAGTCTCAGGAGCCAACTGTCCAAAGACCACGTGGCTTCTCAGCACTGACTATGACCAATGTAAAATTTAATTCTTGAGTCCAGAATTAAGAAATGCATGCATAGCCAATCAATTTTGATTTCTTTGGTAATATAAGTAATATCTGTATCTCTGTCTTTCAAAAACATGTGCTTCTCTCTCACTTTGTTCTAAACTCTCGAAGGTAGAAAAAGGTACTAATTTTGGTTCCTGTCAGGTTCTCCCACTGTGTTTGTGTAGCAGTTTTCAATTTCTTGTCCTTAAACTCATTCAGTAGCTCTTCACGTGAACTTGTTGGGCTGCAAATGGTAGAAATATGACCCAATTAAACCCGGTCATGATAAAAAAGTTAATCAAATTGCAAGAGATTCTGGGATCCAAGTAGGTATAAGAAACACTGAAATCATGAACTTGAATCTTCTGGCCTCTTATCTCAGTTTATTTTTAGGTTGCCTTCATTATCGTCACTATAAAATGACTTTCTCCATGGGGAGGGAAACATGGCCACACTTCTGATGCTTAATTTTGTATTCCTGTCTTATAGATGTCATCACTGCAGACAGAGTAGGTAATAATAATAAAGTAATAATAGCAACTATATTTATACTTTTAATGTGATAAAAACTTTAAATACAGTAATTCTTTTTTATCCTCACAACCTGCTTAGAAGATGTTTCCAACATCCTGACAGTTCATAGTGACACAGCCAACGTTGGGAAGCAATTCTGAATGTGCTTAGAGTTGGCTTGCTACCCTAAATTGCTTATACTGCCTCTTCGAATTCTATACTTCCTCTTTTGATTTGATTAAAAGCGTAAAATTAACAAAATGTGGGCATTTTTTCTTTTTTTTTCCTAACAATATTGATTTCTAATGTGCATATAGTTCTTTACTGCATGAATAAGTAGCTGTAAAATGAAATGTCATCTCTAGTTACATGTAGGAGTTAATTTGATTTTAAAATATAATATTTAGCAAGGAAAGCAGTGTTTTTGATCATTTCTTATTTTATGAAAAATTTGCTCAGGTTAAGTTTTTCATTTCCCAAAAGTTACTTTGTTACAATGCAGACTGTCGGTTCTCAGATATTTCATTGGCATAGGTTATGAAAATTTTCTCTCCGAAGCTGGAACCCACAAAAACGCAAAACATACAATTATGAATGTGTTTAATGGAAATGCCACAATATATCGTTCCTTTAATACTAAATTCTATCATGAAATTCAGGTTGGAATTGCCTTAAAATTAGAACTTTGGCACCTCTGATTATAACAAATGTTAGTAATACTTCTTAATTCTTAGTGGAGAAATGTAGCTGAAGGAGAAAGGAGAAACTTTTGTTTTAAATAGGAAGGTTCCAAAGCAAGATTATAGTTATAAAAATAAAGTCCATGACTTTGTGAGTATTGTTATCTCTAGCAGAGTGAATGTATTTTAATGATACAAATCAGGAAATATGAAATAATAGGTATATACTTAGAGGTGACACAACATTTAAAATAAGGACTGTCTCATACTCAGTATATTTAGTTGCTATACATTTTGCTGCATTTGGATATCTACAAGATTTAATAAAAATGTTACTTATGTTCTAGTTTTTCATTAGAGATGGGGAAGGGGGCGCTTAAATGTTCCAAACTAGTAAGGTTTTTAAGAAGTAAAATGCATTTTTAAACTAGTGATTGCTTCCATCTTAGTACTAACAGTTAAATGTGATCATGAAAAGCATTAATCCTAAACACACTTATTTTTTGGTTTAAAAATTTTCCAGCTTGTTCCACTGCCTATTCAAATGGGGATCTCTCTGCCAATCGTGTAATTCATTCCCCTGTTCTGTGCCTCCCACAAAGGTCTGCTGTCATGGAATTATCCTTCTGTTAGAAATCAAAACAAAACAAGCAAGAAAGATATATAGAAAGGAGGCTCTACTTACATAGCCTATTGAATGAAAATCGCCATGCCAAAGTGTGCTCTGAATATTTCTACAAGGAAACAAAATCTTCCTGAGCTCTTTCCTGAACGTCCACATAGAGACTTTAATCCTTGCATGAAGATGAATTTGCAACATCAAGCCTTTTAGTTCACATACTGTTCCTAAAAATGGTCATAAGTATGTAATTTTTTTCTCACTTCAGCTCTATGTATTTTAGATATATGCTGAAGATGTATTCAATGTTTCTGTGATTTAATCTTGAACAAATGATTCGGGGTTGAGTTCAGGCAACCTCAGTAATCCTGCCATGCCCTTTTCACTGTTTCAAGCTCTATATCATGTTAGTATGTCAATTAGCCTTGAAGGAAGTTCCTCAATCCATTTCCTTTAAGGAGGTTACTCAATGTTGTACTAACTAGAACAATATTTTCATGTACTTTTGAAAGTGCCAATCCTGGGAAAAACAGGCTCCTACTTCTTCATTTATGCCAGGACCATGGCTTGGGATTGGATATTCTTCAATGAAGAGTATCAGGGTTGGGTGCATCAGCACCATTTAAATATTACACAGGTGCCCCCAGCAGTACAGTGCATCAGTTTTTTCACCACCCAGGACTCTAAACATTAGAGTTACTACAGGATTCTAAACTCAGGACTCTAAATGTTGGAGTTGTCTAGAGTTAGTGCAGGAAGTCGGGAATAGTTTGAAGAGATTTACAGGTACCAGAAGATATTTGCAGAACTAAAGGAAGGTTAATGGCTCAACAGATTTACTGTTTCATTCATTTATTGAATATATATTGATTGAATGTCTTTTCAGGCTCAAGGATAAACTCTGTGGCAGGGAGCGGGTTAAAAAAATTAATGAACTATAATCTCAGTCTCAAGATTCTTAAATACCATTAAGTAATCTACACAAAAATTGGAAAGTAGAATTTTAGGATTTATTTTATGGTTTCTAAAAAGGTACATTATGGGTCCAAATGACACACTTAGTCCAGACATCTCAGAAAGGGCAAAAGGGACCTGATGTGCTATATCAGGCATTGGAGGGTGAAGAACAGTGGATGGGTAAATATGGAAGGGGTCTAGATCTTGTACTAACTGTGTTAAAAATGTAAGGCATCACTATGGAAAACCTTATGGAGTTTCCTCAAAAAACTAAAAATAGAGCGGCCATGTGATCCAGCAATTCTACCCCTGGGCATATATCCAGACAAAACAATAATTCAAAAAGATACATGGACCCCTACGTTCATAGCAGCACTATTTACAATAGCCAATGGAAACAACCTAAATGTCCACCCACAGATGAATGGATAAAGAAGATGTGGTATGTATATATACATACATACACACAATAGAATACTACTCAGCCATAAAAAAGAATGAAATAATGCCATTTGCAGCAACATGGATGGACCTAGAGATTATCATACTAAGTGAAGTAAGTCAGAAAGAGAAAGACAAATACCATAAGATATCACTTATACGTGGAATCTAAAATATGACACCAATGAACTTATATATGAAACAGAAACAGACTCAAAACCATAGAGAACAGACTTGTAGTTGCCAAGGGGGAGGGGGTGGGGGAGGGATGGATTGGGAGTTTGGGGTTAGCAGATGCAAACTATTATATATGGAATGGATAAACAACAAGGTCCTACTGTATAGCACAGAGAACTATATTCAGTATCCTGTGATAAACCATAATGGAAAAGAATATAAAAAAGAATGTGTGTATATATATATATATATATATATGATATAATAGAGTATTTGAAGAAAAGCAGTTATTATTATATAAATTCAGCAGAAGTCAATGATGTACCCATAACCATGGCAACTGAAAAATAAAGGTCAGGAAATATTCAGAGATCCAAATAGACAGGGAGATGTCTTTCAGCAGAAAATGTGGTCCTATGTACAAAATTTGGTATCGGGGAAGACACAAACCCCTAGGTAAGGAGATTGACTTCAACAAGACAAGGCTGCTGTCTTTAATAAGAAATTAGGCTGATTTCCATTATACATACTGAAATACAAGGGAATAAAAAATAAAATGGGGGAAGGACTTGGTACTAAAACAAAGATGAATCTCAATCACTGTAAATGTGGTAAATGGTTAGAAAAATTATGCAAATGAAGATAATTAGTGCGAAGTAATCTGGGTATAAAATGGAGCTAATTGCCTCTCCTCTGGTATATGACTAGGGATGGTACGGATCCCAGATCCTGCAATAAAGCTGAACTTCACCATGAGAGTTGAAGTCTTCAGCTATAGGCCCTTTAAGAATGTAGAAGCCATGAAACAGAATAGTTCCAAAAAGAGAACCTGTCGAAAGAAAGAAAGAAAGCAAGAAAGGAAGAAAGAAAAATATGGACACTGCCTCACCAGCACTTTTCATCTAAACCCACCCCCAACACTTCCCATTCTAACAGAATCCTAGATTTGATGCCAAGTCTACTCCGCCACTGTGTGACTCAGAAGAAGGTGGACTCATTTCTAGGAGTAGATCTGAATTAGTTGAAGCCAGTCAGTTGATGGCAATTCCCTGAAGGTTGTTATTAGTCCAAAGTGAGCAAATGATCTAAATAGGCCCAGTTAGTTTAGAGAAAGTACTTGTATTCTATGCCTGGAGGGTATGTTTTCCTTTTCTGCTGTGATTAAGAAAGAATGCCATCATCACTGGCAGTCATCTGGTGGCGGCAAGGAGAACAAGCCTTGTGGTTAATCAAATATGCAAAATAGAAAAATGCTAAGAAGGAAAAAAAGATGGCTGCTTGATAACATCATCAAACCATCATGTAGAAAGTCAGCCAACCTCTGGACTTGTAGACACAGGAGATAATAAATATCTTTATTGCTTAACCCAGTTTGTTTTTAGTATATATCCTGTTTAAGGCGGTTTGTGTTGGGGTTTTCTACTCTTGCGGGCAAAAGAAAGCCCTCTGATTCTCAAGATTCATTGGCTATCCTGGTGCTTAATTATAAATAGTAATGTTTACATTATTTACCTTCCTTTCCTGAATCTAAGATTCTGCTCGCCCCGCTCCCCCCAACATTATTAGTGTCACTCTGGTCAGCTGGCCAGTTTCTGAGAATATTCTCTCCAGATTTTAGAACAATTTTTCCTCCTTTATTTAGAGATTCAAAAATGCAAATATCTTTGAGGGCAAGGAAGATAATGAAAATGTTGACATCTGCCAAGGATAAGAGAGTAGGTCATGTTTTTCAGATTTCAGTTTCAATTCAGTGGGCCACAACCAGCCCTTCTAAATGAAAGAACAGAACAGAGTAGGATAAGATAGGGTAGGATAGGATAGGATAGAATACAATAGAATAGAAAAGAAAAAAATATCAGAATACATTCCATGGATGCAGTAAGGATAAGTATTGTTTGATATTTATGTGTGTGAGTGTGTGCGTGTGTGTGTGTGTGTGTGTTTGGGAGGGAGGGAGAGAGAGAGAGGAGTTCGTGTAACAATGTGAAATATGTTTCTTATATTGTGAGCAGCTTTCAAATTTTGAAACATACTGAAGCAGGTAATATATGCTTCATTTAAAAACATTCACATTTAAAATAAAACAAAACACTGCTCTAGCCAAAGAAAATACATATGCAGGTAAAACTCAGCCTAGGTACAACTAGCTGGTGGCATCAAGTTGAATTCTTCATGTATAATACTAATTTATTTTCCCATTAAATACAACCAAGAATTAATATTTTGGAATTAAATTACTTACACTGCATTTACTGGTGAGTGTTAAACTTCTACGCATCCTGATCTGATTGAGGTGAGTATAGCTCTGTCATCTTCATCTGCTTGGCTCTGTTTCTCATTTCTCCCTCAGCAGTTTTCAAAATCTTGTCGCCAGGTAACAACTTGATAATGCCCTGTCAAAATGCTATCTTGTGAGACACGAAACATCAGAATTTTTAAACTATTTTCAAAGCAAGATAACCATTAAAATAAGTGTTAAGGTATGTTCAGTGCAAGATTACATACTCAAACGTCCCGACCTCCTCAATTTTTTCTCCTCAGTGAATACAATGTTTTTCTTGCCCACAAGTAATACCTTCCTTTTTCTTTAAAGGAAGACAATATGCATTCAAAATACATATCTGAGATATCTTTCACAACCCAAATTCCCAAACTAATCTTTCTTAAGCATTGTAACTGATGACTTTTATTGGAGACAGCCTTTTAAATCAAATATTCAGAATATCTAACAATATAAAAAACAATTCACACTAGAAAATTTATAAAAATGCAATCTCTAAACCTGCCTTTTTCTAAAGGATAAAGTACTTGAAATATAGAAAGAAAATATCCTATTATTATTCTGTCTTATTATAAAATATTAAAAGTTAGAAGAAACTATAAACTTGAACAAAACTAGAAACACAGCTTATCAAAATAGTTTTTCCTTCTCTTAACAATTAAATTTGTTTTGCCTCCTCATTCACAGTCAATACACTCATTTTAGTAATTCTCAACATACACTGTTTTCTATATATATGTGTGTGTGTGTGTGTATAAATATGTTTGTATATATATCCTTTTAACATTTTTAAACGTAAAAGTCAAATTCAGGAGACTAAAATAGGTAGATAAATATAGAAGCCAAAAGTATGGTAGAAAAGACCAGTCACCACATTTTACAAATGATGATCTGAACTCCTTTTCTGGTCATTCACCTTGATACTAGTACCCCAATACCCCGTGCCACTTGGTCCACAAGGCCTTCCTCTGGGATTCCAAAGCAACCAAACCACCACAGTGTCATAAAGATGTGTCCTGCCACCACCACTCTGGCCTTCAAGTGGGACCCATCCACAGGAGTCCAGGTCATCTTTGGATATTTGAAGAAAAGTATTGGTGGAAATTTGCTTGGACTGGAAGCTTTCTTTTTCTTCAACCCTTCTATTTTTCTCACATTCATTCTTTGATGCTGGGAGTTCCTTGAGTGATAAAGTTGTTTTGCAAATATCTTGATAATTATTCTGTTCCATCTGGCTGAGGCATGTTTTCATGATTTTTGGGGTTTTTTTTTTTTTTCCATTTCTTTAGAGCATGTAAAATCTGTGGGAAGACTTGTTTCCTGCACTGGTTCTTCTGACTCTAACTTCTGCCATAACCTACTGCTTCCATCCACCAGTACATGATCTGAGTCAATTTATTTTAATATCAAGAAGATAGATTGACAGATAAAACAACGTTGGCTAGTGACCAGCTTTATAGTGAGAATACATTTTCTTATTATTTTGATCAGATTTAAACCTACACCAAAAACAAAGTATAATTGAAATTGAAATCTCATTCTTCACTAGTATAAATTAATGTATTATATGTTTAATAAATGATATTGCAGTGGCTAATAAAGAACTGCTAATTCCTTTGGTTTATATGGCTTTTTTCTTAAGAAATTATTTTATAATTAGTGCTAATTTATAATAATGAAATGTCTTACTAATGAAAAAATACTGAATAATCTATTGACTAATAGCATATGTTGAATTAATGATTCAGTACAATTTGAGTAATAATTAAATTCATGTTATTTTGCACAAAAGATTTTCAAGTACATATTTTTTACAGAAAAATTATGCACTTATATGTCAAGAGCAGAAATAGAAATATTCCAAATATATTATAGAAAAGCTCTACTTTCTGCTGATTTACTATGTGTTTGGGATATACGAATCTAATTAGGTAAACATTTCAACCATTCAATCCAGTGAATGTCATTACACGTTATACAACTTAAAAATATATTCCGTGTTTGAAAAGTTAGCATTAATCATCATCATCATCCTTCTGATTCAATAATCACAAATTAGGGCATGAATACAAGGCTGCCCAGAAAATTCAACCCCTCGATTTATTTTAGTATTGGTGACAGAAATAGGTTTCCTTTACTAGATCCTATTATTTCCAGCTAGGGGTTTAAGAACTTTGTATTTTCATAGATACATAATACATAGTAAGGCTAGAGGGGAATTAAAAATATAACAATTTAAAATAATTAGAGAACAAGGACTATCTGTATTAAATTAGAGACTATTATACCACAAGTGTAATCATGATCTACTTGTAATCAGTAAAGGAAAGGCATGTAAATAAGCGCAGGATCACTGGGGATGGACTTCTGAAGTTGGCTCAAATGACTACAGGCTTTGAGCTGGGCCTCCAGGGGTTACATAAGATTCACAGGGAGAATGAGGCAGCTCCAGATGTGAAAAGCGCAGGCAGAGGGGGCAGTGAACAGTCTGGAGCAGCCCTGTCTCCTAGAAATAATCACGTCGGCCGCAAGTGCAAACCACACAGGTAATTTTACATTTTCTAGTGGTCACATTAATAAAAGTTAAAGCAAAGAAATGAAATTTAACAATATATTTTGTATAACCCAGTATATGTGAAATACTATGGTTTGAATATGTTATCAATTTAAAATTTATCGAGATATTTTACAATTTTATGCTGATTCTCTGAAATCCAGTACAGATTTTCCACTTACAGCACATCTCCATTTGGACACAATATCCCAGGTGTTTAATGGCCCCGTGTGGCTGGTGGGTACTGAAAGTTCAGCCTCAGATGCTCTTCTTGGGCCTGGCTGGCTGGGCATTCTCATCAATGTTTTGAGTGAAGAAACCCTTAGTCAAGTCACATAATGCGTTCATGAGAAAATAAGAAAAGCAGAAGATATCCTGATAATTTAGAACAATGTATAAATATTACACAAAAGCCTAATCCAAAGGGCACTTTTTGGGCCCTATCTTATTGGACCTTTCTGCTGCATTTGCCAGTGTAAATTACTCCTTCCCTCTTAAAACTACACCCTGATGATTCTCTCCTATTTCATCTGTTACACATTGTGTGTTAATTGTGTATACGCACACACACATACACCTGAATCACTTTGCTGTACACCTGAAACTAATACAACATTGTAAATCAACTATAAGTCAATTAAAAAAATAAGAAAGAAAAAGAAACCTGATGGTTAGCCTTGATACTCCCCACTCTCACTAATCAGCAAATCCTGGTGATTTAAATATCAATCCTTCCCTCCCTCCTTTCCTGCTAAAACAAGTGCAATTCACTTGCCTACTGCCTGTTTCTTGGAATGAGGCAAAATCTTCATTGGTTCCCTGTCTGCTAATCATGTACCCTCAAACCCATTATCCAAACTTCTGTCTAAAGGATGGAAAATGAAACAC
Source organism: Hippopotamus amphibius kiboko (assembly GCF_030028045.1). Classification (NCBI taxonomy): domain Eukaryota; kingdom Metazoa; phylum Chordata; class Mammalia; order Artiodactyla; family Hippopotamidae; genus Hippopotamus; species Hippopotamus amphibius. Next base: position 186,055,246 of record NC_080188.1, on the reverse strand, counting down.
TGACCATCTCTACCGGCTTAAAATACTTCAGGTGCTGCCACAGCTTGAAAAATAAGGTCCAGGCTCTTTAGTCCTTCATGTCCTCCTTACTGCCTTGTTCTTTAACTTTACTACCTCACCACCACTTTCAGAACTAAACTTTACACTCTACCAATACAGGACTCCACATAGCTCTCCACAAACCTCAAACTGTGTGAGTTGTACTAACACGATTTCTTTTTTCCTTTCATTTCTTCATCCCTGGACTCATCCATCAAGAGTCCATGTATGTATCACATTATTTCTGTAACAGGCTGTAAACTGACCGCCATCAAAGAATGCTTCAGCCTGGGTTGGGTAGCTTCACTGCAATCTAAACATCCCTCTATCACAGCATTAAACACATATATTAAGTTACCTTGCATATGTGTCCACCGCCAAGCTGCACAGGCTTACCTCAGAGGCACTGCAGGTGTGTTTCCAGGCCACTGCAGCAAAGTAAATATCCCAACAAAGTGAGTTACTCAAATTTTCTGGTTTCCCAGTATATATAAAAGTTATGTTTACACTAGATTGCAGTCTATTAAGTGTTATAGCACTTTGTCTAAAAAGATGTACACACCTTAACTGGTGATGACCTAGAGGGGTGGGTAGGGAGGGTGGGAGGGAGGCTCAAGAGGGAGGGGATATGGGGATAGATGTATAAATAAAGCTGATTCATTTTGTTGTACACCAGAAACTAGCACAATAGTGTAAAGCAATTATACTCCAATAAAGCTCTGGGAAAAAAATAAATTAAAAAAAATTTATTGCCAAAAAAAATGCTAACCATCTACCAGCAGGGTGGGCGGGGGCGGGGGGGAGAGTGAAAAATTAGGAGATTGGGATTGACATTTACACACTACTATATATAAAATAGATAACTAATAAGGACCTACTGTCTGCCACGGGGAATTCTACTCAATACTCTGTAATGGCCTATATGGGAAAAGAATCTAAAAAAGAGTGGATCTATGTATATGTATAACTGATTCACTTTGCTGTACACCTGAAACACATTTTAAATCAACTCTACTCCAATAAAAATTTTAAAAAAATGCTAACCATCATCTGACAACACAGGGTTGCCACAAACTTTGAATTTATAAAAAACTCAACAATATTGTGAAGCTCAATACAGCACAGTGCAATAAAACAAGGTCTGCCTGTACATACCTGGATGAGAAGAGCTGGCTGTGCCCTCTTCCTCTTTGCAGCCTTGATATCTAGCACATTGGTTCTTATAAGGATTTGATGAACTCACCAAAACCTGGTTAAAGACACAAACATGCGTACGTGCACACTTGCACATATAAACGTATGCACACATGGACACTCAGCCGAAATAGAAATTACTTAGTTTAAAAGCAGCACATGTAAGGAAACTGAAACAGTTTAGTAAATTAAAAGCTGAATATGTGTGAACAGTGAATGCAGCTTCCTCAAAACATGGTTTGTATTTAGGTTGCCTTATTTAAAAAATATGTGACAATTTCAACTTTAATTTTCCTTGTCAACACCTAAGGGACTATCTTTAGTTCTGGGTGAAAAGAGAGAAAGAAGGTCACAGAGATTAGTGTGAAATTGCCCCATATCACCCACAGTGCCAATCACCTCTGTAACCCCTAGTTTCCTCACTGGCATGAGAAAATTAGGCCTCTGAGGGCCCATCTGGATGTAAGATTCTATAAGTCAATGCTATGTCTACATGACACACAGAAGAGGTGGACACATGGGGTGGAGAAGAGGAGGAACACAGTTGAGAGGAAAAAACAAAACTTACATCCCGATTCATTCCACTTGCACCTATTAAAACACATACTTGTGATTTTGATTAAAGGAATTGCACGAATTTTAATGCTTCAAAATATTATACATGAGTATTTATACTACATTACAGAAATATGTAGTTATAAGGGAATGTGAATACGTTTTATTCTTTAAAAGTCCAATAGGTATTACACAATAACAATGTCCATAAATGTTAATGGTCTTAGTTTCATTTTTCTTTCCCCAAGATAAAACAGTCGCTAAGATAATGTTTGAGCCTGGGAGGGATTTAATTCCTTATGCAGCCGTGTTCAGGAAATCAGTGGGATAAAGCTGAGATATCAATGCACCTTTATTTGGTCAGTTATGTCATAAAGAAGTGTTAAAATCTTCATATTTTTCTATGGGAAGTTTTGAGTGCCATTAAAAATATATGGGCTTGCTATGGCTTTCAGTGGTACTTAGTGCATTATTGTGTACTTTGCTGATGTGCAGTAAATGATTGTTCAGTAGCTGAATCATTAGCATACTAGTAAACATGTGCTACGTAGAGCACTATGGTACAGGTTTAAGAGCATCATCAATGACCAGGAATATACGGAAAAGCAAGGTTTATGATGATAGCAGACAGTGTTATCTCTGCCATGTCAGGGAACTCTGTAGAGGAACATTAGTTTAATTAATTTTTCTTCCATATAAAGAGCATGTCTGTTGAAAAGATGCAGACAGTACAGTATGGATCAAATAAAAATAGAAATGTCACTCTTCTTTCCATCCCATCTCCAAAACAACTTTCCAGATATAACCACTGATGACAACTTGCGTATAAGGGTCTAGATATTTCCTATGCCATTGTAATTGGATGTCAAATGGAACTTTTCCTGCTCTTTGGGAGTTGTTGGAGGACAAAGCTGAGGGCAAATGGGTGCAAGCTAACAACTGGCATGGTTAATTGATCCTCAGTTTCCTCACATCAAGAATGGAGGGACTTCCCTGGAGGTCCAGTGGTTAGGATTCTGTGCTTCCACTGCAGGGGGCCCAAGTTTGAGGCTTGGTTAGGGAATTAAGAGCACACATGCCACCTGGAAAGGCCAAGTTAAAAAAAAAAAAAAAAAGAATAGGAACAATAATAAATTTCCTCCCTAACCCAGAATATTTTTCTTTTAATTGATGAAACATAAGCAGAAACAGTCTATATTTATAAATCACTACACAAACAGGACATCATTTTGATTCCTAAAAAATGAAAATGTTTTGACACTATAGTGCCAAAAAAAGCAAGAAGCCCTGAAACCTATGAAAACATACCTGATTTAAATATGTTAATTAAATTGAATGTAAATTTTGTGATAAAATCAGTGCCTGCTCAATAAAATGCCTGCTCAACTAAAGAGCACTCATGAAATAAAAAACAGATTTTAACATTTCATACACTGTTCCTGAAATTTCCAAGTGACGTATTATACAAACATTAAAACTGATTATGATGGTTTTTTCCTCTTGTTTGAAGAAAATCTGTTACATGAACTTCAGAACACAATAATACTCTGTGCATTGCCATTGCCACATGAAAGGCATACACAAGTACAGAAAACAGTGTGCCTAAAATGAAAATAGTTGCAATCAGCTTGTAGAGCTGTAACTTTTTAAAACTTACATATTTTATGATGTCTTTCCATTTTTTTAAATACAGGGGAATGTAGGAGATTGAGCAAATCAAAGGTCCAGCAGTTATTTTTTACTGTGAAATAAACTAGGAGATAAAATCCGTACACATACTAATATAAGAAATTTATCCCCATGGTCCTTGTTATGACTGATTTTGCCCCCCCCAAATTCATATGCTGAAATCCTAACCCTAATGAGATGGTATTAGGAGGTGGGATCTTTGAGAGGTAATTAGAATTAGATGAGGTTATAAGGGTGGAGCCCTCATGGATGGGATTAGTGCTCTTCCAAGAGTCTGGAGGAAGCTTGCTTCAGTGGTTCTGTTTTCTGCCATGTGAAGATGTAAGAAGTAGGTAGTCTGCAGCCTGGAAAAGGGCCCAGACCAGAACCAGAATGTTCTGGCACCCTGAGCTCAGACTTCCAGCCTCCAGAACTGTGGGGAATACATTTCTGCTGTTTATAAGCTAGCCAGTGTATGGTATTTCGTTACAGCAGCTGGAACAGACTAAGACAGTCCTGTAGTATCAATAATATATTCCTAACACATCTACATATTCACATGTGTATTTACACATAGTTGCTACATAGTTACATATTTAGTAACACATCTCTAGATACATGATAGGAATGAATGGAGGAAAGGGATTCTTTCCCTAGTGGCTTTGGACTTCACTAATAATGTTTATTTTTGTTTTTTAAACATTATTTCTTCAAGCCCAGAAGCTCACAGTGGCTTGAAGGATCCTGAATTCCTGCTCAGACCCTCCTTAATTTGGGGCGGTAAATAAGAAACGGTCTCTCTAGATTCACAGGAATCATTATCATTGGAGAAACTGTTCCCAGAAGAACAGGGGCCACAGAAGGGACCACTTCCCCATCGCTTCTTGCTTTGAGCCAGGGCACAGAGAGGAGGAGATCCAAGCCTACCCTCTGGGAAAGACCCCTCTGTCAAAGATGTCTCAGAGACTTGGATGTCAACGATCTGTATCCAGTGTAAGCCTAACTGAGATGCAGGTGACTATGCAAGATGCATGGGGACTCGGCGGAAGGACTACCTGGGAGGAAGGGGGGCAGGGAAGGATCTTCAAGGGAGGGCAGAGGGGCAACTTTCCCAGCAAAGAATACTGTCTTCAAGACATGGGGGTTCGCTAGAGACTTCATTCCTCATGTTTTAAAACTGCACCAGCTGTAAGGAGTCAGGGTGGAGGTGAGGGTTCAGGTGGGGTTAGGGGTGCAGAGCAAGGTGAAGGTTGAGGCTGAAGGGCTCAGAAAGACCTGGAGCAGCGTATCTGCAAAATTCAGACGACTTACATGTGGGAGGCATGGAAGTAAGAATGGTGGGAACAGGGAGTCACCCAAGCAGCCAAAGAGCACAGGCTGAGGAGGAGAGGGTCACAGCCACAGCTGAACCAGATGGTGGGACTGAGGAATCCAGCCACTTCCTTTGCATCTAGGGAGCCTGAGGCCCAGGGAGAAGGGACTTGTCTTTTGAAGCTGAAAATGGGTGTGGGAGCAACCAGTGGAAGGCCTGTCCCTATTCTCTGAGGACAAGCAAGTGGTCTTGTGGGTGCTGCTGGGTCCGGGAGCAGCCTAGGACTAGCCTTGGGGAGGGAGGGAGGAATAAGAGACAGCGGGGATGTTTATCTTGACAGCCCCGGCCACCTCCTTTCTCCTGCTCCCATTCTCCCCGGCCTCCCCCAGGCCCTTCGAACCACACGCTGCCCCAGGCAGACCCCACACCTGCCCCAGCCTCGCTCAGTGGAGTCACTGCCCAGGCACAGGAAGGACAGTGGGGACGACACACAGCCTGTGGCTGGTGAGGACAGACTTCTGCCCTTGCACTTGTGTTTCTGCAGCCCGGAATCCACCTCCAGGGACCTCTCCCCACAACCCCATCTCAGCCTGGCCACAGGCAGAGCCAGCCTATGGACACAGCTCCAAAAGGGGAAGAAGCACCACTTGCAGCAAGATGGATAGACCTGGAGAGCATTATGCGAAGTGAAATGTCAGACCAAGAAAGACAAACACTGTATGATTTCACTTATATGTGGAATCTAAAAAAAATACAACAAAATAGTGAATATAACAAAAAAGAAGTCGACTCACAGATACAGAGAACAAGCTCGTGGCTACCAATATAGGGGGAGGGGATTAAGAGGTATAAACTCTAAGGATATATTGTACAACATGAGGACAATCGCCAATATTTTACAATAACTATAAATGGAGTATAACCTCAAAAAATTGTGAATCGCATGTTGTATATCTGTAACATATAATATTGTACAGCAACTCTACTTCAGTTTAGAAAAAGTTGGGTGGCAAAGCAGAAGTGATGGCCTGCGGGTCCCAGACATGGGGTCTGGGAGGTCAGGGCCCCATGGCACCACCTGCCGGCCACAGTTGTCCCCACCAGGGCGGCCCCGCCTGTGTCCCCATTTGACTGGCTCCCACCTGCAGTAAGTACGGTCTACCAGCTATTCGTATTGTGTTTTTGCTGAACTGAATGCTCGCAATACCGAAACCATATTCAGCACTACATTATGTTTTCATAGAGGTTAGTTTTACCAATATGAATATCCGCTTAAATCTCCCAAACTGCCATTTTAAGTGGAATCAAATATTTTTAAACTATGTGAGAAACTGAAATTTTTATTACTCATCGATAGCCAGAATTGACAGGGATTATGCATAAAACAGCCTCGAAATACTTTTAAAAGCATGTCTTTTCCCAGATAGTATTACTCTGTGAAACTGACCTGGAACTTTGATCTCTATAATCCCTCTAGTTTCTAAAGACATTAATGCTTAGTCTTTAGACTGGGAAAAAAAGAAGCATCATGAATGATAATTCCAAAATCAGCCTGTGACCCATTACACCTCAGTGGATTTGGTGGCCTGATCTTTTCTCATTCTGGTGTAACCCCAGCATCCCTGGTTCATTTAATTCTTTAAACTTTAATTAAAAAACAGCAGGAAAAGCCAAGAAGATAAAGCAGATGAAAATCCCTTTATAGCCTGTAGTACAGTGAATAACAGTTTGACAGGATGAACAAAATTTTGTTCAAATATGAACATGAGCCATGAAAATATATTTCTTGCGGGCTATCATTTTGCAGAGGAAAACCAAATCAATCTTTTGTCTTGTTGCACCAGCAATATCAGAATCAAGCTATCTAAAAAATCTGTGTATCAGATATACAATGTTCTTTTACCTAGCTTGTTTTTTTCCTCCTTCTGCAGTATTATTTAAGCTTGTTGTTGAATTTACTCTACTGTGGTATCAGATTCATAATCTTGCAATGCGGTCTGCACTGAATGCTGTGGCCATTTCAGTGCTGTAGCAAATAGGAGAATTTAGCAGCAGGTTCGTTGAAGGGCAAATTAACCTTCCCACAATCTTCTATGCTATGGAAGTGATCTGTGCGTGGGATCCACAGTGAATATAAATAAGGCTAGTGCCTAGCCTGGTGCCCTGCACATAAGATGCATTCAATAAATGTTTTCTCCGTAAATAAACGAGTATATGGATGAGAAAGGTATTTGAGAAAGTAGAAAATAAATTAGCATAATGACTTTTTTGTACTGGAAGTGTTCCTGGAAAATAATCTGAATAAAAATTCTTTAATAATTTCCATCTTTGGGACTTCCCTGGTGGCACTGTGGTTAAGAATCCGCCTGCCAATACAGGGCACACGGGTTCAATCCCTGCTCCGGGAAGATTCCCACATGCTGCGGAGCAACTAAGCCCATAAGCCACAACTACTGAAGCCCACGCACCTGGAGCCTGTGCTCTACAACAAGAGAAGCCACTGCAATGAGAAGCCCGTGCACCGCAACGAAGAGTAGCCACCATTTGCCACAACTAGAGAAAGCCCACGCGACCCAAAGCAGTCGCAAATAAATAAATAAATAAATAAAATATTAAAAAAACTAATTTCCATCTTTTCCACTGGTCCATTTAGTGTGTTTTAAGTTTGATTTCTTTAATCATGGAGGTTTACTTATTCGCTGAGATTCACTGATTTTCCCAAGTTGAATGCAGTTACAGACGATCATAAAAAGGCTGTTTGACAGTGTCTTACACGGAGAATTTTTAGAAGAACCAAGTATTCCCTGAAAGTTTGCAAACGACACCCAGAAGAAAAAGAAAGGGTCAAACAATAAATCACAGAGGAATAACTGTAGTTGCCCAGGATATGCAGTCAGGTCTTTCTACCAGGAAGTGAAGCGTCTCCCTTCTATATTTTCCTAATGTTGGTGGCGTTCTCATTCTTCCCATCATCCCATCACAAGACTTCGAGTTCGTTGTATGGTTTCCATGACGCTCCATGACGGCTTCAGTTTTTCTCCCCCAGAAATTTTGGCTGAAATTTTGGGGGAGTTTATTTTTGAACTCTTCATTATATTCCACTGATTTATTTTTCTATCCTTACACCAATACCACATGGGTTTTGGGGGTTATTTTGTTTCTTTTTCTTTTTTTGGTTGCACCACTTGGCTTGCAGGATCTTAGTTCCCCGACCAGGGATCGAACCCATGTCCACAGCAGTGAAGGCGCAGAGTCCTAACCACTGGACCACCACGAATTCCCCTGGCGGGAATTTTTATACCCCAAGAGCATATTCCTTTAAGAGAATGACCCTCTCTGACCCATGCTTTGCCTTGTCCCTCAAAGTCGTGTAAGTCTAGGAAGAACTGAGTCACCTGGAGTTCAAACACCTTCCAAGTACAGCTCCTCCGTGGGTGGTTCTCCATGACCAGTCTGTCTTCACTCTACATCCCTTGCGTTGGTGCCAGTAGCTGATGTTGGTGTTGACTTCTGACTTCGCCACAGGGAGCTCCATCCCACCACTCGGACAGGACCCCCTCTGCATTCTGCTGGTTCCATGGAGGTGACTCCCAAGAACCCCTCTTCCCTGCTGTGTTCTTTGCCAGGCTCTGATCACATTGTCTCCTACCGCCTCCCCATTGCTGGAAAATTCCCTGTAGCACATTTACTTGGGTTTTGCCCAAACCTCATCATCCCTACAGAGGTTGTCTTGCAATTCCTCAGGGTCCTCCTCTATATTACTATTTCTGCTGAAATAATGAATGCATATTGCAGCTCTTTTACTCCTTCTCAAATGCTACTTAGATATCGGTCTCCTGTAGTAACTAGTGGCAGTATCAACAGTGCAAGACTGGTGATGTAGTATAATAACTAATGCTGTAATTGTAACCTCCTGAATACATTCATAAAAGATATCCATATGGTCTTGAAACCCAAAAGTGCACCGAGCATTATTTAAATACCAAATAAATATGACATTATTTTTCAAATATATACATAATCTGATGATGAATGAAAGAACATGCATAAGTTATAAAATTTGGAGTAACTTGAGCCATTATTTCCTTCCTTCATCAGTGCACAGTAATAGTACTAACAGCTCCAAACACATTTTCCATATTGATACAGGTCATGAAATATTCTCAAACTGTGACCAGAGACTATCCTATTATCCACTGTTATTAGGTCAGGTACTGTTCTAAGTGTTTTGTATGTATTTTCTTGCTTTGCTCATACAATGACCCTATTAGTAGGTTCTATTCCTATCTGTTTTGTAAATGCAAAGAATAGGGTACAGAAAGGTTATGTAAAAAGAAAGCATTTTTTAGAAAGTGAGTTAATATTTTGTTAAGTGTCTGGCAGATGCTGGCATTGTATTAATTGGCAACAAAACACCATTGCTGCCCTGAAACCACATATACTCGAGTTGAGGAGACAGTGAAAAGCAATGGGATGGGGGCAGTAGAGGTACTATGGGACAGCTTAGGAAGCACAGTGCATGGTCTGGGGGTAGACAGCAGCGATGACTTCTGGAAGAAAGGACAGTGAAGCCAAGACCTAAGGTTTAAGTGAAACTTTTCCATGCTAAGGAGGCTTGAAGGAGAGTGATCATTCCAGGCAGAGAGAACACAAATTTAAATGCAGAGTAAGGTGTGTTTGGGGCAACCGAAAATGAGGAAGGGCTGCTACTAGGCCAAGTGTGAGTGGCAGGGAAGTGACTGATATGATCAGCTATTTAGGAGGCACTTTTATCATGGTTGGTAGTAAAAATGGAGGTAGATATAAAATGGAGGATTACCTTTCTACAAAGATTCCCCTATCCTCTGGGAAGGACCTCGCACAAAGGGTGAGCCAGTAGAAAGGGTGTTTTTCCCATGTGATGACTGCCCTGTAGCCAGTGTTGGTAGCTCCAGTGGCAGCACTTGACCCAAACTGACAGACTGAAGTCTTCCCTGGGATTTCTCAAGCCAGTGAGAGCAAAGCATTTCCTTCCTGGTAGTTTGAACTTCTAAGTCCGTGAGACATAACAGCTCTGTGTTCTTCTCAAAGAACAGAAGATAATCTGGAGTAAGAGAGAAGCAGGGGTGAGAAGTAAAGTGAGTCCTGGAAGTCTCTCTCCCTAGACGCAAGTACCCAAGAGTAACAGCAGATGTGATCCTCCAGTTTTAGCCTTTCAAGTTTCCAATTTACCTAAGTATTGATAGTGGGATTCCTATCAATTGAAACAAAAGAGTCAATCAACAAAATAATTCATTGAACTAGTGCAGTGCGTGCTGTATGTCAGGGATCCCCAACCCCTGGGGCTGTGGACCAGCGTCAGTCCTCAGCCTGTTAGGAAACTGGGTGTACAGCAGAGGGCAACTGGCGAGTGAGTGAAGCTTCACCTGCTGTTCCCCATCACTCACCGCCTGAACCATACCCTGGCCCCGTCCCTGGAAAAACTGTCTTCCGTGAAACCAGTCCCTGGTGCCTAAAAGGTTGGGGACTGCTGCTCTATGTGTGTTAGACTAGGCTGTTCCAAGACTAGGTGGCAAGGGGCAGAGACAACGTGGAAGTGTGTCTTCTATTTGGCCAAAAGATATAATGATGACAGAGAAGAGATAGTAAGATTTAGAACAGATCATCCTGACATAAAAAGATACCATGAGATCTCAACTCATAGGAATTGCAGAATTTGTTGTTAATAGAAATTCTTTGGTGGCAAAACCATCTCACAATGTCTGGAGGAGTGTCACCTACAAATCAGGCACACTCTCGTCCCCTGCATTTGGGGTCAGAGAGCAGCCCAGTCTAATACAATTATAACACATACACCACCAAACACCACATCTTTTTCTTACTCTCCAGACACCCTCCTTGTCCCCATTGTATTTTTGTATAAGCCATAATTTGCATGAATTTCCTCAGACAGAGATTTCACTCTATTCCCTGCACTTAAAAGGCCAAGTGTCCTCGGTTTGGAGAGTGGTTAGAGAAGGAGGCAGGTGCTGCTCTGAGAATTAGAAATGATGCAGCCACAGCAGGTTGTGGCTCTTCTAGAGTCCAAATGCATGTGTTAACAGATGCTTTTACCCAAATGGCAAAATTTACTCACTCAGTAAGGAAAGGTGGTGAGTGATGGGAAAGAAGATTGGCTGCTCAGTGAAGCCTGAACTTGGCGGTCAAAGAGGAAGCTCTGATGCTGAAGCGGTGACACTGAAGCTGGAATGAATGAGACAAAGAGCCCTTATGTTTGAAGCACCTGTGGAACACACGCTAGTGGCTATGGCCAGTAGACAATTAGATGGAGATATGGTGTATAAATCTTCACCACTGTTAGAGCTGGAAGTACAGAATCAAAATTCAGCAGCACATCAATGGTCACTGAAACAACAGGAACACAAGAAATTGCTCGGGAGAGCAGACAGAGCATAAAGGTAAAGGATTAGGAGGCCAGACATTGCTGGTTCCTTATCCAAAAATGAATATAAACAAAACATTCCTTTGTAGGTTTCGTAGATTAATAATAATAAGTGTGCCCCCTTTAAAAGGTTTTACTAAAAATCCATGATGTTTTAGTTCTGCCATGACTTCCATACCGCTCTCTTTCCTGTTTGTCTGGAAGCCAGATGAACTCTAACCACTCATCACGGAGGAAATAATGAATCAGGTAACAGTGTCATCTTTTTCACCAGTTACTTACAGTATTTTCCATTTACTGGTACTCTCATTGTGCTTCCTTTCTGACTATATGGTGATTGCGAGGAAAGTAACAAGCTTACGCAGGAGTTAATACTTTCAGTCAGATTGATTTCTCAACGCCCCTTAACTGATACTGCAAAGAAAACTGTAGAGTCCCCAGGCATAAGCCAGCTCTGCCTGCATTCTTCCTAGATTATTTTATTTTAAAACATTCTCTCTTTGAACCTCCCTCTGTTTATCCAGATTTCTTTAGGCTTAGGGCATGAATTAAAGAAAGCTTTCCCATGATGTAGTAAGCTAAATAATGACTCCCAAAGATATCAGGTCCTAATACCTAGAACTCGTGGATGTTACCTTACTTTGAAAAGTATCATTTCAGATGTGATTAAGTTCTAAATTTTGAAATGGGGAGATAGTCTTGGATTATCTGGGTGGACCCTAAATGCTATTTCAAGTATGCTTATAAGAGCAAGGTGGAGGGAGATTTGACACATATACAGACGAGAATGTGAAACAAAGATGTAGCATACAAAGATTTGAAGGTGCTGGATTTGAAGATTGAATTAAGGAATGCTAGCAGCCACCAGGGGCTGGAAAAGACAGGATAGGATTCTCTCCTAGCACCTCCAAAGGAAGTACAACCCCATCAACACTGTGATTTTGACCCAATGATATTGACTTTGGACATCTAGTCTCCATAACTGTGAGAGAATAAGTTTCTGTTATTCTAAGCCACCAGGATTGTGGTATTTTGTTACAGTAGCCACAAAAAAACTAATACACAGGAGATAAACTCCGCCTTTTATATATTTCTCTTTTTCCCTTTGCCTATCATTTGTATTTAATTCGCTCTTCAATCTTCCACACATATTTATGTAAACTTTAATTTCAAGCAGTCTCTATTTCAATGCCAGCTCGAACTCTGTTAAATCCACATCATGGAGAAAGAAAGAAAGGGAAAGAAGGAAGGAAGGAAGGAAAGAGGAAAAGGAAAAATGAAGAGCATATTTTATCAAGCAGTTGCCACCCACATCAGAAACAAAAACCATAAATTGATGTCATTTCTAGAAATAAAATGTTTTTCTATTTTCTTAATTTTTCAGGTTATTTATCTGAAACAAGAGTTAGGTCTTCCATAGGAGGAAAAATATTCGTTCCCAAGCTTTCAGTTATTGTTTTATAATGTATGACTTTCCCCTGGGGGACTTGGATTTGTGTTCATGTACTGTGACAGCCAGGGTGTCAATGACGGCAGACAGCCATGTGGCAGGGTCAGTGATGTTTGCCAAGTATTTTCTCCTCCCCAACCCCCGCACACATTTCCTGGCACCTTCTCAGTTAAGCAGGCCCATGTCACTCCTTCTGGCCAATGAAATATGAACAGAAGTGACCCGTAACAACTCTTGCCTGAGGAGGTGAAATTTCCAAGGTTTATTCCCCAGGGGCTCCCCTTGTCTGAAGCAGTGATGAAGGAGAGCATCCGCAGCACACTGTGCAGTTGCTACGAGGAACCTGGATCAGCTTGGGTGTGGGTCCTGCTGACCAAGGCGGGACCGGTCCGGTGAGAGAGAATGAATTTGTGTTATTTAAACTACTGACATTTTGTGATGTTTATTGAAGCATTTCCTAGTCTATTTATGACAAATGCAGAGTGTTTCTTACTTGCTCCTAAGTTTCTGAGAATAACAGTGTTCAAATCAAGAGCTGGTAAAGAATTTGAACTCAATTATGATTTCTTAAGTAGCGTCCCCTGGAAAGAAATTCAGATTCAGAAGAAAACACTCTATTAGCCCAACTTGAAACTGAGCACACTCTGAGACGAGAGATAATTACTTTTTAAGAATGGACGAGCATAATTTATGTGAAATAGTGTATAATTCTTTATAAACACATTTTAGTTATGACTGCAAAACATGCTTGTCATTGTCTTTTTTCTCCCAAAAATTTAGACTGTTAATCTCTTATCAAAATTAACAGCTAGAAAATATTGTTTTTATGGAGCTATATTACAAAAGAGTTTTTCCCTTTAAGCAACTATTTTGGTAAAATTTCATAAGTTTTAAGAATTTGATTTTCAAGTAAAGTATTATCATTTTGATGAAATGTGTTAAAAATATTTGAATTAAGAGATTATGAAATAAATGGCATGTTTTAAATAAAAGCATACATGATCATGGTGAGTACTATACATTTTGAAACAATTTTTATGCCAAGATATTTTAGTGACAGAAATAGTTAACATAATGGAAATATTTGATCAATTAACTTAGTTAAAATAATAATTGTTTGGAAATCTTTACTTACTGAGTTGAGAAGTTGACTTTTTATCTGGAAAAAAGGGCATTCACTAGCTTGTCATGTCTTCTGAAAACAGATAATCTGTAATTTCTTGTTCCAGGAATTCTTCATTTGAGATGTTCTCATCGGAATTTTCTACCAGATGTGAAAGCTCACGAAATTCTCCAGAGGTTTATCACAACCAAACCTACAGGCACTTGGAGAATGTGTTGTTATTCAAATCTTTAATAGTAAATATAAAATGCACAGGACTGAAACAGAAAATAGCAAGCAGAGATCCCTCAGGAACTTGACTACAGGGATGTGTGCTGGAATAGAAAAATTTAATGATCCATGGAAATAGAACAATAACCAAATTTGTAGATACAAGAAGTTATAATTATAACAGAGGTACTTAGAAGCCATGGTACTGTAGAGAAAGGTCAACTGTGTAGATAAGCAAGTTAAATCATTATTTTGGAACGGCTAAGAATTCTTACCTTTCCTTATCTGAAAACCATATCTATCTGAAACTTATCTGACTGGAATCCTGATCTATGAGTTCTTTTGAGACTCATTTGCACCAATTTCCCACCAGGTATATTATAATGAATATGTTTAATAGTACCTCAAAGTTGACATTTATTTAAAATGATCCATAATTTACTCAACGGCCAAAAAGGAAAAATCAAAAGGGCCATTGAACGATAAAAGAGCCTATGCAAATGGAACAAATTGAGGTGAGAATAAGGTATCCCCTTGATTCTCTTCGCCTTGTACTCAAAATTAACAAATCTAAAGTCATTTAGTAAAACACATTTCCAGCTCAACAAAATTCATACATAATTTTCATTTCCATATGAAGCATCTTATATGCAGTCAGCTTAATTATCTACAACCCTTGAATGACATTTTTTAATCCTTTGTGGTCCACCAAAAAACTGCATAAAATATAACTAAGTGGTGTGTTCATTAAAATGTCAGAAATATTTTCGAGTCCAAATAGCACAGCATATTTTTTCCTAAGTATAGTAATAATGCAGTAACTATGCCAGGAGGGTGTAATTAACAACCATTTAAAAGAACAATTGTCTTAAATTATTCAGGGGATTCATGCATAGCATCTTAATTAAGAAACAAAATTATTTTTAAGTTCATCCATAGGGAAAAAAAAAAAAAAACAACAAAAAATACAAGTTTGCATAGCTTATTTAATATGTTTTACACATAACATAGCTGCAATTGTTTTGACAGGGCACTTCAAGTGCCATTAACATTGACAGAATATTATAGTTTATACAGAATTTTGAAAAGTATAGCAGTGATTGTATTCTACTTGGATCTTGACACCAGCTGTTGGGAACAGGGAAGCTGAGAGCCCCGTTGTGGAGCCATATTCTGTTTAATGTGTTTTAACTTGTAACAGAGGTATAACCAAGTCCTTGGGTGAATATTACGTACCTTTTTATCACTAAGCCCTGTTCAAGTTTTGTAGCAAGAGCCTTAAGAACCATCCTCGACACTTGTGCATGAGTAATTTCGATGACTAGGCTTCTTTTAACAGCAACTGGTGTGGGCTTCTACAGGGGCAGATATTATTTATCAACACATGGACATCTTGCAAGAGGGCTGTCCCTCCTGTCTCTGCCTGCAAAAGGGAAGCTGGGCTAGATGCCTACCTGTTGGCCTTGCTGTAGGTGCTCGCCTGTCTTGGGGAGACCTTTCCCCCTAAGTAAATACATGTCTTTCAGTCTACCTTAGACAGCTGGATTTTGAAACAATTACAGTAAATTTAGAGGCACCACAGTTTTCCATAAATGGACTAAACACTACAGTCCTAAATGAAAAGAGGGATTATCAAAGTGGACATTTTTTAAAAGGAAAATCCAACTATATATTGTTTATTAGAAACACTTTAAAGACACTACCGAGTTCAAGATAAATGGGTTTCAAAAGATAAAGGATACAAACACCAAGAACAGGAAAATGCTTTGGCTATATTAAGGTGGACTTCAAAGTAAAAAAATAAAGAGGACATTTCACAATGACAAAAGCATCAGTTTATCAAGAAGATACACTTCCAAATGCTTATTTCCTCTCAGAACAGAGCGTTAAATGCATTAAGTGAAATCTGACAGAATTCAAGAAGAGACGAATCAATAAACAAGGCTAAAGATTTTAATAGTCCTCTCAGTGACTGATAGAACAAGTCAAGGAAAAAACAACAACAAGTATATAGGACATTTGAAAACCACAGTCAATTAACTTGACCTGATTGACATTTATAGAAAACTACACCCCGTAATCAAAAAATATACTTTTTTCCCTACTGCACAGAGATGTTCCGTAAGATAGATTATATGCCAGGCTGTAACACATGTTTCAATATATTTCAGTGGATTGAAATCACACGGAACACGCTCACTGACAAAGTGATATTGGAAGTAACGACATTAAGATATCTAGCACAAAAAAATAAGTAAAAACACCTCAAAAGAACCCATTAGTCTAAGAAAAGTCAAAAGGAAAAATATAAACATGTTAAAAGAATGACAATTAAAATTTAACGTAAAACATTTGGGAATTGTCGCTAAAGTTTCAAGATTAGAAAGGAAGGGATGTATGAAAACCAATGACCCAAGCCTTTACCTTAAGAAGTAAGAATAAGAAGAACAAATGAATAGTGCCAAGACGATAGGATAGTTTTATGGGGAAAAATAGGCAACTTTAATCCCTACCTCAGACAGACTACTGTCTGTTCATAACAATAATAAAAATATCTTGTGGCATATAAGACAAAACAAGAACTAAAATTCATAACAATAATAACACGAAGGGCAGGAATAGTTAAATAGAATTAAAGTTTTCTCAGGTCCTACTGTATAGCACAGGGAATTCTACTCAATATTCTGTAATAGCCTATATGGGAAAAGAATCTAAAAAAGAGTGGATACATGTATATGTACAACTGATTCACTGTGCTGTATACCTGACTCTAATACAACACTGTAAATCAACTATACTTCAATAAAAATTTTTTAAAAAGGGTGCAAACTATTATGTATCAAAAAAGCTGCAAGGATATATTGTACAAGGCACTATAGCCAATATTTTATAATAACTGTAAATGGAGTATAACCTTTACAAATTGTGAATCAGTCTATTGTACACCTGTAATAATATTGTATACCAACTACACTTCAATTAAAAAAAAATACCTCTGGCACTAGGAAAAAAAAAGTTTTCTCAGGTCCTAACACAGTCAAGAAATTTGTACAAGTCATAATGTATATTAGACTTCAATAGGCCTAGCATACAGGTAGTGATGTTTAGTTTAGTATTTAAACCAATACATTCCCTAGTGCACAACAGAATTTGTAGGTATAAAAAGCAAATTCATAAAAAGAAACATGGAATGTTAGAAATGTTACATATTCCAAAAAACATAAGGAAGAGGAGACAAAAGAACTTAAAACATGAGGGTCTAATAGAAAGCAAATAGGGTGATGGCAGTTATGAACCCAATTTATCAATAATCACATCAGATAGAAATGGACTAAAAGTAAATTTTTTTAAGTAAAAATCTAGAATTGTAAAAATAGATCTTTATAACCTCACCATATATATTATTTAGAAGAAGCCCCTACAACATTAGGAAATAGAAAGTTTAAAAGTGAAAGTATGAAGTTATACCATGTATATTAGATTATATCATACCAAGTTATACCAATTTCTATCGTTATACTAATATCACACAAAGTCAATTTAAGTCAGTATTTGTTACTGGAGATTAATGTGGACATTTCATAGTGATAAAGGTATCAATTCTCAAGGAAGACATAACAGGGACTTCCTCGGTGGCGCAATGGTTAAGAATCCACCTGCCAATGCAGGGGACACAGGTTCGACCGCTGGTCCGGGAAGATCCCACATGCCGCAGAGAAACTAAGCCTGTGCACCACAGCTATCGAACCTGCGTGCTGCAGCTACTGAAGCCTATGCGCCTAGAGCCTGTGCTCCACAAGAGAAGCCACCGCAATGAGAAGCCCATGCACTACAACGAAGAGTAGCCCCCGCTCACCGCAACTAGAGAAGGCCACAGCAACGAAGACCCAACGCAGCCAATCAATTAATCAATCAATAAATTTACTTAAAAAAAGACATAACAGTATTAAATCTGATCATGTAACCATAAAAATATAGAACAGTATGGTGATATTGGTTTCAAGATGACCTTAGGTGTTAATGCACCTAATGATGTATGATAAAGCCGGTACTCAGTATCACTCACACCAAATCAGAAAATAAGAATTCAGAAGAACTAGGATATGCCTCCTATGCTACAAACAGCTGGCTGTTAAGACTTCGTCTCTCAATTTCCTCAACCAAAAATTGAATGATCAGACCTCAGATAGCACTCACAATTTTGTGACTGTAAAGAAGGAAAAGTAATGATAATGTTACAATGTAGTTTATAGAAAGAAACTTTTGATATCTAAAGAGCAAATACCTCATGCACCCAACCTTACAAACTCTGGAGCAATGAGGAGACATGTGATGAAACTTGGTGTTAATATTTCTATACACCCACCAACGTCCAGGTGTAGGAATGATGAGAAGCTAGAATTTGTAAAGCCAAGTCACACTGGCTCTTTTATGTATCACACCTCTCCTATGTATTATTCCAACTCTTTAGCTGAAAACACTGAAGCTCAGAGAAATTTCCCCAAGCCGGGTAGATAACAGGGCTTCTGAATTCTCCATGCCGTAAGTAAATTGTCTCAAAGTTTAATTCACACTTCTGAAACACTTAATGAATCAATTAAGTGGTTAGAATGATTCTTAATTTTGTTTCACAGATAAAGAGGATTTTAGAGTCTGAAAGTCCATCACATAATGTGACCACCCAATCTCACTTTATAGATGTTGACATTGATTGACTGGCTTAGTGTGGTTGCTAATAAATATGTGTGACTGTATTAATGCAATAAAATTGAATAACATTGCACAGAGAGTTCAAATTTTGCCACCAGTTAGCTATGTGATTTCTAACTTCAATTTCTCTAATTATAATTAGTTCAAATTTACTAGCTTCAAATACTAGTTTTGAATGCCTGGGATGTTATAAATCTAAGTAACTTGCCTGAAGTCACGTATCCATCTGGAGATAGAGCTGGTACTGGAATCTTCTATTGAAATGGCAAGGTGAGAATTCCTCTTCTCATTGTACATTTAATGGTTTGCTTCAGATCAGGATAAAAGTACATCTGCTTTCCTCAGCAGAAAAGAAAATACAGTTCATATTAGGAGAGCTTTAAAAATACAGGATTTTACATACATTAAACAGCTGAAAGACTACCATCCTACATATGTCAGACTGAAGGGAGTCCTAAAAGCAGGGTTTAGATCAGTAATAGCAACTGAGAGTTTAAAATATTTCTGCTGTACTTGTAATTGCAAATAGATGCGGGGAAGAAACAAGTATAGATTCACACCAAACTATTTTTTCTTCTTCCCACCCCCAAAATAGAGACAACATTGTTCAAGAATGAGAAAAAATGAAGCTTTTAGTTTTGATGAAATCAAATGTATTCACAAATCAAATGTAATGCATTGTTTTAACCAGCCACTAAACTAGTGATTCTTTCCTCTACTGCACTTGACATTCTTTTCAAAATATCAGCAAATGCTGACATGCCGTCATTTGACAGAGACTGCTTGTCAAAAACGAAATATATTCTTAGAGTGTCTTTCACTAATAACAGCCACAGCTGTGAGAACAAGGAAGAGCCCTCACCCCGTCCTCCTTTATTATCTGTCCTTTTCTGAAATGTCAACTTGCAGAAATCTTTAATATGTAGAGAATGACTCTATCTAACCATAAACACCCCTGAATTTATAGAATGGGCCTGCCCACTGAAAGAACAATAAGTTAAGGATGAGATGTGAAGTTCACGATGCTGGTACAAGTCTGTTTATGTTTACAAAACCCCACCAGCTAGCCTCTTTTCAGTTTACAATATTTTCATTTGCAGAAGACTTTGCACAGTCCACTTTGAAACAAGCCATTAGATCATATGGGCTTTATTGCATAAATAATGAACGAACAGACAAAAATGGGGTCATTTAAATTTCTTTAAAAAGGAATGGACTTTGGATTAATCTTAGAAAGTTCTTTGGGGAGTAAAATTCATTACTTTGTCACATAATGTTCAGAGCCTATTTATGATTTTACAAAGCATCTATAGTGCAGTTTTATAACCTGCATGCATCTGTGTGCATTTATACTTAAAATGTAAGTAAAGTTAACATAATCGACAACATATACTTTAAGAACACGGGACTTTTAAAGACACAATTTTACCAAACAAATGTATTAGAAGATAATCACCTTATATTACATTTAACTATAAAAGTTTTTATCTCTGAAACGCTTTACTTTTTTAAGTGCCGTATAATGGGATATCCACACAATTAGTGAAAAAATTATGTTTAAGTGTAACAAATACTCACATGTCCATATATACAAGAGTTCAAATCAAAATTATTATAATTTTGAAACAGGAAATAATCCAAATCAATTGAATAATAATGGTTTCCATATAGTAAAAGGAAACATAGCCATGAAAATCATGGTATAAATCTATATTTATTGGACAGTCAATTTTCATGATGTATCACAGAATATTTAGATCAAATTTATGCATTATTTGGCATGTGGATATATAGATATATGGTATAGATACAGATCTCCAGTTAGAGATTCACACTTGCCACTTTTTATCTCCTGTACCAGTTATTACTCTATATGTGTGTATATACATGTATATGTTTACAGGTACTTATGTATAGTGAGTGTGTGTGTGTGTGTGCGCGCGCGCATGTATATAGAGAGAGATTTCAAAGAAGTGTCTTCCATGATTGGGGACTGGCTAAGCAAATCTGAAATCTGTAGTGCGAGGACCCCTGGAAAGGAAGATGACAAGCAGGCTGAAATCCACGTGCATGACCAAAGCTGCTGTCCAGGAGCAGAATCTTTTCTACAACTACAAGGAAAAGTCAGCCTTACTTTTAAAGCTTTCCAACTGATTAATTCAGGCCCATCCAGATTATCCAAGAGAACTTCCCTTACTTAAAGTCAACTGATTAGGGACTTTACATCTAAAATCCCTTCACAGGAGCTCCCAGACTAGCGATCAATTAGATAACTGAGAACTGAGCCTAACTGCTACCTCAAAAAGGCTATCACATCTCTCAAGCAACTATCATCTCTGGCTTGGGTCATTATAATAACCTCTTAACTGGGCTGCTTGTTCCTGCCCTTGTTTAATCTTGTTTAGTCTCTTCTGAAGGCCGTAATCCTGTTATTATCAAGACAGATTATGACACTCCTCTATGCAAAATTCTCCAATGGTTCCTCATTTTTCTCAGAGTGAAACTGAAAGACTTCACTATTACAGACAATATCCTCATTGTTTTGACTTCCTATTATCTCTCTGACCATACTCCTTAGTTCTAACTATCCCATTCCCACCCATACCCATTCACTCTGTTCTAGCCACACTGGCTTCCACTATTTTGTGACAATATCAGGCATGTTCCCACCTAAAGCCATTTGGTAGTAACATGCTCCTAACACTGTAAAGAATGCTCTTTCTGGGACTTCCCTAGTGGCACAGTGGTTAGGAATCCACCTGCCAATGCAGGGGACACAGTTTCTCCAGGAAGATCCCACATGCCACAGAACAACTAAGCCTGTGCGCCACAACTACCGAGCCTGTGCTCTAGAGCCCTCGAGCCACAACTATTGAGCCCACGTGCCACAATTACTGAAGCCCACATGTCTAGAGCCCGTGCTCCGCAACGAGAGGCCACTGCAATGAGAAGCCCATGCACCACAACGAAGAGTAGCCCCCACTCTCTGCAGCTAGAAAGAAAGTCTTTGCACAGAAACAAAGACCCAATGCAGTCAATTAATTAATTAATTAATTAATTTTAAAAAAGCTCCTTCCCCAGGTGAACAAGTATTAAATCATTTCTTTACAGGCTCATCAGTAGACTTATCATAGCTGAGAAAATAATCAGTCAAAATAGAACAATATAAATTATTCAAATTTTAAAAAGAAAGAAAGAAAAGTGTGTGTGTCGTGTGTGTGTGTGGGGGGCAGGGGGAGAACAGACTGGAGCAACCAAGAATGTGGAAAATAAACTATCTAGCATGAGGGATAGGAGAAAACAAATGGGACAGAGAAAACATTCAAAGAGATAATGCCAAATAATTTTCCTAACACATCATATTCAAATTGCCAAAAAAAAATGATAAATAGGAAAAGCTTGAAGCCAGCAAAAGAACAAGGGCATATCACATAGGAAGAAACAAAGATAAAAATTACACCAAACTCCTTATGATCATATTATAAGCAATCTCACCACTACCATTTTAAATAAATTTAAAGAAAAAACATTCCACACATAATTCTCCTTCACATAATTCTTCTTTTCCATTTCGTTTTTTGTTTGTTTGGGTTTTTTTTTTTTTTTCTGTTTGAAAAAAACAAATAGCAGAAGCCCCTTCTTCATTCTTTCAGGGGATTGAAGAAGCTTCATCTGTTTCACACCTAGGAGTAGAGATTCACATTAGCGTGTAGTAGTTCTTTCATTAAATTATAAGTTATAGCTCTCTTTCTTTGATTAGGGGCTGCATTTGGCATGAAATAGAACAGGATCGGGCTATACTGGAGCAAGGTATTAAAGGAGCAACAAGCATACCTTGCTGCCTGCTACTGTCTACCAAAAGGAATTCTTGAGGCACAAGGAATATACCCAGGTAAATCATTGTGCATACATAACAAAATATAAAACTCTGGAAATGGTAGAAATAAGGGGAAATATTAAATATATTCTTGCTTATTTTAGTTGTTTTAAAAGATAATGACTGTCTAAAGCAAATATAGTAGCAGTGTGTTCCAGAATACATTTATGATAATGATAGCAGAAAGAGATGAAAAGGGAAATTTGGAAGCATATTGTAAAGATTTTACACTACACATAAAATCATATATTATTATTGAAGATAGACTATGATTAATTAAATATGTATATTTTAAACCTTAGAGTAACCATAAAAGTAATACTAAAATGAATAAAATAATAGTAAATATAAATAAAATTTTTGTGTACTAAGAATAACACTAAAGTGAATAATAAAATAAGATGCCATTAGTAGAGATAAAATAGAATTATTTGAAGTACTCAACTAATCAGAAATCAGGTAACAACAAAAGGAACAAAGAACAAATGAAACAAAGTAAAGAAGCAGGAAGATGGTAAATTTTAATCTAACCATACTGATGTTATAATAAATGTAAATGGTCTAAACACAGCAGTCGATAAATGTCAACTACTCAATTTGGATTAAAGTCGGGACATACACAGCTAAATGCTGTCTATAGAAAACTTCTTTAACTATAAAAACATAGATAAGTAGAAAGCAAAAGAATAAAAAAATATGATGCGAACACTTTGCAAAAGAATGCTGGAGTGGCTATATTAATATAAAATTAGATATCATTACATGAAATACTACCACACTTAAAAAGAGTCATTATACACTGATAAAGATGTCTATTTACCAAGACATAAAAATACTGAATTTGAATGCATCTGGAAATGGAGCTGAAAAATGCATGAAGCAAAACTTAATACAACTAAAAGGATTCATCAGCAAAATTAGAAAACATTTTGAACCAAATAAAAATAAAAACAAAACATAAAAATCTTGGTATAAAGCTAAAGAAGTGCTTACAGGGACATTTATAGCACTGTCTTAAATTGGAAAATTTAAAGATTTCAAATAATCAACAATTTTTTACTATCTTAAGAAACTAGAAAAAGACCAAAATAAAATAAGAAGGAAAGCATTTATAAAGACAAATTTTCAAGCATTTAGCTAAACTACTTCATAGTACTGCTGCCTTGGCATACATTTTGATTGGCCAAGCCACATGCAGTGACCTTAAGCTGACACCTCATACAAGTTCATGCCCTAGATAGCAGCCTACAGTCACAGCACATATATATTCCTGATATGACTTCCCAATAGCTCTTGTAATCAACAATCTTCCCTGCCTCCCAGTTCCTTCCTCTTCTATGCCCCTTAAATGTCACTTGTGTGACTTACCATTTTTTTTCTTTATTTGAATTGTCCCACCCAATCATAGCCAGGGAACACAAAGCATTCACCCACAGACCCTAATAAAGGAGTGTGCACCAGGTCCTGCTTCTTTCTATCTGCACTCTGCCTTGACCTCCCTGATTGGCCCCTCAAGATGCGCTGAATACTCCCTTCAGGACCTGTGGGTAATAAAATTTACTCTTTAAATTCCTTGTGTGGTCTGTTATTGAACTGTGGGTCACCATCCAGCACCCTATGCTCTGTTATGGGATATATAGCATTTAGAAGTGTCTTCTTGATAAATGTATGCTTTTGTCATCATAAAATATCACTATTTCTTTACTTTGAAGTCTATCTTAATACAGCTATATCAAATGTCAATTTGACAAATTAATAACACAGATGTAACAGTTGAATTGGAAAACAGAAAAAACATTGCTATCAATGTTATCAAAAGCTGATTCTCTGAAAAGTTTAAATAAAATTTATAAACTTTAATCAAACTGACCAAGCAGATAAAGAGAAAGAGAGAAAAAAAGGAAAAGAAGAGAAAGTACCAATATTAGAAGTAAAAGAGGGGATGCCACTACAGATTCTACAATAATTAAATTCACAATTAGAAAATATTCAGAATACTTTATGCCTGTAAATTTGACAACTTAACATAAAATGAGCCAAAGGACACAAACTATCAAAGCCTATGAAAGAAGAAATCAATAATTAGAACTGCCATGTTTATTAATGAAAATGAATTTATAGGCAATGTCCTTTCTACAAAGAAAATTCCAGTACATGACAATTCACTAGCAAATTCTACATAAACTCTTCCAGAAAATAGAAGATGAAGGAATACTTCAAAACCAATTTTATGATGCCATCATTACGGTGATTCCAAAATCAGGCAAACACATTGTAAGAAAACTACATACCAATACCCATCATAAAAAGAAATGCAGAAATTCTTAACAAAACATTATCAAATCCAATCCAGTAAGATAGATGATAGATAATAGGTAGATGATAGAGATAGATAGATAGATAGATAGATAGATAGATAGATTGACAGACAGATAGATAGTTAATATAACATGTCCAAGTGTGGTTTATGTAGGAGTGAAAGTTGGCAGCATTAAAATATCAATGCTAAAGAAGAGCATGCATATGACCATCTAAATAGATTCAAAAAAAGCATTTGGCTAAATTTAATACCCATTATAATAAAATTCTCTCAGCAAACTAAGAATATAAGAAAATTTCTCAATTTGATAAAGGGCATTTACAAAAACTTATGCCTACCATTACACTTAAAGGTGAGTGACTCATGCTTTCTTCCTAAGATTGGCACAAGGAAAGAAGGTCTGCTTTCACCATTCCTATTTAAAATGGTGCTGATGCCCTAGATTGGGCAATAAGACATAAAAAGAAACAAAAACTATAAAATTAGAAAGGAAGAAATGGAACTATTCCTATACTCAATGGCATATTGATTGTCTATCTTAAAAGAATCTAAAAATTTCTACTGTATCCAATACATGAGTTTTACAACACCACAGAATATACAAATGGTTGGTGGGAAAAGTTCAGTACCATTTAAAACAGCACCAAAAGAATCTATGAAATATTTAGGTATAAGTTTAACAAATATGTTCAAGTCCCATAGGCTAAACATTATAAAACACTAGTGAATGAAATATAAAAAAGCTGAAATTCATTGAAATGTATATTATATTTATGGACCAGGAGACTCATTGTTGTAAAGATTCAATGCAATCCTAATTCTTTTTTGTAGAAATGGACAAGAACATTCTAAAATGTATATGGAAAGTCAAAGTATCCAAAACATCAAAAACAATTTTGAAAAAGAATAACAAAGTTGAAGGATCCACACTACTTGTCAAGTAACTATCATAAAGCTAAATGAATAAAGACAATATCATATTGGAAAAATTATAGGCATAAAGATCAAAGAGGCAATATAGAGTCCAGAAACAGATCTATAAATATATCTATAAATATATATAAATTGATTTTCTACAAGAGTACAAAGCAACTTAATGAAGTAAGTATAGTCTTTTCAATACATGGTATTCGAATATTTGAAGTTCAATACACACACACACACACACAAATCTTGATCCATATACTACAACTTATAAAACTAATGCAAAATGGATTTTATACCTGAATTTCACATCTAAAACTATAAAATTCCTAGAAGCATACTTGGGAAAAATATTTTGTGACCTTGGGATAGGTAACTTTTTTTAAACTTATGATATAAAACATAATTCATAAAAGAAAAACTTGGTAAGTTGGACTTTATAAAAGTGAAACACATCTGTCCTTCAAAAGACATTTTTTTAACGATAAAAAGACAAATCACAGAGTAGGAGAAAATAGTTGTGAAACACATGTCTGATAAAGGCCAAAATATAAGGAAGGAAAACAGATCAGTAATCTCAAGGGGGCTAGGGTTAGTTCTGGAGATGCTCAACAGCAAAGATGCATTGGAGAAATTTGGGGGATAATAGAAATATTCTGTATCTTGATAATGGTGGTTATTCGAAACTGTACATACTTGTCAAATATTACATAACTGATCACTAAAAGGACTGAATTTTACAGCATGTAAATTTATTTTTAAAGTTTTTCCTTGTCAATGTATTAGGAGATTATTTCCTCTTTTTTCATTTTTATATAGACAACTGGTTATTTCAATTTGAACAGATGTTAACATGTTACCAGAAAAAAAAATCATGAAACTCAGTTCTAAAATTCCTGTTTTGACCAGCTCAAGAAAAATCATGAGAAAATATTTACAGATAACCTATTGATTGCTAGATGTTTTGGTAAGGTAACTGACTTTAACATTTTATCAAAAACTTTAAACAATCTTGTTAGGTCTTATTTCCATTTATAGAGTAAAGAAAACTAAGGCTCACAAAAGTCTTGTTAAATGAATAACACTTACCTCTCAGAGCTTCACTGAGTATTATTCATTTAATAATGTTTTCTTTCAAAAAATCATTATTGAGCACTTTCTATGTGGCTGGCACAGGTCCAATAATAGGAATAAGAAGTGAATGAGAGAATTAAGGGCTCCTGATCATGGAGTTGACATTCTAACGGGAGAGACAGACTATATTCAAATAAACGAATAATTTTAACAAATAGATATATTAACACATGTAAAATAATATGCAGCAAATTGTGATAGAGAGGGGCAGATTTGCTACTTTCTATTCAGTAGCTGGGAAAGTCTTCTTCTACGAAGCTACATTTAACAAAGATGCAAATCCAGAAGAAGTAGCTAAGTTTTTCGACTTGCACAACCATGTGGAGAGGGATGCCACTTATGAAGACAGAGAAAATATTGAGAGAAACAAGTTCAGGGCAAAAGCAAAAGATTGGTCTTGGCTTTCTATGGGCCAGACAGTTTGATCACCAATTTATAAGTAATCTCATAATTATTAAAATCTCACATTATTAAAATAAATGCATTCAAATCTTTAAGAACTATGTTCTACATATGCCAACCAGCAAGACAGTCTGGGTATAGGATCAGCTACCAAAAATTGTCTCAGCCTGGTTTAGTTGTCCTGATGTATTAGTCAGCTTGGGCTGCCGTAACAAAATTCCATACACTGCACAACAGAAATTACTTTTCTCATGGTTTTATCTCATAATATCAAAGTTTCAGGTAGGGTGAGGGCCCTCTTCTTGGCTTGCAGAGGTTTTTTTGCTAGGTCTTCAAATAGCCCTTCCTTGGTATGTAAACATGAAGAGAGAAAGTGAGCTCTCTGATATTTCTTCTTATAAGGACAGTCTAATTGTTTTGGAGCCCCATTCTATGACTTCACTGAACCTTAATTAACACCTAAAGGCCTCATATTCAATATAGTCATATTGGGGTTTGGGTCTTCTCTTCTGAATTTTGAGGGGAGACAATTCAGTCCAAAGCACCTATCTTGTTACCTTTTTTATTCTTTTGCTTGAAAAGTCATAATATTCTTGCCCCAATAACTTTAAATTTAAATAATATCTATCAGTTATTTAAAATCCATTGATCGTTTTTTTATCTGCATTTCTTTCAAAAACTATAATTTTCAGTATATATTCAATTGGAAAGCAGTTTATGACAGCTAATTTACATAGTAGTGCACTGAAGTTTTAAATGTATATAAAATATTCCAGTATGCTGACTTCCCTATGTTACATAGGAAAAAGAAGGTGTTCTTATTCAGAAAAATTGTCCTTTCTGGATAGCAAAACAAAACTTGAATTTTTGCAAGAATATGTCATCATTTTCTTCTCATATATTGATCTCACCTAATTGTTAGCATTAATATCTAAAGTTAGAGGTATTGTAATTAGTAAGCCAAAACAAAACAAACAAAAACCTCCTTGTATCTAAGTGTTTTAAAAAAATTAAAGATATGGCATTTCATACAATATAAATAAATTTAAGGTTGATTTCAATTTTTCTCTCCCACACAAAGAACTGTCATTTGTGAGAAAAAAAAATTTTGACAATTAGCTGACAAAAATAAGATACTAGATTTCAATTTTTAAATTTATCCATAGCTTTCTTTCTTTTTGTTGCATCCTTCATAAGCCCATCTATGACAGTTAATCTTATGTGTCAACGTGATTGGCCCATTGGGTGCCCAGATATTTGGTCACACATTCTTCTGGATGTTTCCACAAGGATGTTTTCAGATGAAATAACTAAGTAAAGCAGATGTCTCTGCATGGTTTGATATTGGGCCTCATCCAATCAGTTGAGGCCTAAATAGAACAAAAAAGCTGGCCCTTCAATATGTAACGGAAATTTCTCCTGCCTGGTGGCCTTTGAACTGAGATATTGGCTCTTCCTGGTTCTACAGCAGCTTCCAGGCTGTGGACTCAAAGTGAGACATTGACTCTGCAGATTTTGGACTTGCCAGCCTTCATACTGCATGAGCTAATTTCTTATAACCAATCAATCAATCAATCAATCAATCAATCTTCTTGGTTCTGTTTCTCTGGAAAAACTGCCTAACACACCATCCCACGCATCCTCTTCTTTTTTCCTTAAGGACTACAGTTCCTATATTTCATGTAATGCATATTAGAGTACCACCAGGATTTCCCTTTTCAGGTGAAAAATTTATCATACAAGAGAAATTAAAATTGATTAGGGACTCATTAAAATACTAGCATCAAAATGATGATTATACAGCCTCCTGTAGAAGTCAAGGTTTAGTTTAGGAAATGAAATGAATAATTTAAACAAAAATTCATGTCACGCTGAGTAAGAGTGGAGTCAATCAACTTTTGTTCTCACAGACTCTACCTCTATTTTTATCCCTATCATCTTGCAAATTGTTTTTTTTTTCTTCAGCTATTTTAATGAATGCTGGCATAAAGATTTCCATTTTAATACAAGTTTAATAAGGGATCCATTTTATTTAACGGCCGGTAAGATAGCATCGTTCCATAGCTAAAAAGTTTATACTTCCAAACTGGGATGGCTGTAAGTTATGCAAATTAGTTAATAAAATATTAACATGAAACTACTACTAATTATGTCACTTGCATTACTACATGGGTCTCTTAACTTGTCTCAGCATATTTGGTCTTGCTCCATCACACCTAGTTTGTCCCATATTGAATGTGATGTAATATGAGAATAGGAACGTGAGCAGAGTGAACTTTTGAAAACACTAGCATGAGTACATCAGTCCCTTGTTACTGACTTCTTACAGTTTTCCAGGATACAACAGGCACTCGTCACACAGCCTCAGCTGGCTTGTTTCCTCACCTTCATTTTCCTGCTCTCTCAGCCTAGCCAAAGTTCTACGTATTTTCTCACTAGACTGTTCTCCACGTTCCTCAGTTTTCCACATTTCCATCCCTCCCACTTCCTTTCCCCAAAATGATTCAACCTTCAGACCTTCTCTCAATTTCCCTTTCCTAAGAGGCAGCTTTTCAGTCCTCCTAAGTCATACCTCCATAGCACAACACTCCTCCTAGGAAAACTTTATATTATTTGTTTTATATGTTATTTATTTCCTGCTAATTTTATTTGATTCCTCTCTCTATTTCTCACTGGGCTGTAAACTCTTTGAGGGCATCACCATGCTTTGGTTGTTATTTCTTAGCTTGTTTTGCCATGGACTCCCAGGACCCGCACAATGTTGGGCACATACTAAATGCTCAAGAAAAAACTGTTGAGGTAGTAAGTAAATAAAGCACAGTGTTGTACAATCCATTCAAACACCCTAGTGTGGCTTAGAAGCAACAACAATTCTAGAGAGGAAAAGCATGTATAATAAAGTTGTTAGGCAAAAAAACACAGCAACATTCTTTTTAAGCACTGAACTTTTGTCTTTGTTTTAACTTATTTGTTAAATGAAGCAGCATTTCAATTTTAAGTAGATCCTTCTCATTACTATGTTACTTGAGTAATTTTTGTGCTAAGTAAACTTTTTCTTATTAGACTTGCTCTCATAATTTTGCCTTGCTTCCGTCTTTTCCTTTTCTCCTTTTACTCACTCATGAATAGAATCAAACAATCTAAAGAGAAATGCTGAGTAGAAGGGAAAAAAATGCACTCAACAGACTGTGAAGAAAAACCTAACTTTAAAAGGACTCATAGATATCCACAGGATGTAAAAATTAATTTTTTTCTCTAAAAGTTCATAACCTGCAGGCAGTAAAACTATAGATCTGAAAACGATAGCTATTGGAGCAATATTTTTCAGTCACTATGTTACAAGTTTGGGGTAACAATTTGATTGTGGCTAAGGGTATGTTAAAAGATACAAGGTTTTTATTTTGCAATATGGGTAAACTAATTTACTTGAATTTAATAATAAAGGACATATGAGCATGCTTAACTGGAAAAACACTTTTATGCATTCTTTTCCCCTACTCTTTTCTATTTGCTGCCAATTAAAAATTGCATTGGCTAATAACTCATGCACATTTGCCAGTTACTTTACGTACACTAGAGGATTTTGGAGCGTGAAGAGAAAAGAGAAAACCATACTGCAGCAGTCAAAATGTGGAGAAACCAAATTGGGATTTTCCAGTGCAGAATTCTGGAAATCAATGGGACCCCTACCGTAGGGAAGCATCAGGCTCCTTTTAGCAGACGCCCCCTACCTGCCTATTGCTGGAACACGACTGTGTTCCTGTGTCTTGATGCAGGTGAGCCTTCTTCATCAGTTGGCCCCCATTCAATTCAGAATTTGATCTACCCTGTGGGCAAATTCATAGTAGCTTTCATTCGGTTCCAAGGGGTACAGGCTTCTTCTGTATCACAGAAATGCCCTACACCTCCACCTTCAGGTTAATGTGATATTTGCGCACAGCCTTGACTTCCTCCTTTTCTTTTTGATTTATGGTTTGGTTTGGTGTTGAATCAGCTATGGTAAGTGTTGGCATCTCCTCAGCTGCCACTTTACAGAAGAACTGGGGTGACCAGAGCTTGAGAAGAATTCAGGTACATTGCTATTTACTGGTGCCCCTACTGGTCCTCACAATTGGTTGCACGACATTTTAACTTCCTGGAGATTTAAAACATTCTAATATCTTTATCACTGAAGATTCCCATTTATTTTGCCGAGGGTATGACCTGGAGATCAGGATCTAAAACTCTCCAGGTGACTCTAATTTGGATGCTTTTGAGTTAGAAATAAAGATTGATATTTGATATTTAGTTATTGAAGCTAACATTATTATTAATGTGATTCTAAAGATGTATAACTTTTGAAAATGGGATATTGGAATTTGTGACATTAATCATCTTTAATTAAGAAATATTATAGGTAATGGGAAATGTTTCTAATGCTATTATAGAAACACAGGACTGAGAATTCACTGCAGGGGGAGCTGCAGTAAAACAATGTCTTAATTTAGAGATGGCAAACAATCTGGAGAATTCATTCAGTAGGTACTAGTGCTAACATACAAACAACTGTAGATATTTTATGGGAAAATGGGCAGATCATTTCCCCCAGCAATAGCTACCCTTCATGTTAATTACGTGTGAGGATTGTTTGACACACCTTTATTTATCTGATTTATGTATATCCATTTTGGTAAATTTCTTTTACACAGGAGAAGACAAAGGCATTAGAATTTCAGTTCCTTCCAAAAGGAAATGTTAAATTTGCACTTATATAGGACCAAAGAGTTTAATCAGTTCAAGAATGAATGTTCTAAAATATGCTAAAAATTTTATATAATTGAAGAATGGAGATATTTCTTATAAATAGAATGCCCTTGACTATTAATGCCTGCACAGAACCTCTCTCAGCATAACATTAGTAAGACTGACTTTGACGGGTCTTTCAGCTTACAGAAATAGACACAGTGAAAAAAAATTTTTAATCCATATGTAAGAAAAATTATGGATTTTTCTAATGATTTAAGGTATAAGTAACCTATGAATAAATTTTAATTTCGGATTATTACATTCACTAGTGAGTGGAAAGGTAGGCATTTATAATTTTCAGTACAGTCTTAAACTATGACAAAAGTAAGAGAAGATATGTAAACCATGCTGCTTCATATTTTAGTAGCTTCAGTAATGCTGTAAATACTCTGGTTGCATCTGTCTCGTCATGGCAACTCCATTTATCTTTATGTATTATTTGCCCCTTAAATTTTTCGCAGACCTTCTAAACAGATTGTTTTCTCTATTTTGTCCTCGGTTAAATAATTGAAAATCACTGTAGACATTCGATTTGTTATCTAACAACCGTTCCTTGCCTATTTATCAGAAGCTTTGTTGAGTGTCTCTTCAATTTTTTTATTAAAAGAAATTAAGCTTTAATGGAAAAAACTGTTATTAGAGGTAGCCAAAAGTGGACTGAAGCCTGGAAATGATATTTCATAACTGTCCCAGGCAAATCTCTAAGCATCTCTGATTTTAATTGTCTCATCTATAAACAAGGGATAAATCTACCTACAATTTCATTTTCAGAGCCTTTTCAGTGCTATTCTGGTCCTGCTGGACCCCCGGCTGGATTTCTGGTGATGTCTCTGGTGGGGTGGAGTGTACTTTCCCAGGGCCTGGGGCCTGGTGTGGTTAGGTGGAAATGCCAGCCCCACAGAGTGCTGAGTGGTTCTTTGCCTCCTCCCCAAACCCCAAAAGCGGGGACTCCTTTGATTTCCCTGCATGATGGAAGGTCCTTCCCTGAGCCACCAAGTGCACTGAGGTAGGGTGTGTGAGTCACTGGGATCACAGAACAGTATTTCCCAGGTCTAATCTCCAGCTATACAGTTCCAATGGCCTTCCCTCCTGGGGAGGGATTTGCCTACCTGGGCCTCCAGGAGGACACATGAGAAGCCTGGCCTGCCTGAACGCAGAGTTAGGGATAGGGATGGAGCCCCCTACAGGGTCTGCACCTGGGCCACCCCTGTAGGCTGAGCGGCCCCTGCAGGAGCTGGTTAGGGCATGGGGATGGGTTCCTCAGCCTTGTCTTCCTTGGCCTCCCTGCTGCGAGTGGTACCATCCTTACCTGCAATTACTTGGTGAGAGATGGAATGATCAAATATTTTTTTTCTTTTGTTCCTGTTTTGTTGTGCTTTACTTTTTGTAAGCTTCTTTAATGTCATCTTCCAAATTTCCCATTGGACTTTAAAAATTCTATTTATCTATTTAGTAATTTCTTTTTTTATTAATTTTTATTGGTGTATAGTTGCTTTACAATGTTGTATTAGTTTCTGCTGTGCAGCAAAGTCAATCAGCTATATATGTACATATGATCTACTATTTTATTTTTAATTTAGGAAAAGTCATTCTTGTTCTTTAAAACTCCTTTGAAACAAGCATTATGTTATTTTTTTTGTGGCAGTTAAAACGTTATCTTTAAGATGTTAAGGTTTATTTCATAGTTTTCTCTTTTCTCTTAGCATGGAGACTTCTGATTCCCATTTTTCTGTTTGCTTATTTTCCTTTTGGTTTTTCATATTTTGGGCTTTCCTCAAATCTCTGGGGACCTTGGTTCACTATTCACCTTTGCTACTAAGGAACTAAAATGGCAATAAGCAGTTCTGTGCACCCTGCGGAGTACTGCTAATGGGTTTCCTTGGAAGGAACTGGGCCTTTATTTTTAAGTCTTACAGAATCTCATGAAGGATGAAATCCTCATGGTACTAGTTAGTATGATTCTCAAGATTTCTGAGAAAACTTAGGTTTCATTGTACAGAAAAGAATATAGTTGGGGGAAAGTCAGAAGGAGATGGGGGAAATGGTTTTTGTTCTGAATATATAGTACCTTATAATCATATTATATCGTACTTGTTTCAAAGAGTTAAAAGGTATATTCATCCAGATGAGATGGTCACTGCCTATGTGCTGCAATGACGGAGCTCAGAGAGAGATGTATGTGCTTCTTGGAGTTCTGAGGTGAACCTCACTCACTCAGACTTTATTATTGGAATCCGCACAACATTTTGTGATGCATTTGGAAGATGATTGCAGCTCTTTGCCATGTATCCTGAAGGACCAACTTTCTTTTCCATCCTCTTATCCATAAAATTTTTGATTTACTATGAAGCTCAGGTTTCTTCTTTTTATTAACCTTTAACTTTCTATTTGTTATCTGTTGATATACTAATCACATAAACTATATTTGTAGAACTACTCAGTTCCTCTGCAAAGGGATTTCTCCAGGCTCCTTCCAAGAGTCTATAAGCCTGCCTGTCACTGTCCTGGGAGTCAAGGGTGAGAGGCTGGAGAAAATTCATTTTTAAGTGTGCAAACTTCAGGTTCCTCATTCTGTTTTTATTACGGCCCCTCATCCTGCCTCAATCCGTCCTGGTGTCCACTCACTCAGATCATCTCTCATTCAAGTTGCTAAGGACCAATCTCATTTTCTGCTGAGCTGGCAGAGGATTAATTATGTAGTCTGGGGACTTCCCTGGTGGCAAGTGGTTAAGAACCTGCCTGCCAATGCAGGGGACATAAGTTCGATCCCTGGTCTGGGAAGATCCCACGTGCCGCGGAGCAGCTAAGCCAGTGCACCATAACTACTGAGCCTGCGCTCTACAGCCTGCAAGCCACAACTATTGAGCCCACATGCTGCAGCTTCAGAAGCCTTTGAGCCTACAGCCCGTGCTCGGCAACGAGAGAAGCCACTGCAATGAGAAGCACACGCACCACAACAATGAATAGCCCCCACTCGCCACAACTAGAGAAAGCCCCGCACACAGCAATGAAGACCCAACGCAGTTAAAAAAAAATAAAATTATTTAAAAAAATTATGTAGTCTGCTAACCAAGAGATATATGAGCACAGTAATGCTCCTTATGCAGACTGCTAGCCAGTCTTCCTATTGACCATCCTAAAGGGATTCTTGTGTCTCCAAATCCTAAGTCTTATTTAGATTCTATGACATGAATCACTTTGGCTTTAAAAAATGTTTCTTTAATCTGCTAAATCTGCTACCATCACATATCTACTTTCCAGCTACCCAAATTCTGTCAGCGTGTCTGTTGTGGTTCTTTTTCTGTTCTCATGAATTTGGGGGTGGGGGGGGGAGTTATACTTTTTAAATTAGTTTACTGCCATTTTATGGGAATTTCAATAGGTAATAGTGATAAAGATATGTGTTCAGTTTATGTTTAAAAAGAAATGTATATTCATTTTCTGTATGAATTTGGACATCAGTTCAATAAATGATCTGGTACGATGCACTCTGTAAGGTTTCCTATTGTGTTAACATTACCTATATTGCACATAAATAGATGAATATGCTCCAAATAAGTCTCACAGAAATTTCAAAAGTAACTAGACACAGGATAAGGAGAATAGAGTAAGAATGCTATTGTAATGGTGAAACATTTTATAAAATTATTCCAAGAAAATTTGCCGCAAAGAAATCAACATGAAAAGTCTGCAGTATGATATAGTCCAAACAGCTGGTTCCTTAGGTTCCTTGCTATACACAACAGCACACACAGATCACTTTTCATCTGTTGTCAATCAAACAGGAAAACCTTTACTCCAAAGGTGACAAATACAGTAGAAAGACCTTATTCTATACATTTACAGTGAAATCAATTCTAGTTTAAGGTGCTATTAACTGACAAATTTTAGAAAATAATTTCTAAAAATATGGATTGCAAGAATGCTTATAATTGACTTTTTTTTTTTTTTTGGTAAGATTTGTTCATTCCCACTGTCAATCTAGCTGTGTTGTTAAGTACTAAGAAAGCATATAAATTGTCAGCTTTTGTCAATTTTAATGCAGTTACTGTTAACTATATTTGATAGTAATGAGTAACTTTCAGCTCTTATCCTTGCGGACATTTTGTGAATCCTATCGGATACAGTCATAGAATTCAGAAGAGAAGCTTTAATGCTGCAGCTACCTCTCCAGCTAATATTTATAGTACCTGGGTAGTTATTCTATGTTTCTGGCAGGATAATCATCAAAAAGTATGCCTAGGATGGTAAAATTGGATCATTGGTAAAAAAAAAAAATATTTCATCAACACTGTATTTTATTAATAATTGAAGTGAAATAAAATCATATGAAACTATTTTCCAGATCTTACACATAAGAGAAATGGTCATTTTTAGTCCCAAACATATTCCATATTTTGCAAGCAAGGTTTTCAAACTTAATTTATAATTTGAACTCTGCCCACTTACCCAAAAAATGCATTATTCAGTATTCCTTGATTGCAAATGACAAAAGTACAGATTGATCAACTTATGTGACAAAGGGACACGGATCAGTTACACAGCCAAACTGCAAGAAGCTCAAAGATGACTGAAAACAGATTTGAAAGTTACAGAACTCGTTCTCTCAGTCTGCTTCTCTCTGTAGGCCTTCTTTATTCCCTTCAATAAATAGACCACAGTTTTCTCTATGTGGAGGAGGGTGAAGCTTAAGTCACTTACAATATGACATCCTCCCAGCCTTGGAACACTGAGACTTAAAGCTCTGAACTCTACTTGAGCTCAGAAGTCCTGGGAATGAACTTTCACTGGAGTTAGAGGTTATGAGTACTGTTACATCTGAATCGTATCCCCTACCCTAATTTATATGTTGAAGCCCTAACCCTCAGTACCTTAGAAGGGACTGTCTTTGGAGATAGGCCCTTTTTTTTAAATAAGTAAATAAATAAATTTGTTTATTTATTTATTGACTGCATTGGGTATTTGTTGCTGCACACAGGCTTTCTCTAGTTGCAGCAAGCAGGGTCTACTCTTTGTTGCGGTGTGCAGGCTTCTGATTACAGTGGCTCTTGCTGCGGAGCACAGGCTCTAGGGACATGGGCTTCAGTAGTTGTGGCACGTAGGCTCAGTAGTTGTGGCTCACAGGCTCAGTAGTTGTCACTTGTGGGCTTCAGAACACAGGCTCAGTAGCTGTGACACACAGGCTTAGTTGCTCTGCAGCATGTGGGATTTTCCCAAACCAGGGCTCAAATTCATGTCCCCTGCATTGGCAGGTGGATTCTTAACCACTCCGCCACCAGGCAAGTCCCGAGATAGGGCCTTTAAAGAAGTGATTAAGTTAAAATGAGGCTGTTAGCTTCAGCCCTAATCTAATATGCATGGTATCCTTACAAGAAGAGGAAACTTGGAAGCACAGAGAGACACCAGGGGTGCATAGTACAAAGACTCTCTAAGAACACAGTGAGAAGGTGGCCACCTGCAAGCCAAGGAGAGAGGCCTCAAATGAAACCAAACCTAATGACACTTTATTCTTGGACTTCCATCCTCCAGACCTATGAGAAAATAAATTTCTATTGTTTAAGTCACACATTCTGTGGTAGCAAACTCATACAAGTACCATAAATGGCTGTGATCCTTGACTCTGCCTATGGCCATGGAAACAAAATGCTGTAACTACTAGTTCCCACCAGAGAGGCATAGCTGTAGTGATGGTAAGAATAAAGATTTCAAAATAAAATAAAATAAAATAAAATAAAATAAAATAAAATAAAATAAAATAAAATAAAATAAAAAACAGTTCTACAAATGAGTGAGGGGGAGCACATTTCTAGAAGGAGAAAGGAATTTTCAGCAGACAAAAAAATGATGTCAGTAAATCAAATCATCTTGTAATATTAAACTGTATATGGTAAGGATTATATTTTTATATGTGAATTATGAAATATATATGAGTAAAAGAACAAAAAATAAAGTGAAGGATAATATTAAAATGGTCACCCATGTACTCACCACCAAGCTAAAGAAATTAAACGGTACTGATATTTTTGAAGCTCATCATGTGACTTCCATCTTAGGTCTTTTTGCCCAATCCTTCCCTCAAGAAGTAGTCATTATTTTGAACACTTTCCTTTCCTATTCTCTTTCTTTTCATTATAGTTTTAGTAAATAGGTAGCCCCAGAAATAAATATACTTTTTTTTTTAGTTTTGAATCTTTTCAGATTTTACATAAACGGAGTAAAACTCTTATGTATTCTTCTCCACTGTTCTTATTTTTTCAACACTGTGAGCTGCTTACACATTAGTGCATTTAACAGTAGTTTGTTCTTTCTTTTAACTGTTATGCAACACAGAAATTATACAATATTTAATTATATTAATGTATCATGATATACTCACACATTTTCTAGAATTATAACTATTTTCCTGTTTTATAACAATGCTACTCTGATTCATGTGCATGCCTCCTAATACAAAGATATATGTTCTTTGCCATAAGTATCTAGGAGTAGAATCACTGAAAGTAGAATTGCAGTTTTCAACCGGGGGTGAATTTTCCCTCCAGGAGACATTTGGTAAAGTTTGGAGACATTTTGGATGTTGCAACTGGAAGCACGAAGGAACGCTGCTGGCATTTAGTGGATAGAAGCCATAGATTCTGCTAAATATCCTTCAATACACGTGGCAGCCCCCACAACAAAGAATGGTCCAGCTCAAAGTGTCAATACTGCCACGACTGAGAAAGCCCCACGTAAAGGATGTGCGCCTTCAAATTTATGATGCTACTGTTTTACCACCGGTCTATAGCTTAGAAGAGTTCCTTTCGCTCTAAATCTTGCCAGTGCTTTATACTGGTATATTGACAGACTTTCACATTTTTGGTCATCTTTACTTTCTGAAGTCACTGAGAGCTTGATTTTGTTGTTGTTGTTTTCCTAAAAACCCCCACTCTTTGTGGATTTCTTCTTCATTGGTTTTGTAACTTTTTAGATTTGTGCTTATGGGTGGTATTGTCCTACAACACAATTTTTCATCTCTCCTCAGCTTTATCTGTCTCCTCATGCAGAGGACCATTAAACACGGAATTTCCCAGGCCTCCAGGAAACGCGAAGAGAACCAGTCACTGGCTTCAGCGCTTGCTACCTGCTCCAGTTTTCCTTGCTTTATTTTTCCTTTTCTTTTTTTCCCCTTCTTTATTTTCTGTCTTTCTTTTTCCTCCACCTTCCTCCTTGGTAATTTATCTTCTAGTCTGTGAATTTATATGCATTTAAAAATATACTTTAGTATTTTTGGTGTTTTACATACAGTAGGTTTATCAGGATAAGCAGTCTACAATAATTATTTTAACTGAAGTTTGGGAACATATTTTAAACTTATTTTTGCATTTTATAAAATACAAAGTCATATACATTTACTGAATTTTATATTAATTTTTCTCCTGAAAGCCTATGGTACTTACTAAAGGCAAATGTTTTAGTCCTTAATTACATGATTAGAAGGCACAATTGAAATTGCATAAATATATTGTTTGTTAAATGTCAAGAAAATTTCCCTTACCACCCATACCTAAGGTTACACTGAACCTTAAAGAATATATGACCTGTATCTTATACCTGAACTTGTCCCTTCATTCCTTCTGCAAACCCTTTACTCCTTCATTTTCTCTCTTTTCCATTGCTCCAAGAGGCTGCTTTATCACCTCCCCAACTGCATGGTTTCCAGACTTAGCTTCCTCTGGATATGTCAGTTACCTGCATCACAGACCTTTGTGGAGTCGGTCGCACACCAAATACAAATGCCTTCACTGCATCATTTGGCCAGCACCGTCTCTCTGGTTTTAGCTCTCCACCCTCTTCATAGTTCATCATGTGGTCTGGTTAAAATGAACTTAATGCTCCTATGCTCGGCTTTGAGGGAGGAGCTCATGTTGTATATCCACAGGCAGACCTTGGAGATATTGCATATTTGGTTCCGGACCACTTCAGTAAAAAGAAAAGGACTTCCCTAGTGGTGCAATGGTTAAGAATCTGCCTGCCAATGCAGGGGACAGGGGTTTGAGCCCTGATCCAGGAAGATCCCACATGCTGCAGAGCAACTAAGCCCATGTGCCACAACTACTGAGCCCGAGTGCCACAACTACTGAAGCCAGCATGCCTAGAGCCTGTGCTCCGCAAGAAGAGAAGACACTACAATGAGAAGCCCATGTACCGCAACAAAAAGTAGCCCCCACTTGCCACAACTAGAGAAAGTCCACGTGCAGCAACGAAGACCCAACACAGACAAAAGTAAATAAATATATTTAAAAAAATAACCCAAATAAAAAAATAAAATAAAATTTAAAAATAAAAAGCAAATATCACAAAAAGTGAGTCACACGAACTTTTTGGTTTCCCAGTGCACGTAAAAGTTATGTTTACTATTCTGTAGTCTATTAAATGTGCAATAGCATTATGTCTAAAAATTGTACATATCTTAATTTAAAAGTACTTTATTGCCTAAAAATATGTTAACCATCATCTGAGCCTTCTGTGAATCATAATCTTTTTTGGTGGTTGGGGGGTTGTGGGTCTTGCCTTCATGTTGATGGCTGCTCACTGATCAGGGTGGTGGTGGCTTAATGCTGAGGTACCTGTGACAATTTCTTAAAATAAGGCAACAATGAATTCTGTCACATTGATTGACTCTTCCTTTCAAGAACAACTTGTTGGTAGCATGCGATGTTGTTGGATAGCATTTATTATCCACAGCAGAACTTCTTTCAAAATTGCAATCAGTTCTCTCAGACCTTGTCCTGTCCTTGCTTTATCAACTAAGTTTATGTCATATTCTAAATCCTTTGTTGTCATTTCAACAATCTTTACAACATCTTTTTTTTTTTTTTGGCCACACCGCGTAGATTGCTGGATCTTAGTTCCCCGACCAGGGATCGAACCCAGGCCCTGGCAGTGAAAGCACCGAGTCCTAACCACTGGAAAGCCAGGGAAATCCCAGTCTTCACAGCATCATCATCAGAAGTAGATTCCATCTCAAGAAACTACTTTCTTTGTTCATCCATAAGAAGTAACTCCTCAAACATTCAAGTCTTATCATGCAATTGCAAGCAATTCAGTCTCATCTTCAGGCTCACTTCTAATTCTAGTTCTCTTGCTATTTCCACCACATCTGCAGGTACTTCGTCCAATGAAGTCTTGAACCATTCTGCGTCATCCATGAGGCCTGGAATCAAATTATTCCAGACTCCTGTTAATGTTGATATACTGACCTCTTCCCATGAATGACAAAAGTTCTCATTGGCATCTAGAATGGTGAATTTTTTTCCAAAAGGTTTTCAATTTACTTTTCCCAGACCCATCAGAGGAATCACTATCTATGACAGCTACAACCTTACAAAATGTATTTCTTAAATAATTAGCCTTGAAAGTCAAAATTATTCCATGGGCTTAAGCAGAAATATTTTGAAACGAATCTTTTTTTTCTGAGTAGTAGGTCTCAATGCTGAGCTTAAAATATTTCACCAAACCACAGTGTAAACAGATGTGCTGTCGTCCAGGCTTTGCTGTTCCCTTTCTAGAGCAAAGGCAGAGTAGATTTAGCATCATTTTCAAGGATCCTAGGATTTCCAGAATGGTAAACGAGCATTGGCTCCAACTGAAAGTCACCAGCTTCATTCGCCCCTAATAAGAGTTGGCCTCTCCTTTGAAGCCAGGCATTGACTACTCCTCTCCAGTTACTAAGGTCCTAGATGGCATCTTCTTCCCATATAAGGTTATTTCACGGACACTGAAAAATCTGTTGTTTAGGGCAGCCACCTTCATGAATGATCTGAGCTGCGTCTTCAGGGTAACTTGCTGCAGCTCTTCCATCAGCACTTGCTGCTTCAGCCTTCACTTTTATGTTATAGAGAAAACTTCTTCCTTAAACCTCATGACCTAATCTCTGCTAGCTTCAGATTTTTCTTCTACAGCTTCCTCACACCTCTCTCAGCCTTCACAGAATTAAAGAGAGTTAGAACCTTGCTCTGGATTAAGCTTTGGCTTAAGAGAATGTTGTGGCTGGTTTGCTTTTCTGTCCAGACCACTCAAACTTTCTCTATATCAGCAATAAGGCAGTCTTGTTTTCTTATTATTTGTGTGTTCTCCAGAGTAACACCTTTAATTTCCTTCAAGAATGTTTCCTCTGCATTCACAACTTGGCTCACTGTTGGGCGCAATAGGCCTAGCTTTTGGCCTA
The DNA here is from genome assembly GCF_030028045.1 of Hippopotamus amphibius kiboko. Classification (NCBI taxonomy): domain Eukaryota; kingdom Metazoa; phylum Chordata; class Mammalia; order Artiodactyla; family Hippopotamidae; genus Hippopotamus; species Hippopotamus amphibius. The sequence continues at coordinate 186,012,915 of NC_080188.1, read as the reverse complement.
TCTCAGCTTTTGACATACCTTCCTCACTAAGCTTAATCATTTTTAGCTTTTGATTTAAAGTGAGACCCATGTGACACTTTTCACTTGAACACTTAGAGGCCATTGTAGGGTGATTAACTGGCCTAATTTTAACAATGTTGTGTCTCAGGGAATAGGGAGATCCTGGGAGAGGGAGAGAGACAGGGGAACTGCTGGTTAGTGGAGCAGTCAGAACATACACACTTAACAATTAAGTTTGCCATCTTATCTGGGCGTGGTTCATGGCACCCCAAACAATTACAATAGTAACATCAACGATCACTGATCACAGATGACCATAACAAAAATAATAAAAATGAAAAAGTCTGAAATATTGCGAGACTTACCAAAATGTGACAGACACACAAAATGAGCAAATGCTGTTGAAAAAATGGCGCCAATAGACATGCTGCATGCAGGGTTGCCACAAACCTTTAATTTATAAGAAACACAGTATCAGTGAAACACAATAAAGCCAGGTGCAATTAAATAAGCTATGCCTGTATTGTGTGTTTCATCTGCCTAAAATCTCCACTTCCTCAGCTTTTCTGGAAAATCACTACTCTTCCATCTAGACTGAGCTGAAATCTACCTACTCTAGAAGGCCCACTTCTAATCTCATGGCAGAATTGGTGACTCCCTTCAGGAGATCCTGTAACATTCTGACATTTTGTTTAATCACTCTGAAACAGCATTTATCCTTTGGTGCTAGGTTGGTATTTGACAAGACTAATAAATCCTTGTTCTCCTTCTCCCATACTTTCAAGGTTTGACATCTACTGAGGGAAGACAGAGGAAATAGCCATATGGAAATCAAAATGTCAGCTTTGTAACCAATGGAGCTGTTGGAGAAAGTGGTCCCCTAGTTTTGCACTCCAGAATGACACAGCCTCACCCATCCAGTGGCAGCGCTGGAAAAGCACAGCCTTGACCACAGTGCTGAGGCTAAGAACACACCAGAGCACGTGATCTCATTTAGGTGAACAGGTCTCAAAGCTAGACAGGTGGTTGAACCAAGCATCCTCTTTTTCAAAACTTACTCAACTAAGACTGGAAGAAGTAGATGAGGAGGCAACAGGAAAGCTAGGGCATTAGGCCACTGAAACACAAAGTAGGAGAAAAACACTACTTGAGTTTTCTTTTTCCTGGCACCTTGTTTATTGCCAAGACTGCATTTGTTGAAGGAAAAGCCATATTTGTGCATCTTTGTAACTTCTATACCATTTATATAGTATTTTGCATAATATTAAAGGATTTGGAGCTAAATTGACAGATTTCAAATTCCAGTTTCTTCATGTGTGATATGAAGATAATATCATACAAGATAATTATAAGGTTTAAATTAATATAAATAATGTCCTTATTGAATGGCACATTATTAAGTTTGGTTACATTAATATATATTCAATGGTTTTCTATGATTGATACATGAAATTTTCCTTTCTCCATACTCTTTTCAAATTTTTGATTAAATAGTCTCAGCTATTTTGTTTGGAGGGTTGTTATCAATCACATGATTAGGAACACAGAGGAGAAGGGCAAAAGAAGCTGAGAAAAGTGAAGAAAATAGTTCAATATGAGCATATAAAGGAATAGAAAACCTTCCTGGCTTTTCTGACTTTAGGAAATGAGGTGTACTCCTTAAGTAAATTTCCAAGATAACTGAAGCTTAACTGATGGTCTCAAAGGCTATTGAGGAGCTTTGCAAGCCTCCAGGACCCTGTCCTTTGCCACTCTCGGAAAACACTGATCTCTGAAATTCTCAATTCAATTGACCCAGAGCTACAAAGCAATCACTGACAGTTAATTGGAATTCAAGTCTCTTAATAGTTCTTTCTTCCGTTAGCCATTTATGCCATTATCTTAAAATACCACTCATATCAAAATGAGACCTTCAGGAAGGCAGTCATTTATTTAGGTTATGTGTACGTTTTTCTGAATCAGAAAAAGCAGAAGGGATGATATAGGAAAGGCTGAAAGGTGTGTTTGTATTTTGTGTGGCCCTGTACCCCAATTCCACGTGTGAAAGCTCAGAGTCGTGGGGGAGGGAACAGGGGTGGAGAACAGACAGCAGCTGCACCAGCCTCTGATGCTTCCTACTAAGCAGCCTATGCCTCTCTCTTTAGCATGTGACAGGACAATGCCGTCTTAGCACTAAGCAGTAACGAAGGAAATTCATAAACCGGGACTCACAAAATAGAGGCTGTTCCCTGTGGCTCTGCCTGCGTCACAAATCTAAACATAAGTCAGCCTGCACTTATGGAAACCACCTCACTGTCCTGAAAACTTAACATACACCAATCACAGTCCTGCAACTCAGCTTTAGCAGCTTATCTTCCCCTAGAAAATAGAACCTGCTAGCCTTATATGGAAATCCTTGACCTCCTAGCCAATCATGGCCAGTTTCTGTGCTGCATCTTCTAACTTTCTGTGATACTCTCTCTTGCCAAAAATCCCTCAGGAAGAGAGCGCCACTGCTTGTGAGGCACTGTCCTCCCCCAATCCATGGATTGATTTCCCTTGAATAAAGGACATCAAACTCCTCACTGAGTTGATTTAGTTTTGTCATTGGACAGAAGATAGAAAGAAATAGGTGTGCAGGAAAGAGATGAAAGTCTAGGACAGTGAATTAGAAAGGAAGTTCCTGACTATTAATCTCTCCTTACTGAGCTGATGGTGCACAGCAAACCTTTTCTTTATTTTCCCACTTGTTCCCTTTGGCAAGTACCAAGAATACTCTTTAGACAAGAGTAAAAGCAGTTTCTGTTTGAGAGTAGCAAGAAAGTGAAGGGGGCATACCACACAACCAAGCAGCAAAATATATTACAGGTTTTCTTCACCAAATAGGGTGTGAGATATGTGTGTAGCTGATTGGGTGGCGGGGGGAGAAATGTGTAACCAAAATTTAATATAAATTAATTGGTAAATTTTGTAAGTTATTAAGTGTCACATTACAGTAGGTTCATTTTAGTCCCAGCATGCATGTCCATAAAAACAATTAGCTTCGAATCCTGACTATTTAAGAGTCAAGGACTAATTAGTTTGTCAATAGATGTTGCTTAGTTGAGCAGGGACCTGGGACAAATTAACCTTCCTGTAAGAGCTTAGTAATTTGAGAGTAGCTGATGAACAGTTTACTGGAGTGGGGGGTGGAGGAAAGAGGTATAAAGAAGAACCCAGGTGCCCCCTGTGAAGCCAGTTCAAGGACCTGGAGCTTGGGTACCCAACTGTCTCATTGTTCGAAGAGCCTTATTCAGCAGCTGCCACACACCCAAATCTCCCTACAGAGGTGAGTGGTCCCCAAGTATCTTCTCTGTGTTAAAAGGTCAGCAAAGGAGGACTTCCCTGGAGGGCCAGTGGTTAAGACCCTGTGCTTCCATCGCAGGGGGTGTGGGTTCGATCCCTGGTTGGGAAACTAAGATTCTGCATGCCTCACAGAGTGGCCAAAAAAATGGAAAAACAAAAGTTCAGTGAGGTTAACCCACAAGCTGGTTAGATATCAATAAAGGAACATTTGCTATAATTTAATTTTAGAACATTGTAAAGGAGGCCACATTTTCTTAAGCAAATGCTTAAATTAATAAGGAAGACATTATAACTGTATTTTAAGATCTGTATTACAGAGTATATAATTCTTCATATTTAAATGTTAACATACTGTAGGTAACTCCCAAGCCTTATGCTAAAGCCTAATAAAGCTTTTGTCTTAAATCAAAAAGTTTTGTCTTAAATCAAAAAGTTGCCATAAATTATCTCAGGTTTGAAGCCTTTTTCAAGCATATGTCAACAAAGGAGCCCGTTTCCCTTTACATTTCTATAGCAGTGGGTTTTAAATGGTGCAGACTATGGGAAACATCCAAATGGAAATTCATCAATCTTATGTGAACATTAAATCTTTTTGTGTCAAATATGAATTAGAAAAGCAACCTTTTGCAGCAGCAGCATTCCTTTCAGCATTTAATTCAGGTGGGATAACCAGAATGGGCTCATTGTCTTCCAGAGGAGATGACCTGAAGGGGTTGCAAAAAAGGGCAGTGTGACTTAGGGAGAAAGAAAAAAGTGATTACATTAATTTTAATGGCACAACAGAAGTTTTCAATAAGCTTTATGACACCAGGCAAGATTGATTTTTTTTTGCACTTTGTGCTAAAATGTGCAGTGTCCTAAACTGCATTTTGCCAGAAATCTAATACCTATAATTTATTGTATCCCATATTCTCAATGTTCAAAAAAGAAAGTCTGAGGTCTTAAAATATAATGGACTACAGAGTCATTGAGAAAAACGCAATTGGAGTCCTGAAGATTTCCTTTTAATTTTAACATGCACTGAACAAAAATTAAAAAGGCTAAGAATAGCTGTAAAATGGTGTCAGAACACTGTTTTCCACATTCTTTCCATAAGAAATAACATGAATTTCCAGAATCTGAAAGTGGAAGCAGAAAGCCTATAGCTTAAATAGAAGACATGCTGTTTTAAAGAAAGACCTCCTGGTCTATTTGGAACATTTGCTAAACTAAGAGGTCAGGAACCACATTTGTGTTAAGCAAACTTACTTCTCAGTCTAAATGTCAACATCACTCTATTGTTTCATGGTCCTTTTTTATACCCTATGGTCAGAATGATTCTGTCCAGGTCTCTCTGCTATTCACCAACGCCTTGGACACTACAAAATGTAGTTTCTTTTAGGAACATTTTTCTGCACACCATCACGTGGTTTTGATAACCACAAAAGTAATTTCAATGAAGACTTCAAGAAAATAGGGAGATATCTAAGAATCTTATCTATATGGTTATTGAATGAAGATGACCTAGAGCTTTTAGTTTTCCTTCAGATCGGGATAAGCCATCAATATAAAGCAACTGCTGAAAGGTATTGAAATAAGACAGTCAATAGAAATTATTGTCCAGAGAAGAAATAGTCTATTTAATATGAACAGGAAAATGAAAAATTAGAGAACCTTCAAAAGAGGAGAACTAAAATGATGAAAAGTCAGAAGCCATGTTATTAGAAGAACTCCATTAGAAACCCAAAAGTGCCTTTCCTGAAAAAGAAAGGATTTGGGAGGAAGGGGAAGAGGAGAATGATCAGTGGCTTTAGACACACAACCAACTTTCATTCAGGAAAAGGATTAGAATTCTAGTTAGCTTCTGATGGCAGTGCCAGGAAGAAGAGGTAGAAGTTTAGGAGGAGTTAGATGGTTGTCCATCATTGAGAAGGATTTTTTGACAATCAAGGTTCTTTTGAAAGAGAAGGGGTTGTTTAAAAAAAAATAATGTTCTCTCCATCACTGGAAATTTTCAAGGAGAAGCTAGATATTCTAGCGGAGCGAAATGATTCCAATAATAATGGTGCAAGTGATACTGAAATTACCTTCAACCTCTATCACATAGCTATCATTGATTATCTTTTAGACTTATCAAAAGAAGAAACTGTCATCCAGTGTTATCCTATAAAAATGTGTCTAGTTATATAAAATACATGCCTCATTTGTTTGTCACAGAGTACACCAGATATATATTAAATATTTAATTGAACAAATACTTAACCAACAGTCATATGTCCCAGGTAGTTTGCTAGATGGTAGGGATAAAATGAAAAACAGGATAAACAATGTCCTTGGCCTTATGGAGATTGTCTTCTGCTAGTGGTAATCTCCAATTTGATATGCAGTAAGCAAGAGTAGAGTATCTGATGTAACTGAAGCACAAAATAAGTGCACAGAATGCAGAACATTTGTATTTGTAGAGGTGGAGATGGGGTGATATGAAGGATTTTTTCTGAAGATACAAAAGTCATATTGATTGATGCAGGCTACACGGTACTTATCTAATGAAAAAAGATTGAAGGGTTGGGAGAAGGGACAGAGCAAACATGTTCCAGGCAGAAGGACCAGCGTTTGTGAAGCTCCAAAGATGAAAAGGGAGTGAAAGAGAGACAAGAACACTCCAGGTGTTTGATGAACTAAAAAAATTCAGAATCTATGTTACAAAGCGCTAGCTAAACTCTAAGCTCCCTGGTATCAACAACTTTCTTTTTAACCACTGAATCACTATGTCCATCACATGAGCTGTTGAATAAGAGCTGTATAAAAATGATTTCATATGTTGTCTGAATAGGAGTTGTTGTGAATAGAAGTTAAACTCTTGCAAAGTTAAGCAGGGCAGATCACACAGGGCCTAGTAAGACATGTTAACATTTTTCATTGATTCTAAGAGAAATTAAGGATCCAGGAAATGGTTTTAATCTTATAACCAGTCAAGGGCTATTGCTTTTGTAAAGGACCTAGACATGGCACAGGGAGAAAGCCTGTATGATATTATGATTAACTGTAATACATCAATCTGGACTTTCATAAAGTACTTTTATATCAATCATACCTTATCACAGGCTTCTTAGTAAAAACATTCCCAGTATCAGACTCACAATATGTGGGTCATTTATCTGTAATTCATAGAATTGGCTTTACTACTTGTATTTAAAAAAATACAAACTTAGCTTTTTATTTTTAGTTAGGTGTTTACAAATATTCAACTGTTAATTTTTGAATGTTAAAAAAAAATAAAGTGGGGGTGGGATGAGAAGGAAATCCAAAAAAAGGATATATGTATACATATAGCTGATTCACTTTGCTGTACAGTATAAACTAACACAATATTGTGAAGCAACTATATGCCAATTAAAAAAAAAGATGAATAAAAAAGGAAAGTCCTTTTTAAAATAAAAAATAATAATATGGCTATTTTAGGGAAATTTATTTTTAATTCTTAAATAAACAACTATTTCAGGATTATTTTTTAAAAACTGAGGTTTAGTTAAGGTAAAAAAAGTGAAGAGAGATCTAACTGCACATACTTAATAAGATGGAGATGTAAGTAAGTAGCTAAAGATTGTGGGGGTAACGTTTCCTGCACAAAAAGACACCATTTCCTAAATTATACCTTTGTGCCGTGAAAGAGTTAATTTACCTAACATGGATGAGCAGTTTCCTTACAAGGTGTAGTTTTGTCTTTTCAGACCCAAGATATTATTTGAATAAAAGAACAAGCTAAAGAAATGGACAGAAGTAATCTGTCTTTTGTATGTTGATTATAATTAATATTAATCTCAGTGATTGCTACTGATGAAGACAGATTTATTCCTGCTAAAATGGTGGAGTCCTTGCTTTCAGAGTTAACTTCTTATTTTCTTTTTTACATATTTATTAGTCTTTCACAAAGTAACCGATTAATCTTCAGTGTCAGCTTAGCGAGCCCATCAAACATTTCTCTCCTCAAATGCAGGCACTGGCAATTCTAGAATAAAGTGATGCTTAACCAAATTCATTCCTGAATCAGAATCATTGTTCATGTCAATTCAGTTTAATCCAGCAAGCTCTATAGTTGATCGATAGACTTATCATTTATACTTCACCCACTTCTCAGAAATAATTTGATTTGCTCACAGTATATAACATACCCACTACTGGAACATTCCCTTTCATTTCCCAGTAAAACTACAGCTGAAGAAAGCATCTCAGTGCAGTGAGTAGCAGCTAGCAGTGACGGGCTAGAGAAATAAGAGTCCAACATCCTAAGAGGTGACAAAATGAATTCTTCAACGAAAGCACAAGAAAATTGAAAAGTCTACAACACTAGGAGCCAGTATTGATAGGGTACAATAGGATATGGATGAATTACCAAAGAGGAAGAGTTAAATTTATACCATGAGCTGATTACTTCGCAGTTAAATGTAAACTAATAATTGTCTTGCAACTTTTAAGTTATCTTTCTCATATGAGATAGATATTACATATCCAGTCTGCTAATTGTCATTTATTTGTACAGGTTCAGAACATTAAGATCCAAGGCTGGGTTCAAAGGTCACCTCTATTCTTAGGTAATAATTTCCTTTGCTAGGTCCTGTTTTTCCTTCTGCTGACTTCAGTTCTTATTCTGGAAAATCTTAGTTCTCTTAAGTCTTGCTTAATTTACATTTCTGGCCATAATGGGGTGTTATGGGCTGCATTACATCCCCCCAAATTCCTATATTCCTATACCCCAGTATCTCAGAACGTGGCTCTCTTTGGAGATAGAGCCTTTGAAGAGGTAATTCAGGTAAAGTGAGGTCATTAGGGTGGGACCTAATCCAAGGACTGGTGTCCTTATAAGAAGAGGAGATCAGGACACAGAGACACACAGAGGGAAGACCATGTGAAGACACAGAAAGAAGACTGCCACCTCCAAGCCAAAGGGAGAGGCCCTCAGAAGAAATCAACCTTTGGACTTCTAGAATCCGGAATTGTGAGGAAATAAATTTCTGTTGTTCAAGCCTCCCAGACTGTGATACTTCAGTCATGGCAAAAACTAAAAGTAGAAAATTAATCCATAGAGGATTGTGGGAAATTCTGGAAGAAGTTATAGTTGAAAGAACTCATAATCCTAAGAGTTACTGGTGCTTAGAAAAATACCACCCTATAGGGGATGTGATGCGCCATAGACAGACTTCTCTAAGTTTGGAGTTTTATGCTTTAATCATCTAAGACAGGCATGAAAGTCAGTGATATTCAATATCTTGAACCCGCTGGTTGTATATGGTTCATTGTACCAACTACTTTTGACATAGAATGTTACATTTTGAACTCAATCCTATTTTTTAAAAGAGATACAAGATGAAGGATGTGCAGGTCTGAGCTGAGAGGTGATTATTGTAAAGCAATTAAACCTTTTAGTTTCATGTGATTCCTAAGTCAATGCAACATACCACTGATTAATTTTATTATAAACAGATACCACAAAAGTAGGGAGAACAGTTAAATTGCTAATTAGCTAAATGAGCCCCCCAAAAGACATCATCCAATTATCCAAATGTGCCACTTTTCCTTTATTTATAACCATCTATCTATCCATCTATATTTAATGAAGTATTTTAAAGCAAATCCCAAGTGTCATGTCACTTCACCTTTACCTATTTCACATTATCTCCAAAAATATGGATTTTTAAAATGTAGCTATAATGTTATCGTATCTAACTAAAGTAAAACAATTCTACTATCATCTTAGATCAGTCCATAATCAAATTTCCATGGTTGTTTCAGAAGGATCTTTTTACAATTTGTTGTAGGTTCAAGTGAGCATCTGAAATAAGACCCACACATTGTATTTGACTATGTCTCTTAAGTCCTTTGATCTAGAGCAAAGCATTCTAGCCCTCTCCTTGCGCTTAATTTATTTTTACTCTTTGTTGTAAAAACTGAGTCAGTTGTCCTGTAGAAAACTTCACATTCTGATTTTCCCATTTGTTTTCTTCTGGCATCATTTAATTTGATCCCTGACATCCTCAGCCACACTTCCTATAACTTTAGATTAGATCTAGATGCAGATTCCACGTCTGGGGAAAGAAGACTTCATGAGTAGTACTGTGGGTATCACATCAGGAGGCAGGTAATGGCTGTGGTCCCACCTTTAGCTGTTGACTTGCGGTTGTAGGTTCCGATATCTGATCCTTTCAGTGCAAGTTTCCCATCAACTTTTCACCAAATCGTTTCATTGATTGATGATTACTGCTTGAATCAATTAATTAGGTACGGCAAATTGGTTATTTTCTAATTTTATCATTCCTTTAACAATTTAGCCTAAGTTTGTCTCTAAAGAAAATAATTTCTCTTCTCATGTGAAACCATTTGTGTGCCCTGACATACAGTTAGCATGAAGGGGACCGAATAAGTTGTAGGTACCTTACTTACGTCCAACAGTATCAATGATTTATTTGCTTATATGTCATTCGATTTTCTCACATTTCTTTAATAACCATCAAGAACTTATGGAGGTTTATATATTCAGTATCATCTAGTTATTTGTATTTATCATTCTTTTTACATTCAAATGATCACAACAATTGGCAAGTGCTAGCCTTTTGGTCCCTTCAACAAAAGCTATCATCTTTTGCTATTAGGTATAAGCTCTCCTGGGCTCATCTTCAAATTTCTTACCCCAGATTGGGAGTCAGCAATGTATCTAAGGAGCTGTTATTCCCTTTGGTGAGTGGCGGTGTGGGGGATGGTACTTAGAAGCTATAATCTAAGCAAAAAAATCAGGAATGAATTGAGAATTTGCACATCATATTTGCTCAGAGGCACACTGATATTCTTTGGACTCTTCCAAAGCACTCATTACAAGGGCTGCAGAAGCAAGAAATGTTTGTGCCTTTTATTTTGTTGTTCTTAATTCAGAACTCTTTTTATCACCTGGTGACATTTTTCTACGTGTTTTTCATTATCATCGCTTTAGACATCAACAGTAGAGTTGCACTATTTAAGTAGAGTAGATAATGTAGAATTGCATTATTAAAGTCACATCATCTAAGAGTAAAATTTCAGCTAAGCTATTCGTTAATGAAAGTTCGCAGATTTACAATAGTATCACACATAAGAAAAGGCATGCAAAGAGAGAGGTCGGAAAAGCAAAATTTAAATGCAAAGTGATAAATTGTACACTCTGGAACATAGCAGGAGTGACCTCCTGCTCCTACCGTTTCCCTGGGCAGTGGCAGTTATGGTGGGAGGAACACGTGTTTCTGGTCCAGAATCTGCTTTCATTACAAAGAGAAACAAATAGTTTCTATAAATAATCAACACGAAGAACAACTTATAAAGCACTCCGTTTGCTATTCCAAGTGGACCAAAATAAAAACATTGTCAAAGGAAGTCCCAGATACTTTAGAACTTGAGAAGATCTTAAGAAATATCTAGGGAAATTTTTTATGTAAGAGGAATCTAGTGGCCAAATGACATGTCACAGTCACAAAGTGCAGAGATCGAGCAAAGCTCCTTGTTTCCACTGCTGCGTGTTGATCTCTAATAAGGAAATAATCACTAGTCCTTTCAATTCTTTATATCTCCCATAGTACTACCGGGAGAGAATTGGCCTTAATATTTTTTTCAGGTATTTTTAACAACTGTAACATTCTCTTCATATTTTAATGTAATTTTCCAAAAGGTTTTATATACATAAAATATAAATATATATAACATATAAAAATATAAATTTATATGCATGTATTATATATATACACAAGTAAACCTATATATATATATTAAAAAAGATGATTAAATGATTAGATACAAATCCTAAACAGTGTCTTATCCCACTTTGTTTTACGTGAAATTTACATAATATGTAAATACCTAATTATTATTTGATCACTATGTTTTTCCCTCAAGACATTTTCAGAATTCTATGACTCATCATTGCTTTGCTTGTAGGAGGTATGAGTAATCACATTTGTGTTGTCTTATTAAACAATTTGGAAAACTGACCCAAATTCAATCACTGAAATACAAAAATACAAAAAGAAAATTACTTCCAAGATCTCAGTCTGACTTTCATCCTTCAAAGAACACTCTGACATTAGATGTTGATAGTTTAGCAGAAATTCTGGGGCCCAAGGCTGTTTTACAGCAGCTGCTTTATTGATCCAGACCACATTCAGTTATTTGTCATGGTCTTTTCTAAATTTCTAACTTGCTTGTGTTCAGAGGTGGAAGAAAAGAGAAACAAATGCTTGCTGTTGCCTCCTAGGAAAATAAAGGGAACACTCGGCCCCTGTCCAGTAACTTGAGACTTTCACCATCTTCAATTCAAACATTTCAGGAAAACACAGATTTTCAAAATTACCAAAGTGGATAAGCACGACAGAAAAGTATATTCTCGTGTTAATGCCATGGGCTCTGGATTCATTATAGACAGAATGCTTTATTAGCTGTGTGATCTTGGGCACATTCCTTAGTGTCTATAATCTTTCATTTCTTCATTGTAAAAGCAGGATCATAATAGGAGCTTTGCAATAATATTATTCTGTGATGACGCCTATACCATGGCTGGCTCATAAAAGCTTCCATTAAATATCATCTATTATTATTCACATTAGTAACATAGATAGTTATTTTACTAATGTGAGTAATAGTAGTTCATTCCCATATAGACTTAAGTCATTGGCTGACGCTAAGTTTCAGAGGAACAATTTAAAAAACTTTTACTTTTATTAGTTGGTGATGAAAAGTAAAGAAAGAGAGAAAACTAAAGCATGCTTGGTGTAACAAATGTTGTCTTAGCAAGTTTCGCTGATATTATGTAATTTAATTCTCCCCCTAACCCTGTGAGGCAGCTGTGAACTGCTCAGGCTCACTAATTAGGTTCCCTTTCATGGTCAGCTTCACAGTATTTGAAAGAAAGGGACTAATACCCTCAGAAGAGATCATATATATTTTCTGACTTGTGACTACCTTATGATATAATTATCATAAATGGCAATAAAAGTCCCAACTCAGCCTACAAATTTCTTTTTTTTTTTAATTAATTAATCTATTGAGAGTGGGGGGAGTCAAGAGAGGGAGGGAATACGGGGATATGTGTATAAAAACAGATGATTGAACTTGGTGTACCCCCCAAAAAATAATAAATAAATAAATAAAATTTAAAAAAAGAAAAAAATTAATCTATTATTTTATTTTTGGCTGCATTGGGTCTTTTTTTTTGTAGTTTCCTGTTCTCTCTCTTTTTTTTTTAGAACTTTTATTGAGATACAGTTAACATACAATAAACTGCATATATTTAGAGCGTACAATTCTCTTTTAAATAAACTAAATTTTTACTTCTACATATTTATGAGAGCAAGCCAATCAACAGATATTTGTTTTACCTGTAACAAAAAACTTGTAGCACTGTTCCAACCCCACTATGTAACTAAGTAAGTATGTAAATTAAACACACACACACACACACACACACAGAGGTATTTTGAATGCAAATACTTCTGAAATAAAAATTGCTAATGAGTGCCTACAAGCGCCCCAGGCATGGAATCCTAGGAGAGGGCTGCCTAGAGAAGATGGCCAGTGAAATTGGGAGATACCTCAGAGCCAAAAGCCTCCAAGATGTAAGGCATAAACCTCCACTGAGGTCATTTAAATGATATATCAAACTAAGGTCTTTGATAATGTGTAAACGTTTTAGGTATTGGAATTCAATACCTAGTGTGAAAAATGGCATGCTTTGAAGAATCTAGAAAACTGAAGGCAACTGACAGGCAAGCAAAGGCAATCTTGAAATCTATCTTGTGAAGACTTTCTTCAACTTCCTGACAGGTATGGGTTAAAGAGTCCCTCTGTGGTTCTCTACGTTTTTTATGCACAGACTCATATTGCATTGCATTTATTTATTTTTAAGTTAATCTTTTGAAAATGTGAACACTCACACACATACAACTTCTTTTTCCCAAGGACACGTAGTATTTATTCTAATCTATTTTGCAGGTTACAGGCCCTCAAGTCTGGAGGTCTTTATCAGAAAACAATAAATAGTGGCTTAAACCAGACTGACAGTTTATTTGACTTTTAGTTAAAGCTAGCAGGCAGGCTGGCGGATAGGAAAATTGTATTCCATGAGTCTATCCAGGAACCCTGATTCAACCTGGGTTTTGTTTGTTTGTTTGTTTTTAAATTCTCCCATCACTGAGTACGGTCTTTCTCTTCACGATTAGGGCCAATTCACTTTCACTGTGTCCACATTTCAGCCAGTGAGACGAGGGAAAGAGGAGGGGGCACATAGGCTGCTTCCTTTTAAGTTTTGGGGACAGACCGCACAAACTCCTCCGCGCCCCGACCCTGCTGGTTTCATTACATGGGCTTATCTAGCTGCAGGTAGAGGGGCAAATGCAATCTCTAAGCACTAAGCAGTTATGCGCCCTGGCAAATGGAAGGGATGTTGTGATTGAAATTCATAAGGGGAAATGGACCTCAGGGATTGCATTAGCAGTCTCTGCCACATCACATTAAGGAAAAATAACATAGTCTTCAAAGAATTAAAAGGCAGAATAATCTTCGAAGAATTACCTGGTCACATTATGATGCCAGACAGGCTTTGGGTCCTGAAAATGAGTCCACTGTGTGTTCCCAATTCTCCAAGCCTATCCACCTGCTCTGAGACTCCCCTAGCTACACAAAGAAGGATGTCCCAAGGGACACATCAGAGCAGAACAGACACAAGTTCCTGCCCTCATGGAGCCGGAGGTAGAATGATGGTAACTAGGCATCACAAGTAATAAGCTTTCCCAAGACGTTAGGCGCCAAATACTGAGAGCCATATGTGAGGGAAAGAAGATGGAGAAAAAGGAGGTTCTATGAGAATACTTCTTATGAGATGAAATTGAGGATCATATCTACCATTTCACTGCTATGGCTCTCATTTTCTTCAAAAGGCACGTGACTGGATTCATCGATTTCTAAAATTCCTTCCAGCTCCCCTATCCTATTACATAATACTTTTGTGTCTTTAAGGAGTTAGCGTACTATTCTAGAGGGCAATTGCTTAAATCCAATAATTTATATTTTCTTTAATTTTGCTATCTTGCTAAAGCTTTTTAATATCCACGCTTTAATTCAAATTCCGCGAGTTAAAACTAATGCTCATATAAAATCATTAAATTCAGTGATGTTAAGATAATATAGATAAACACACTTCCATTTTCTAACTGAATCCTAACACCAGATTTAATTCCTTTTTTGTTGTATCCTATAAAGTAAAAGGTGGTGAAAAATAATTATATTGTCCACATATAATAACTCCATAATTTTCTTTCTACTCAGAGACTATTAAAATACCTGACCCCAAAGATGTTGTTAAAGCAGTTTTGAAATTTAATTTTGATGTATTGATTTTTTCCTAGGGGATAAGAACTATTCCAAATGGAAAATATGATTTGTAGTTTATTCTTTACAAGTAGGAAAAGCCTGAGGAAATTTTAATAAAATCAGATTTACTTATAAAATAAAATGAAAATCAGAATTAATATTTTGTTTATAATCATGCCAATTGTTAAAATAGCCAATTATGATCATTTTGGGCAGCTAGTTAATGCTAGGGAGGGGAGACAGTGATGTGCTTTAGTTTGAGATATTTTTTAAAGTAAGAAAAAAGTGTCCAACTCTACAAAATTAACCATTTCATCCACCAAATAGAGTCACTTAGCCAAGTCTACAACATTGTTAGAGAAGGAAAGGATATTTGTAAATAATCAGTCTTTTATAAACCAACAAAAGTAGCATGTTGTTTTTTATAAATTATTTTAGTTTAAATAAGCAAGACTAGGAATAAAATCTCCAAACACTCAGAGATCAAAGTAATCTGTCATTTGTCTTAACACCCAACATTTCAGTGACATTTCAGCACATCTTATCATTATAGTATAACCATATGTGTTTCCTTTATTCTTCTCTTCCATGCCAACCACAATGCATGAAACATGGTAGGCACTCAACATGCCTGTAAGTGTGTGTAGGATTAACTTTAATTGGATCTTGAAAGAAGAGACGGAGCTTAAGTTACAAGTCTGCGTTATATTTACTAAAACATGATTTGAAATTTTATACATATCTTGTATATTTGTGTCAATATATATCTTGTATATGTACCTTGCTTGTCTATTTATACAGTTTTATTACAATCTAATATTTATTTCTCTTATAAGGCAAGGGCAAACTGCTTTGTTAAAGTATCTTTTAGCAAATCTGGACTTTTATATTATTATTCATACTGGCTTTTTTTTTTTCTTTGAGGATAGTTTTCTATTGAAACCTCTGCTTTACT
This sequence comes from Hippopotamus amphibius kiboko, assembly GCF_030028045.1. Taxonomy (NCBI): domain Eukaryota; kingdom Metazoa; phylum Chordata; class Mammalia; order Artiodactyla; family Hippopotamidae; genus Hippopotamus; species Hippopotamus amphibius. The sequence continues at coordinate 185,997,275 of NC_080188.1, read as the reverse complement.
ATACAGAACAATGCTCTCCCACTGTTTTCTGCTTTCTCGGTATCGTGCCAGCTTCCTTGCTTCTTCACTACATGCCTGTAGTTTATTTAATGTGTGTTATCCCCTTGCTCCTGTCCAGAGGGCAATGACATTGTCTACCTTGTAGCCCCAGTACCTTTTAGTGCCTGGCATCTGATAGGCACTTAACAATGGTTCTTAAAATTACAACAATTATAAGTTACAAAATTACCTTATTCATATAATAGCTTAGGCAATATATATCATTGAATTCCAAGACAATATAATGCAGAAGTGAGAAAACATATCCTTCTGAAATGGGCCACAGAATTGAACACCAAATTCACCTTGGCTATGTGCTCGCTGGGGGTTTAAACCTGGAAGTATGTGCAGTGCTTATTCTGCTGTTTTCCACCTGTGCTGGTCCCAGGAGCAGAGCACACCTGCACTGAGGACAACATACAATTTTGTGACATTATTAAAGCCTTGCCCAGTGCTCAGGACATCCTTGAACTCTTCTGGGATCCAGAAAAAGCTGCACACAGCACTCTTTCCTTAAGGGATTGACACTAAAATGAAGAAACTCTTGAGTTTCTGATTTTTATGGCCACAGATTGAACTTGCCTAAGTTCATTATTTATAAAATGTAAATATGACATTTTTGTGCAAAAGGTCAGAAACAATCATCTATATTCCAAGCAAATTAACCTTAAAATGTAATTTTTTACAAGTCAAAAGAAACTGGTTGAATTTTGATTCAATATAAAGGCAGTTTAATTCACTTATTTAAAACATAAGGTCTATTTTTTCTCTCATGAAAGACTGAAATAATTTAAATCATCCTGTTAAGAGCTGAGTGGGCCTCACTTATATAAGGCACTGCTTTCAAATTAAGCTCAGGTTTTCCTCTTATCAATATGTCCAGACCCCATCATTGTAGTCTTTTTAATGATTCAGTTGATTCAGTGTACAGGATGGAACCCAACCCAATTTCTGAGTTTCACATCTGAAGACACTTCATTACATCGCCTCAATAGCGATTTCCTTCACACGAAATCAACCAACTGATAAAACACTTTAAAGAATTCTCTGTTATTCTGGCAACTGACCCACTTGTAAAAATGGAAGTTAATCTTTGTTTATAGCTTTGTTCCCAATTGTGTGTCCCTCTTTGTGAGAAATTCCTTTAATTTCCACTCTCAAACATTTCCACAAACATATTATAAGCACAAACTGTGATTTGAAAAACCACTAGTCCTTTAAAAATTAATCAGAATGTGCAAATTGTATTTCAAGAATAGTTTCTTCAAATTCAAGTGTGTTAATTGCAATGTAAAAACATAGAATTATGTGGTCAATACAGAGCAAAACAACACTGCTGCTGTAAGTTTGAGAGGAATGAGGTGGATAAAGAAAGATCTTAGTCATGATGTACACCTTAATATCAAATGTTCACTTTAGAAAAGTAGTGACCTATTGTGCAGTTTTCTAGGTCCTAGACTCAGAGCCTTACCCCATGCTTTCTCTCCGCTGGATTTCCCCTCAAGGCCTGCCTTCCAATTGGTATTTATTATTTCCCTGAAACTATATAGCTCTTCCAGAAAATATGCCTGGCAGGCCCACACTCTAAAGTTGCTAAAATCAAACCATAAACTCTCAAAAAGTGAGGCAGACCAAAAGGGATAAAAGCAATCCTACTAACACCCATCCTGGGGTTTAGAAGGAAATGGAGAGAGGAAGGATCCTATTAAACTCGAGAATTCCTGGCACATCCCAGGAGCACACCTGTTACTCAGCTCTAGGTCGGACCATCTACATCTGCATAAGCGGTGGGTACCAGAGCAAAATGAGAATGCATTCTCTTATTCAAAAAAGCAGAAAAGAAGCATTTTCCTTTTTTCTGTGACTTCTCTCCTGACTGGTATTTTTATGGTGCTTTTAATTGCTATTTAGTGCCGCACTCCTTGAGACAAAGAAATATTTATTTGCAGGGTTTGAGCCGAACCTCAGCTGCCCTGGGCCCTACACAGCAACTTGCTGTTTGGTGCTGAACTTCTCTGTACCTCTGGGCCCTGATCACTGATAACAGTTGGTGGGTAAGGCCAGCAAGGTGGCCAGCTGAGAGCCCATCCTGAGGACATGAGGTGGAAGTGGGAAGGAAGACAGCGCTTAAGGTGAGACTCCAAGTCCACGGCTGCATGCTCAGGTGTCCTATCTGACTTTCCTTAAAAACACAGATTTGGAGATCAAGTTATTAAGAATTTCAAGGCAGCTCCAAACTGAAGGGTGAGACACATTTCTGAGCACTGGCCTTGGGCTACTGCTCTGTTCTTATGCACATGAGCAGGCCCCGAATCTAGGTGATAGCTGTGGGACGATCTGAGACAAAGAGCTGGGAGGTGGGGGAGGTGGAGAAAGGGTGGGAGAAGGCTGCCCTTGGAATTCAGTCTTTTGTAGATTTGAGCTGCATCTTGAGACTAGAATGACGTCATCATTCTATCCTACCCCCTATAAATAGCAATAAGCCCTGATCTTACTCACAGACAGACCAGAGATGAAGGGACAGGATCACAGGGTAGGCGTGAGCGTACAGTTGGGCGCAGAAAGGCCACCTGCTTCAGCATGACCACCAGCAGCCCCTGGGAGCTTCAGAGCTCGAGGCTGCCAGCCAGAACCAGTAGTTATCGTTTCCTCACCATTAACTTTGTCGTGGGGCCTGCTCCTGGGTCCTGGTTCCAGGGCTGCTTAAGCCTCCACGGGACTGGGTTTGGCTCCCTTGTATGAGTTAAATAAAGTACGTGTAAACACTGGACGTACTGGAATCAGTTATCTCAGGAAAAAACTAGTAGAGGTGCCTTCTTCTGATGACTTTTTTTTAAAGGCAGAGATGATTTTCTCTTCCTATTTCAAAACTTGAGTTGTTTCCCATTGTCCTTAGAATAAAATCCACTTGCTCTTTGCAGATGCTTTACCAGGCTCTGTCCTATACAACATCTTGATGAGGAGTCTCTCTTCTGAATGCCCATCGTTTGTCAAGAACATAGCCCTTAGCTGCAGCATGTAGATTTTAACGTATATATTCTTTTCCCCGTAAGTCTTAGGCTCCTTGAGAGAAAAAATGTTCTCCTGTTTTTTATTAAATTCCTAGAGTCTCAGTGCCTGCCACATCAGAAGCTCAATAAGAATTAGTTAAGTGAATAAATATTGATCTTAGAACTTCATCTAGTGGGGAGCCGGGACAAGGAGCTGATGAGATTTTGGAGAAATAAAATGCCCAGGGATATTTACTGCAGAATGAAAGGCTTCCTAACCCCAAAGGTAGCAGCTGGCCCGGCTTCATCTCCCTGTTTATCACAGCTGGCATGACATCAGAGAGAGGATGGCGATTGGATTTCCATAGGCCCAGCTCTGTGGTCTTTTGGAACCATATCAACGACCCCACAGGCTCCATCACTGGAAGGTCTGCTGCGGCCGCAGCTGCTGCTCTGTCCACTCTGAATGGTGCTTTCCCTGTGTTGGGCTGTGTCCTGCAGAAGGCACTTTACAACATGAGAGCAGCTGCGGAAACATCTGCCACGACCTGACTGTGGATCTTTCCCAAGAATGCTCATCAATGTTAAAGCACTTTCACAGCAAAAGCCAGGACAAAATGCAGAATCTGATAACAGAGATAGCTGGGGCTGTATATGTAAGCCCTTCAAAACTGGTGCCTTGTGTGTTTGTCATTTATGTGCCCATTAGGAAAAAGTGCTTTCAGAGAAGAACATCAGTGATCATTGTTTCAGCTATCATGGACCTGGTTTTGACTCTACCAGTTCAAATCTATTGGGGAATTTTATGACACTTATCACATTGAATTTGGATCACTCTTGTCCTTGAGACCAATAGTTCTGAAATTTTAATTTTTCAGTTTCTGACTTTACAATTTTTACTGAATATGTGTACAGTCTGTACCATAATTCATTTGATAAAGTCAGTAAATTAACTCATACTTTTACTTTTTTAATAAAAGGAAATTATGGGAAACAAGCAAAAATTCTCCTAAATACAAACTGTAAAAAGAAATAAAATGGAAACAAAATTATTCAACTAAAAAAGTAAGCCTGGATCATAAAATTTTAAATAAGAAAATAAAAATAAAAATTGTCTCGATGTCTCAATTTAAGGCCAGTAAGATGTACTATATCAACAAAAAAACTACTTGTGTGTGTGTTAGCCAGATCTGCGAATTAGATCTCACTTGTATATTCCTTTGGAAAAGGGTAAAATATTTGACCATCTCCTTGGATACAGTTGTGATAAAGAGACACATCACTGCCCCACTCCCCTGCTTTATGTGAAGGGAGGTTTTCCATAAACACACTTCAGTCTCTCTCTACCTTACCACTTATTGCATGATAAAGAAGGTGAAGAACTTTACTTAGCTGGGAGATTCTCAGAAAGACTGGGCATGTGCAGTGCTGCTTCTCCCTCCTTCTCTTAGGAGCAGACTTCGCCTCAGGGATCTCTGCGCTACTCTGAGGGATGCCAGCTCTTCTGTGGTGGCTCTTCTTCTTCAGAGAGGCCAGAAGCATCAGAGGAAATAAGGATGCTATTTTGCTACTCTGGAGGCTGTTTTTTACTCTCATGGAGAAGTCTGCTCTCTTTCAGCATTGCCTGGATTTACTCTCAGGAAGCAGTGGATTAAGTCTTCCTAAATTGAAGGCTCAATATAAGCTCAATCATTTAGCTAAAATTGTCTTAAATCATGTCCTCCAACTTGGAGTAATAAAAATAATGCATTGGTTTCCCCTCTATTGCTCTTTTGTTTCTCAAATTGTTCAGAAACAGGACAAGGAAGAAGGTCATTCTTTTCAGAGGTGGTCCTCTGTGACTCTCAACTTTTTGAACAGCAAGAATGAGTTCCTAACCAGAATGATGTGATTTTATGGAGTTTCTTTATTCTGAGAAGGTAGCTGAAATAATTTCTTGAATTTGTTCTCCTTCTGAATGTGTTAATTTATTTGGTCATATCTGAAAGGTGATGGAAGAGAGATTTCTTATCTATTCCCTCTAATTTAGGAAAAAATGTAAGAAGAATTCATCAAAGCTTTACAATTCTTCTTTATAATGTTAAAATATTCTCAGGGAATTTTCAAATAAATTAATAATAAAGTGATTCAAAAAAGTAGGAGTATTTAAAACAATTTTAGTTTTTGTCTAGATAAATGCAGTTGGAGGACATGCTCCCAGGGCCCTGGGTATACAATGTCTGGAACAGTAATGATAATTATAGCACTTTTTGGTGCTATAACTTAATAGCAGTGTAAGCCCTAGAGTATATCTTTAATTTTGACAACCCATGAGATAGGTACTCGTTTCTTTCTTTTCAGCAGCTTAAACCAAAGCTCAGAAACATGGAGTTGCATTAATCATACAAATTTTAAGTGAGAGAAACAGTTCAAGCCCAGTTCAGGCTGTCTGACTCTAGGCCAACCACTGATGGCTGCATTTTCTTCCTCATTGGAACTGAATTGGAATCGGAGACAACAGCTTGGTCTTTTAAGAGCACGTGGTCCTCTATCTAAAGAGCAGAGAGAGAGAAGCTAGCACTTGTCATCAGTGATAAGGTATGTCAGAGAGATATTAGTGGATGGAGATGGAGAGAGGGCTTCCCAGGTGGTAAAGGAAGAGTAGGCAAAAGCTTAAGAAAGAACATGATATTTACTCAGGGCAGGCAGAAAATTATTTTGATTCTACTAAATAAAGTGATGCATGTGTAGGTTAAAGGAGATGATGAAGTATTTGAAAATCCAGACAGATGGGCTTACCCAGTTGTGGTAGACAATGGGAAGAGAGGGACAAAAATTGATTTTGAATGAATTTCTTCCTTGAGCCAGGCAGGGAGCAAGACACATCACAAAGGATGATTCTTTGAGTTCCCTTGACATCCTATCAGGGAGAAATTTTAATTCCTATTTTTATAGTAGAACAATAGAGTTTAGTAAATTACTGTCAATCACACAAGTAGTAATCGATAGATCTTAGATTTAAACTATACCTCAGAGTGACCCTAAAGCAAAGTGGGATTCTCAGCAAGGCCAATGAGTCCAGTTTAGGATGAGTCCTATTTAGGGTTGCAACATCTTATCATGTAGATAAAGTCTTATTTGTTGGTGGATTGCAGGACTGTTCAAGGTTTAAGAAGGATACTGGGGATTACAGTGCAGTAGATTTGATAATTCTCTCCCACCCCTGCTCCTCAAGAATTCACTTCACTTCTCCATTGTGTAGCAAACAAGAGGCTTGGTGGGATGAACCCCACCTCTCCCCTACTTTGTCATAGAAATCCCACCTTCGTGACCACAGTGACTGAACAGGGAAATGCTAGTGCATCGCGTAGTCAGTGTGAAGCTCAGGGTTTTTACTTGAGAGCTGTGAAAAGGCCCTCTCTGTTCCACTCCCTGAATGTGAACACATAGCGCTGTGGCCCTTAAAACACTCTTTCTATCATGGGGGGTGTCGGCCCGAGAACGCAGCCAACACATAGAGGAGGGCAGATTCACTAAGCCTGCAGCTGCCTATCTTTGGAAGCTTTAGCTGAGTCTTTAAATTCCCCAAGCAATTCATGGTTTAAACCAACTTAGGCTGAGTTTTCTTAACTGTCATAAAGAATTTTGAGACAGAATCTGAGACAATAAATGTATTCTTATAAGAAGCAGACCCTAAAATGTGAGCTAGGTTGGGTGACAGGGTAAAGGTCATAAATATCAATTTACCAAGAGACCAAAAGGGCCTAATATTCCTCCCTGCTTTAGACAGGCTTCTTCCTGACGCTAAGCCCCCAAGAACATTTTCTTTAGAAAACTTGTAATTGTAAAATCCTTCTCTGCCCCTCTGAGATGTAAATCTTTGTGAAAGCCTGTTTCCAGTTTTACAACCCAGGGATGTCTTTCTCAAGGACCTCAGAGCCATTCCTTTCAAATGCAGTCATTGAAGGACTTAGAGAGCCAAACCCCCCCCCCCACCCCAAACTCTGCTTTAGGGTTAAAGCCTGACTTTGATGCAGTCCCTTGCTCCAAGTTAGAGCATCACTTCTTATCATGAAGATACAAGAAGCTTTACTTTTCTTTGGGTAAAGCCAGCTAGCAAACACAGATGGCCTATGATACTCTCCCCGCTTAGCAAGCTCTTAAAAACTCTCCCACTCTTTTTTTTTTTTTTTTTTTTTTTGGCCAGGTTGAGCTCAGACTTACTTCTAGTCTCAGAACTATTGCAATAGCATTGAATAATGTCTTTCTTATCTGTTTAGCTTTGGTGCAATTTTGGCATCAGTGACTGAAGTCAGCAAAGGCTTGTTAAATGGTCACATAAATTTTAATGAAACTGTAGACTAGTATCCTTTGGGATTCAGTGAGCAGCACTGGGGGGTTTGATAGCCATGTTTTTTAGATTATTGACTGTGTTAGCTATTTTATACATATTCTAGTAAGGTTCCACTAGGAAGCAACATACTTACTTTGAAACTAAAAACAGAGAAATAGAGAAATATGGATTTGCTAAGAGAGATCCTTTCTGCCTGAGGGCTGCATTTCAAGGTTATCTATGGTCCATTAATTTGGAGAACCAGAGATAGAAAAGCAAATTTTTCCAAACAAAACTTAGATTTGGGTGAGGTAGGTTGGTGGGAGATTTAGCAGGAGATAAGATTGCAACCTAGGAGAAAACTGACCCTTTAGGCCTTTTCCAAGCTTTTAAAGCATTATTTGGCTGACAAGAGAAATAATCATACCGGTCACAGTGCAGCCTGAGGGCAAAGGACTAGACACCTGTGTCTTCCCAACCTAAAGCCTTATTTCTAAGGCAGGAATGATGTATTTGTTAGATACTGGGAACAGAAACTAAAATGTTGTTCTACAGAAATTAAATTTCCAATCATTTGAACTTCAGATGTCTTTGTATTTGATGCTTTATCATGATATCAAAATATTATTTAATTTGTATATTCAAAGTACTATATCTAATTTTAACTCACATAATTGCAACTAAATTGTGCTGTATTAATTATATGCTATAAAACCCAGTCCATGCCCATTCCTCAATGAAGGATCTGAGTATTACAAAATTAAATGTTCTGCATATTTAATTATAAAATACCCAAGATACTTATTCAGCTATAATCTATTATGGGTGGAAAGTATATAATCTGCTTGATGATTTGCTTGATAAATGTATTTGTCTTTTTAATGAGCTTCTTTGTTAAGGTGGTGAGAATGATTAATGTGCCAGAGCACATCATCAGTAACCTTGAAAACCAAAAGTCAATATTTGGGAAAAATCCTTACACAGTGAAATGCAGTGCTTAAAACTGCAGAAATCTCCACGGGGACGCCAGCCAGTTGATTAACAGACGTGTTTGACATGTTGCTATTTAAACAGGATTAAGTATACTGGGAAAGCACGGGGAAAACGACAGGCAGGGGGAGGGGCCTCAGAAAAGCAATTATAACACAAGAACTGATAAGCTCCATTATCTCCAAACGGATTTGATAGTTCAGATTACTAATTGCCCTGTCAGTGGGCCCAGAAACTATAGCAAAACAGCTCCAATTTGCTCAAAGAAAAAAATGCTTAAAAGCAAATACACATTTCATAGCATATCCATAATTACCTTTCGTTTTAATCATTTGTTTGACCCTAAGGATTGCACTACATTTTGTGTTTTCTATGGATGAAAGCTATTTGTTCTAGGATATGATCATTGTATATCATAAGAAGTTACAGGAAATAAAATTCATAAAATATAAGGCAATGAAACAGAGTAAGAAACTCAGAATGAAAACGAAGATTGAATATTCCTTGTCAGTTGTTTTGTTGATTTCTCCTGAGCCCACAATAATTCTGTGCAGCCAAAAAATAACTGACTTGACACCACTCAGATTCATTTTTGCTAATCTCTTATTTCCTTTTCCACCTTTCCTTGCTCTCCTATTTCTAAGTTAGAATATAAACTCTTCCATAAGTAACATATTCCTATGACGATAAATGAGGACAGGATTAGAAAGAGCATAATCATATTTTTGTACAACTGATTTCCTTTACATTTACAATTTTTATTTAGACCCCAGGCAATAGAATGAGTTATAATTTCATGAATAAGATAATAATAAGAAATGTTTAAAGAAATTGCTGGATTCTTTTGAACTAAGGTACATAGGAGCTACAGGCTTATCTATTTTGTAGAGCATTTTGAGTTAAATGTGTCAAACTATTTTGCTTCGTGTTTTCAGTAGTGGCAGCTTGAATAGAGCTGGGCTGGCATAGCTTCTGCTCACATCACATCACTTGAGCATAGCATGTATTTGATAGTGTGGACTCTTGGGCCAAACTCCCTGTGTCTGAATTCTGGGTTTGCCCCTACCTTAGAAAAGGCTTATTATTCCAGGATTTCATTTGGGAGGAAGTCAAAGGAAGCAGGGGTCTGTTCTGCTATCAAAAAACAAGTGCAGGGCTTCCTAGGTGGCGCAGTGGTTAAGAATCCGCCTGCCAATGCAAGGGACATGGGTTCGATCTCTGCTCCAGGAAGATCCCACATGCCATGGAGCCACTGTGCCAGTGCGCCACAACTATTGAGCCTGCGCTTTAGAGCCTGTGAGCCCATGTGCTGCAACTACTGAAGCCCATGCGCCTAGAGCCCTGCTCTGCAACAAGAGAAGCCACAGCAATGAGGAGCCAGTGCACTGCAATGAAGAGCAGCCCCCACTTACCGCAACTAAAAGAAAGCCCACGCACAACAACAACAACAACAACAACAACAACAAAAAGAGTGCAATTTGGTGTCGGTAGTTACATAGTCTGTTTTTATCTTTTTTCAGGCATGAGAGTGGAACGGTTATGGAGCTTTCTGGTCAGATGCTGATAGTGTATGAAATAGATCATACTTGTCAGTTAGTAGCAGCTGGGTCAGCCAATAGCTGACAGCTCTTCGGGCTGCTTCTGTTTTCCGTAGATGTTGTTTGCTGTTGTGTTTTGCTTTGTTTGTTTTGGGGTTTTTGTTGGTGGTGGTGGTAGTTTTTTTTGGGTTTTTTTTGGTTTTTTTTTTTTGGTCTTTTCTTTCTCAGTACTTGCTTTGGCCAAGGGCTGATAAAGGCAGGATGCAGGACATCATTGAGTTTACTAATCAGAAAGCTGTGCAGGCAACATTTCTCTAATTAACTAGCCAGTCTTTTCTGTTATAGGATAAGGTATCATCCAGTTTGATTATGGCTACACAGTAATTTTTAGGACTCTGGAAAGGATTCATCAGCAAACTTCAATATAGGCATTTACCAGAAAACAAACAAACAAATGAAAAAGACTATTGGTCCTTATAACAGACAGAAGCTAGGAGCCTAGGTGAACAAACTCTGACTATGAAACAGCAAAAAATCCCATAGTCCATATGGATTTTTTTCAGAGAGCTGTCTTTTCTTTTCTTTTTTTTTTTAATTGACCTGACTGTGGATGGTACCATATAGAAACACCAAGAAGTGTTTGCTATAGCACACTTCCTTTCTCAGCTAGCCAAAAGGAAATCAAGGGCTAATGTGATTGTCTGTTAACAGTGCTGGTTAATCATTGTAAACGTGCTTGTTGGATTTCCAGAGAAAAATTGATGTCCATAGAAGGAATAATACTGTGGGACTACGAAATGTATCAGGAGCGTAAGAATCATGTATGGCAGCGGGAGTCATAATCTTTTATACCTTCAGCAGAGCAGCTTTTCTGAGTGAAGTTAAATAGGCCCTGCAAAGCAACAGAGTGTGACATCAAAGGATAGTCCTGCTATTTGTTTCCACTCTTCTCAAGCTATGTTTTGACTAGAGGACTATACTGATTTCCGTAGAAGCATCTTGTTGACATGGGGTCAAGGTCTACTGTTAATGAGATTGGAAGTTGGAATTAATAATGAAATAAAAAATGTAAGTACTTGCATAAGTAAAAAATGTGAAGAAGAAAATTAACGTTCTGAAGAATTTAAAGAACAGTGGTTGACTTTTTATCAGCAGGGTCAGTGGTGAAGGCTGACACCCTCAGCAATGGTTAGGTATACATCAGTAGTTATGGTCCAAAAAAAAAATCTCACAAGGGAGTTTTCTCTTTCCATAAGTGGCAGTTAAAAAGCTAGGGTGTGGAGGTAGAAAAATAAAGTTAGAGGGGAGCATACTGAGTACATTTAATGGATTACAGAGAGTATGGGATTATAATAACATAAGATTAGTATTACAGGAAAAAGAAAAAGTGCAGAAGTACTGAATAGGTGGTATTATTTCAAGCTTTTTGGCTGAAAATTGTATACTTTGAGTTTTTGTCATTGGTGGTGGTTTTTACTGAAATATATGTATACTTTATTTTATCCTTTAAACCAAGAGTCTTGGAGTAGGCTATCTACTGTTAAAGAAAAATTGCACCAGACAAGACAAGCAAAGAGTCATTGATTTCATTCTGATACTATTTCCAGTACTAGGAAAGACCACAGTCCAAGTCTGGATACTCAACTCCATGAAGACAAAGGCCTGGGGAGTTTTTAAGAGCTGAATGAGAGGGATCTTAGGTCATGTGTGTCTACTAATTGGCTTTACCCCAAGGAAAAGTTAACTTCCTGTATCTTCATGGTAAGAGGTAGTGTTACAAACTAAAGCAATGGGCTTACCAAAGTTAGGCCCCCACCCGAACATAGAGACAGCAAGATAGGGGCTGAATCTCCTTCAATGACTACATTTGAAAGGGATGGCTCCCAGGTCCTGGAGAAAGACATTTCTGGGCTGTAAAACCAGAAGGAGGCTTTTCAAAAGATTTACATCTCAGTGGGGCAGAAGGGCTTTGTTATTACTACAAGTTTTCTAAAGCAAATGATTTCAGAAAAGAAATTAAGACGACCAGGGTCAAAGAAGAAGCCTGTCTAAAATGTGGTCAAGATGAGGGGGATGTTAAGGGTCTTGGTCTCTGCCTCCGAGGATTATCCACACCTGGAGGCTACTGAAGGCTCAGCTCAAGGTCCTCCAATAGCATGGAAGTCCAATGAACAAGAGATGATGACTGTATCTTTTTAATTGGGAAACACAAACCCAAAGATCAAGGGTAGATTTTTCTTGGTGATAATAGTTAATAACGTGATAAACTCCTTTCCATAGCCGTGGAAGCATGGATCTCTCTCTCTCTCTCTGCCTTTTTCAGGTCTTACAGGAACTGTTTCTGTGATGATCTTGGAAAGGCTGCTTCTTCTGGCTTAATGATAAGACTTTGTTGGTATAAGATAAGAAGGGTTTGTATTCATATTGGCTTTCTATAGGATATTGTCTCTGATCAAATATGAGTTTCCAATGGGGCATGGGATAGCCTTTTCTAAACATATAAGGGGAGACCCTCTATCATTAATGCTTCCATAGAAAACTGGAAGTTCAGGTGTAGTGATTGCCAACTGGACTTTTTATAAAGATGAATATGAGCTTTTCCTGTGCAAACTAATATGTAATTACTACACACCCACAGCTATTAAGCACTTGAAATGTGGCTAGTGCAACTGAAGAACTGGATGTTTGTTATACTGAACTTTCATTAATTCAATTTAAATTTAAATATCCACATGTGGTTAGTGGCTATTATATTGGAGAATGCACTTCTAGAGTTCTCAGAGCTTTGCCAATTTGGGTTTTAGAATCCATGTGCACTTCTACTTTTCCCTGAAAATTCTGGATAATAAGACTTTTTTTTTTCCAGTAAAAGGGCTTACAAAATTTTTAAATAAATTTCCTAGTAAAATGTAGTTTACCAGCAAAGAAAATCTAGTACCCAAACTGAAAATAAGCAAAAAACGACCAAAGCATTCTAGAGCATATGTAATGCTTGTGTAAATGATTGCTCTTTTTGTTTTGCTACCTGGCAGGCCCAATCAAAGTCAATTAACTCAGCCATCTGAGTGGATTTAGCTCCTGGGAGCTAATAATCCAAAAATGAATTTGAATCTGTGATAAAATCGCCTGCTGGACAATGTCCAGTTTTGGGTTTTTAAATATGACCTATTAATTAACAAAATTAAATCAGAATTATCTCATGGAGTCTCTTAAAGTTCTATATAAGGTACACATAAATTTTTAAGAGGTTACAAAATAGAGGAATTTTCATTCCTCACACAAGGGAAGGAGATTGCTAGTTTCAGGTTGCTATAGTGCTAGACAGTATTAAGCGAAGGGGAAAGGAATCATAAGTATTAACATATCTCTAGAGCCTTTCATTTATCCCATAAAGTGCATTATGATAATCTCTGATTGACAACAGTGTTTAAACCTGGATATCTGGAAACAAATATTTTGTAGACAATGATCGTACCAGTAGTCATTCTTAAATATGAGAAAGTTGCTTTTAACTTGAAAAGCATATATATTAACTTGCATATACCATTGAAAAAGAATTCTCACAATAGTTTCTAAATCATTAAAATTTACAGAATACCCAAAACACCTGATTACTTTTGCTTTCCTTCCCCTCGTCCCATTTATCCTTTAAAAAATAAGATGAAAAAGCAAATCTTTGTTTTACTAATAGCCATTCAAGAAAGCCAAAAGATAGGTTAGGCACAAAAAGGAGACCTTAAGTTTAGGAAAAGACAAATTCCGAATTTGCCACAGGAGACAAGAAGTAAACATAAGGCATTAGTAAATTATTACAAACAATATTTTGAAAACATACTGCATCAAGAAACAATGATTAATAGGAAATTTTTGTTGTCTTACAAAGTCAAGAAGTTAATAGAATATTAATAAGAAGAAACCTCTGTTACATGGTCACAGGATAATTTAGCCTTTTAACAACAAAAAAATTTATTTTGTGCAGGGCGTAATTAATGCAATGATTTTTCATGAAACATAATTATTAACATCCTATTGTATACATGTATATAGATACACCAGATGTAATAATAAACACATCTCTCTTTTTGCTCCACCATCCCTGAGCTATTGTCCTTCAGTATTCCACAAGGAAAAAGCTATCTTATCCCTATTCCCACCATGTACCAGAGCATGGGAATGGGAACGAGAAAGTGAAGACAAACAGCTTCCTTTTAAAGGATGAAACCTGCAAGTTGCACACATCAATTCCATTTGCATCCCATTGGCCAGAACCTAGTCATACAGCCAGTTTCAGGTAGAAGAAAGGTTGAGAAACATACTCTCTGGCCAGGTTTCATGTGCCCTTCTAGAACTAGCAGGGGGAGTGGGAATGGGGGATGATGGTGGGATTCTACTGGGAGATAGTAATTTGCTGCATGCTGCTAAGAAGCACTGCTAAATAATTACATAATGTCTATATATCTTTATAAGTAGATGTACACACATCCACTTCACCTTTTAATGAGTGAAGGTGTTTTTTTAAAAGTAAATTTACTTCTCTTTTTTTCTCAGATAGCATGTCTTCACCTAGTTCCTTTGCTCATAACAAAAAGATTAAAATGTAGGTGCTGCCATAAAATGGTTCATATTGGGTGGGCCTAAAGATTTGTTTGGTTTTTTCCGTACGATGGCTCTAGTAGCACTTAGTTGTCTTTAATTTCATTTGAAACAATTTTGTTATATTTTATGTGACAGCTGTCATATCAGCGTGCATTTAAAAAAAGACATCAAAATTGGTGAATTTTTGTGTAGCCATTTTAATTTTGAAGATAGAAGGAAAAAAGCAACATTTTCAGCATGTTATGCTTTATAATTTCAGGAAATGTAAAAATGCAACTGAAACACACAAAAATATTTGTGCAGTGTATGGAGAAAGTGCTCTGACTGATCAGTTGTGTCAAAAGTGGTTTGCGAAGTTTCCTGCTGGAGATTTCTTGCTGGACGATGCTCCAAGGTTGATAGCAATCAAATTGAAACAATAATTGAGAACATCAACGTTATACCATGCGTGGGAGCTAGCTGACATACTCAAAATATCAAAATCAAGCGCTGAAAATCATTTGCACCAGCTTGGTTTTGAGAATTGCTTTGATATTTGGGTTCCACATAAGTTAAGCGAAAAAAACCTTCTTGACCATATTTCTGCATGCGATTCTCTACTGTAATGTAATGGAAACGTTTCATATTTAAAACAAATTGTGACAGGCAATGAAAAGTGGATACTGTACAACAATGTGGAATGGAAGAGATCGTGGGGCATAATTAATGCAATGAAGCTGATGTTGTATACATGGTGGCATTGGAAGGGAGTCCTCTGTTATGAGCTCCTTCCAGAAAACCAGAAAAATAATTCCAAGTACTGCTCTCATTTAGACCAACTGAAAGTGGCACTAGATGGAAAGCCTCCATAATTAGTCAAAAGAAAACACATAATCTTCCAGCAGGATAACGCAAGACTGCGTTTCTTTGATGACCAGGCAAAAACTGTTACAGCTTGGCTGGGAAGTTCTGATTCATCTGCCGTATTCACCAGACATTGCCCCTTCAGATTTCCATTTATTTCTGTCTTTACAAAATTCTCTTAATGGAAAAAAATTTCAATTTCCTGGAAGACTGTAAAAGGCACCTGGAACAGTTCGTTGCTCAAAAAGATAAAAACTTTTGGGAAGATGGAATTATAAAGTTGCCTGCAAAATGGCAGAAGGTAGTGGAACAAAAGGGTGAATACATTGTTCAATAAAACTCTTGGGAAAAACGAAAAATGTGTCTTTTATTTTTACTTAAAAAACTGAAGGCACTTTTTGGCCCACCCAATACATCATACGTTCTTCATACACAGTAAACGCCCAGCCATGTGCATGACTAAGGTAATTAAGGAAGGAGTGGCAAACATCCGGCCTTGGTGGGTAGCAGCTTGGCTCTCAGTGGTATCATGATGTCTCCTGCTGGGCTAAATAGACTCTGAGAAAACAAACGTGTTGGTGGGCAATGTGAGAATGCAGAGCCAGCTTGACTATTTAGTGTGCCCTTACCCAAGCCAACCGTCTGTCTAAGTACCTCTTCGGGAAAGCAGAACTCCACCTTGGGAGAAAAGCTACACATCTAGAAAGTGAATTTCCAAAAAAAAAAAGAAAATTATGGAAATATTACATTAGAAGCTATGCTATTTTTCACTGTTACTGACAAAGAGTTTCCTCCTGGAGGGAATAATTTTGCAAGGAAATCTGATAGTTGACTGGAGAAAACAAATTTCTCCTAACCATTTTTCTGTTTCTGGAGTTCTTAACAACCTTGTCACACAAGCCATTCCATATGCTTATTCTAAACTTCGCCTTTTTGAAGGCTGGCAGGAAGGTCATTGCTTCTTACTCTTATTTTTTTTTCTTTATGAAATATGTTACCAGAGAACTATCTAATGACCAAGTTCTGTATGCATATAAAACTATATAAATAACAGGTTAAAATTATGCTTGCAATTATAAGTTCCATGAGGACAGTGATTATTTTTCCTATCTTGTTCACTGTTTAGC
This sequence comes from Hippopotamus amphibius kiboko, assembly GCF_030028045.1. NCBI lineage: Eukaryota > Metazoa > Chordata > Mammalia > Artiodactyla > Hippopotamidae > Hippopotamus > Hippopotamus amphibius. The sequence continues at coordinate 185,980,840 of NC_080188.1, read as the reverse complement.
AGAGGTATTAGAATATTGCCTGGCCCATAGTATCATGAAAGTCTTGTTGAATGAATACCAGAGATTTTTAATATAAAATTCAACTCATGAGTGGATGCAATCACTCCTTCTTAGGCTGAACAATTTCTCACGGAACATACTTTTTAAGAAGACGAAGGTCATGGGAGTTGAGGTTCCGGGGTGGGATGATAAGGTGTGGGCAGAAAAGGATGGTGTCAGTACATTCATGACAAGTGAATGTACAAAGGAACGGTACCTGCTCTGTAGTGAACTGTTACAAGCTTCTCCCAGTCTGTGAAATAGGGAAAAATGATGTTGGCTTTATGTTCACATCTATGTCTGTAAGATGAATAAATCCTAGCCAGGGCCTTTAGGGTGCTGTGAAAGTCTGGATCTCTTCCATTTTCTGAACTACTAATACTACTACTATTAAAAAGGTCAACAAACTATAAACAGGGTTTAAAATGTGGTCTATTTAAAATGCTTATACGTAACAAAATAGCACATTTGGCAAACATACACATACAATACATATGCCTTATTTAAAAATAAGGACAAAGTTTACATCAAGGGTCTGTCTTAAATATGAGGCACAGGCCAAAGAGTCCCTTGGTATCTACTCAGACACTGCCGCAGACAAACTCCTAACGCCAGCTCTCCCTTCTTTCTCTCTGAAGCTTTCCCTGGTGCTCTGAGATGACTTGGGTGCACTTTCAAATTTGGACTGCTGTTTTAAAATTTGGTCTGCACTGCACCCAAATAATCTTAATGGTTAGTTTCTTTGGCTGTGTTTCCTGTTTCAGAAATCTTTGAGCACTGATAGAGATTGAACATCTGTGTCCTCCCCAAAAGTCCTATGTTGGAACATATTCCGCAATATGATGGTATTTGGAGGTAGGGCCTGTGGGAGGTGATCAGGTCACGAGGTCATGGCGCTCCCAGAGAGCTCCCTTGCCCCTTCTGTCACTTGATACACAGCCAGCAGATGGTAGTCCCCACCTGGTGTTCCCATGCTGGTACCCTGATCCTGGACTCCTAACCTCTAGAACTTGGGAAATAAGTTTCTGTTGTTTATAAGCCACTCAGCTATGGTTGTTTTTTATAGCAGCCTGAACAGACCAAGACAAGCACAGAAACAATGAGCAGTATAAAATATTCCTTCCTCTCAAAAAAAAAAAATATCCAATAAGTGAATAAATGAATGAGTCTTGGTCCCTCTCCTCTCTCTTCCCTCTTTTTTTTTTTTTTTAATTCCATGTAAATTCCCCAAAGGAAGATGCTGCCTATGGCTTGGTTTTTCAGAATGGACTTTTCCACCTAAAACTTTCCCTTTATCTCATAAATACTAAATACTCATTAATATGGCTTACTAACAGAACGACTTCAGTTTCATCATGCAAGTTGAATTTTTGAGAAAATATTTTGGTTATATTTACCTAGTTACTCAGAATGGCCCTTTAGCAAAATTAAATGATCCAAGAAATAATTTCTTCAATATAGAGGAACAGATGAAGGTTTAAAGAAAGCTTAAAACTGAAATGAAATTTTTATAAGTAGTATTTACTTATACACGAGTATACTTTATACCCATATACACACATTCAGGAAGTTATATATTATGTTCCTCACAAGGGCTCCACAAACATGATCTGGTGGCCCTGCCCCATTGTGGGAATTCAGTATGGACAGGGGAGCTCTCTTCCTAAGGCCAGTGTTACATCTTCCCTTTCCCTGCTGTTTCCTGGTGATTGGGACCACCTACCTCCCCTTTTGCATCAAAATCATTCACATTCTGGGGAATGCTTTTACTTGTTTTCATAGGGAAAACACTGGCTTTTGTTCTCATTAATCCGACCCTGGCTTAACTGCAGTTTGATTCCTTAGGATTTTTGTATGTCCCCATCTTGTCTTTAGTCTCTGAATTATGTTACATTTTCTTTTCTTATAGCTCTCATTTATAGTAAAACTGAGTCTTGCACAGCAGAAAATATATATGAGTCTCATGAGAAACCTATTTTTTCAACATACTAAAAAGCCAGTGAACACTAAAGGGGTGTATCTACTTTTTGTTTTCTTTATTGAACCTGAGAATGGTTTTTCCCCCCGCCCGTGAGAAGAACAGAAATCTGAAAAGGCTCAAGTTCAATTTAAAACCCAGGATCTAAGCAGTTTGAGTAAGTATTAAAGGGAATGAAAAAGCTTTTCCCCTTCTCTCTTGAATTTGTTTTTATTTTTATCCTAATAAAAAGGTATGATCAATCTCTCTTCTCTACCACAATAATCAAATATTGCCTCAGTCAGCAGGTGAAAAAGGGAACAGTTTTTACAAAATGGCTTTATGACCAGTTCTATAAATACCTATAGTTTATCTTCCTTGAAACTGTGTAATGTCAGACTGCCTGGCAAATGCCGGCTCGGGCCAATTTCTGGATCTACACATATGCACCTACATTCACTGTTTGTGGGGGTCTGTTACCCTGATGTTCACAAATGAACCTGAGTTACACACGTTCTCTTTACAATGCCCTGGACTATATGAGCTAATGAGAAGTAAGTGGGATGTAGGTAATACAAGGCAAACATGATTCTAGAATTCACTGTAACTTTAAGAATAAGTGGGCTTTTTTAGTTTTTTTTTTTTAAGCTTTTTATTGGAATATAATTGCTTTATACTCTTGTACTAGCTTTTGAGATACACCAAAGTGAATCAGCTGTATTTATACATATATCCCCATATCCCCTCCCTCCAGCTACTCCCTCCCGATCTCCCTGTCCTGACGCTCTAAGGCATCACCCATCTTCGAGTTGATCTCCCTTTGTTATACAGCAACTTCCCACTAGCTATCTATTTTACAGTTGGTAGTGTATATATGTCTATGCTACTCTCTCACTTAGTCCCAGCTTCCCTTTTGCCCCCCGTGCCCCCCAACCCCATGTCCTCCACTCCATTCTCTGCATCTGCATCCTTATTCTTGTCCTGTCACTGGGTTCATCAGTACCATTTTTTTATTTTATTTTTTTATTTTTTTTAGATTCCGTATATATGAGTTAGCATACAGTATTTGTTTTTCTCTTTCTGGCTTACTTCACTCTGTATGACAGACTCTAGGTCTACCCACTTCATTACATATAGCTCCATTTCATTCCTTTTTATGGCTGGGTTATATTCCATTGTATATATGTGCCACATCTTCTTTATCCATTCATCTGTTGATGGGCATTTAGGTTGCTTCCATGTCCTGGCTATTGTAAATAGTGCTGCAATGAACATTATGGTACATGTTTCTTTTTGGATTATGGTTTTCTCTGTGTATACGCCCAGTAGTGGGATTACTGGATCATATGGTAGTTCTATTAGACTAATAGAGTGTTTTGTTTGCATCTTTAGTGTACATACTAATTGATCAGGGGGGTAGGGAGGAAGGGAAGAACTTTAATGTATATTGTCTAACAAGAGAATGATAATGCCATTTGGAGCAACATGGATGGACCTAGAGATTTTCATACTAAGTCAAGTAAGCCAGACAGAAAAAGATCATATGACATCACTTACATGTGGAATCTAAAAAAAAAAGGTACAAATGAACTTATTTACAAAACAGAAACAGACTCACAGACATAGAAAACAAACTTATGGTTACCGAAGAGGAAAGGTAGAGGGGAGGGATAAATTAGAAGCTTGGGGTTAGCATATACACACTACTATATACAAAAATATCTAATCAGGGGCTTCCTAGGTGGTGCAGTGGTTAAGAATCCGCCTGCCAATGCAGGTGACGCAGGTTCGATCCCTGCTCCAGGAAGATCCCACATGCCACAGAGCAACTAAGCCTGTGTGCCACAACTATTGAGCCTGCACTTCAGAGCCCGTGAGCCACAACTATTGAGCCCATGTGCTGCAACTACTGAAGCCCATGCACCTAGAGCCCATGCTCCACAACAAGAGAAGCCACGGCAATGAGGAGCCCATGCACCACAATGAAGAGTAGCCCCCACCCACCGCAACAGAAGAAAGCCCGCGCACAGCAAAAAAGACCCAACACAGCCAATAAAATTAATTAATTAATTAATTAATTTAAAAAATATCTAATCAACAAGGACCCACTGTATAGCACAGGAAACTCTACTCAACATTCTGTAATAACCTATATGGGAAAAGAATCTGAAAAAGAAATATATATATATGTGTGTGTGTCTATGTGTGTATATATATATCTGAATCACTTTGTTGTACACCTCAAACTAACACAACACTGCAAATCAACCATACTCCAGCATAAAATTTAAAAAAATTTTTTTAATGAAAGAAAAAAGGAGAAACATGACAATATCTAGCATCTGCTTTGGATCATAATCTTGCACTGCAGCATGAGTTCCGCAGGAAGCAGTCACTGCAATGAAGATTAGAAGGAAGGTGGTGTCCTCTGCAGGGTGCCGAGAATTAACATGTGTGGGAGGGTAGAACAGAACTGGGCAGGGAGAGAAGTCAAGCTGTAATACAATCTCAGTAAAGCCTCCGTTAACCTTCCATGGGATTCTATCTTGTGTTGGGGAAAGGGAGTTGAGTTTGTTTATCCTGTTGATCAGTTGTTACGGCAAAGGGTTGCCCAAGAGTCTGGTCTTGAGCACAGAGGTTCTGTGTGGGAAACCTGAAAGGGACTGACAGCTGAGGGCTGCCTGCCATTGGTCTCTCAGAAACTGGAGAACATGTCCTTCATTCATGAAGGAGAATGGGGCAGCACAGTGTCCACTGCAGATGGACCTGCCACAGGCCATGCACCAATTATGTCAACGGTCTCCATTTAGATTCAAAATGAAAAATGTAAGAGGCAATTATGTTAGTCATTTAAATTTCACGAAGCACAAGCCAAGTTATTGTAGTCAACAATATACCTCTTATGCTAATTGCATTTTCTGCAGAATATTTTTGAATATGAAATCATTCATGTTATTTATGGAACAAGCATGTTAGAAATTAAGCAAAAGATGAATAGGATAGTAACATAACTTTCTAACAGTCTACCACCAACTGTGACAGTTCAGGAGAGACAAGATGGTAACATAAACCAGTATCCTGTAATGATGAACACCACTCGGTACCATCAGACAAAGAGTATCAGGAGTTAAAAGAGTTCAGAGTTCATTGTAAATGAACTGCTTTATACATAAAGCGCATTTGGACTGGGCTTTAAAAAAAAAAGAAGAGGATTTAGTTATTAATCATAGATATTGGCTGGAAGAGGCAAAGTAAGTTATTAAGTAAAATGAACAATTAAATGAGTTTAGAAATGACTGACTGTATATGGAAAACAAGAAAACAAATCACCATGGCCAGAGTCAAATGTGTGTGATGGGGAGAAGGAGGGTGCTATCGTGGCAAAGTTAGAAGGAAGACAACAGATATAACCCTAGCTTCCAGCTATGGGAACTTTAAGTTTTTTAGTTATAAAAAATGAAAATATAAAATGTGTCAAAACTGTCAACTTAGACTTCTATACCTTGTGAAAATATCATTCAAGAATTAAGATGCAATAAAGATGTTTTCAAATGCACAAAAACTAAGAGTATTCCTCACCAGGAGACTGTCATTACAAGGAATGTTAAGGGAGGTTCTTTGGGCTAATGAGAAATCATTCCAGAGAGCAGGCTGATCTGCTAGAGAGAACGAAATGCACTGGCCAGGATAAAATGTGGGTAAATATAAAAACTGTCTTTCCCTCTAAATTTCTTCATAAGGTTATTGACAATGAGAAACAAAAATAATATATTGTGAGTTTTACTACATGGAGAAAGAAAATAAATGGTAAGAGCACCAAGAATGGGAAGGACAATGGAATTATGAGCTATTGTAAAGTTCTTACTTTATAAATTAAATGGTGTAATGGTCATTCAGTATAGAATGTTCTCAGTTAAGAATGCATTTTCGTCTTTTGTTACTTCTTCCTTCTTTCTACCTGGAACACAAACAAGGTTGTGAGGACTGCAGCAGCCATTTTGGACCATGAGACAACCTTAAAGAAGCAAGCTATATGCCAAACATGGTGGTGCAGAAAGGAGGAAGTCTCTGATGAATTTGTCGATGTCCCTGGGCTTCCTCTATACTTTTTTTTTTTAAGTAAAGAAAACAAAAAAATTATATGGTTTATATAAGCAACTGTAGTCAGATCTCTGTACCAACAGCTAAACATAATCCATTACTTGTTACAGTATACAATACTCATGGTAATTTGCACAGTGCTAAATAACTGTGATATTTGAGAAAAAGAAAAAAAGAATGCATTTACAATCCATAACAGAGTGGTTCACAAAGTGGGGTGCCTTGACATACAACATCAGCAACACCTGAGAACTTGCCAAAAATGCAAATCCCCAGCGCTCACCTCCACCTACCAAGGGACCAGCCGCCTATATTTTAATAAGTTATCTGATCTATTCTGGCACATATTAAAGCTTCGGTGTTGGTATGAATACAGCATAGGCACTACTGTTGCCTTTTGGGGTGTTTTCATTGGTTTAAATATTTTAGAAATTTGTGTAGTAATATATATGTTCATACCAGCTTATCTGATAATTCTTTTTTCCATAAATTTACTCTAAATTGAACCTTACAAAGTGTGCTATAATGAACAGATATATGTATTGCACATAATTTAGAATATCAAATACATGGGAACTATCTATGTCTTCAAGAGAAAGGAAAATGATGAAACATGATATAGTCAAATCATTCTGCTTTTAAAATGAATGTTAGAACTCTTTGTGGACATGGAAAACTAATCAAAATATGTTATTCAATTAAAAAACAAACTGCAAAACAGTATATGTAGTGTGATTCTACTAACGCCAATATGCAACCCTGTATGGTTTGGACAATTATATTTCTGGGTTAAAAATTATAGCTACAAAACATGAGCTTACATAAGGCTAAAAGGAAAAAAAAAAAGGCAAACAATTCAGAAAAACATAACATGAAAATTCTCAGCCACGTCACCCAACTCTAAGTTTTCCTCCCCAAAAGCCAAGCATTTACCTAGAGTCACTATTTATAAATTTTAACTAGTACGTTTATATCTCTGTTTCTTGACTAATTAAGTTTAGACAATAATTACTGCATCTCTACTTTTAAAAATAATTAGCTTATTTACATTTTCCTTAAATTACATTCTTCCTTCCTCTAAATTAATAAAAGTTATATAATTGTTTCACCTCATATCAAATAACTGAAAATTTTTAATTATGGAGTTAAGTTTTTGATTCTTAACAAGTTAATTTTAGACAGTAGTCTCAAATTCCCCAACATGTAAAACAAAAATTAACAACTTAGACTAGACGCCCTTGTTCCTATTCCCCTATATAGCTCCCAATTTCTGCCAATTCTGACATTATTTTTATACTGACAAGGTTTAGAATATTTACATTTTATTCTAAAACTGTAATTAAGTTTTTATGACTATGGGTTGATTTTAAAATTTGAAAAAAATCAATAAATGGCATTTACTATTTTATGATTATGTGAATAAAATTTAATTTATAACCAAGCAATTGGATAGGATGGATATGCAGAGAAGGAAATATCACCCTATGACCCTATGACACAAAGCTTGTGCTATTTAAAGGAGAATATTTAAGAGTAATTGGATAAATCAAAGTTATGCACATTTTTAAGAGCTTCATATTTTGACCACAATTTTCTTGGAGAGCATTTTTACATTTTTCTTGGGGGTTACCATTACCTTGCCTTTTCCCTAAGAACCCACTTTTATTATATCCTTAACATGGGTATTTCTTTTAATTAAACTATTTATTACATGGAGTCAACATTCTTCCAAAGGATATCCTTGCATGAGACTCACTCCTTTCTGCTAAAGCAAGAAACATTTGCTCTAGGGGCCGACTGCATAGTTAGCTGTAAACGTAGGATTTCTTTTCCTTGTTTCTATTGTTTCTTTGATTGTAACCATTCCTCTTCTCTGATTATCATTTTTATCTAATTATTATATAAAAAATTTTTTCAGGAAGAGTTTATAAAAGATACACCTGAGACTATACAGATATGAAAATTTATATTGTCCTTATATTTGACATTATGCTGACTTCCGATAAAATTTTACTCCTACCATTTTCTCTAAGTACACTAAAAATATGTTTGCCTTGCCTTCTAAATCTAGTCTTGCTGATGGGAATTTGGGTGGCAATTTCAATTTTGTTCCTTTACAGTTAGAGTTACTAGAAGTCACATTGTGTCCAGGATAGCCTTGGGTCATCCTTATAGTCCTTGTGTAATTTTAGTAGTACCCCCTTAACTAAAAAATCGTCCAGGATTGGATTATAAATTATAGAGTGAGCCTTTTGGGAACTGTGTTTATTTTTGTATTTTTGAGGGCTCATGAAGTCTGTGTGAGTCATTTTTCTCTCTTTTTTTTTTTGGATTTGGATTTGGCAATTAAAGACCCTGCCATTTGAAGATGTATCTTTAACGCTTGAAAATGTTCTTCTAATTATTATTATTTTTATTTCTCATTCTCTACTGTCTCTTTAATTCCAACTTCTTGAATACTGGGCCTCTTCAATAGATCATATTTCTCATCTTTGCTTTTACAGTTCTATTCCTCTTTCATATTTTCTGACTCATTGCCTGTATGCTGAATGTTTTGGAAAATAGGTTGATTTTTATCTTCATGTTTTCAGTGGAACTTTAATTTTTTTTAAGACATCACATTTTAATTTTAAGGAACTTTCTCTGTCTTTTTTAAATGATAGACTTCTAGGTTTTCATTGTATTATATTTTTATATCTCTAAAGGAACACTAAGTAACTTTTTTGAAATTTTTCTTCTCTGGATTACTGCTTCCTCTCAACTTAGTCCTATTCTTTACTCATTTAGACCCTTCCATTTTTGTTCTGGTGTTCTCAAATATCTGCTGTAACTTTGGATGTCCATTCTTACTTGAAAAATGAAGACTAAACTGCCTGCCACTAGCAGCTGGCTTGGTGTTTTTCCGTTGCTGTGTGTGTAAGCTTTCTTCTCCTGGAGCCCTCACCGTCCACCTATGAGACAGCTGGCTATGAGCTCTGCCTACACAGACAAGCACTTCAACTGCTCATCTCTGCTCAGGAACAATGATCGCATCAAAAGCTCAAATGTAATCAAATGTATAAAGGGTTCTGGCATTTGTCTGGGAAAATGGCTGGCGTGTGAGTTACTCAGCACACGGAGGCAGGAAGCACTGCTAGCCAGCAAGGTTTTCTGTGGATTCTTTGATTAATCAGCCCTTTCTGGTCAGCCGTGTACTGTGCAATCCCTATCCATGCATTCTGGCTGTGTTGGCTTTCCAGGGCTCTGAAAAGAAAACAAAGCCACGTCCATTGTGTCTCTCCGAGGAGCATCTTCTGGGCCATTTCCTCCTCAGTTCTAATTATATGTCAACACCCTTCCATCTACTTTCCTTTTTCCACAGATCCAGTTATAGCTGTGACAGACTGATGACACCGCACTTCCTTCTCTTTGCTCTTGTGCCTTTAAACCCTTTTGCACTTTTCAATGACATTTCAACAGGATTTTAGGGGAGAGAAAAAGGAATGTTCCATCTTGAACTATTCCTTTTCAAAGAAGAATGGTATTAATATTTGGGGAGAGAAACTCTTTTGTAAGAAAAGAGTTTTATGGTAAAAAAAATTGTGAAATGTTGTACTGAATAAATTTAGGAGGCTGCATGGCTGTGGGTTTCTCAGCCTTTAACAAGACATTTTCAAGGTCAATTTCCAAAAACAAGATATGCTAGGGTAATTCAAACCCCCTTTTTCTTGTATGCAATGTTTATAGGGCAATATATATATATATACCTGTGTAAAGAGTGAAGATAGATTAAGAAACGAAAATGCAGCATGAGCTCTTAAAAAACAAGAAATCTCAAACTTAAGGAATGTAGAACTAACTAGTGTTGGTAAACAATAAAGAACTTCGAGAATTATGACATTTTTCACTAAATTCCAATTCAACTTAGTTTTATTAATACCTTTACTAGTTCTACCAATATGATTTTCAATCAATATTTTCCTAACTACATACAGTTATGGAAATGATTTACATTGTCTCTTTTGCTCTATAAAAAAAGGACTAAATGACATTCTAGATAAGCTCAGGCCCTTTGGGGATTGTTTTAAATAATAACCCAAACTTTGGACTTCTATTTAAACTTCCCACACTTCTTTGAGATACTGTGAAAGTAGTTTCCTTATGAGATTTTTGTTTAGATTGGAAATTCAATGAGAAAACCTGGTTGACAATATTTCCACATTTCTCGCTCCTGTTTTGCTTCTTATCTGAAAGCATTGAGGGATCAACAATAAAAAAAAAGTAGTGGAAATGGAATTTTGCTTTAACTTTTTTGAACTTTTAAAAGGTTCGACTCAACATGAAATCTGGAGAAAAGGCTGAAACTGACTTTAGCACATGTATTTCTCTCTTACTGAACCACTTGATAAAAACAAACAAAATAGCAATAAATGCACAAAGTCGTGTATTTTTAAAGTTAATAATTCCAATAAAGTGCTTAAATGAATTTAAGTGTGATAATAAAATTTTATACTCTGTGCCATCATAGTTGACTTTTGATATACATTTGTCTGAAATACTACTACTGGATTTCATTTTTTCTCATCTCTAAATGACAAACCTCCCTGTACACAAAGTTACCGGCAGCATCATTACTTTTGATGCTATAAGTTTCTCTGTGTGTAAGAATATCATTAGACAATGCATTAAACGTATTTGGCAGAAGATGTTAATTTGAGTAATTTCTTCACTCACTCCCATGCACATACACAGAAATACTCAAAAGAAAATTTTTTTAATTTCCTTACACCTCGGATATGGAAAATTTAAAAGACTGATCTGGGAAGAATTTAAAAAACAAGACAAACAGCAATATCATGAACAACATCTACCACCCAAATGAAAGCACACAGGGCAGTGCAACTCTGCTCAGACTTTGTTCACTGAGGCTAAAACACCCCACCCACCCTCCCACCTTAACCAAAAAATCTCCTCTTTCCCTAGCCTAGCTCTCTTTTTAATCATTGAATGGCGCTTTCTTGTTGTTCCTAATAGTATATTATAGTACTTTTGATTTCTTTAAGTGCTTTTATATATTTTACACTTTTTTTAAAATGTTGCACAAGCATCAGTATTCCCATATCGTCTCTCGTGTGGCAGACACAAATTTTGACGTCAGTTAAATCATCACACAGTAGTGACAAAGCCAGGCTTTGCAGAGAGGTGCCTGCACCTTCCTACTCTTTCCCTGGCTTTGGCTGCTTTGAATAACTATGGTATCTAAATTTTATTGCAGTCTTAATATGCTGACCCCCTATTTCCCCCTTTCAGTAAGCAGTCTGATTTACTGACAGTTTCCATACTTACTTTAGGGAGAAAAGTATCTTGTTTTATTCAAGTTATACTGCACAATAGTTTGGAATACAGGCTGCACAGAAAAGAACCGATTATTAAGCTCCTGTAATACCAGAGGGATATACAGTAATGCATGAAAAGACTCAAATACAACGCTGAGCACATGGTAAGAATTAAGCAAATGGTAGGTATTATCATTATTTACGTCTTATGTTTCCGCCTTTACTCCTCACAATAAACAATTAAGGTGAAAGTCTTGATCTTAAATTTGAAGAGGCTGAGACATAGCTTAAGTAACGTAGGTGAGGGTTCTCAAGTTAAAAGTCCTAGAATCTAGGCTCTAAAATTCAAGCGCCAAGCTTTTTCTTTAATGGAAAAGAATTCCATGGTATAGCAATTGTCCATGCTCTCTGTGATTAAGAATCATCTGGGGAACTTTAAAAAAATTTCACTTCCAGGCTTTAGCACAGGCATTGAGTGTGGCCAGAATGTCCACTGACACTGAAAACAGTCCGCTGTTTTTGGACCTTTGGCTTCCAGAACTGTGACGGGATAAATTTATGTTGTTCTAAGCCATTGAGTTTGTGGTAGTTTGCTATAGAAGCCCAAGGAAACTATCTACCATCTCAGGTGGAGCCTGGTCATACTAAGTGATAAATAAACGTTAGCTATTATCAGTTATCTTTAGGACACCAGGACGTAGGTGAGCCATATGTGAATAAAGGGGAAAGTCTTTCACTCAAGTCTACTTACACTGGAGTTACTTCACTCTGCCTTTCGATTCCAAAGCTGGTTCTGTTAAACAATAACACATAGTGGATTTGACATTGCATCAAGTATTATGCAAAGAGCTGAGACCACAAAGATAAATAATGTAGTCCTTGCCCTCATAGATTTCTGTGGAGAGCAGACACAAAAACATATACTCGGTATTGAAGATGTTATAGTAATTTTAACTTCAGAGACAGGCACAAGATGGTTTGAGGGAGGAGAGAAAAGACCTCTGAGTCAGCTTGAGAGGGAAAGGGAATTAGGAAGAAGATATAAAAGGAAATCTTATCAGAGCTGAGAGGAATACTTTGTCCTTCAAAAGACAGATCACAGGAATGAGTGTCAAAAGGACTCTGCTGAAGTATCTAGAAGTAAGATTTTTATATAATATTGATTTTTTTTGGTTCATACATTGCTAACTACCTGTTCTATTCTAAGAGTGTATTTAGATTATTGACTCCATTCCAAAGACCCTAATTGCAATTTTGGCTTTCGCTATGAGTTTTTGGCACTGTTCCTTCTTTTTTTTTTTATCTTCACAGTCCAAATCCCTGCAATACACCAAACATATGAATATTTATGAACTAGATTAATGGCTTTCTTGATAAGGGTCACAAACACATTTCCCGGTACAAGCTGAATCCATCCATTCATTCCAAAATATGCATTGAGCCCTACTATGTTTTAGCCACCATTACCTCAGAATATAAGGATTTTTATTATACATTGTAAGGACTAAATAAAGATACCTATTTTTCTTAGGTGAGACTATTAAATAAATATTTCATTCTCTGACTAAGATTATGGAAACTAGAATATTAGGTAAATTTACATAACTAATTATAGAATATTGCACATAAAGACATTTGAAATCTAGTGCCCTGGGTTTCTTACTTTTAACACAAGAGACTTAGGTTAGACAGAAAATAGTAGGGAGATCCTAGAAATGAGAAAGATAAAAAATGTGCTACCAGAAAATCATATAGCTAATTTTTAAGAGCTGCAGAGACACCTGGATGTCTAATATATGATAGGGAGGCATTAGAGAAGTTCGTTTCCAAATCACCCTGCTAGTCCTGGGATTCTCTCTGAAATAATAAAGTCCAGGACCAAATAAACTAAATGGTTAAATTAACTGGAAAAGACTCATGACCTTACAATGCAAAAGATATGGTCCATATTTTACAAGAAAAATACTCCAAGAAGTAAAAGAAAAGTTCTTTGCATGTTTCCCACAGATATGGCAACTCTCTGCAGATGCTTCATCATTTACTCACACAAAGAAGAACTGGCACCAATGACAAGTCAAAATCTCAATCAGTAGATGAGAAGATGAACATTAACCCAACCGAGAAGAGCCCAATCAATAAAAGGCATGGACTAACAAAAATCTGATTCCTACCTGCAAACTTACAAGAGAATTAATTCCAAGAAGATCAAATATTTAAATACAAAGTATTTAGGTAGAAAAATGCTAGAGGATAGTACAGGTGAATTTAAAGAAGTCTTTAGATTGGGTGAATTTTCTATATTTTTATAGTAATAATTATTTAATAAATATGTATATATTTACACATACACAGTTTCAGAATAACAATCAAACATTATTTCCTGCAACACGATTACTGAAAACGGTTTACGATTTTTGCAGCAGTTCCATTGCCATTAGAGAACTACCCCACTAGGGGCATACAAATTACTCTGCTTTTATGTTATTGAAGTCATTCCTTTCTGTTTGGTTAACCAGTCAGCTTGATACACAGTTAAATTCTTTTTCTCTTTCTTCTGTTTTTAAAACTAGGAATCATAAATGCATTAAGCTACATAAACATTTAAAATTTACTTATTTTTCAGACGTCCAAATCTATTTTAAAAATCACTCGTACTTGTTATTTATCAGAGAAAAAAATTAACTTAAAGCCAGAATGAAATACCATTGCATGCCCACCAGGATGGCCCAAGTAAAAAAGCCTGATGCTAACTGTTCAGATAGAGACCAATTAGAACTCTCAGACATTGCCAGTGAGAGTGTAGATTTGTGACGCTACTGTGGAAAACTCTTTGATGTAATCCTATATATTTGATCAAACACATATCCTTGGACCCAACAGTGGGGTTGATTTGGGTATATATTTCATTTGATGCATATACCCAACAGTGAGGTGTGCAAGAGTGTACCAAAAGACATGCATAAAGAATTATTATAGCAGTGTTATTTTTAATAGTTCCAAACTAGAAACATAAAGTTAATTAATAGCAATATGTATAAATGTTTTATAAGTTTCAAACTAATAGTACGTAGCAATGAAAATGAATGAAAGATAACTTCATGTAATAGCATGAACACATTTCATAAATAGGATTATTGACCAAAAAATATCAGACACAAATAAGTGTATATTATTATATTTGATTGATTTACGTAAAGTTCAAAACAGGGGCGAAGGGAGGCATTGTGTTTAGGAAGAAGGATAAGGGGGGTGGGTGTTGCTGCTTACAGTCTATTTCTTGACCATTGGTTACTCAGATGCGTTCAGTTTCTGATAATTTATTGAATGCACACTTATGATTTGTGAACTATATTTACATATTATATTAAACTTCCATGCCAAGGCTTAAGAGAAACTTCCTTAATGAGAAAATATTACAGGGAATAAGATAGTTAGGAAAAATTACTGTTATGTACTGAATCTTGCCTCAACCTCAATTGATATGTTGAAGTTCTAACCCTGGGACTCCACTTGAAGATCGTGCTTTTAAAGAGGTAATTAAGGTCAAATGAGATATAAGGTAGGGTTCTAATCCAATATGACTGTTGCTCTTAAAAAAAAAAAAAGAGGCAGAGATATCAGGAATGCGTGTGCACAGAGGAAAGGCCACGTGAGGACACAGGGAGAAGTTGTGGGAACCAAGAAAGGAGCCTTCAGGAGAAATCAAACCTGCCAATATCTTCCTCTTGGACTTTCAGCCTCCAGAATAGTGAGAAAATAAATTTCTATTGTTTAAGTCACCCAGTCTGTGGTATTTTGTTATGGCAGCCTTGGGAAACTCGTTCAATGACCAAAGGAAAAAATATCAGTCTGCTGTAAAAAGCATACATATTCCTAATATTTTAGGTAGATAGACCAATAGATAGATAGATAGACAGACAGACAGGTAGATGAGAGAGACAGTATACATATATATGTATGTAAAATAATAACTGAAATAGACAATATTAGCTAAGGATATTATTCCTAAGAGAAGAAACTATAGTTGATGATGGTAATAATAAAATAAACACAACCAAACAACCTGAAAAAAGCACTTAACTGTATGTCAGGCACTGTTTCAAGCTATAAACAAAAGAGTTTACACCTCGAATCTCACAAGATCTCTATACAGCACATATTGTTTTCATCCCTATTTTATGGGTGAAAAAGCTGAGACGCAGAGGAGTTAACCAAGGCTCCACATCTATTGCGTGGGGAATTCCAGCTGAGGCAGCCCATCTCCAAAGCCCATGCTGCTGCCCAGTTGTGTTACACTACGTGAATAAGGACAAACAATGAAATGCCATTTTCCACCCATCATCTCTCCAGAGATTAAAACACACAGATAATGCCCAGAGTTGGCAGTGTAACGCACTTTCAGCAGGAATATAAACTGATCTGAGCTTTCAGAGGGCACTTTAACAATTTATACCGAGTTCTTTTTCTAATCACATAGATGAGAAGCAATGTAAGGACAGAATATTTGTCACAATGTTATTAACAACAACAAAAACATGATGCAATGTAAATATTCATCAAAAGAGGTTTGGTAAGATAAATTATGATGTGTACAGAGAATCCTTTATATTTATGAAACATGGTAAAATTGATCTGTATTTATTGACAAGAAAAGGTATTCCTGACTTACTGTTCTTGTAGTACTTGCTTATTATTTTTCTTCTAGTGTAGGCATTGTACCTTCTTTCTTTTTTTCTTTTTACAAAATCACTAAGGAAGCTTTAAAATAAACAAAAATTGGGTTTGCCTCAGAATGTAATTAGTTATTCATTCATTCATTCATACATTCAAGAAATGTATACAGAATCCTCACTTTGTGCAAACCCTTTTCTAGGTTTTGAGGACAAAGCATTGAGAAAAGAATTCCCTCATGGAACTTTCATCACCAAAGATATTCAAAAAGTATTTGAATTACAATTTGGAACAGGTGGTTCTTTATGTCGAGTAAATTTATTATTAGTGATTGTGCAAAAAAAGATCTTTGAAATTCTTTCCATCCCTAAGTGTCTCTAAATCTGTGATTTAAAGAAGGACATAATTTCAAGTGTTAAATGTTCTTTTTCTGCTCCTTGAACTTCCCAGGGCAATTTATTTATCAAGAAAAGAAATTGAGCTATGGTTTAACTATGGAGTTACAGCTTAAAAATGTATTTTTAAGATGATCAAAGCTTGATAACTATCTTAGCCATTAAAATGATAGATATGTAACCATGAGTATGTAAATATATATATATATATGATATTCTTGTTTTCCAAAGTGAGCCAGAGGGAGAAAATTGCTAGGTAATAAGAGAAATAAGTCCTGGGACATAATTTTGAAGCCATTCATCTTTTAGAGAGGACTAAGTAAATCTTAGTTTAGAATTATAATAAATAATAGGGTAGTTAATCAGTATTCAAAAGGTTCTTTGGCATTAATTTATTACCTTAACCTTAGTTCCTACTTCTTTCATCTATTTTCTTTTCCCTTTTTAAAGCTTTGATTTCTTAATGGAAGAACAAGTCTGACTGCTTCTTAATAGGTTAAATAATAGCCAATTTTCTGAGTTCCTTAAAACCTTTTAATATTGTTTTAACAGATGCATTTCAATTAACATACTGATACCTCAATATAATAATATTTTCATGGCCATTACTCACCACTGTTTTGACTAAGATATAAAGATGGATTTTTTTTCCTCTCTAATTTTCATCCATTCAGTCATCTATTCAAAAACATTTATTGAATGCCTTCCATGTGCCAAGTAGTTCTCTGGGTATCAGACATGAATAAAAGAAACACAGTATCTGCCATCACAGAGCTTTTGTTCTAACGGGAGAAACACATAGTGAATTCTGTTTGATATATTTTTAACAATCTAGATATAATAATTTATATTGACTGATCATCCACTATGACCACTTAAATTCATTATTTCAAAATTTCTCACAGAACTTTGAGACCGGTGTTATTGGGATAAGGCCCCTTGGCCCTCAAAGGCTAAGTGATCCAAATACCACTGGCAGAATTGGTAATAAAATCCAGCTTGTCACACTCCAAATCTCATATACTTTCCACTATGCTATCCTGTCTTTTGTTTTAAAAACTAACTAAATATTACCTGAAATGTTCCTTTTTAAATATGATGTTTTCTTAGCTCAGGCTGCCATAACAAAATACCATAGACTGGGTGGTTTAAATGGTATAAATTTATTTCTCAAAATTCTCCAAGATCAGGTTGCCAGCATGGTGGGGTTCTGATGGGGTCTCTCTTCCTGGTTGTAGAAAGCAGCCTTTTTGCTGGGTATCTCACACGGCAAAGATGGAGAGAAAGCTGCAGTCTCTTCCTCTTCTTTCAAACACACCAATCCCATTACAGCAGTTCCATCCTCAAGACTTCATCTATATCTAACCACCTTCCAAAGGCTCTACCTCCAAACACATCACCTTGGATGTTAGGGCTTCAACATATGAATTTTGAGAGGACACAAATGCACAGTCAATAATAAATGCTACTCCTAGACATACCGTAACAAAAAAGAAAGACTACCACCATTGCTTTTTCATTCTAAAAAACACGAATCATACTCATTTTAGAAAAACACAGACACTGAGAATTAAAATTGCATACAATTTCATGTCCCAGATATAGCTATTAATAATATTTTGGAAGATTAGATAAATAGATGATAGAGATAGATAGATGATAGATAGATTTATTAAAATAAATTGACTCACACAATTATGGAGGCTGAGAATTCCAAGATCTGCAGTTGGCAAGCCTCAGGCCCAGGAGAACTAGTAGTTTCAGTTTGAGTCCAGAGGCCTGATGACCAGGAGAGCTGATGATGTAAGTTCAAGTCTGAACATCAGCAGCCTGGTGACCCAAAAAGAACCAATAATTTGGCTTGAGTCTGAAGGCAAGAAAAGACCCACATCTCAGCTTAAAGCTGTTGGGCAGAGGAGAGATCACCCTTTTTGTTCTATTAAGGCCTTCAACCAATTTAATGAGGGCTGCCCACAATAGGGAGGACAATCTGCTTTACTCAGTTTACGGATTCAAATGGTAACCTCATCCAGAAACATCCTCACAGAAACACCCAGGATAATTTGTGACCAAATATCTGGGCATCTTGTGGCCCAGCCAAGCTGACACAGAACCACCACAGTAGCTTTTCTTAGTTTATGACTTAAGTGAAAAGATCAAGGCTCTTTTTTTTAATCAAATAGTTACTGTGAATCTTGGCACTGTGAGGGCAGAAGCTAGATTTCAGGAGCTTAGAGTTGATCACGAGGCCAAGGAAATGGAGACTGTAGGAAGTTTGTCAGTAAAAGAGGAGAGAGAAACAGGTGGTAACCAGAGAAGACTGTGGGGTCAAGGAAAGATGAGGTTATGCTTAGCTGTTTTGTTTTTTGTTTGTTTGTTTGTTTTACAATGGAAGAAGTCCTATATGCTTAAATGCTGATGGGGCGTGTCAAGTAAAAATAGAAATAAGTTGAATATTTGGGGTGGAAAGGATAATACATGTAATGAAGATTTTGATCAATGTAAAAGGGAATGGGATTCATCTCAATGGGGAAGGAATTTGCCTGAAGTAGAAAAGTGAACACCCATCTCATGTTACCGAGATGGAAAGAGTAAAGATAATACATAAGTGGGCACAACAGTATACTTGGTGTTTGGAGACGGAGGCAATTTCTATTCAGTGGTTTTGGCTCTGAAAACAAAGATGTGGAGTCATGTGCTGAAAATAAATTCCCCATAGCTCACCAGGATTGTAAGTAGCAGAGCCAGACACTTTATTCAACATTGATGATATGGTAATTGAAATCCTGAGATCATAGTTAATGTCTGTATTTAAAAATTTTAAATAAACTACAGAACATTATGTCAAGAGATATTATAAAACTACTCTAATGAATGAAGGAGAGCTATAATAGTTGTGTTGGAGAGACTTTGATGATATACAGCTAAGTGAGAAGAGAGAGCTGTACAGGCCTATTTAATGTGATGTTTAATTTTTAATTAAGCAAACAATGGCCAAAAATGATGTATGTGCAGGCACGTGTGTGTGTGTGTGTGTACGTGTGTCCACTATACTATATACACTATGTAGTGTATATATATATATATATATATATATATATATATATTTGACTGGAGAAAGGGAACGTAGGAAAAAGAAATATACATAAGGTTGTTAACAATGGTCTCCTTGCAGAAAAGAGTTGGGGGAGGGAAGAAACTGGAATGATGGAGGATTGGGGGCTGAAAGAGAATTGGAGAAAACAAAAAGTGCTTTAAGGGGAAAATATGTGATAGTAAGCCACTTCTGCTAAATCATTCACGCTCTTACAGAAGCTTACAGGTATGTTACAGGCACAGCACAAATTCGCTGTGATATTTTCTTTCTAACACATATTTCAGTGTTTTGTCTATTCTGTAGTGGAAATGTGGTATTCTTCATATAATGCGAAAATTATCTATCAGCCCATTCCATTGTGGAAAAGACAAATGCTTGTTCTTAGTATGTGAAGATGTAACACTTCTGGTACTATTAATAGTTATAGTATTGGTCTGTTGATTTACGAGGGTTTTCTGGTTTCTTGAGAACAATCATAATAATTGATAATTCTATTTGCTACTTCCCTCTTTTTATTTCTATTTCTTCTCTTATTGTAATGGTTAGAACATGCAACACCACCACTGAGTGATATTGAAGCTAGCAGTCCTGCTTAGCTCACCCAACTTGAATGGGGAAGGCTTTAGGAGCACATAATTGTTCAAAGTTGGTTGGAGATAAATCTCTTTATCATGTTAAGGAAGTGGTCTTTTATTTATACTGGAAAGTGTTATGCAGGATAAATGTACTGTAACAATGATCAGATTTTTTGCTTTGGTCTATCAACGTATTAGCAGGTTTTCAAATATTAAATGATTGCAGCATTTCCAGAACAAACACACATTGCCTTGGATTATGTTTTTAAATGTACTGCTGAACTGTTCTTATTTTTATTTTAGGATTTATGCAAAAGTGAGATTGACTAATTCATTACAACCTTTGGCATGTTAAAAATACCAGTGTTTGTGGTTTACTCTATACAAAGGAAAGCAAATAGATTGCATAATCCGTCTCTGAATTGCCTGATCTCCTAAATAAACTGGATGAACTGATCCATCGTTTTGCTCACATGAATGCATGACTCTGTGGAGTTGTTAGTAACCTTTGACATCGTTGTATTTTCCTTGACATTTCATTAATGTGATGCAGATTAATGCTACTGTTTTTATGTTCAATAGACATCATTCCTTAAAGCAATAAAATGCAGGAGAGGGAGTATTTTAATATTTCTAAGTCATTTAAATGTTTTCAACTTCCCACAGAGATTAAGAGAACAAAAATAACAAGAAAAAATATTTTAGGAGTTCAATACAGTGGGAAGGGTATAAACTGTAGAATGAGTAAATGAATCAATGGTCAAATAGTCCTGGTAAAGAGCAAACAGAGGTAATGAGACAGAGATACAGATTTCAGATTATTGTTTTTATGTCAGATCAATCAAAATGTGTTATTTTGAAAGTTTCCCATTTATAATTCTGTTATGAGCATAAGTTTGAAGTACAAAATTTGTAGGGGCTCTCTTTATGGAGAACAGAGATTATGTAAAGCAGTTTTGGTCTAAAGGTATAATATTCAGCAATATATTGTAAGACAAAATTACATCATAATCTTTAATAAAAACATGAAATTCTAAGCTTTTGTTTTCAGACTGAGTGTGAATATCAACACAGGACTGTGACTGGGACAGTACATTCAAGAAGGTAGAATACACCACAGGAGCTTAACTTAAAAAAAAAAAAAAAGAAGAAGAAGAAGGTAGAATACAATCTATTCAATCTAGGCCCCATGAAGTATCAGACCCTACTCATCTGAAATGGAGTTTTCTAATAAAATTGATTTTCTAGTAGCCTTTTGCATATAACTTCAGATTCTTCTATGCAAAGAAGCCAGATACATTAAGCAGACACATGCAAAATTTCAAGTTAAAAAAATAAAGGAATTGTTTTCTGTTGAAGTTGATGTTAATTTAAAGATATATTTAAATTACTTGCCTTCATTAATTTATTTCTAATGCTTACCTGAGGCTAATGAAGAGGACTCAGATTTGAGTGGTCTCCTCTTATTAAAGTTTTTTTTCCATTCATTCCCACGGTTGAAATATCCATATAATTGACTCCCAATTTTTTATCTCACAATCTCACTTTTTCCCCTGCTCTTTACCCATACTATACCCAACTATCATTTTTTAAAAAAATCTTCACTCGAATGTCTCATATTTATATCAGATGTAAGAAGTCCAAAATATAACTTCAGTCCCATTCGTTACTCTAAACATGTGATTCTTCTGATAAGTAACACTAAATTTTATTCCCCGGTCTTCCTCACTTCTTTCCATATTTAATATATCATGAAGACACTTTGATTCTGCCTCTAAATGTTTCTCTAATAGTCTCACAATTCTCTATCTGCACACTCTTTAATCCAAATTACTATCAGCTCTTACTTGGACTAATGCAATATCACCCTTACTGGCCTCCAAAATTTTACCCTTAACCACCTATATCTATTTCATGAACAAATAAAATTTAGTACAATCTTTTAAAGAATCTATAAAACAACAAAACTAAATTGCAACCTGTTACTTACCTGCTTACAAATCTTTGTCATCATCCTAATACACTTTGAATGCATTCAAACTTCCTTAAATGCCTACAATGTTCTGCAAGATATGGGCTCTATTTTTCCCCCTTCTTTTTACTTCTTACACTGACTTTCCAAGTGACTGAGCTCCATTCACATGGGCATTGCCTTCTGCACTGTGAACAAGCCCAGCTCTTCCTCTCAAGGATGTGACCCCAGTCATCCCTCTGGCTTCTCTCTCAGCTGCTCCTTTCCATCCTTCGGGCAGCAGCTTACATATTGCCTTCTCAAAGAGGCCACTCACCCATCAGCTCCTCTCAAAAGCATGCCCATTCTCTGTTATGTTCTGGTTTCTGTATCATGGCAATTATGTTTGTTGCTTACAGTTTACTTATCATAATTTATAATTACAGATTTATATATTTACTTATGTGTTTCACGCAGTTTGTTCAATATAATCAAACCAAAATCTAGAACAAATGGGGGTAGGGGAAAATCTCAGTTTTGGAAATATAATAAAACTAAATATACCTTTGTATATGTAATCTTTAGTCTGTGGGTGTAATTTTGCTTGTAAATGCTTTAAAATTATAAGTAAAAATAGTAAAAAAGTTATATGTAACATAATTATTTATAACTGTAAATTTCTCCTTTGCAAAAAAATCTTATTGTTTCAAACATATATTATCATGTTTTATAGAAATTAAGCACAAGATAAAATGAGTTCTAGCATTGCAATAAATTTCCATATTAATGTCTTGTTGCCTAATAGAATGAAAAAGAAAATTGATGTTTGACTAACATAAAATACAATTATAAATATTTCTCTTTTTGTGTGACTGAATTTTATCTTAATTAGTTCTATCCTGTTAGGCACATGGAATATGTCTATTTTCCTGTTCAGAAGAAATTAAAATATTTCTCAGATTCCTTATTTTATTTTATCTTATCTGCAATTTTGTTTAAATAAATTACATCTCACAGAAGTGCAAATAAAATATAACATATTTCAGTCATATGATTTCTAAAGATTTCTCCATTTTTTTTAGAATAAATTACTAGTATTCAAGTAAAGCTTTATTGACAAATAGCATAAAGATAAAAAAGTGACTATATCTGAAGTGTTCAGCACCATGAATTTTCACAAAGTAAAATTTACAAAGCAAGAAATTTTGAAAAATAACACATCATCAGCAGATAGGAAGCTTCATCATATATACTTCCAGTCTCCTTCCAAAGATAAACATTAATTTTACTCACATATTACCATTAATTAGTTTTATCTGATTTTGAAATTTATATACATGGAATTATGCAGGATGACCTATTCTGCATGTTGGTACTTTCTTAGTATTATGTTTGTGAGATTTACCCATATTTCATGCAGCTTTAATATGTTAGTTTTCATTGCTGCTGAATATTATACTGTATAAAATACCACAAATTATTTATGCATTCTATAGCTGATGGACGTGGAGTATTTCCATCTTTTGTCTCTGATAAATAGTGGAGCTATGAATCTTGTTGTATATCACTTCTGATGTGTGTAAGTTAGCATTTCTATTGGCTATACACATAGAAGTGGAATTGTAGGCTCAAAGGTACACAAGTGTTCATTTCTAAAAGATACTGACAGTTTTCAAAATGGGATGTGTCTGTTTACATTGTGATTATCCGTACATTAATCTGCATCACATTAATGAAATGTCAAGGAAAACATAGCAATGTCAAAGGTTACCAACAACTCCAGAGTAATGAATTCATATGGGCAAAACGATGGATCAGTTCATCCAGTTTACTTAGGAGATCAGGCAATTCAGAAAATGATTATGCAATCTATTTGCTTTCCTTTGTGTAGAGTAAATCACAAACACTGATTTTTTAATATGCCAAAGGTTGTAATGAACTAGTCAATCTCATTTTCACATAAATCCTAAATCAAATATAAATAAGAACAGTTCAGCAGTACATTAAAAATATAATCCAAGATAATGCATTTTGTTCTGGAAATCTTGCAATTATTTAATATTCAGAAACCTGCTAATATGTTCATAGACCAAATTAAAAAATATGATAATGGTTAAAATACAACTTTCATACCAGGTAACTCTTTCTACGAGAAACAGAAGACTACTTCCTTAACATGTTAAAGAGATTTATCTCAAATCAACATCCAAGCAAACAATTATGTGCTCCTAAAGCCTTCCCATTCAAGTTGGGCGAGCTAAGGACTGCTATCCTCACTGTTAACTTAGTGGTGGTGTTGCATGTTCTAAACATTATGCATCTCAAAGTATACTTAAAACTCAAAATAAAGACAATAAAAGGTCATACGTCCACCTTAAGGGAAACATACTAAGCCTTTCCCCAGAAGTGAATGTAAGGGCATTGGTAATGTCTCTGTTCTTGATACTCTGTAACTTAAATACTATGATGTAAAGTTTACAATGATAAACACTATGATACAAAGTTAAAACATCTTATGTTATATAGTAAAGGGATAAGAGTGGAAAGAAAACAAAGATATTTGCTTCATGTGCGCGTGCACACACACACACACACACACACACACACACACACATTCATAATAAAATAAGAAAGAAACACTCCTGGCAATTATAGTCCTTGTTTTTGAAACTGGTCATGGGGTCAAGCTGATATTTACAACAACCTTCTTCCACTAAGTATTCTGTTTTCCCTTTGCCATCAACAAGGACCTCAGCTGGTTGTAGTTCTTCCCATGTATTTTCTGGTTATCTTTGCATAATCAATTTCTGATTTAATTCTTCTGTAGTCAGAGAATACATTGAAGGATTTCAAGCATTTGAAATTTCTCAAGTCTCGTTTTATAGTCCAGCAAATGGTCAATTATAGTAAACGTTCCATGGACACTTGGAAAGAATGCACATTCTGTCATCGTTAGGTGTGGTGTTCTATACATGTTAATTCAGTCAGGTGTGTTAATTGCATAGTTCTGACTTTGTCTGTATATTTATTTTTCTCTGTTGTTCTCATTTGCAGAGAGAGGTGGGTTAAACGTCTCTCATACTGTTTATAGGTTTGTCTAATTTTTCCTTCACATTTGGTTTTTGCTTTATATATACTGAAACTATAGTAGTAGGTACATGTGAATTTAGAATCATTATTTCTTCTGGTAGGAATGTTCCCCTTTATCTGTTACAAGAAAGAACGTTCTTTCAAAAAGTCTACTTTCTCTTATGTACATTAATTTTTGATTTTTGTTGGTTTTGCATTGTGTCTTTTTTCTGTCCTTTCAATTTCAATCTTTATGTATCCTTGTATTTAAAATGATTTTTCTTGTAAGTAGCATATACTTAAGCTTAATATAGCCAACATTAACTAGATTACTTTTCTATTAACATTTAATGTAATCACTGATCTATATGGGTTTACAACTAAATTTTGCTCTTTTTTTCCAACTATTTTTCTCTCCCTTTTCTTTCATTATTTGGTTTCTTTATAATTAATTAAGAATTTTTATTATTCCATTTCTTCTATCATTTATGTTGTTAGCTATACATTCATTTTACTATTCTTTAATTGGCTACTATCTTGGAGATATTGACACTAATGTTAAATTTTAAATCATTCCTTTTTTTTCTGTGCTAGCCCTATTATTTCATCATGTTTATTGAACTATAGGAATATCTCAGCACACATTTTCTGTAAATACTGCAACAAGGGAACTGCTATCAGATAATTAGAGTTCATTCTTTGACTTCTGTGACCAAATTTGAGTCTTTTTCCCTTGCTAAGAATGCATGCATGTCCACACAATAAGGTCAAATTGATAATTAACAAATGCTTTAAAATAACGTTTAGATAACAGATCATGACTTTCCCATACCTTAATAATAGTTCAATATTATCACTTTTATTTTGTAGAGTAAGGGTGAAATGTAACATGGGAATATGCAAAATAAAACTGTTACATGCTTATCAACACAGCATAAGTACTGTCATATGCATTATCCCATCCTATACAATACTTTCATTCAGAAGGGCATTCTGCCGTGATGAATAAGCAATCCTCTGTAATAAAACAATGAAAACTTCTAGTTTAAAATTTTACTCTTTTTTTTCAATCAGTTGATTATACTGGCTTTCATGTAAACACCCATGTTTATGACCTCTCTATTGGCTTAGTTTCATGAACTTACTGAGCTAATCTAGTATCTTTTCTCAACAGAGCAGCTTAAGTGATCTTTTCAATGGAACAAATCATGTTTCTTCATTTATTTGCTTTAAGAACTTCAAGGATTTCCAACTGACTGTCCTCTACGTATCATCCTTTTGGCAAAGATTTCTTTACTTCATCTTTCACATGCTGTTTCCCTCTTCTTTTCCTAGATGCCTCCCTCTCTTCCTTCTAGACTCTTCGCTGTTACCTTTTCCCTGATTACAAATATAATTATTTCCCATCCTGTCACTCTTTATTCCACAATCCTGAACTGCTATTCCCAGCATTTTACAAAATGTACAAATATATACTGATTTCTAATTTTCTTGTTTGCCTATCATGTATATTAAGCTGCTAACTCTTGTGAATGCAGGTACTAAATCTGCTTTGTTCACATATAGCACCAGCCCTATAGAGGGACTCATATTATTTTGGAGCTCTATGAAAAAGTCAGGCCTGGAGATTATGTTAGACCTTTAGACCAACCCATCCTTACAATACCTAAAACAATGCGACTGGGGGATCTTGTTTCAGATAATGCAATGTCAAATGAATACAGAGGGCTGAGGATCATTTTAGCTCTATTCTTTGTAGGTAAGACCTGATAAGGTTAAAATTATATGTGTTATCAATAAATGTTTCATAAAAAAGTCATTCTAATTTTATCCTGATAAGTAAATATGTATAAACTGCTATTTAGAATAGCTATTTAAAATAGCTATTTAGAATACCTCAAAAATTTTCAGAAAAAAACATTGATCATTTATCTTTCAAAGTATTGTTCAATTAACTAATGGCTAACATTCTTATAAAAACATTTTGGTGTACCACCCAACGCATTACCTATTTGCTAGCTATATAAGTTAGGATAAAGTTCAATTACGAAATGTCCAAATAAGGGACCTAAATAGTCTAGCACTTTCTTTCTTCTTTCTTACATAAGTCTGGAGGCAGCTTCAAGGTCACTAGGCACCCTCTGCTCCACTATCTTCAAGGTCACCTATGATCCAAGTTGGATGTCAGGACTTGAGAATTCCTAAAAGGAAAAGAACAGAAAGGAGAATGAATAGACCTATCTCCCAAATAAAGTCTTAAGGAGCTTTCATTGAAACTCTACCCAATAATTTCTTACATTTCAATGTAAACTCCTGATATAAGGAATACCGGCAAATGTAATCCTCTAGCTAGAAATTTTGCCACCTTAAAAACAAACAAACAAACAAAAAACTAGGGTTCTAATAAAAACTAAGAAGGGAAAATAACCTTGTGTACATAAGTCCTAATGATTTTGAATGATATCACTACCTTGAGAGTATTTATATAGGAGTTATATATATATAATATATGTGTGTGTATATATATATATATAAAATACTATACCTGTGGCAAAATAGGAATATTTCCTGAGCTGAAAGATAATGCTTTCTTAAAGGAAATCCATTGTGGTTTACTTTTAAAATTTATTACCCGAATTATTGTAATTTAGCATAATTTTGAAGTTACATGTGAAATATTTTAAACAATGAATTATTTACTTGTTTAAGAATCTTACTTTAAAACACCTAAGTGAACTGAAAAGTTGTGTTTTGTGTCTGCAAATAATTTTATTTATGATTTTATTTTTGTTCATTATTGTATATTTAAAACTCATTTTTCTAATAACTATACTATTAAGCTTATTTTACTCTTACTTTGATATGATGGGATTCTGTCTAATGGTGCTAGAAAAAATATTTACATTTCAAATAATTTCTCCATTTAGCAATGTTTAAGGATCCAACACTTCATGTCTGTTTTAGAAGATCATTATAATAGGCTCAGTAATGTACACACTTAGGGTAGATTTTTGGCATCTCTGGGTACCAAGTAGTACATTTATTTAACTTCTCAGCAGTTCATTGGCATTTTGGTGAAAAGAGGTGATGGAGGTTATTTAATTAACCTCAAATATTTCACTGGCATAAGAAACTGAATCATCTGCCAGAATCATTAGCAATTTATAAGCTGAGTTCAGTAGCCAATGGTCATAAATTCAATCACGTGTAACCTTTCCAGTAAGTGACACCAGTAAATTGAAATTTATTATGGGGGAAATCACAGACGTTGACATTCACACTAAATATCTAGAGCATTAACATTCTGCTTGCCAGAACCCTAGATATTACTTCGTAGTTAATATACAGAATTTTAAGATGTAGAAATGATAGATGAGAACTGAGTAGTTCTTCTGAGCGTTATCAAGAAATATGAGAGGTTCAATATTTGATAATGCTTCATTTTCTTCAATAGGACAAAACTCACACTGTGGGACCCAGAATGATAACTGTGATTACTAAAAAGTAAGTGTCATAAAACATTGGCGAGCACATTTGGTTTGGTGTATAGATAGGGTGGTGGTGACGCGTACCTGGCAAGTTTCCATTAGGTACTCATGACAGATAACCTGAGAAAGCAATCAGATTTCATTTTCTGCATCTTTAGTGGTAATGGGAGGTTATCCTTATATAGCATAGAATGTAATTGACTTTAAAAACTTGATTAAGTTATCAATAGCATGGTATAAATATAGCCTGAATGATTTTAAATTGAGTACATTTCTTTCATAGTTTGGGGAATTGTGAGAAGTGAAGAAGAAGAATAACCAAATGTTCACATCTATAAGATTTTCAGGGAATGCAGTATCAGTTATTTGATGCAAACACTAATATAATCATTTCCATTTGTTAAATTCAGTAGACTGCCAGAATTCGTCATTGAGTGTAACCCTTCCAATAAATGACACACGCTAATCATGATTTACAAAGTGAGAACAGGCTATTTTGACAATTATGTTTAAGCATATTTTCCAAACTTCAGGTTTCACTTAGTAGACACTGCAGTCAATGTTTGCAGCACAGAATTAACAAGTATTGATAGAATTTTATATCATGTAGCAAAGATTTAAAATTTTGTTTGAAATTAATGCTTGCATCCACACACAATATCTGATGTTTTACTGAAATAGCTAAACTTGAAAAAAGTATATAAATATAGGTCATAATAGAATCGGTTCAAGTTGATATTTTAGATGTCAGTTCACAGAGAATTGCCACTAGTAACAAAGCCATGGGCAGAATCATTACTCATTTACATGCATGTATTCAATTAAAATGTTATAATTTATATACAGAAAAATCATTTTAGTTATGAGTGAATACATGTGTTCTTCTTAGTACATCTAATTTTTCTGGTCTTGGTCAGCACAGCCTAACCTGTCAAGTTGAGCAATGGGTAAACTAGAGGGTGGATGATCTAGATGCGTCTCATTTACATCTCACGTATTTGACTGCTGGCTGTCAGCTATCATTTCTTCTTCACATGGCACTATCTTCTAGAACACTAGCCTGAATTCATTTATATGGCAAATAAAGGGTTCCAAGAGCAGCAAGCCCCAGTGTGCAAATATTTTTCAAGTGTCTGCCTGTATCACGTTTGATTAAACAAGTTACATTGCAAGAGCATAAAAGCAGGGAGAAGTTTGTCTTTTTTTAACCGGCTCCATACCTAACAAGAGAGTCTTTATTATGTATTTCTAAAATACATGGCCTCTCAAGAAAATAGATTGAAAATCTATAATTTCTGAATATTTACATAAAAAAGGATAAATAATATCATACTGCAGATTATCTTCCTGATTATTTCTTCAGAGTTAAATATTTGCAAGTCATACAATTTATTAGCATCTTTTATCAAATAAAAATAAGATATTCTGTGTAAACGTAGTTGTTTTACAGTCCCTGATTCAATCTTTCACAATTTTCAACTGAAATATATGCTAATCTATGGGAAAAACCACAACCAGAGTCTGAAAAGAATTTTCATTTAAGCACAAGATTAATTGAACTAAACAAAAAATCAAATTCAGTGAACAATACATGATATGCATTCAGAATTAGAATAAAGGAAAAGTTTAGAAGAGTCTACACCTCTAAAAAAATCTGCCCCCTTGTCCACACACAGAGTTTGCACAAGCCTGAAAGTTAAAATGGCATTCACTTGTTTAGGTGTTATCTTTGAGATTTTTTTTTTTTTTCCTTTTTTCTTTCTTTTTCTTTTCTTCCTTTCTTTTTCTTTTTGCCTATAACTTCTCTTTCGCCAAGCTTATCTCTTGTTTGACAATTGTTTGAGAACTGAAAATCTCAAGGGAAACTAGGCAAAGAGGAAATAGGAGGGAATGATAAAGGATTCTGTACTGCCAGAAAGGAATGTAAAGTCAGCCTGTAAAATCAAATTGTGTTTATTCAGATGATGATTTTTCCCCAGCTTTCTTATTGGTACACAACATCTTCAGGAGATGCCCTTCATGAAATTGGGATTTAAACATTAGATATTCAGCTATTGGGCTGGCAAAGTTTCTTGGCCATCACCCAAGTAGTGATAAGGGCAACAAGCCCTTTCTGATATTAAGCACCAGGGCTGCGTGGCTCCCTCTTCATTTGAGGTTGAGTTAACTGTCAAAAACTTGGCTTATGATGAAGAAATCATCACAAACTAATCCATCAAATACACTATACACATGTCCTCCAAATGCATCTTTAACACACAACTAGACACTTAATGGTCTTTAGTGGTATTTGATCGCCAAGCTCCTAAAAATAATATCCAACATTCTCCATGATCTGACTCCATCTACCTTCTGTATCCTGGGATTTTACTATTCCTTCCATCAGACATCATTTTCCAAGGACACCCTTATTGTAGCTGCAATTATTTTTAATGTTACTGTCCTATATCCCTTACACTAGAGTTAAGTGGTTAACATTCCACCATATTACAGCATTAGAGGATTCTGATGTGACTACACATGTGCCTTACCCGTGTGCTGTATGGTTTCACGTTACTAATTAGTATCTTTCCACTTCAGCTTGAAGAACTCCTTTCATCATTTCTTATAAGGCAGGTGTAGTGGTGATGAATTCCCTCTGCTTCTGTTTGTCTGGAAAAGAATCTCTCCCCTTCATTTCTGAAGGGTGCTTTGTCTGGTAAAGATTCCCTGGTTGGCAGTTTTTCTTTCAGCACTTTAAATATATTGTCCTACTCTCTCCTGGCCTGTAAGGTTTCTGCTAAGAAATCTACTAATAGCCTTGCAGGAGTTCCCTGTAAGTAACAAGCTTTCATTTTCTGGCTGATTTTAAGATTCACTTTTTGTCTTTGAATTTTGGCAGTTTTAAGATAATTTGTCTAAGAGAGAATTTCTTTAAGTTGATTGTATGTGGTGACCTATGAACTCCATGAACTGGGCTATACAATTCTCTCCCCAGATTTGGGAAGTTCTCAGCCATTATTTAAGTAAACTTTTTTCTCCCTTCTGATACTGAGCAGGGCCCTGTGGGGCTCCTGGGAACAAAGCCTTTCTGTGTCCCCTATTTCTTTGATTATACTAAACAGCCTTCATTCAGCCTCCATGACCTTCCCTGGGTTCCAATGGGCAAATTCAAGCAGTTGTTAATTCGTGAAGGGAGGGGATGCGCGAGACCTGGGAGAAACAGTCAAGGACAACCTTGGGGCAGGTCCTGTTTCCCCATCAACAATACACACAACAATATCTTTGAGCTACTTTGCCGAAGTTGAAACCCCCTCCAGGTGCGAGAAGTTAATGATGAATGATGGTATGCTGCCCACAAGCATGTAGACCCCAGACCCGTTGGCTTTGAAGGTTGATGATGCTGACTCCTACTTACCTCACCACCCACCCATCAGAAGAATGCAGGACTGCCACTGCCTTGATCCTTATCGCCTACCCCTGACCAAGAGCCCGGACTATAAGACCTCTCCCTATTCCCCAGGGAGGGGGGCACAGTTCTTGAGGCGCTAGCCACTGTGTTCCCCCTTTGCCTGGCAAAGCAATAAAGCTATTCCTTCCTACTCCTCCAAAGTTCTGTCTCTGTATCTCTATCTGGCATGGGTGAACAGAGACCAGATTTTTCTGACAACCCTTCTTTTCTTCTGAAACCCCAATGAGTCACAGATTTGTCCTTTTTATGTTATTCTATAGATCACACAGGCTTTCTTCACTCTTTTAAAAATTATTTTTGTATTCTCCTCTGATGGATAATTTCAAAGTTCCTGTCTTCAATATCACCTGCTCTTTCTTTTGCCTGATTAAGTCTGCTGTTGCTCTCTACTGCATTTTTCATTTCATTCATTATATTTTTCAGCTCCAGAAGGTCTATTTGGTTCATTTTTTATGATTTCTCTTTGTTAGACATCTCATTTTGTTTGTGTATTGATTTCTTGATTTTGTTGAATTGTCTGTCTGTGTTTTCTTGCAGCTTGTTGAGTTTCCTTAAAGCAGCTGTTTGAATTCTTGTAGTAAATCAGATATCTCCGTCTTTGGGTTCAGTTACTGGAAGATTATTGTGATCCTTTTGATGGTGTCTATTTCCTTGATCTGTCCTGTTCCTTGGAATTTTGCTGCTTTTGCATTAATAGTAGTCACCTCCTCAAATCTATACTAACTGCCCATTTAATGCATCCAAACGTATGTATTTATTTTGCATGTTAGTCTTTATAATATAAAATTTGTTCATGTAGTTAACCGTGTCCAGATTTTATTGAATTTTACTAAAAATAAAATATACTTTCTAAAATTTGTCTTTTCCTATATTTTGTAAATAGAATTTTCTGGTAAATTCTTTTGTAGCTTAAGTTGAGGCATCTTTTCTAAGTCCTATTTTTTTCCAGCTTATTTAGTCTTAAAGAATAAGAAGATAATATGCTGCAGCAAAAAAGATTGTTGCATATTTTTGG
This sequence comes from Hippopotamus amphibius kiboko, assembly GCF_030028045.1. Taxonomy (NCBI): domain Eukaryota; kingdom Metazoa; phylum Chordata; class Mammalia; order Artiodactyla; family Hippopotamidae; genus Hippopotamus; species Hippopotamus amphibius. The sequence continues at coordinate 185,947,716 of NC_080188.1, read as the reverse complement.
CGATATCTCACTGTCTGCCTGGTTGAGCTAAACCCTAAGAAAGTTTTCTTCCTCTTAGATTTTCAATTGCAGGGCTAGTTGAATTGCAGACCCTAGTCCAATGATTGATATTGTTATCTTTTATTTAGCTAGTGTCACCACTCTTGGATTGAGGAAAGATACTCTTCTTTCCCTAGTTGATGCTCTGTGCAGGTAATTTAATCTTAGATCATTAAAAGCAGTTATAATGCTTCTCACTCAGCAATATTAACTCTTAGAGTCTCTTGAGCTCACATCCCTTCTTGTAAACCCTTCCAACTACCAACTTCAAGCCACGGGATATACTATAATTTAGCTAGTACATTTCTACTCCAAATATGCTATATTATTGGAAATTGTAGATCATATGTATTTCTAGCATCTGTGTAAATAACATGTTACATTGAGAGTGCAATGGCGATGGCCACCTTATACATGATGTGTTGTAAATTGTAGGAATGGATTCTCAATCCCCAACCTGCACTGCCTACTCCCATATAATGTGGTAGGGTTATAGAGGGACAATGAATGAAATCTCTGAACTCTCCCAGTTTCTCAGTGCCTGGCCCTGCTATTCATTTCAAGCTTTGTTTTTTTGTTTGTTTTTTGGGTTTTTTTAATGCTTTGGCTACAGAATTTCCTTCAGACATTAAAAATATACTCCACCAATATTCCCAGTTTAGAATTAGGCAATAAGCATTATTGTAACTACCACTGACATGGTTGTTGACCTATTTTTCTCTACCTGTACACATTCTTTTGTGGTTTTGCAAAGCAAAATTGTGGTAAAAGGGAGAATGGTAGAAGGAGAAGGATCTTACATGATTTTAGTGTAGGACTGAAGATGAAAAGCCCTGGGCATCTAGGAAGGGGACATGGGAAGAGCTGCAGTGTGGGAGTGATGGGAGATGAAAGGCAGAATTTAAGAGTCACCACAGACTCTGCCCTGTCGCAATACAAGTAAATAATTAACATTTTTATGTGCACACTTCCCTGATACTACATCACATGATAACAGCTTTACTAGTATCACACATTGTTGCTGCAAGTTTCTGTATTTTCATGATCATTTTCCTGTAAAGATTAGGAAGACATAATCAGGTAGCATCATTTTTCAAATATTCAAGATGAAAGTCAGCATCATTCTTCAAATAATTTTCACACCTAAACATATCATTTTTATAATACTTGAAACTTTTATCAGTTAAAATTTAACATTATATAATTCAATTAATAAAAAAATCCCCCCTGTGGTTATCTCTAAATCTTTCTACATAATTAATTATGTAACTTGGTGTCAAAACCTAAAGTATGTTAGCTGGAACATAGTATATATGTTGAAATATAAATATAACATAATGCATGAAATGTGCATTTCATGATTGAAATTCTGGACAATGCCTAGATAGACTAGAAAATAGTAACTATAAATTCAGACCTTGATCTGAATGACCTTGTTTTAAAGATTTAAATCCTTAAAATGATGCACATTTCATTTTGGATATTTAATTCCTTTTTTTGTTAAGTAATAAAATATGCATAAGTAATGTGGCAGAGGTAGTGATGAATGTCTTGAAAGAGATAATTCTTTGGAGAATAAGAGTAGTTTATAATATTAATGCTATGAGCAATGAAGACCAAAGGAAGTTAAAAAATATAGCTTAAGTCTTGTGACTTTCTATGCTACTTATTAATATAAACTCGATAGCTGTTCTCAGAGTGTGAAAACAATTTTGATAATTGGCTATCAATCACATATTAAGAATTATATTTCATACCAATGATTACTAAATAAAACTGTATATTAGGAACTTTTAAAATCCAGATTCTTTTGCTACAACCAGTAGTAGAATATTCATGCTTAAGGCACAGAAATACTTAGTTTTCTCCCAAGTCTCCACGTACTTTTGTGAGCAAATTTTAACTGCTGTTGACCTCAGCTCCTAGACACTGCCTGACATTAGGAGCTAATAGAAATTGATAAATAAGTCAGCAAAATTTAATACCATAATTTTATGTATTTCATCTTTCACTTACTAGAATAGCCAGACGTCCAGTAACCAATTAAATTGTTATACATGATTGTAGCACATTATATTGGTCTCTTTGTAAATCCTATCTTTTAAAAATGGTACTTCTTGAACTTCTTGACCGACTTACTTCTTCTGTTTCCTTTTCCTGACGTGAGATGTCCTTTTATATTTCATACTTTATATGGTGAGAACATTAGTTACTCACCAACTGATTGATAATTCAATCACTTTGCGAGTTTCTTCTTTCAAGTAGCAGCAATATTCATATATGGAGGTTATAGGTATAAATTTTGTGGCCAAAATTATGTAAAAGGATATTTTATGTTAAAGGAATAATATAAAGATATTCTTTGACCAGAGCACACAGTGGCACCCAAGTATTCTGCCATTCATCAACCACTACCCCATAAGTAGTTTCTTGGGGTTCACGGATGCACAAACAACTGTAGCAGATAAATGAAGACAAGAAAATGTATTATTTGCAAAATTTTGTTTCCAAAGCTCACTGCAGATTCCTAATGAGTGAGGCTATGACGTGAATATTATAATAGATATAGTCTGGAACTCACATTGATCAGCCTGTTTTTCTCCCATTTTCCCCTCACAGAGTCCTCAGATCCCATTACACTAATACCTGAGCAAAGGCAGTCTGTTGAAGGGCAACACAGTCAGTGGTGACAATTACTATCTCCGGCTCATAGACCAGAGGATGTTTGGCTGCCCATCTCAGGACCTCTGGCGTTGAGGTGATGGGAGGGAGCCCTTAGCAGTGTCTCATCCCATCTCTGCTGTGAGGAATATTCACTATCTCTTTTTCTTCCTCTGTAATCCAAGCCAAACTGGTCTCCCTAAAGACCACTGAAAAACTTCCTCACCTTATCCTGCTTTCTCTCTTAACCAATGGTTATATAACAGCTCATGTCACCTCTTCAAAATATATATCCACAAAGTGTGTCATCACCCTAGTGGTCATTTTCTGATAATTTCTCATAAGGATAAAATTTAAAGTTTTTGGTGTTCTCTACATGGTGTGATCCTGGGCAACCTCTTTAAATATATTTCCTACTGCTCTTCACTGGATTCTCTTCTGCTCTGATCATACAAGTATTCTTTCTGTTTCTCAGATAAACATGCAAGCAAGAATAGAATTGCGTGAAATAAAGTGTTGAGAGAAAAAAAAAAGACCCTAGAATTCTGTACTCTGCAAAACTATCCGTCAAAAGTAAAGTATGAATAAGGACTTTCCCATACACATTAAAGAATAATTAATGAATACTATGAACAACTCTATGAGTACAAATTTGATAATTACATGACATGGATCAATTCCTTGAAAACATAAGCTTCTAAAACTTTTTTACACAAGAAAAAACAGACAACCTGAAGAGGCCTATGTCTATAAAGAAATTCAATCAAAAATTAATAAACTTCCTAAAGAGAAAGCATCAGACTCAAACAAGTTCACTGATGAATTCTAGCAAATATTTAAGAAAGAAATTATGTCAATTTTCTACAACCTGTTTCAGAGGATAGAAGCAAAGGGAATAATAACTCATTTTATAAGGTCCTCACTACCCTAATACCAAAACCAGACAATGACATTACAAGAAAACAAAACTTCAGATCAACATCTCACATGAACATAGCTGTAAAAATCCCCAACAAAATATTAGCAAATTGAATCTCAAAAAGTACAAAAAGAAACATACATCACAACTCAGTGGGATGTATCCCAGATATGCAAGGCAGATTCAACGTTCAAAAATCTGTTAATGCAATATGTCATATCAACAGGCTAAAGGAGAAAAATTACTTGATAATTTCAATAGATGAAGAAAAAGCTTTTGATAATATCCAAAACCCTTTCATGATAAAAATTCTCAGTCAATGAGGAATATAGAGAAATTTTCCTCAATTTGACAAAAAAAAATCTACAAAAAACCTACAGCTAACATTTTACTTAATGCTGAGAAGCTTGAAGTTTTCCCACTAAGATCCGAAACAGTCAGGCATGTCCCCTCTCACCTTTCCCAAAATTGTACTGCTAGCACTGGCCACACAGTAAGACAAGAAAAGGATATAAAAGAACACAGATTGGAAAGGAAGAAATAATTTTGTCTTTGTTTACAAATGGTATGATCATATATGTGGAGAATCTGAAAAAAAATAAGACTCCTGGAACAAATAAGCAGTTGTAGTAAGGTTGCAGGATACAAGGTTAATACACAAAAGTCAATTGCTTTCCTATATACAGCAAAGAACAAGTGGGATTTGAAATTAAAAACAATACCATTTATACTAGCACCCCTAAAAGTTAAATGCTTAGATATAAATCTAACAAAATATGGACAAGGTCTATATAAAGAAAACTGCAAAACTCTGATAAATGAAATCAGAAAAGAGCTAAATAAATGAAGAGGTATTCTATGTTCATGAATAGAAATATCGTCAAGATGTCAGTTCTTCCCAACTTGATGTATAGATTCAGTTATCCCAATCAAAATCCCAGCACGTTATTTCATGGATTTTTTTTTTTAATTTTTATTTATTTATTTTTTTGGGGGGTACACCAGGTTCAATCATCTGTTTTTATACACATATCCCCGTATTCCCTCCCTTCCTTGACTCCGCCCCCCTCAAGTCCCCCCCACCCTCCCCGCCCCTATTTCATGGATATTAACAAACTGATTCTACAGTTTATATGGAGATGAAACAGACCAAGATTGGCCAACACAATATTGAAGATAAGAACAAAGTTGGAGCATTGACACTACCACATTTCAAGACTTACTATAAAGCTATATAGTAGGTAAAGCAGTATGATATTGGTGAAAGAACAGACAAATAGATCAATGGAATGAATACCCAGAAACAGATCTCTCTAAACATAGTCAACTAATCATGGTTGAAGGAGTAAAGGCAATCAAATAAAGCAAAATAGCCTTTACAACAAATGGTGTTGGAACAATTGGATAGCCACATTAAAAAAAAAAAAAGTCTAGATACAGACCTTAGAGTCTTCACAAAAATTAACTTAAAATGGATCATAAACCTAAGCATAAAATGTAAAACAATAAAACTCTCAAACAATAACACAGGAGAAAATATAGATTACTGTGGGTATGGCAAGGACTTTTTAGATACAACACTGAAGGCACAATCCATGAAATCAGTAATTGAGAAGTTGGACTTCATTAAAATAAAAAAAAAAAATTTGCTCTGCAAAAGACTATGTCAAGTGATTGAGAAGACAAGACACAGACTGGGAGAAAATATCTGCCAAAGACTCATCTGATAAATAAAAAGTGTTATACAAAACATAGAAAGAACTGTGAAAATAAAAAATACGAAAACAACCAACCCATTTGATAAATGGGCCAAAGACGTTAAGAGACACCTCACCAGAAAAGATGGCAAATAAGCACATAAGAAGATGTTCTATATTATATATGTCATCAGGGAAAAGAAAAACAACAAAGATACCACTATGCACCTATTAGGATGACCAAAATTCAGAACAATGACAACACCAAAGTTTAGCAAGGACGTGGAGCAACAGGAATTCTCATTCATTGCAGATGGGAATGCAAAATGATTCGGCCACATTGGAAGGCAGTTTAGCGGTTTCTTACAAAACTAAATGCACTCTTACCATACAATTCAGCAATAGCACTCCTTGGCATCTGCCCAAACAAGCCCAAAACTTACGTCCACACAAAAACCTGTGCATGTACGTTTACAAGAGCTTTGTTTATATTTGTCAAATCTCAGAAGCAACTAAGGTGTGCTTCAGTAGGTTAATAGGCTAATAAACTGCGGTCCATCTAGATAACGTAATATCATTCAGTGCTAAAAAATATCACTTATTAAACCATGAAAAGATATGGAGGAACCTTGAATGTATATTATGAAGTGAAAGAAGCCAACCTAAAAAGGACATACTGTATGATTCCAATCCTATGACATTCTGGAAAAGCAAATCTATTGAGATAGTAAAAAGATCAGTGATTGACAGGGGGTGGGGAAGGAGGGATCAACAGATGCAGCACATGGGATTTTCAGGGCAGTGAAACTACTCTGTGTGATAGCACAATGATGCACATGCCATTATACATTTGTCCAAATCCATAGAATGTACAACACCAAGAGTGAACCCTAATGTACCCTATGGACTTTGAGTGATTATCATGCATCAATTTAGGTCCATCGATTGTAACATGTACCACTCTGGTGGGAGATGTTGACAAAGTGGGAGACCATTCACATGTGGGAAGAGGGAGCACATGGGAACTCTGTGTTTTCCCCTCAATTTTGCTGCACACCAAAAACTGCTCTAAAAAATCAAAGTGTTCATAAACACAAAAGCAATATTGAATATTTTAAATTGGAAAAGTTTGGACAGGTAGTTGGGGAGATGGGCACTGAATGACATGATAAGCTGTACATTTTGAAAAGATTACTGTGGATATGATATAGAGAACGATATTGAGAAAACTGTATTGGGCAGAGGCAAACTGATTAGGTAGCTATTCCAAAGATGGTAACTTGGACGGGGGATATGATGATAGATTATGGCTGCAATTCAAGAGATGTTAAGATAATACTAAAGAAAAGACTTGGCATTGCTTTACTATGTAAGACTTAAGGGAATGGAAAACAGCAAGGTCTCTGGCTTGTGCAGCTAGAAGTTTGGTGATTCCATTCTCTGATATATAGATCATTGGAAAATGATCAGGTTTGGGGTAAGAGATGAGGGGGTGGATATTACGAGGACAGTTTTGGACAAGTTGAGATTAAGGAATTTTTGAGAAACCCAAAAGGAAATGTTAATGTGCTAGGCTCAAAAAAAAAAAAAAAAAAAGGTTTTGACAAAAGATACAAATGTGGTAATTATAGTATGTTGAGGGTTTGAACAGAATGATCTATATACAAGTAGAACATAAGAAGATAGCCTTGAATTGAGTCTCACAGAAACCTACCTTTAATGGCTCATTAATGGAGGAGAAGAATGAGTCCATATGGGAAATGAAGGGTTGCCACCGAGTTAGACGTAAAAACTAGAAGAATCCAAATGAAGTGAGGGATTCAAATAGAGGAGTATGGCTCACAGTGTCCGTGTTCAGAGACTTTATGATGAGAACTGAAACCTGTTGACTTCTGACCCCACTCTGAGAAAACATTTCATACGAGCTGCGGGGAAAGTCTGTTACCCGTCAAATGAAACACGCCCCTTGGGGCGCAAAATGCAGAGTGAAAGGGATATACAGGATTGCAGTTGACCCTTGAACAATGAGGGGGGCCATTAGGGGTGTTGAATCCCCACAGTCAAAAATCGGCGTGTACCTTTTTACCCCCCCCAAAGCTGAACTACTAATAGCATACTATTGATCAGAAGCCTTACTGAGAACATAAACAGTCAATTAATACACATTGTGTATGCTCTATATGTATATATATAAGTACATACATATATGTACATATATTTTATGCATTCATGACATAACTAACTTTATCTTAATATTCTACTATTTCTAGGCTTCGTGGTTCATTTTTTTCAAATCCCCCCCCCCCAAATTTCCAACATATTTATTGAAAAAAAGTCCACACGTAAGTGGACTTGTGCAGTTCAAACCCGTGTTGTTCAAGGGCCAAATGGATTAGTTTCCTTAAGAAAACCAGAAAAAATATTATCTGAAGTTTTACCATTTTCAATGGTTCACTTAAGCAAACTTGGTACCTTCAATAGGCAAACAAATCCATATGTCTAGTATTACACCTAGCATTTACATTTTCATTAAAATGTAAAATCATTAGGAGAGGTATTAACTTATTAATAAAAATGGTTGATTAGTAATCAGGAGCATTTTCATGGAAATGACAACAGATGCATATTAGGTTCCAAGACAGAAGAAAATGGCAAAGCAAATCAGTTTGGGTAGATTATTGCCTCATCAGTGTCTGTTTTTAATGCAGAGATAACATCTGTATCTTTTCAGAAAGACTAAAATAATAAAATTGAAAGGTGAAGTGTATGAGAAATAGGAAAGTGAGTAGATTATAGACTCTTATCAGTGTACGGCTTCTTTTTATAAGTCAAATGTGATGCAATCGTGGAATTGTTCAGTGGGTAAGGAGGCCCTCGGCATATTTAGCACTCCTGCATCAATATTTGAGGATGATAAATACAATATGTTGCTATTATAAAACTAAGTAGGAATCCATCTTTATACATCCTTTCATTGCTAGAAAAATATACTACACTTTTTCTGATAAACAGTAATTTTAATATGATAGCATACTAGAGTTATGTGGAACATTAAAAGATGCAATTTCAGAGATTCGCCTACGTATCTTTGGTGGGGTTTGAGGTCAGAACTTAAAATATGTTAAGAGTTTTCTTTTGTTTGTAAACTAAAGTTGCTTGGATGACCCAGTCAAAACGTTTCATTGAATTACATACTGTCTTTATACAAGATATACAGATCAAATAAAAGAGATCACAACACCAGAGGCAGGAAACTTAAAGATGCACAAGGATATGGCTTTTCCCATACTCAAGGAGACAAGTACAAAAAGTCTTAAAGTTTTCACAAGTGGGTCCTTTGTGAGTTCACCTCTGTTCGAATCTGACTTTTTATCCTCAGAATTTATTTGCTCTCCAAGGTGAATTTTTCTTCTAATACTCAAAGCTTCACTCACTTTTTATAAAAAAAGGAAGAAGTCCCCCATCTCACACCCATCTCATGTGTTCTCCTCCTAGAATATACTTAAATCTAACAGCTGGGAAAGGAGAGTATGTTATAGCAGGACCATTAGCCATCCCTCTAATGGCACTCTAAGTCCCGCAATATCCTCTCCTGCATCCCTTCTTTCAGAGAACTCCTCTACAGTGGTTTCAAGCAACTTCGTCTTCACATCCTCCTGATTTCCCTGAGTGCAATTTTTGATCTTTGAGTCTGTCTCTCTACTAATGTGCAGACACACACACACACACACACACATTAGTTACCCAGATTGGAATTGTTGAGTTTTTTTCTCTCTCTTACACACTCTTGCTCAGTGAAAAACATTAATTTTCAGAAGTGCAATCCAAACCCACATGAGGAAGTAAGGAAATGGTTTTCCGACTATCTCATACTTCAAAGAATCAAAACAATAGATACATTATTATGTAAGTATTGTCAGTTTGATTCTTTTATTCCTGGCTTTCAAATGAGATACTTTAGAGTCTATCAGAAGTAAGAATGATGCACATTGCTGGGACACAGGTGGCTATTACTTTGGCTAAATATGTAATTATTTATAGTAATACTAGGTACAGTTTTTAGGGGTCCACTTCACGTTCAGGTTCTGGAGACAGGAGGTTTTTTCTGTCAGTTACACTCATGGCTTCTCTGCACTAAATGAAAAGAAGGCTCCACATTCCCCAACATTTTGAAAACTTTTCTGGGCTTTACAGATGAATAATCCTTGGTAAGAAAAGATACTTGGGAGTTGAATTTGGAGTCACCACATTGCTTGCTGAAACATTACGTCTGTAATATCTATGGACGTAGAGTTGATTCATTCATTCTTTATTTAGTCATTAATTGATGCACTCAAATTTTTCTTTGCTCATTCCAAAAAAGTTTGCCTGCTATTTGAAGGTTGTTAACTTATAAATAAGTGACTTGGAGTAGAGTGTCTGCAGACTCTCTTCTTTACATTTTCTTTCCATGTCATTTGCACAGATAAATTTACACACTCACCTACCTCAGGTCTTACTACACAGGCTTAGGCTCTAGATTGCTTTCAGACCCATTTTTATTCTCCTAATGGCCATAATGTTCCCCAGTCCAGCAAACTGGCCCTACAAATCCCCAAAGTATTCCTTATTTAGTCAAATAACATCCATTCTCAATGGAAGTAGACAGTCTGAATAGCTGATAACAGTTGCAAGGATATATTTCCAAGTGCTTTCTGCTCATTGCACATAATGGCACAAATGAGAAAGTTCAGTGCTCAGTGATTCACAAACCATGTTACTTAGGCAGATGTCAGGCTGACTGCATGAAAAACCCCCAAGATGATTTTTAAAATATCAGTTCTCAGTATCTCAGTAAGTCTGGGGTGTAGTCCAAGAGTCTGTATTTTTAAAGCTCTTCCAAGTAATTCTGATGGTAAACCAAAGTTGTGAACCTAGGCTACACTCTGTTTGCCATCATACTGTTCTAAATGGCTTCAACATTCAATATACATGCTCATGAATTCCAAGGTTTGTCACCCAGTACTGATGTAATCTTGGCCAAGTAATTTAACTTCTCAGTGCTTCAGTTTCTTTAGTAATAGGTGTTTTGTGAGGATTAAATACATTGAATACATGTAAAACACCGAGAATTATACCCAATACAGGATGGAGTTATTAAAACAGCTGTGTTTGGATCAAAGATCTAAATGGAAGAGTTAAAACTATAAAACTCTTAGAAGAAAACATAGAGGGAAAGCTGCATGATGTTGGATTTGACAGTAATTTCTTGGATATGACACCAAAAGCACCGGCAATGACAACAAGGAAGATAAATTGGACTACAGCAACATTTACAACTTTTGTGCATCAAAGGATACTATCCACAAGTAAAAAGGCAACCCATAGAATGGAAGTGAATATTTGCAAATCATAAATCTGATAAGGGGTTAATTTCCAGAAAATACAAAGAACTCCTGCACTGTAACAACAAAAGCAGTAGCAACAAAACTCAATTTAAAAATGTGCAAAGCTATATCTCTGGAATTACAATAAATAAAAATAATAGATTTATGTTACAGACATAAATATTAGCCTGAAAACGATGGAGAAAGAGTCATAAATTTAGTTTTGGTCTAGTCTTGTCAGCTGGTTGTAAACTCAATAAAAAGGGAGCAGTATAACCACAGTTATACCAATTCATACCCATAAGGATGGCTATTATTAACAAAACAAACAAAAACAACCTCAATCAGAAAATAACAGATGTTAGCAAGGATGGGGGTGAATTTTATCTATCGACTTGGCTAGGACATAGTACCCAGATATTTGGTAAAAATATTATTGTGGAAGTTTCACAGATGGTATTTTTTAGATGAGATTAACATTTAAATCAGTAGACTTTGAGTAAAGCAGATTACTCTTCCTAATGTGAGTGGACATCATCCAATCAGTTGAAGACCTTAATAGAAAAAAGACTGACTGCCCTCAAGGAAGAGTGAATTCTACCAGCAGACTGCCTTTGGACTCAAACTGTGGCACCAACTCTTCCCTGGGTCTGCAGCCTGCTGGCCTACTTTGCAGAGTTTGGTCTTGCCAACCTCCACAATTACATGAGACAATTCTTTAAAATAAATGAAAAATGAAGGAAAAAATATATATTGACAGACACACACATTAACATGTATGTGTACACATTCTATCAGCTCTGTTTCTCAAGAGAACCCTAATAGCCTAATAATGTGGGAAAATTAAAACCCTTATGCATTGCTTGGGGGAATGTAAGAAGGTGCAGCCACTGAGAAAAACAGTATAGCAATTACTCAAAAGTTAAATATAGAATTACCACATGATTCAGCAATTCCATTTCTGGGCATAGACACAAAAGAAGTACCCCCATGTTCATAGTAGCATTATCACAGTAGCCAAAAGCTGGAAGCAAATGTCCTTCAATGAATGAAATGGATAAACAAAATGTGGTATATACATGTACAGTGAAATATTACTCAGCCTCAAAAAGGAAAGGAATTCTGACATATACGACACATGGATGAACCTTGAGACATTATTCTAACTGAAATAAATCAGTCACAAAGGGACAAATACAATATGATTCCACTTACACAAAGTACCCAGAGTAATCAAATTCATAGAGATTAAAGAGTAGAATGGTAAGTGCCAGGGGCTTGGAGTGGTGGTAGGTGGGGAGGAATGGGGAGTTATTATTTAATGGGTATGTAGTTTCAGTCTCACAAGATAAAGAGAATTCTAGGGATTGGTAGCACAACAATGTGAAAATATGTAGCACTTAAAATATTTAAATGTTAAATTTTATCTTATGTACATTTTACCACAGTGCAAAAGGCAATTTTTTTAAAAATTAATGTGTTTAGAATTTAAATAGAATTAACTATAAAGAGCTCTGGGTTCACAGAAGTAAGTAACACTGAACCCTGTCAGGGTAATGTGGAAGAGCAGTCAGCTCTTTCTACAGAAGATGCAATGATGTCATATCTCAAGGCACTGAGAGAAGAGGACCCAAGAGACAGAGGGAAAGATGGGTTTTGCAGTCTTTGGAGACAAGAGAGTCTCGCAGAGAACTACAAGTATATCAATAATCTGGAGCCGAGGGTAAAGAATACTGAAAAAAATGAGTTGAAAGGAATGGAATTTTCAAACGTGAATGATCATCTGAATTGTCTTAGAAATTGTTTTAAAAATACAGTTTCACAGCTCTCTTCTGACTTAGACTTCTACAGAAAAATAAAACCCTGCATGGGTGATTCTGTAGTTTAGATCAATTTGGGAATTGTTGGCTGGACCATACAATGCCTAGGAGTCCAGACCTTACCCTGAGAATGTCTTTCATGTGCGTTGATATCTCATAACCAGAGTTACCTTTAGAAATTCCAACTTGGTGTGGCAGTTTAGAAAATGGATTTGGGGAAGAAGAAGTGAAGAAGAAGGGACCAGTTAGGAAACTATCAAAGAGCCAAGCAGGACATTATAATGAATGGGATGTGATGGGTAGCATAAAAGAGAAGATGTTCACCATGATCATTAGCTTTATACACAGGTGATTCGTTGTATAATGATGCATCTAACTAACATGGAGAAATTTTACTTTTTTAAAAGTCTAACCATCTCTTATATAATGATGACCATGGACTCCATGAAGCAGATGAAATTTCATTATAAAAAACAACAAATTCTGTTTTAGAATATTCACACAGGGACTTCTAATAAGAGAGAGTATTAAATACAAGCAAGGAGCCAAAGTATATTGAGTAATGATGAGTTGCCAGGCATAGGGGTCAGCTGTACTGCAGCAGGCACAGTGGACTAGGATTTTGCATACCCTCTGTCACAAAACAATGAAAAACAGGAGTACCCTATGGATAGGAATTTTGGAATCACTCACCTATAAATTATTTATACTCAATTTTAAGGGCGCATCAGAAGAAGCATCCAAAGAAAGTTGAGGAAAATGGTCATAGAGGAGGAGAATCAAGAAAGTCAGTGTTTCATTATTTTTTACGTGGGACAAGGCCAACAGGTCAGGAGATAACTGCCATTGAAAAGATAGTTTGTTATAATCACGGATCCCAAGAGGAGGGAGATGCCTATGGTGGAAGGGCACAGGAGGACGAACTGTGGAGGTAAGCAGGGTAAGTGGGTCTAGGATTGGATCATTTTAACAGGCTCTGGGGCATAGAGGCAGTCCCTAGTTGCCTGGTCCCTGGCCCTAGGGTGGTTAGGGAAGATGGGCAGTGGCTAGGGGTATGAGAGACAGATAGAGGAGGTGGTTGGGGACGCGGGCTTCAGAATGGTTGGTTTACATTTGAATGAGATGCTTCTCTAGGAATTTGTTACCCTGGGAGGGACAGTCTCTCCTATGTCAAGGTCCTGATGTCAAAGCATCAGAGTATACAAAACACAAAACATGGTTAATACAGTCATATATCAAGGAAACCATTTAAACCAGGGGTGTCAGTAAGAAGAGAGGGTAAGTAGTGCCAGATTCTAGCATTCTAGAAAGAGATGAAATCTTAGGAGGCTATAGATGACATTAGTAAGCACATTCTGCCAAGTGATGGGGCCGAACTCGAGTGGCAATGACTTCGATGGGACGTGAAGATTAGAAAGGAGGGAAATCAAATATAAACTGTCCTATAAATAAAGTTGGTTTTGAAGGCAAAGAGAGCACTAGGGTAATATCTAGGGGGGAAGGTTACCTTTTTTTTTTTTCAGAGGGAGACTTGGACCTCTTTTATAGACTGAGATGGAAAATCACTGTAAAGGGAGATCTGGGAGATGGAAAAAGTGTAGGTAACTGATGGAGCAAAGTTCTGAGGGAAAAGGATCTGAAGTACAGGTGCAAACATTAGCCTTGCACAGGTGAAACAACTGTTTTCATGACTGCAGATATACTTGTGCGGATGTGGATGGAGATAAGATCATTAATTTCTGACAGCCTCTGTCATCTGCATGCCGTGGGTGAAAGGCATACAATGATAATTTAAAAGTTGAGGGGAATATGAGTTTCCTCAAGTGGCAGGAAAAAACAATTTGGCAATGGTCCCAATAAAGTAGGAAAATATGAATTTGTGGTCCCACCAGTCTGCCTAGTTTTTTCTTTTATTTGGCAATCCAGAGAAGTTCATGCAAAAGATTCTGAGGATGAATAATTGGGCCACCTCTACAGTTTGATTTTCAAGATGACTGAATGGAAGGTCATGGGTGTGGAGTTAAGCACAGTGATGTTAAAGTAGTTGATACAATAGGAAAGGAAGCAAGGACAGAATTAATAGTAAATCTAAGTATAAAAAAGAAAAAAGAAGTGAAGACACAAAGTACTTCAAAACAATGAGAGACATAGGGAAAATGAGGAATTGTAAAAGCCAGAACAAGTGTTCACAACAGAAAACTGGGGTTCAGGATCTCAGAGGTGAGTCAGAATTATCCAGAAGATAATGAACTCCAAGTCATGTAAAGACAACTCTGTCCTTCCAGTTGTTCAAGGCAACCTTGGAGTCATCCTAGACTCTTCTATCTCCATCATAGCCCCAACCAAACTGTCAGAAGTTCTGTTTCCTCTTCCTTCAAAATACATCTCCAAGTAGACTATCAAAAATAGTCTATCAAAACAGACTCCAACCATTTCTCACCACCACCATCTTTGCCCTTGAATAATTGGCCTTTCCCTTTCCACCCTGCCTCCTTAGAGTCTATCTTCAACCTATAACCCAGAGTACTCATTTAAAAAATGTGAATTCACATCACTCCTCTGTTCAAAGCCCTGCATGTATCTCTATTTCACTTTGGGTACAAGCTTTACAATAGCCCTCTGACCTCATCTCCGATTACGCTTCTTCTTTGCTCAACTTTTTTCAACTTTTTTACTCCATCTCCAACTCAGCAGGCACACTTTCTGCTTTCAAACTGGCTATTTCCTTTCCTGCAATGTACTTACCACACCTTGTCTGGCAAACTCCTTCACTTCCTTCATGTCTTTGTACAAATGGGGCTTTGTGGCCACTCTTACTCTGAAAACTGTCTCATCCACCCATTGTCTTCACAGCATTTTTTATCCCTAACATATACAATTAACTAATTATTAAGGTACCATTTGCCATCTGCTGCCTCTCAGTAGTGTGTAGAGTCCAAAACACACGAATCTTTTTGGTTCACAAATCTATCCCAAGTGTCTATACTGGTAGAAGGCACATAGTTGTGTTAAATAAAATTTGTTCAGCTAATGATCTGGAGAAGTACAAATTAAGAAACAGTGGCAACAGGCACCTGGTTGTTTTCCAATGGAAAATGAATAGTTCAAGAGAGTTTCGGGTATATATAAAACCTGAGCCCTGTGCCAGAAGCCTTCATTCTAGATGCAGGATTGATTGACGCTCAAGAGAGATGCCAGCACTGAGAGAATAATAGAGGACTGCATAAAGATCAAATCAAATGGCAGTCAAGCCACATCAGAATGAGGAAAGATATCCTCTGTCCTGTTACCGTATGCATCATTCAGATGCTGTTCATTACAGCACTGAATTGCTGGTCCAGATGGATTTCCTATGCTAGGATAAGATATTTTCCCTTATTTAGCTCTCTTCATAGGACATTTGGGATAACTTTTATCACCTAAAAGACAAATTAACACAAAGAAAGTTTTAGAAGAAAGGAAACAAAAGTCAGTCAGGAAATCTTGGATGTAAAATAATTACTAGATTAATGGAGCTGTCTGTTGTTCTTCCACATGTGACTGGCCATATCGTCTGCATGAGAACAATGATAATTCCATCTGGAGCGAAAATTCAGAACAATCCAGACAAGAAACAAGAAAGAAATGAATTACACATTACAGAATGATTGCTTTCACATTATCCAGGGCAACATTATTCCACTGCAAGTCTGTGTTATTCAGTTCTTTTGTATCCTTTAATAATAAAACCTGCAAGTTGGTAAAGTTAAGTAAAGAATATATCACTATCATTTCAGGCAGTGTGGTATTACAAGTTACAAGAAATGCCTGGAAGCATCCCACCTGGGCCTCTTCAGAGACAGCTTATTTTCCATCTTAAGGACTATAAAATAGAAAAAGAACATAACAAATGTTTCAGTTTGTTCCCTAGACATAGTTTAAAGCAAAGGTAATCCATAACCATAAGATAAAACATGGCAAAATCTTTCTTAAGGTATTTATATCTAGAAATATATTTGAAGTTTCATTCACTAGGCAAATGGGAAAGCCAGTCTATTTATTCTCCTGCAAATAAATTTTATTCAAGCATATGATAGAAGGAATCTACATCATCATGTGCTCTTATGTCCTGTTTTATAGAAGGCAGATGTAAAATATCTCACTGACTCAGGCTAGCAGATCATTAACAAAAATCATAAGAATCTACCCTGTTCTCAGACAAGTAAAAACTAATAGAGTTCACCAATACCAAACATACCCTAAAAGAAATGTTAAATGTTCTTCTCTATGTATAAAAGAAAAGAGTACAACAAGAAGTAAGAATCCACAAGAAAGGGAAAATCCCACTAGTAAAGGCAAATATATGGTAAAGGCTATAGATCAATCATTTAAATAAGCTAGTATGAACATTAAAAGACAAAAAAAAAAACAAAAAACAAAAAAAAAACCTGTAAAATCAACAATAACTACCATAAATAGTTAAGGGATAACATGAAGATATAAAACATGACATCAAAAACACAAAACATGGGGTAGGGGGTAAAAAAGGTAGATCTTTTAGAATATGTTTGAACTTAAATAACTACCAGTTTAAAATAAGTAGATATAGTTATAGGTGAACATGTATAAACTTCAGGGTAACCACAAATCAAAAACCTACAATAGATGCACAAAACAAGAGAGAAAGGAATGTAAGCACACCATGAAAGAAAATTATTAAACCAAAAGTTAAGAAACTGAAAGAAGAAAATAACAGAGAAGAACTACAGAAACCACCAGAAAACAAGTAACAAAATGGCAGTAAGTATATACCTATAATATTCACTTTAAATGTCAATGCACTAATTCAAATCAAAAGACATAGGGTGGCTGATTGTATTAAAAACAAGACCCATCTATATATTGCTTACAAGACTCACTTCAGAGCAAAAGACACACAGACTGAAAGTGAGAGGATGGGAAAAAATATTTCATGCAAATGAAAACAAAAAAACTGAGGTAGCAATACTCATATCAGACAAAACAGACTTTAAAACAATAATGTCTATAATGAAAGACAAAGAAGGGCATTATATAATGATTAGGCATCAATACAAGAAGAGGATATAATATTCAATAATAAGTATGCACCTAATGTAGGAGCACCTAAATATATAAAGCAAATATTAACAGACATAAAGAAAGAAATTGACAATAACATAATAATAGTAGGGGACACTAATGCCCCACTTACATCAGTGGACAGGTAACCCAGACAGGAAATCAATAAGGGAACAGTAGTCTTAAATGACATGTTAGACCAGTTGTGCTTAATAGACACCTACAGGACATTAAATCAAAACACAGAATACACATTCTTTTCAAGTGCATATAGAATTTTTCCAGGCTAGATCACATGCTAGGCTACAAAACAAGCCTAAAAAATTTAAGAGGATAGAAATTACATCAAGCTCTTTTTCCAACCACAACAGTATGAAACTAGAAAAGAAAATGGTAGAAAACACAAAGAAAATGGGAAAAACACAAACACGTGGAAACTAAATGACATGCTACAAAAAAAATCAATGGGTCAATCAGGAAATCAAAGGGGAAATCAGAAAATACTTCAAGACACATGAAAGTAAAAACACTACTTTCCAAAATTTATGAAATGCAGCAAAAGCAGTTCTAAGAGGGAGGTTTATACTGATACCAGTCTATCTCAAAAAATATATATATATGAAAAATCTCCTATAAACAACCTAACATACCATCTAAAGGAATTAGAAAAAGAAAAACAAACACCACCCAAAGTTAGCAAAAGGAAGAAAATCATCAAGATCAGAGAGAAAATAAATAGAAATCAAAAAACAATAGAAAATATCAATGTAAACAACAGCTGTTTTTCTTTTTTTAAAGCTAAACAATATTGATAAGCTGTTAGCCAGGCTCATCAAGAAAAAAAGAGAGAGAGAGAGAGAGAGGACCCAAATAAACAAAATAAGAAATGAAAGAGGAGAAATAATAACTGACATAACAGAAATACAAAAAGTCATAAGAGAATATTATAAACACTTATATGCCAACAAAATGGGCAACCTAGAAGAAAAGGATAATTTCTAGAAACATACAACCTTCCAAGACTGAACCAGGAAGAAACAGACAATCTAAGCAGACAGATCACTAGTAGTGAAATTGAATTTATAATTTAAACAAACTCCCGAAGATAAAAGTCCAGGGCCAAAGGCTTCACAGGGGATTCTACCAAACATACAAAAAAGAGCTAATATCTATCTTTTTCAAACTATTCCAAAAAACTGAAGAGGAGGGAACCAGCCAGGAAGCAGCAAACATGTGAAATACATTATTTTCAGACATGACAGGAAGAAAAGTATGACTTTGGAACAACTGCTTTATATTGACGACCTACCTCATAATGGAATCATACTAATGTGGTAAGGTAGAGAAGGGAAACTTTACCTCTGCCTGTCTTAGGTTTTCAGCTAGGACCCTAACAAAAAGACAGATTAACAAGAGAACATCAGTTTATTAACTCATGCAGTGCACCTCACACAGGACAAATCTAAACCAAAAATAATTCAAAATAGCAGCTTACAATTAAAATTTATATAGCATCTTTAACAAAGAACAGTAAATTTGCAGAAAGATGACAATAGAGAAAATTAGTTTTAGGCTTCCAAGAGTGGCAAACCATGGTGCCATCTCTGATCTGGTAAGTCTGTCTCCAGTAAAAGGGGAATCTATATCTTGCCTTTAAGCAGAAAAGGGGGAGCTTTTTCTGGGTTTGCTGCTTAATTGCTTTCAGCTTAAAATAATTTTTACATCAAAAAGGCATATTTGGGTGACATATTCTGGTTTCCTTCAATAACATAAAAAATCAGGGAATAATAAACAAAGTGCTGAAAATAATAGGATGACTTCAGGTCTGTAGAAGAAAGAATAGTTTCAGTTACAAAAGGGTTACAGGTAAAAAAAGAAAAACCAAAAACAACAAACATGCTTGAAATAATAAAATGATTAGGCACACAAACTATGTAATGGATAGTTTTTTCATTTGACATTTATTCAACAAATATTTATTGGGCATTTTCTATGCGGCAGGCCCAGATCTCGTTGTTACAGACACAGCTGGATACAACAGAAAGCATAAAGGCAACTACCTGTTGTTAAGAAAGTAAATCCTAGGAGTTGTCTTCACAAGGAGGAAGACATACACACACACACACACGTATATATACATACACACACGTGTATATTTGTATTGTATGAGATGATGAATGTTAACTAAACTTATTGGGGTAATCATTTCACAATATATGTAAGTCAAATCATGTCAGTGATATCCCAATAAAACTGGGTGGAAAAAAAGGCTGCTGCCTTATAATTAATAATTCTAAGCCAAAAAGATCATGAAGAAATTGTTCACCTATATTCATCCTCAGAGTGTTAAAAGATAAACTGAGGCATATTAAGAATTTTAAGAGTTAGAGCCAAAATTGATTCAAATTAGGCAGCAACAGACCAGAAATGGTTAGGAGTGCTCCACTGATAGGAGGTAAGGGGCAAGACTCTTTTATGGAGAAGACATGAAAGCAAAGCAAGAAAATTATTTGACTGGTTATAGCTTAAGCAGTTACCTCATTTGGGAAAGCCCAGCTGGCTGTTTATGATTGGTTGTCCCTGGGTTTTGACTTCTGAACCTTGACGTGTTTATAGGCTTTGTAAATTGTGGTTGGCTTAATAGGATATCAAGGCATTAAAAACCACCTCAATTTCATGACGCCCTTAATTAATTTAACAAGAGTAATATTTAGAACAGCAGATACTCTTCCAATACTCTAGTAAGAGCATGCATACAAATTTGTGATCTTACATAAATCCCTTAAGTGAACAACACTTGTATTGTTTTTCATAGTCAATTTAAAAATAAATGAGAACAATTAAGAAATATTTTGGCTTTGGACAAATATTTCATGAGTATGTAAAATCTATTACTTTTCCCCCACCAAAACCAAGTTTCAAAAATAGGATTTCTTTGTTTTTAATACTATCTGTGATACAATGATTTTTTTTTTAATTTTTTTTTTTTTTTTTTTTGCTGTATCAGGTCTTAGTTGTGGCATGTGGGCTCTTCATTGTAGCATGTGGGATCTTTTGTTGCAGCATGCAGGCTCTTTGCTGCTGTGCGTGGGCGTCTCTCTAGTTGTGATGCTTAGATTTTCTCTTGGATTTTCTCTTTTCTAGTTGTGGTACATGGGCTCCAGGGCACGTGGGCTCAGTAGTTGTGGCCCATGGGCTTAGTAGTTGTAGCGTGCGGGTTTAGTTGCCCCATGGCATGTGGGATCTTTGTGCTCCAACCAGGGATTGAAATCACATCCCCTGCACTGCAGGACAGATTCTTTACCACTAGACCACCAGGGAAGTCCCAATACAGTGATTGATAATAAATATTTAGCCTTCATAGTTCCTGTTGCATAGCTCCTAAAACCCTTATAATTTCCTATACAAGAGTCACAGGCATATTTAGTTTTGTTCCCAGTTCTTGAAATAGCTCCAGAGCAAAAAAATGTGAAATGGGTGTCTTCAGTTATTCATAATAAGCCCCTTTTAATCACACCTGAGTTTATATTAACCAGGTAACTTTTGGAAAGCCCCAAAGGTTGGAGGCTAGCTGCCAAAGACACCAACCTTGTGATTAGAGGGTTGGAACTTTCAGCTCCACTCCCCAGACCTCCAGGGAAGGGAGAGGGGCTGGAGATTGAGTTTAATCACCCATGGACAATGATTCAATCAATTGTGCCTATGTAATGAAAGCCTAAAATAATGGGTTTTGTGGAGCTTCCGGGTTGATGAACATGTGGAGGTGCTGGGTTGGGGGGGTGGACTGGAACCTGCAAAGGCATGGGGTCTGGTACACCTCCCCCATACCTTGCCCTGTGCACCTCTCTGATCTGGCTGTTTCTGAGTTACAGAAATAAGATGGTAATATAGTAAGTAAACTGCTTTCTTGAGTTCTATAAGCTGTTCTAGCAAATTAATCAAATCCAAGCAGGGCGTTGTGGAAACCTCCAATTTTCAGCTGATTCTCAGAAGTACCTGGACTTGAGATTGGCATCTGAAGTGTATATGTGAGATAGATGGGGGGCAGACTTATGGTAATGAACCCTTAACCTGTGGGATCTGATGCTGTCTTCCAGTATACAGTGCCATTTGGTGACTAGGGAATCAGAAAATTGCTTAGTGTGGGAAAATCACCCACACATTAGCTGAACAGAGTACAAAAGTGTTTTGAGCATCTGTGTGACTACAAAGGAAAACGGAATTTCTTCCTTTTTACTATCTCCACTATTTAGGCAAATAGCTCTGTAGTCTTCTCCCTCATCAGGGCAAAGAGAATTTAAATGCCTATCACTAGTTTTATTTTTTGGTTCTTTAGGTCAAAATATGGTATGTGGACCAAGGAATGTAAGTGCAAAATTTTGGTAGTTTAGAGCATGGTGTTCTTTTACTTATATTACCTAATAACACCTGACATGGAAATGTATCTTCTGTTCCTCTGCCAACTCACCCAAGCATCAACAGATTTTCTAGCAGAATTTTTTCACTTTATATTTTTATTATTTTTAAAATACTGTTTGCATTGCTGCTTCTGTAGCAATTAGAATAAGAATAGTTTAAATTCTGATATATGAGTATACTTTTATCTTCTCCACCTACTTTCCATCTACAGACAGTGTCCTAAAAAATCACATTATTATATGCTTTATATTCATATAGTATGTTACATTCTGAACTCCAAGTTACACTATTTTATTTAGTTTTTTTTCAAAGTGTCCCTAGAGATGAGGGGGAAAAAACCTTACAAGAAAGTTATCACTTGGTGGCATGGCTGGATCGCTATCCCCAAACCCATAATTTCCACCATATAAAATCACAACTATTGTCAAGATAATTTTTTAAAGATTATTAGTATGAATACTTATGAAAATCCTAAATAATATCTCCTAATTTAACTATATGTACAAGTTTCTGTAGTCCCAAACATTAATTATCTATTCAAAAATATTGACTTTCCATCCT
This sequence comes from Hippopotamus amphibius kiboko, assembly GCF_030028045.1. NCBI lineage: Eukaryota > Metazoa > Chordata > Mammalia > Artiodactyla > Hippopotamidae > Hippopotamus > Hippopotamus amphibius. The sequence continues at coordinate 185,925,155 of NC_080188.1, read as the reverse complement.
GTTCCATTGATCTATAGTTCTCTTTTTTTTGTCAGTACCATACTGTTTTGATTACTATAGCTTTGTAGTGTAGTCTGAAGCCTGGGAGCCTGATTTCTCTAGCTCCATTTTTCAAATTCAAGATTGCTTTGGTTATCTGGGGTCTTTTGTGTTTCCATACAAATTTAAAATTCTTTTGTTCTAGTTCTATGAAAAATGCCTTTGGAAATTCAATAGGGATTGCATTGAATCTGTAGATTGCCTTGGGTAGTATAGTCATTTTGACAATATTTATTCTTCCAATCCAAGAACACACTATATCCTTCCATGTGTTTGTGTCATCTTCAATTTATTTTATCAGAGTCTTATTTTCAGAGTACAGGTCTTTTACCTCCTTTGGTAGGTTTATTCCTAGATATTTTATTCTTTTTGATGCATTGGTAAATGGGATTGTTTCCTTAATTTCTCTTTCTGATCTTTCATTGTTAGTGTATAGAAATGCAACAGGCTTCTGTATATTCATTTTGTATCTTGCAACTTCACCTTATTCATTCGTGAGCTCTAGTAGTTTTCTGGTACTGTCTTTAGGATTTTCTATGTAAACTGGTACAACCACTATGAAGAACCATATGGAGGTTCCTTAAAAAAGTAAAAATATAGCTACCATATGATCCTGCAATCCTGCTCCTGTGCATATGTTCAGAGAAAATCATAATTTGAAAAGATATATGCCCCTCAAAGTTCACTGCAGCATTATTTACAATAGCCAAGACATGGAAGCAACCTAAATGTCCATCTACAGGTAAGTGGATAAAGAAGCTGTGGTACATATATACAATGGAACATAACTCAGCCATAAAAAAGCATGAAATAATGCCATTTGCAGCAACATGGATGGGACCTAGAGATTATCATACTAAGTGAATTAAGTCAGACAGGGAAAGACAAACATCACATAATGTCTCTTCTATGTAGAACCTAAAAGAAAAATGATACAAACAAACATATACAAAACAGAAATAGACCTACAGACATAAAAAAAAAACCTATTGTTATCAAAGTGGAAGTATGGCAGGGATAAATTAAGAGTTTGAGATTAACATATACACACCACTATATATAAAATAGATAACCAACAAGGACCTACTGTATAGCACAGGGAACTGTACTTAATATTTTGTAATAATAATATATAAGGGAAAACAACTTGAAAAAGTATGTATGTATGTGTGTGTGTGTGTGTATACATAAATGAATCACATTTTTAAAAATTAATTAATTAATTAATTATTCATGGTGTTGGGTCTTTGTTGCTGAGCACGGCTTTCTCTAGTTGCAGAGAGCATGGGCTTCTCATTGCAGTGGCTTCTCTTGTTGCAGAGCACAGGCTCTAGGCTCATGGGCTTCAGTAGTTGTGGCACATGGGATCAATAGTTGTGGCTCTTGGGCTCTAGTGCACAGGATCAGTAATTGTGTCACATGCGCTTAGTTGCTCCGCGCCTTGTGGGATCTTCCCAGACCAGGGCTCGAACCCGTGTCGCTTGCATTGCAGGTGGATTCTTAACCAGTGAGCCACCAGGGAAGCCCTAAAACTGAATTACTTTGATGTACACCTGAAACTAACACAACATTGTAAATTAACTATACTTCAATAAAAAGATAAAGTTTTTAAAAAATTGAATCTCTACTAAGCATTATGCCTTGCTAGACTGAAGTAGGGTAGTCGTATTTAGACAAATGTTTAACAATTGGCTTTCTGGGAGAAGAGAAAACTTCATTTGAAAGATTTGCAGTTTTCTATGGTATAAATACTTCCATTATGATTGATTTCAAGCTATCAACTTGATATTCACTGAATGCCAAGTTTAAGAGTGATGTGCACAGTCAAGTCTGGAGAGCTGGTACAAGGTCTGTCTCTAGCACACCCTTGGAAGAGTGACAATTCGTAAGAAGAGAGAGATATTGACAAAAAACAACACTGCAAAAACCCACAAAAGAGTATGAAATTATATAAAAAAAAAACACTGTGGGAAACAACTTAAGCTTTCAAAAAGGAAATGCTTAAATTCTTTATCTGACCTTCTAACTGTGAAACAGGTGAAGAGTATCTTACTATTCTTTGCTTAAATTACTTTTCTAATTTCTAGCATGTTGCTGACTGGCCACTATTTAGGGTTTTTTCTTTACACTTGGACCATCTTTTCACTTTAAAATTGCTTCTCTTTATGCAGTAGGTTTTCTTATTTTTATTTCTATTTAGCCATAGAGAGTAATAAATTGGCACTTTACTGTTTGTCAATAAGAGCTCTATAAACCAGTCCACGCCTAGGAAAGATATGGGATTGAGGTCTAAGATTGATTTTAGTTAGTACTTATTTAGAATGATCAGAGAAGATATCTCTTGACAAAAAACCCATTTCAAAACCTTTAAAAAAAAAAGTGAAATACTTCCAAGTCTTTTCTACCTAAAAGTAGCTGCCAATTTTCAAACAGCACCAGCAATGTAGCTCTATGATTTTCCTATTTTCTGTGGCAGAAGAAGAGCCATAATATTTATCCTGTCTAACATGACCCAGTTTGATCCATCTGCTTCCCTGCCTAAATCTTTCTGAAATTCTCTGTAGAATTTACTGCCTTGGATTCACATTGAATTATACATAAGAATATTTTTCCTCTACATGCCTGTTCAGTGAAAAACATTTTTAGCAGTGTATATGTAAGTTTAAGGTTTAGCCAATTTTATTTTAGATTTCCTAATCATTTTCATTGGCCACACTTAAAGATGGAGAATGATTTGAGCTCTTTCTCATGGCGTCCCTGATTGTCGTTATTTTAAATAAATGTTTACGTGGCTCAATCTCACCAAAGAAGGAAAACAAACTATTTTTTCACATTGTGATCTGTTCTGGCTTGAAAAACATACAACATATTTTTAAATTTGGTGTCTGCCACTATACATTAATCAGAGACGAATGCATCTCTGAAACGTGGTGCGTGACCAAGTTTTCATATCCTATTTGGTATGCTGGTAATTCAGGTTGTCTGTTTTATCATCACTTTAACTTGTCTAGGCCACCGAAGATCAATGGGAACTTGAAATTAACTGCAGGTAGCTATTCAAAAAGAATATTGCTGCAGATGTAAAAATGTGCATGTGGTTATGAAAAAGAAAAGTCAATTTCACTGTATTATATCATGCATACGTCTCTTAAAATTGCTTTATCAATATCTGATATGTGGCAAAAATGAGTAAAATAAACAAGCAGCATTCTCCTTTTTTCTACTTTCTGTCATTTCATATCAGTTTTAATGAAAATACTTTGATTCAGTACATCCTGTGGAGAACAGGCAAAATATTTCCCTGTAGGTTTTGTTATTCAGTGGTTATTAAAGAGACACTGGATAGATGCATTTTTTTCTAAGACATTGATTTCACTATTATTATACTTCAATAAGTGGGATTTATAGAGCAGTGTTTTCATCTGTGTAGTCTGAAGCAAGGGGAAGCTTGATGAAAGATTTAATTATTTATTGGCAAGGACTAAAGGGATTTTTATAGTTTGTTAAGAAAAAAACTGTCTTAATAAAATAAAAATATTATTTATTTCTGAGGTGCCAATAAACATGGAAACATGTCGTATAGCACAATGTTTTATTCTCTCCAGAAATATTTTGTGATATTTCTTATATAAATCAGAACAGTTTGTTACTTGTTCATATTTGATCTACGAGATAAAAAATTATCAACCAGCAAGCTAATTTAAACTCCATATAAATTTAGAATGATAGAAAAAATTAGTAATACTCAATATATATTAGAGGAATTACAAAGAAATATTAAAATAGAACAGAGTGAAAGAGAAATGCATTTGACTTGACCGTAGAAAAGAGCCAAAGGGGCCGTAACTGGCATCTACTCAGCAACTACTGAGAACTGCACTTTCCAAAGTCCACAATACTGAACTTGGTAACTTGTAGATAACTAATAACAGTAATAACAGTATAATTTGAAAAAATGCTAGATGATTAGTAAATTAAGAACAGGCAATGGGGCTTCCCTGGTAGCACATTGGTTAAGAATCTGCCTGCCAATGCAGGGGACGTAGGTTCAATCCCTGGTCCAGGAAGATTCCACATGTTGTGGGGCAAGTAAGCCCGTGTGCCACAACTACTGAGCCTGTGTGGCACAACTAATGAAGCCCATGGGCCTATTGCCCATGCTCCTCATCAAGAGAAGCCACAGCAATGAGAAGCCCGAGTACAGCAGTAAAGAGTAGCCCACGCTCCCTGCAACTAGAGAAAGCCTGTGCACAGTAACAAAGACACAGCGCAGCCAATAAATAAATAAATAAATAAAATTAAAAAAAAAAAGAATAGGCAATGGATTGTATCTCTTAACAATCAGGGAAAGCCTTTGCAAAGATCAAGAGGAAGTCTGTGAATTAATCTTGAAGGGCAAACTAATAAAATGGTCAGAAATCTTAGGTGCACAAGCATATTAATGGACTTCAAAGTTCAAGTATATTAAAATTGATCAGAAGCAAGCAAATTAAACAGAGAATAAAAATCATTTCAAATCGCTTATGCAATTATATGGTTTAGAGGCAGAAGAAAATAAACAGGAGAGTGGGGAGCCCTTATTCTACCCTTCATGCTAAGAAAATTTGGTTGAAATTCTTCAACCTTCCTTTTTGTTCCTTCAAAAGAAACTAGAGTACTTTACACATTGGATAAATGTTCAAATTCTAGAGCACTTAAAGGTCTCTGTGCATTAAAAGGATGTGTGTGTGTTGTGTCCTACACGGTCTCTCTCTTTGTGTGTGTTCTAGTGTGCTAATCATTTTGGATGTCTGCTTATTCATTTAGCCAAATAATGGCAAGTTTCCAAGAACAGGATTTCAGATCATGTATTATCATCACTTAGACAACAAGTAAAATTGTATTCTCCATCCAATATTTACTAGAACTTTGATGAAAGGTATTAGCAAAAACCCAGATAGAAAATAGTGCAACATCTTATTCCCTGTTTGTAACAGTTCCCTTAACAAACTTGGAGAGTTGGGGCATTGGAACCAGAGGTTTCAGGCAATCTTTGGTCAGCTAGCCAATAACTTCGAATTGTACCAGTATTCTTCTTTTTCCTACTTTCAGCACTAATTTATACACGTCCGCAAAGGCAGTGGGCTAAGCATATCCCCAACACAAGTTTCAGTTATATTAAATGATCATCAGGGGCTGGCTTTCAGAAACTGTGCCAAGAGTAAGAGGAGTTTACTTCCTCATTTTATCATCCCCTTAGAATTTTACATTGAAAGTGGATGCACATTGGTTGCTGAAAACTGACACCTCATTAAGATGAAGATAAGAACAGTGTGACTCGTGAGTGGTAGATTCATGACCAGTTGGGATTTTGTTGACAATCTGTTAGCATCTCATCAAGAATCTCACAGCCCTGGTGATGGTTAAAATTTTGGATAGCCTAGAAATGGCTAATCGTATGTGTGAAACAAAATGTGTGGGTAAAATGCCTCTGGTGTATTCATTTTTCAAGAAAGAAATGGCAAAAAGGATAGAGTCACATATGGCATCGTCACATATGGTAATGGTTGCTGCTTTGATTGGCCTCCTGTGAAAACATATGCATCGGATTGACACAACAGAGTGTACACAAGGGGTGGTTGAGAGGAAAGAGGAATTGCCCGTATGTTGATAACATTACACATTAGCAGCTACAGAGCTGGGATTTTGGCTTACGTGGCCAGACCAAGGTGCCTAGATGGCTGACTTTCGGTCTGCAGGAGGTCAAGAGAGATGTAAAGCAAGCCATTCAGACCTTTTTTGGCAGGTGAGACCAGGGCCTGAAATAGAAAATAACCGGAGAGCCTCTGAAGGGAAAACGGTCATTAACTATATCAAAATTTTGCAGAGTAAAATGAACATTAGATCCTCATATCTCAAATTTTATTACATGTATACAGAATTATTTTACTGTAGTAAGAATATAATATCAAAATAGGGCAGAGATACTCTAACACCCACATAGAAAATTAGCTATTGATGGAAAATGTTTACATTTGAATAGCAATCAAAACTGAAATTTAGTTTTTTCCCTCTATTTTCAATTTCTTTAAGAGGTTTTTGAATTGTGCAATCAGTGTCAACTTTCCCCTAAAATGCCAGGCAAGCAATGAAGTCAATATATATCTTCTAGTGGCAAAGAAACTATTTGACACACCAGATAAATACAAGGACTGTAAGAGTAATTTTACCATATTGGGATTTATTGCAGTCTGACCTACTTTAAACATCATAACCATTCATTTCTTTTTCTTATATCTCAACTACACCTGCATCAACATGTTCCTAATTATTATTAGTAAAAAATAAATAGTAATGTAGTCAGTGTACCCTATATTACAGCTTAGAATGATGGTGTCACCTTTATAAAGTTTTTTTTTTCCAGTGGAAAATAGTTATACAAAGCTTAATATATAAAACGTATAAAAATGAAGCTTTTTAAATGATGCAAGCACAGAACTTCCATGCTCTCAACCTCTCCCTCTTCATGAAACTAGGAGTTGAAAACTACATCTATTCTAGAGAGACTGAAAATAAGTTCTCGTCCTCTCTCTATCATTCAATATCAAAAAATGTGATGAAAGTATGTTGTAAAACTGTTTCAGTATTTTTATTTCATTATTGCATTTAAAATGTTAAAATAACAAGTACGTATAACTGAATCATTTTGCTGCATACCTGAAACTAACACATTGTAAATCAATTCTTTTTTTTTAAAAAGACAAAATAAAATAAAATATTGTGAGCAAACAAAAATGCTTCCTTTCTTTTGTGAGTCCTTAAAGTCCTCAGAATGTAGCACAGAAAGAAAATGTGAGCTGGACCAGTGTCATTTCCCACAACTGATACAGATTTTATAAGACTTGTCCTACAGAGATAGAGGGTATTGCTGCCTCAGGAATTACTCGTGAATCTGTTTGTCTCAGGGTATGCTGAGAATGACCAAAAAATTAAAAGCAATTATGCAGGGACAGATGGTATGAGAGTGAAATGGTAGGCTGGCTAAAATCATATGTACAAATTCTTACTGTTTCCTCAAAGAAAATATGGGAAATCTGATAAATATTTTATGTAGTCATGTGATTCTAATAATGAGGTGAAAAAGAAAAGTAGTGGCTTTTATCATTAATACTGCCCTGAATGCTTATTTCTGCAGATGAGAAAAAGTTCCATTTTGAAATTTTTTTTTCTGCTGCTATTATGTGCCATGCCTGAAAACATCCTGAGTGAAGGAGACACGATGAACACTCACAGCACAAATTGAAACAGTATTATCTCAGGTCTTTGTGCCTGGATAAAATACAGTATAAGCATTCAACTTGAGCATAAGGGAATCTTCCGAAAAATATTAAAGCATAGGGCTTCCTTGATGACGCAGTGGTTGAGAATCAGGGGACACGGGTTTGAGCCCTGGTCCGGGAAGATCCCACATGGTGCAGAGCAACTAAGCCCATGAGCCACAACTACTGAGCCTGAGCTCTAGAGCCTGCGAGCTCCAACTACTGAGCCCATGTGCCTCAACTACTGAAGCCCGCGTGCCTAGAGCCAGTGCTACACAGCAAGAGAAGCCGCCACAATAAGGAGCCCACGCACCACAATGAAGAGCAGCCCCTGCTCTCTGCAACTACAGAAAGCCCTTGCGCAGCAACGAGGACCCAATGCAGCCAGTAAATGGGAATAGAGAAATAAATAAAAATATTAAAGCATAGGTATGTACAGTGATTATTAATACCAATGTGCACTAATGTTTTTCATATTAATGAAAATATAATGTGCTTGGCTCCTATTCTCTGCCCAGCCCCACTGGTAAATGGTGTAGACTAAATTTCTTACCCTTGACAAGGAGTCGTTGGGAAGTGGTTAGGAAATGTCTACTCTGAGATAATTTTATTTTTCAGTTCCACTCCAATTGTGTGCAATCATTTTCATTTTCTTTACTCTTGTGCTTTTTGGGACATTGGAGATGTCTTCTTAACCTCAATATCCTCTCATATTCATGACGTCTCTTTTTAACTTTTTAGTTTATATTGGAGTACAGTTGATTAACAATGTTGTATGAGTTTCAGGTGTACAACAAAGTGATTCAGTTATGCATATACATGTATCTATTCTTTTTCAAATTCTTTTCCCATTTAGGTTATTACAGAGTATTGAGCAGAGTTCACTGTGCTATACAGTAGGTCTTTGTTGGTTATCCGTTTTTGTTTGTTTGTTTGTTTTTATCCATTTTAAACATAGCAGTGAAATTGTCTCTTTTAAAGCCCACTCACCCTAACTTGTTCTCATTGCTATTCATGACTCCTGCTGGGCGGGCAATGCCACCGAAACTGTCATCTTTCTCTGAATCCTAGCAACAAGCCACATAGCAACAGTCATGTGAGTATTTTGGAATCAGAAGCTGTGCCATGGTAATAAATTTGAACTTCATTCTAATGACTATTGATTGATAACAATTTTCATTGGTATTAACTGTGTATCCTTAAATCTATTGGGTGAATGTTGGTCTTAACCTGGCAGGCCAAACAGGGGCTGGTAGATTTGAACAGATAAGCAAATCTTCTGGAGAAAGCGCTATCTGATTCTGCTGACCCTATTGCAAAGAACTTGCTTACTTCATGCTATTACAACATACTAGATACGTCATTTTACTTTTCTTTCAGAGGTGGCTGACATATCTCTATTGGTCATCATCTTCTCTTGGACATTATTAATATATTTTCTCTGGACAAAGATGTCCATGATGAATTTTAACACACAAAGTCCTCTGAAACAGCATTTATGTAATCATCCGAGCTTTAATGTTGACACCAATCATGCTGCACACCATCAATATTCCCATGGTGCTATTCGATTATACATTGAAGTTAAATACCAGGAAACATGGCAGTTGAGGTTGGCTAGAAGTATATCTCTACCAACTTTATGCTTTATCAAGTGTCATGGTCTTTAGGACATAAAAGTTTGTTAAGACTGTTCTTGGCCACGCAAACAACCATGAACACAGCACACGTTGATTAATCCCATCTGTTTATTTTGCTTGAAGACAGACTAACAGCATCTTCACACATAACGGAAACCAGAATGGCTGTTTAATGTCATCAAGTATCCCAAAGCTATCATTTTACTTTGACCTGTACAACAGCTTATTTTTTGCTGTGTAACAAAGTATTCCAAAACTTAGTGGTTGGATATGACAACTATTTATTTGCTTACAATTCCATGGTTCAGCAATTTGGGTTTAGCTCAACTGAGATGGCTCAATTATGCGGCAAGTGATGTTGGCTGGGCTCACCCTCACATTTGTAGTCAACTAGACATAGAAAAGTCTCACCCGTATACCTGATGGTGGGGTGGCTGTCAGCAGGGGTAATGGAGGTAAGTGGGCCTCTCCCACTCAACAGCTAGTAGACTGCTCCAGGCTTGTTCCCATGGGGTGGCCATAGGGTGCTCAAGTGCAGCAAGAGAGGGCAGTTGCTGATGTGTAAGCACTATTCCAGCCTCTTCCTGAGTCTAGTGTGGTAATATCTCATTGGCCAAAGCCAGTCCCATGGTCAAAGTCAGATTCCTAGGATGGAGAAATAGACTCCACCTCTAGATGGAAGTAGTTCCAAGTCACATTGCAAAAAGGTGTTTACATGAAAATGCAAAAAGTTAATGCCATTGTTGCAACTGACCACAACTCAGGTTCTAGATTATCGACAGTAGTGGAGAATCAGACTGCATGGATTTGAATCCCAGTGTTAGAGTACTTTCTATCTGACCTTGGACAAGTTCCTTGACCTTTCTGTGCCAAAATTCCCTCATATATTAACAGATATACTTTTTTTTAGGATCTTCCCATAAGGGAGCATAAGGATTAAGTACAGTGCAGGTACATCTTGTGTGCTTTGAAGAGCACTTGGAATGTAGTAAGATATCAATAGATGTCAGCTATTATTATCTCAGCAATAAAAATTATTAATGTGTGTTATCTTTAAGTCTGACATGCATCTCCCCATCCACATAGTCTGGCTCTCTCTATATGCACACATCACTTGCTGTGATCGCTTGTCTTACATCCTGTCTATCACCTCTTCATTTTTCATATTCAGATTTCTTTGTTAATAGCATATTATTGGCTTTACCAACTGTCAAAATGTAGAGTTTTTTTAAAAAAATGGAATTCCTATATTTTGGACCCCAGTTGACCTTTTTATCCTTGGAGCACACCAAACCTGTTTCTAAATCAGGGCCCTCACACCTGATCTTCTCTGTGTGTAGCACTTTTACCCTGCTCTCCCCTTGGCTGGCTCCATCTCATGATTCAGATCTCATTTCAAATATTACTTCTCACAGAGAATTTCTCCGATTATAAGGCCAGAAAGGAATCCCTCTTCATGCATTACATGATCTCATTTGACCAGTTTTACAGATTACACTGCATGTATTACCCTCTAAAATGTATGCCACCTTCCCCCACTTGAATGGAAGCTCCACTAGTGCATGAGCCAAGTCTATGGCTTTGTAGGGATATATTCCTAACACCTAGACGCACATCCTGTGTATAACAGGTTCTCAATAAATATTTGATAAACTCCTAGAAAGCATGCTCTAGTTTTATGTCTCCTCCTGTTCCTGACACCACCTTTATACCCTGAATTGGCTCTTAGTAAATGCCTGTTCAATAAAGGAGACAAAGCTTATTCAGCTTGTCCGTTTTTTGGCATTTTAGGGAGGGCGCTAGTTATATTAGAGGGTTTTCTATTCAAAAACAGAAAACTAAAACATCAAGCTGGAAATGATGTTAAGGACCCAGGGAAACTTGTGTCGTACAGAACAAAAGTAACGGATACGCTTGAAAGCAGTCACTCACGCAGGTCTGTATTATCTGTGCTAATGAAGAAGGGCAGTGAAGCAGATGATCTGTAACAGCAGATAATGAAAAACTCTTTGCCTCTAACTCTCTGATGCAGCGTCGAGAGTCCCTAAGTTGTAAACAGGTTATGTTCCAAAAGGTCACTTGTAAATAGGTTCTTTCGGACTCAGAATTCATTTTTCCAAGGAATACCATAGCTGATTTATAGCACTAATGATATTTAGGAATTAAAAAGCAGTCCAAACATGCTTTATACAATTTCAGTAGAAATGCATAGCTTCCAGTTTCCAAACAGAGAAGTCTGGAATCTGTCCTCACTAGCTGCGAACCTATTTCCTTCCACCCATTGCAGAGGGAGCAAACATTCCTTCTTTGCTACGCTCCAAAGAAGCATGTGGTGAAAGGTGGGGCAGATTCTGGGAGGCAAGGCTGGGGCTCTGAGAAGGTGTGAGGGTGGAGGGCTACTGCTATGAGAACTTCTCTGGCAGCCGGGTGGAGTCCCCCCTCGGAATGAGCCCACTGGGAGCAGGCAGCCTCCTGAAAGTCAGGTGCCCAACACAGAGGGTGAGAGATCTTTGGCGACTGTTTTGACATGGCTCAATGCATCAAATTTAAGACTAATTTTAGAAACTGAAGATTAAGAATAGGAGATAACGTGTTGGAATTTTGTGGTGAGAAAGTATATGTAAAAGGAGTCAAACAAGAATGGTAAACTTCATAATAACAAAGGAGTAAAACAGCTCAGATTCTCATCACCTCAAATAGACATCAAGAGAATGGATGTCTAAATTGTGAAATATAAACAAAATTAAACCTTATTGAACAAATAAATGATACTGACAGACAATATTTTAGCAAGATAATATTAAGTGATAAGATACATCCAAAATTACAGGCACTAAGATACATCCAAAATTACACACACTGAGATAGTCTTTGTATAAAGTTAAATGTAACTAAACTAACTATAACACGTATCAATGTGATATAATTATACACAAGAAATCAAGGGAATGATAAATCTGGAAACTTGGTGACAGTGATCTTGGGTTGTGGGAGAATGGAGTGGGAGGACCCTGTAGTTAAATGCAGGTTATTGTCAAAGACAATATTGTTAAGGCTTTGTCCTGAATGTTCTTTTTTATCCCCATAATACTTATCATCTTCTAAAGAATAGTTATTTTATTTATTATTATATCATCTATACACTAAGCTTCTAAATGTCAGTATTCCTTGTTTTTCTGATGTGTTAATGATGCTCCAGGCAGAGAAAATGAATTTTAGAGTGGTCATGATACATGTCATTGTTTAGATGATATCTGAGCAAAGTTTAAAGAAAGAGAACTAGTCATGAGGTTATCTGGGAGAGAGCATCCCAGGAAATGGGAACAGAAACTGCAAATATCCTACAGTGGAGCTTTCTTGAGTTTTTATGAAAAAGGTAAAGAAGCCAGAATAGCTTGAGTGGAGTATGCAAAGGAGTGGGTAGTAGGACATGAGGTCAGAGAAATAACAAAGAAGCCAGAGCATCCGGGGACTTGTATAAGCAATTGTACAGCGTTTTCCTTTTACAGGGTGTGTGTGTGTGTGTGTGTGTGTGTGTAGAGAGAGAGATTGGAAGTTTTGAACAGATGACTGTTATGACTGTTTTGATCTGACTTAGGTACTGAAAGAATCTCTCTAGATGCTGTGTTGAGGAGAGACTGTGCAGAGGGGAGTGGCTAAGTTGGAAGGAGACCAAGTAGAATCCAGTACACAGCTATTCTAACAATCTGACTGAGAAGTCATGGTGGTTCAGAACATGGCAGTAGCAATGGAGATGTTGAAAAGTGGTCAAATTCTGTAAGATGTCAATCAGAGAGAAAAATCAAGATGACTTCAAGGTTTGGGCCTCAGCAATTGGAGGAATGGAGTTGCCATCTGCTGAGATGGGGAAGACGGTGAGAGGGCAGGTTTTAGGGAGAGATGACTGGGAATTCTGTTTTAAATTTAAGATTTTTATCAGATATTCAACACATATTTTATCAGATATGCAACATAATATCTGAGTCTGGAGGTCAGGAGAGAAAGAGACCTGGGATGAAGAGGTAAAATTGGGAATCTTTAGCATTCTAGATGATATTTACAGCCTTGGGCTTGGATGACATCACTATGTTACCATCCATCATTTAAACTGATCACTGGGAATTGAAAGAAAAATCTGCCTTTATATTCATTACTTGGGTCAGAAAAGTTTTTTTCACAATGAATTTTAGTTTCAATAATCCTTATCTACTCTCCCCCATGAATAAGTGTCAAAAGTTAGAACACATAGTGGCTGTACCAACTTACAGTCCCACCAACAGTGCAGGAGAGTTCCCTTTTCTCCACACCCTCTCCAACATTTGTTGTTTCCAGACTTTGTGATGATGGCCATTCTGATTGGTGTGAGGTGATACCTCATTGTGGCTTTGACTTGCATTTCTCTGATGATGAGTGATGTTGAGCATCTTTTCATGTGTTTGTTGGCCATCTGTATGTCTTCTTTGGAGAAATGTCTATTTAGGTCTTCTGCCCATTTGTGGATTGGGTTATTTGCTTTTTTGGTATGAAGCTGCATGAGCTGCTTGTATATTTTGGAGGTTAATCCTTTGTCCGTTGTTTCATAGGTAATTATTTTTTCCCATTCTGAGGGTTGCCTTTTAGTCTTGTTTATGGTTTCTTTTGCTGTGCAAAAGCTTTTAAGTTTCATGAGGTCCCATTCGTTTATTCTTGATTTTATTTCCATGATTCTAGGAGGTGGGTCAAAAAGGATGTTGCTTTGATGGATGTCAAAGAGTGTTCTGCCTATGTTTTCCTCTAGGAGTTTGATAGTGTCTGGCCTTACATGTAGGTCTTTAATCCATTTGGAGTTTATTTTTGTGTATGGTGTAAGGAAGTGTTCTAATTTCATTCTTTTACATGTTGCTGTCCAATTTTCCCAGCACCACTTATTGAAGAGGCTGTCTTTTTTCCATTGTATACTCGTGCCTCCTTTGTCAAAGATAAGGTGCCCATATGTGTTTGGGCTTACTTCTGAGTTCTCCATTGGTTCCTTAAAAAACTACAAATAGAACTACCATATGATCCAGTAATCCCACTCCTGGGCATATACCCAAAGAAAACCATAATCCCAAAAGAAACTTGTACCATAATGTTTATTGCAGCACTCTTTACAATAGCCAGGACATGGAAGCAACCTAAATGCCCATCAACAAATGAATGGATACAGAAGATGTGGCATATATATACAATGGAATATTACTCAGCTATAAAAAGGGATGAGATGGAGCTATATGTCATGAGGTGGATAGAACTACAATCTGTCATACATAGTGAAGTAAGTCAGAAAGAGAAGGACAAATATTGTATGCTAACTCACATATACGGAATCTGAAAATGGTACTGATGAACTCAGTGACAAGAACAAGGAAGCAGATACAGAGAATGGACTGGAGAACTCGAGGTTTGGGAGGGGGCGGGGGGTGAAGGGGAAACTGAGAAGAAGCGAGAGAGTAGCACAGACATATATATACTACCAACTGTAAAATAGTCAGTGGGAAGTTGTATAACAAAGGGAGTCCAACTTGAGGATGGAAGATGCCTTAGAGGACTGGGGCAGGGAGGGTGGGGGGGACTCGAGGGGGGGGCGTCAGGGAAGGGAGGGAATATGGGGATATGTGTATAAAAACAGTTGATTGAACCTGGTGTACCCCCCAAAAAAAAAAAAAAAGTTAGAACACAGATGTGCTCACATTGAAGTTAAATAATATCTCTTCACCAGTTCTGCTGAGAATGAATGAAGTACTTCATTCAGGGCTTTTAATTCATTTTTATTGTTTATTTACTTGCTCCTATGATGTATATTACTTTTCCAAATGTAAGTCTCATTGCCTAAGGCCCTTTGAATGCTGCCAATGATTTATTCTGATAAAATACAAACTTTATATTTAGAACACACTTCTGTTATCTGTTACTTTATTGTCTAATTCAAGTTCCTTCTTCACTGGGAAGTGGATTGCTTCATCTCTATTTAGAATTGTAATTTGAACTCTAGAAAGAAACAAATCCTTCAAGGCCATTAGGGTGTTGGCACACAATCTTGCCAGTAAAGAGAAAGGCAGCACAGCCAATTGCTTCTCTTCTACTTAGTTTACTGACACTGTGTTAGGCTTGGGGAGCTGCCATAACATTTTACAGAGGAGGCCTTGCTTTACTAATCTTATACCCCGCACACGATCTCCAGAGTATTAAATATTGCTTCTCTTCCCTCAGATGTATCGTAAACACACAAAGAGGGAGAATTTTAAAAATAAAATAAGGGCTTGTTCTAACAGACTATAAAGTTCCTCATAGGTAAATATCTGTTAATATTCTTTTTGTATCAAATTTGTGAATTTTCCAAAGATCCTTTGGTTCAATAATATAATTATTATATTGATCACTTCCCTTTAGTACATTCTCAAATTCTTTTCACCAGGAATCCTGCCCCTTGATGTATTTTCCTCCTAGATTGTTTCATATGTTTTCAGGATTTCAGTTTTTTTTAAAGACACTTTTCAATATTAACGGCAATTGCAGGTCTTTGATATGCTAATTTGTCCTGATAAATGTGCTTTTGAAGTCATTTATTAAATGATGTTGGTAAGCAAATTTTAGAGAAATTTGCCTGGGATTTGAAGCACATTGTTGGATGTTTGATACCCAAATCTTTAAAAGTTAATACTACTACTATATCATCAGATTGCTATATAATAGGATTGACTGTTCAGACTATAATTATTTCTGCTTAGTTTTAAAATGTGGATTTCATGTTAACTTCTTTATTTCAGTCTATTTGCTCCAAAACAGTTAGCTGAGTACAACCAAGTGCTACCACTGCCACGTATGCAGAATTGCAGAAAAGACTAGAATGCAAGTCTTCAGAGCTGAACAAAAAGACATACCTGGCAAGAAAGATTTAGACCTTACAATGTCAGTGTAAATTAGACATGGTTTTGGAAGCAGTGCTGTATTTACAATGCTGGAGTTTGAGTCAGTAGATCACAATTTAAATTTACCACCTGTGTTCCCTTGAGTAAGTGCCTCATCTCTTGGAGTCTTTTTCTTTTTAATACATAGTTAAGAAATTCAAATGCACTTCACAGATGAATGCAGTCAGGGCTGGCTAGATTAGAGAGTGAAAGTGGGGATGCCAGAGTTAAATCTGGAGCTGGCGGTGGCTAAAGCTAGTGGAGACAGCTGTGAGGGCACATGGGTGGGAGATGAGGGCCCTCACTGCCTGCCTCTCTGATCAGAACTCAGTGCCTTAGATCAGAACTGCCAGCAGGAAGTCAGCCATGTTGAAACTGGTCATCCAAAGCCCAGGCTCTGATAGCAGAACAGAAGGCCAAGGTCTTGAATGGACCGTGCATTTTTGACTGCCCAGATGCTTTCAGTAATGAGCTGGTGCAAACTTGACTCAAACACAGTGAAGAGGGAGGACACGCCACACTCCCTATGTTCCTGGAGGCAGCTGTGAGTTATCCTGCACATGAGCACATGTGGGGTGTTTTTGGTTTTTTTTTTTTTTTTTTGGTTGTGCTGGGTCTTAGTCACGGCAGGTAGGCTCCTTAGCTGCAGCAGGTGGGCTCCTTAGTTGTGGTACATGGGCTTCTTAGTTGCAGCATGTGAACTCTTAGTTGCAGTATGCATGTGAGATCTAGTTCCCTGACCAGGGATCAAACCCGGGCCCTCTGCCCTGGGAGCGTGGAGTCACCACTGCGCCACCAGGGAAGTTCCCTGAATATGTAGTTTTGTTTGTATGCATACTTGGGATTCTGTAGCCAAAAGACCCAAGCCGTGTCTCATCCTTGTGTTGTTGTTAATACTCACCCAGGGGTCAGGCTATAGAAGGACCTCCTGGAACTCTTGTGTGAGGAATCTGGGACTAATTCTAACAGAGTACTCTGTTTTTTTAAAAAATCTACCTTTGAAGGTTTCTGTCAGATAGCACCAGACTTTGCCATATTTGTGCACTTATTTTTTCTCTTTTCAAATATAACAGTTACACAATTCTACTGAGCATCTGAGTTTTACACGAAAAAAATTTAATTTATAATGTAGTTTATAGTATAATGAATACATAAATAATGATTCTTAGCTTGAAATATGTCTTCTGCACTTTTGTTTGTCTCTGCCTATATTATTCTTCTTCAGACATCTTCATGGCTGGTGTCCCCACCAGGAAATTTCTTAAATGTTGCTTCTTCAAGGCCTTCACTGGCCACCCTACTTAAAAGGGCAATACCCACCTCCCCCAGCACTCCTAATTTGGAGATTATTCCCATTCCGTGATGTATTTATCTCTGTATAACTCACCATTATCAAATATAATGCATTTATTTATTGTCTATCCTTTACCTTACTAAAGTGAAGGCTCTATAAGAACAATTTATCTGTTCATTTACTGCTATATCTGCAAGACATAGAACAGTACTTAGCAGTACGGAGTAACAGTCATGTATTACATATTCTGTTAAATTAATAAAATGGTATAAACATGAAAGCACCTAATACAAGGCCTTTAATAGAATCACAGAGCCTTGCTATTTGAATTGTGGTCCAAGTGCTAGTAGCATCAGCATCGCATAGGAACTGTTTAGAAACGCAGACTCACAGCTCGACCCCAGACATACTGAATCAGAATCCACATTCTAGCCATTTGCAGTAACATGGATGCAACTAGAGATTATCATACTAAGAGAAGTCAGTCAGAAAGACAAATACCACATGATATCACTTATATGTGCAATCTAAAATATGACACAAATGACCTATCTATGAAACAGAAACAAAGTCAGGGACATAGAGAATAGACTGGTGACTGCCAAGGGGGAGGGGGTGGGAGACGGCAGCAGTGAAAGTTTGGGATTAGCAGATGCAAACTGGTATATGTAGAATGAATAAACAACAAGGTCCTACTGTATAGCACAGGGAACTATAGTCAATATCCTGTAATAAAAGACTATGAACAAGAATGTATGTATATATGTATAACTGAGTCACTTTGCTGTACAGCAGTAATTAACCCAACATTGTAATTCAACTATACTTCAACAAAAAACAAATTAAAAAAAAAAAAAAGAATCTGCATTATAACAAACCCCCAGGTGAGCTGCTTATTACAGTCTGGGCAACAGGTGTGGATTAAGTACTCAGTGAATGTTTCCTGAATCTAAATGCAATATATTAACATCTGTGGGCTAGCAACATGTAGATCATTATGGCATTTTAAAATTAATACATTTTAGATTAATGAGCAAAGAAAATCAATGATGGAAAGGTGCATTGGACTTTAATTGTTTAACGTTCTACTATATACCATTTTGATTGACCTGGAAGGTCACACACCAGCAGAATTATTTGAAGGCCATAATCCTCTAATGAAGACTCAAAAGGAGATATGAGAAAGATAAGGCATATAAATTTAAAATTTTAAAAATAAAGATCATTTACCATGATTAGCGGAGCTAGCCACCCATCAGTCAATAAACCTACCAGAAAATGTTTAAAAAGAATTAAGATGATTAAACAGAGGATTAAAAAGTTGTATAAATGAATGCCATATGCTTTTATTTTTTCAACCCTTAGTGCCCTTGGGTTATTTATAAATCCTGCACATGTAAAAGTACAACAGAGACACATTTAGAAAATAAATGTCTTCTATTCTACTTGGACTTCTGCCTGTTATTTACATGCTTTGCACTTGTTCTTAGGAGTACTGAGGGTGAGAAAACGGTAATAATTATAGTGCCCGAAATGGTTTAAATGAATAAACAAATCAATCAATCAATATGAGGCCGTAGGTAATACAGTGGGGGCCTTGGCTATTTTAATTAACATCAGGTTCTTTGAGGAAAGACCATAGTGAGTTGTCAACTTGAACAGTGGTAGGAAACAAGACGAGGGAGCTGCCCTGTCACCTGAGGGATAGGCTGCCAGTGAGAAACTATGTATAACGACAACTTTCTTTTCAGGTATATATGTGGCTGGCCTTCCCGCCCCTGTCCAATAACACTGGATATTAATTAAACTAAAGGACCATAAAGAGTTTGAAAACTAGCCATACATGAGCCTACTTGTGTATGTTTCCATATTTTAAAAGTCTACTTTTACATTTGCACATTTTCATTATTACTTTTCCTCAAAATATTTTAAGCATATTTCACAAACTTGAAAATCACAAATATGGTAAATGAGCATTATATTATGTTAAATTTTTATATTGGCTTAATTTTCATAATTAAGGAGGCTAGAAAGAGGAAGACTGAGCTGATAAAGTTAAGGTTGTCAGTTATGTCTTAGGGGCTAATCTTCATGTTCAATATTTACATTATTCTTAAATTAAGCAAGTCTTTCCCCTAAAAATGTCTAGTTAGTCATAATGACACACACAAGTGATCCATGTATCTGCTATACAAGGATAAAAAATACGCAAAAATTAAACAATTAGGCAATGTGTGCTTAAATCTAGAGTTTTCTGATCTTACCAGCAAAAAAATTAAATGATTTTTTTACTAATTAACAATAAATGTAATTTTCCAAATAAGAAATCTGAGTTAAATAATTTCTAGGCTGTGAGACTGAATTTTAATCACCTATGAGAATAAAGAATGACTTATTTCACAAATATTTTACTCATTTTCAAGTGACACTTTTAACATTAAATGATTGGTCAATGGTTTTTCTTCTCTATTACTCAGAGGCATCTTTCTGGAAGAAGGATATTGCATATAGATACGACCAAATTTTGTAGCCAAATCAGTCTGTGTTTTGTAATTTCTTTAGGCCATATTCAGATGTTCCAGATGTTTTGTCATAATAAAAGTAGTTACTCTCAAAGTAAAAGCCATTATGTCCTAATAAAACATGATAAAAATAATAGAAGTAATATGTCTTATGTTTTGTCAGAGCAGAATTTTCAAAGTTGAAGCATGCCTTCCCCAAGCCAAACTTCCACTTCTACTAATTAAATATTAAAATATATTGGAAATAATAAACAGAATAATTACTACTGGGATGGCATTTCAGAAAACCTATACAGTTCACGTCTGCTGCCATCTTGTTTCTTCCTTTGTCCGAGCCAAATCAGCTCCAAAGTTGATGGCAGATACTTTTGTTTGCCCACCCAAACTATTTCCTCCACTTTTTTCTTACTAAGAAAATCCCTGTCTCATTAAGATTCTGCCATTTTCTGCATGACTACATATTGGGTAGACTGGCCCCAATTACAGGCCCAACATTGGTGTTCTGATTGACCTTGGCCAATTATTGAAGATCTCACCTCCAATGCCAATGAGTGATTTAGGTTTGGTATAGGATGCAATTCTGGCCCTTGAAATGTAAGTGTGTCTACTGGGAGGCTTCTGAGAAAGAATTTCCTTCTTTTTCAGAAAGATTCAAAGAAAGAGACAATCTCTTTTTCCCTGACACAGCATCGTATGCCAGTTCTCTCCTCCAACTCTCAAGAATGTAGAATCATCCTCTCCTGAAGAACTAAGGGACCAGGACAAGACATGAAATATCAAGGAACCAATACTGTCTGTGGCCTCCATAGCGCAACTCTTCAACAACAGCCCTGGGAGCAGCAGGGAGCAGCGTTTCACAGATTCATCAGAGTTCAGTACTCTTTCCACTGAAATCTGGAAGTCAGATCCATGTCCTAGGATTCTACAACAGTAGCGCATTGAAGAGGAACAGCTCTCAGACCAACATATGAGGCCTCTATCAATACAGGCAGTGGGTGCTCAAGTGATTACTTGGAGGGGAAAAAAAAGAGAGAACTGAGTATATTTGAATCCCAAGTGAGCAGGGCAAGCCATGCTCGTTAAACCTATCATCTATTTTCGACCAAGCCCTCTCCTCTTATCTTCAGAACATTACTTTCTTTTTTTTTTTCCAAATAATTGTGTTTTGGGTTATTTTTATTTATTTATTTATTTATTTATTTATTTTTTGGCTGCATTGGGTTTTTGTTGCTGCACACGGGCTTTCTCTAGTTGCAGCAAGTGGGGGCTACTCTTCGTTGTGGTGCATGGGCTTCTCAGTGCAGTAGCTTCTCTTGTGGACTACAGGCTCTAGGTGTGCAGGCTTCAGTAGTTGCAGCACACAGGCTCAACAATTGTGGCTCACGGGCTCTAGAGTGCAGGCTCAATAGTTGTGGCACACGGGCTTAGTTGCTCCACAGCATGTTGGGGCCTTCCTGGAGCAGGGTTCGAATCCGTGTCCCCCGCATTGGCAGGCAGATTCTTAACCACTACACCACCAGGGAAGTCCCAGAATATCACTTTCTTTTAAACTGGAAAGCAGTGTTGACAGAGCATGGACCTCAGAGCAAGACGAATCTGAGGCTGGCTCCCAACTTTCCCATTTATAAGATGCTTCATCTTGTGCTTGTTACTTCTCTGAGCCTCAGTTTCCTCATATGGGAAAGGGAGAGCCTGATACTTAACTCACAAGACTGTTATAGAGGTGGAGATAACTTATAAAGTGGCCAGCACCTCATCTGGCATATAAGGAAAAGTTAATAAACAGTACCTGTTATAATATGTTAAGCCTAATGATGTGTTTCAGTATAATAGGCTACAAAGGGGGAGATTTCTATGCTATTATTCTCAAGGAAGTTTTTTTTTAAATTATGACTATTTTTTTAAGAGCAGTTTTAGGTTCACAGCACAATTGAGGGGAAAGTACAGAGATTTCCACACACACCCTGTCTCCACTTAGGCATAGCCTCCCCTATTATCAACATCTCCCAACAGAATGGTACATTTGTTACCATCTATGAACCTCCACTGACACATCATAATCACCTAAAGTGCGCAGTTTACACTATAGTTTACTCTTGGCATTGTGCATTCTGTGGGTTGGTAAAAAATGTGTAATGACATGTATCCACCATTATATTGGGTTGGCCAAAGTGTTCCTTAGGTTTTTAAGAAAAATAAAAGACACATTTTTCATTTTCACCAAGAACTTTATTGAACAATGTATTCATCCTCTTGTTTCACTATCTTTTGCCCTTTTTTGGGCAACTTCATAATTCCATCTTCCCAAAACATTTTATCTTTTTTGAGCAAAGAACTCTTCCAGGTGCCTCTTACAGTCTTTCAGGGAATTTAAGTTTTTTCCATTAAGACAATTTTGTAAAGACCAAAATAAATGGAAATCTGAAGGTGCAGTATCTGGTGAATATGGCAGGATGAATGAGAACTTCCCAGCCAAGCTGTAACAGTTTTTGCCTGGTCATCAAAGAAACATGCGTCTTGCATTATCCTGATGGAAGACTATGTGTTTTCTGTTGCCTAATTCTGGACACTTTCTGCTGAGTGTCGCTTTCAGTTGGTTTAATTGAGAGCAGTACTTGTCGGAATTATTTGTCTGGTTTTCCAGAAGGAGCGCACGATAGAGGACTCCCTTAAAACCCCACCATATATACAAGATCACCTTCTTTGAATGAAGATTGGCCTTTGGTGTAGTTGGTGATGGTTCATTTTGCTTTCCCCATGATTTCTTCCATTCCATATTATTGTACAGTATCACAATTTGTTGCCCATCACAATTTGTTTAAAATATGAAACGTTTTCATTATGTTTCAGTAGAGAATTGCATGAGGAAATATGGTCAATAAGGTTTTTTTTTTTTCTTGCTTAACTTATGTGGAACCCAAACATCAAAGAATTCACATAATCAATCTGGTGCAAATGATTTTCAACACTTGATTTGGATATTTTGAGTATGTCAGCTATCTCCCATGTGGTATAACACTGATATTCTCAATTATTGTTTCTATTTGATCGCTATCAACTTCAACTTGTCTACCAGACTGTGGAGCGTCATCCAGTGAGAAATCTTTAGCAGGAAACTTTGCAAACCACTTTTGACACATTCAATCAGTCATAGCACCTTCTCCATACACTGCACGAATCTTTTTGTGCATGTCAGTTACATTTTTACCTTTCTTGAAATAGTAAAACGTATAATGCCGGAAGTGTAGCTTTTTTTTCTTCCAGCTTCAAAATTAAAATGGCTACACAAAAATTCACAATTTTGACGTCTTTTTTTAAATGCATGCTGATATAACAGCTGTCACATACAATCTAAAAAAATTGTTTTGAATGAAGTTAAAGACAACTAAGTGCCACTAGAGTCATCTTACAGAAAAAACTGAAGGAACCTTTGGGCCCACCCAATAGTATTATACAGAATAGTTTTATTTCCCTAAAAACCCTCTGTGCTCTAACTTTTCATACCTTTCCATACCTTTCCCACAGCCCAACCCCTGGCAACACCAGAATGTCATATAATTGGAATATACAGTGTGTAGACTTTTCAAGTTGGCTTCTTTCACTTTGTAATATGTATTTGTTTCCTCTGTGTCTTTTTATGGCTTAATAACTCATTTTTCCCCACAATGAATAATAACTCATCATCTGGATATAGCACAATTTATTAATCCAGTCACCTACAGAAGGACACATATGTTGCTTCCAAGCATTGGCAACTATGAATAAAGCTACTATAAACACCTGTGTGCAGGTTTTTATGTGAACATGTTTTCACCGCCTTTGGGTAACTATCAAGGAGTGTGGTTGCGGGATCATAGGGTAAGGGTACATTTTGTTTCATAAGAAACTGCCAAACTGTCTCCCAAAGTGCCTGCACCATTTTGCAAACTCACCAGCAACTAATGAAAGTTCCTGCTGCTCCAACTCCTCACCGGCATTTGGTATTGTCACTGTTCTGGATTTTGGCCATTTTAATAGACTGTAGAAGTATCTCGTTCTAATTTGCTTTTCGCTGATGACATATGATGTGGAGCATCATCTCACATGTTTATTTGCCATCTGTATGTATTTTGTGAGGCCTCTATTAATGCATCTTTGGCCCATTTTTTCAGCTGGATTATTTTCTTACTGTTGAGTTTTAAGCATTCTTTGTAAATTTCGGATGACAGTCCTTTATCAGATGTGTCCTTAGCAAATATTTTTTCTCAGTCTATGCCTTGTCATCATTCTCTTGACATTGTCTTTCACAGAGAAGAATATTTTTAAGTTTAATGAAGTCTAGCTTATCAATGATTTCTTTCATGGATTATGCCTTTGGTGTCTTACGTAAAAAGTTTTCGTCGTACCCAAAGTCACCTTAATTTTCTCCTATGTTATGTTCTAGGAGTTTTATAGTTTTTCATTCTACATTTAGGTCTATTATTTATTTTGAGTTAATTTTGTGAAGCGTATAAGGTCTGTCTAGATTCCTTTTTTTTTTCTTTTTGCATGTGCTTTTCCAATTGTTCAGCACTATTTATTGATCAAGGAATATTTTTAAACTGAATTTTTTGAGTGACCGATGGGGGCCACTGTCAAATCCTTTATATAGTAGAAAGTTCACATGTAATAAATTTAAAAATAAGCAAATTGGAAAGTAAGAAGTAAAACTGTCACTATTTGCAGATGACATGATACTCATATATAGAGAACCCTAAAGACGCCACACAAAATCTATTCAAACTAATAAATGAATTCAGCCAGGTATTAGGATCCAAGATTAATATATAGAAATCAGGCAGAAATCTGTTGCATTTCTTTACACAAAAAATGAAATATCAGAAAGAAAAAGTAAAAAAAAATTTTGTCAAAAAGAAAAAAATCCTAGTAATAAACTTAATCAACAAGGTGAAAGACCTATATGCTGAAAACCATAAAACACTGATAAAGAAAAACTGCAGACAATTCAAACAAATGGAAAGATATCCATGCTCTTGGATTGGAAGAATTAATATTATTAAAATGACCATACTTCCCAAAGCAATCTACATATTTAATGCAATCCATATCCAAATACCCATGACATTTTTCACAGAACTGGGACAAATAATACTAATATTTATATGCAATCACAAAAGAACCAGAATTGCCAAAGCAATCCCAAGAGAAAAGAACAAAGCTGGAGGCAGAACCCTCCCAGACTTCAGACAATACTACAAAGCTACAATAATCAAAACAGTGTGGTACTGGCACAAAAACAGACATAAAGATCAATGGAATGGAATACAGAGCCCAGAAATAAACCTGCACATCTATGGTCAATTCACCACAAAGGAGGCAAGAATATACAATGGAAAAAAGACAGTCTCTTCAACAAAAGGTTCTGGGAAAGCTGGACAGCTACATGTACATCAATAAAATTAGAACAATTCCTCAAACCATATACACAAATAAACTCAAAATACTTTAAAGATCCAAATATAAGACATGACACCATAAAACTCCTAGAAGAGAATATAGGCAAGACATTCTCTGACATAAATCACAGCAATATTTTCTTAGAGCTGTCTCCCAAGGCAAAATAAATAAAAGCAAAAATAAACAAAGAGGACCTAACCAAACTTATAAGCTTTTACACAGCAAAGGAAACCATAAACAAAACGAAAACACAACCCTACAGAATGGGAAAAAATATTTGCAAACAAGAGACCAACAAGGGGTTAATATCCAACATATACAAACAGCTCCTACAATTCAAAATCAAAAAATCCCCAAACAACCCAATCAAAAAAATGGGCAGAAGACCCAAATAGATATCTTTTCAAAGAAGACATACAGATGGCCATCAGGTACATAAAAAGATGCTTTAACATTGCTAATTATTAGAGAGATGCAAATCAAAATCACAATGAGGGATCACCTTGTACCGGTCAGAATGGCCATCATCAAAAAGTCTATAAATAATAAATGCTGGCAAGGATGTGGAGAAAAGGGAACCCTCCTACACTGTTGGTGGGAATGTAAATTGGTACAGACACTATGAAGAAAACTAATTTGTTGTGTCTAATCCCTTTTGGACTCTCTGCTTCTCTGCAACCTTTTAAATTTTTCCTAGTCCCCCTTCTTCTGGTCTCCTACCCATTTATTGCAATTGCCTGTAATTGTATGTTTATGAAGCCTTATGCATCTTCTCACTAGAATGCAAGCCACACGATAGGAGAGATCATGACTGCCTTGTTTCCTGTTGTTTCCCCAAGTGATATTAACACATCAAACATACAATAAAGCAGATTACATGAATGAATGCATTCAGTGTGTAAACCAGAAATGACTCATTGTCTATATCCATGGATAATTAAACTAATCCATTAAGGTGAAATTAGGAAGGATGTGTATCTTCTCAGACCCTATTCAGTTTCCCTAACATAGTTTGAAGACATGGAAGATAGTTGTTTTCTGTAAGAATAATTCGGAAATACAGTGAAAGCATGAAGAAGTAAAGTATAACACTGAGAGGAATAAGGTAATCTAAGATACCTAAATATGTCACTTCTTCACTAGATCATGAGAGATCCCACCACACCGGCAACTGGACAAGTAAAACCCTTCGAGATGCAAACACCCCAGGACTGTTAGCACTAAATTATCACCATGTGCAATTAAATACACATGCTTTATTCAACTCCGCAATGCCACAAGGTGATTAGCCTTGTTTCTATGGCACTGGTTAATAAATTGAGGCTCAGAAAAATCAGCAACTAGATCCATGACATACTGCAAGTAACTGGTGCAGTGCGTGTTTATATCCATGTTCACCCAACCCCAGGGTGGACTCTGTTTCTCCCAGGCCCCTATGTGGACAGACAAGCTATAGCCACAGTGATACATCCAGAAGTAGGAATGCAATAATCTCAAAAGGAGTGAATTTATCCTGTTAAATTGAAAATTAAATAAGTGAAACACCATGTTACACAGGCAAACTATAGGTACCAAAGGCGATGACACACATTTTCAGGGAATTAAAACAATTTTGGAACATTAAAGAAAACTGTTTCATTCCTCCTCCTCACTGATTCAATCATCTTAAGCTTCCAGCTCCTTCTTAGAGACAGAAATCCAACTTAATAATTTACTGGGAGCTGTCATAACTTGTAAGTTAGTCTTTTGGATTGAAACAGCAATTGTATGCACCTTTTATCCACTAAGATAAGCTCTTCATTCTTTGCTGGAAGTTTGTGTCAGCAATCATTTAGATCATGCAAATATAAAATTTGCTGATGTGAGCAAATTCAAAGCTGGCTAATTACATCAAATTTTTAAGTGAAAAGCATCTTCTTTACAACTCTCAAATACAATCAAGGAGGGGGCTAAATACAATTTAAACACTCTTTTTTGCAGCTCTTTGGTGACAAAACTGCTGACCTGGTTGTTCTTTCATCAGCTTATGCTGAACCCAAAATGAAGAAAATAAAATACAAATTTTGAAACTTTATGTAAACATCCAGATGACATATTCTGCAAGGAAGGCAGTTTTGAATAATAAAAACTTTTGTACAGACTCACATTTCATCATGTACAAAAGCTTACTTCAAACATTATGCAGCAGAAGATTGAATGTTCTTTCCCAGATGTAGCAAATTGTTTTGGATGACCCAGCCCTGAAATCTGCTATGATCAGTAAATGGAAAATGACTTTTCATTACTTTTCTAGGTTTCTTGTCTCAAGAAATCAAGTCTACAAGGGTACTTATTAATTATTATACTATGTCGATATTTTCTGACCACCCTGAAATAAGATGGCAAATATTTTTTCTCTATAAATGAGAAAAGTAAACTATGGATCCATTGAAAGTGCTGTTAGAGACTTTTTAAAAAATCAGAACACATATATTATGTGCAACTCAATTATCTTCACTTCAACAGAAGAGAGATGCCATCAAATTTAAATTCCTTCAAGAGTCCTCTATAACCTAAACTTTAACATTTCTCTTATTCTTGAAATGAGTCCCAGTAAAACAGCCTCTCTCAAAAGCTAAACATCTTTCCTTTCTGGTGTATCCCTCAAATTTTTCCAAACAGTACTCTCTTCTAAGTAACTTCAGTTCCTCTCTCCCCATTCATTTCTCATCCCATTACTTCTAGCTCCCATATTTATCACTTCACTGAAATTGATCTTGCTAAAGTCACCAAAGTTCTCTGATTTTTAAATCCAAGGGCCACTCTTTTTTAGCCTATTGTAATACCACCGTTCAGCCAGAATTTTCTCCTAGATTTCCTGGATAGCTTTGGCTATTCCTTCTCTTTCCATTCACTCAAAAAACATTTATTAAATGCCTATTCTATCCATCATTGTACTAGACACCAAAGAAAAATAGAGTGACAAATGGTCCCAACCGTTCCAGAGTGTAAGTGAAAATCTAACTATAAAGTAATGAAAATACAATGGTGTAAGTGCTATAAAGGCAGTATGTACAATGTCATGGGAGTAAAGAAGAATCAGTTTCTGTTTCCTTCATGGTATCTAGTTTCTCTTCATGTTTACATTCACTTTCACATCTCCGATATTCCTTTATTTTATGAGGCTTGCTAATGGTTTGTCTTCTGCTCAGCACACTGGACAGATAATATGTATTTACAACCAGTATTTAACATTATCACTTGGATTGTTGTAGTATCCTTAAAGGGAACATATCATTCATGATTTTTTAGAAAAGAAGTAGAACTCCTAACAAAATATAAATATAAGGAAATTTCTTATTCTGTATAAAATTCAGTCCTATAAACATAGCAAACTTAATGGAGAAATAGAATATTTCCATTAACATAAAGGAACGAAAACAAGAGTATATGCCATTATTGTTAACTTTAAATGTCCCCAACAGATCCTAAACCTTACAAAAGAAAAAGAAAAAATGCACAATTTGAGTGTGAAGGAATGAAATTGAAAGAGTCAGTTGAAAACCTAGAGGAAATAAGAGAAGTCAGCAAATTACCAAATTCAAGACCAACATACAAATATTATGAACTCTCATATCCCAAAAAAAGTATTGCAAATTTTCAGTCAAAATAAAAAAATAATGAAATGCTGAAGAACATTCTTAAAAGGTGGAAATTCTTATGTCAACTTTAGTTCTCAATTTTAGAAATACTTTGTATTTATGGGAGGAAGGCCAAGAAGGCAGAGGAGAAGGACCTTGAGCTCACCTCCTCTCACGAACACCAAAATCACAACTAACTGTTGAACAACCATCAATAAAAGACTGGAACCTACCAGAAAAGACCTTCTACAACTAAAGAAATACTTTGTATTTATGGATTGAAATACTCAATATAGTGGCTATGTCACCTCTTCTCAAATTAAGCTATAAATTAAATGAAACCACAATCAAAAGTCTAACTGAAATTTTAAAATATAACAAAGTGAATCTAAAGCTTTATACTGGAAGATAAATACAACAGGACGGCCAGCATTTTTTAAAAAGAAGGATAGAATGTTCCATGCTAGTTGTAAAAATATACAATAATTCTTTACTAACCTAGACACTGTGATATTGACATGATGATGCCAATACAAGTCAATTCAAGATAAAGGGTCAGGTTGAGAAGAGGAAGAGAGTGAGAGAAAGAGAGAGCAGGCTATCAAGCAAGCTTAGGATAAATATGGAATTTCAAGTCAATGGGAAAGTAATGGAATATTTAATAAATAATGTTTATCAACTGTCTATCAATTTGAGAGGGAAAAGCAAGGTTAATCCCTACTTCACACTATATATAAAAACATAAGATATGGATTAGAATGTCAGGAAAGCCATATAAAGTTTAAAAAATATATTTTTAATAAAATGTGAGTGGAAAAAGTCTTTTGAAGGAATGAAATTCAAAAGAATAAAGGAAAACATTTGCATAATCAAATGTGGAATTTGGATCATGAAGCTACCATAAACAAGGTTAAAATATGTGACAAATATCTATTAGGTACATACAAGGATACATTTGATATTAATAAAAAGACCTTCTACAAACCATCATGAAAAATAAAACCAAATACGAAACCAACAGAATAAAGTGCCAAGGATGTAAGTGGACAATTCAACTGAAACAACAGCAATAAGGAAAAGATCCAGTGGAAATGCCCAATGAACACCCAAAAAGATGCTCCATCTCACTGGTTATCAGGAAAATCAAATTAAAACCAGAGTAACATATGTAGCATCCATGTTCTGCTGACTGACATGAATTAATAATTGTTTACTAATATTGATAATATTAGTTTTATGTAGTTTATGAGTCATGCTTTTATAGGAGTATAAATAGAAGATGAAAACTAAAATTTGCACACTATTTGAACTCAGAATTTCACCTCCAGAATCTACCTTAAAGCAAAAGTACATATGTCTACAATGGTATTTTTTATGGAAATATTAGGTATTACAATTAGAAAATACACTGGGAAGAGAAGTCTATTTATAACTTGACAATATAAAATGATAAAAAATAAGCCTACAAGGGAATCTATCACTTATGATTTCAATAAAGTAGAAGAAAATCTAAAAGTTGATCAAAGAAAGTTGATCAAAAAGAAAAATAGCTACAAAAATAAAGATAGAGGGAGAAAAAGATGGCAGTGAAGTAGAGGGACGTGGAATGCATCCCTCTCCACAGATGCATTGGGAATGCACAGAAGGAGGCAATAATTCCCACAGAGAACCAGCTGAACACCAGCAGACGACCTCGGACACCAGGAAGGACCACAAGGATCTCCATATAAGTGGTAGGGAGGCATCTACGATGGCTCAAAGAGGGTGAAGCGGCTGAGCTGTGGCAGATGGGAGGGAGTGAGAAATATACGGAGGGTCCGCACAGCAGCTCAGCGTTCCTGGATCGAGACGTCAATTCACAGCTGAACAGAGGGTCCAGGAGCGGGAGCGTGGGAACAGGAGAGCTGGTTCAGGGTGAGAAACATTGTTGCCAGTAAGGTGACGGACCAAGAGGACAGGAGGGAAGAGGTCCTCGGCGAGGACTGCCTGCCCCTGAGAGCTGCCCGGCCATGATGGCAGCTGGATGCTGTGGGCTCACGGTGGGGAGGAGCCATGGGCGTAGCCTCTCTCTCTCTTTCGGAGCCTCTGTAACAGGCAGTGGAGAGATGCCCTGTGGGCCACCTAAGGAGCTCAGGAATAACAAGGACCATCTGGCATGCGGGCGGGGATGAATTAAAACCCCTTGGAATGCAGGCAGCAGGGGGGCTGCTGAGAAAAAAGAAAAAAAAACCAAGAGAGGCCCAACTCTGAGACTTTCTGTTTACACCTGAGCCACCAGCGTCCCTCTGCAACAGGCACCTCCAAGCCCGACTGAAATAACACTGCACCACTGCCCACTCACTCCCAGGGAAAAGAGCCACGATTGTACCCTCTCCCTCCCCACACAGTGACACTTACAGATGAACAATAAAGGAAGCTCTGCTGGCCACAGAATAATGCAAAAAAACCCAAGGTGAGTAGAAGGACACTTACAGCTGAGACTCTAAGGAAACAGAAATATTAGTATCAATCCTATTGAACTGGTCCATTCTGGGATCAGTTCTGGATTTTTTTTTCCTTTATTAATTATGATCTTAGTCCTAAGGGATTATAAGTTTTATAATTTTTTAATGCTATTTTTAATTCTATTTTTATTTTTTTGCCTTTTTATATACTTCTATTTCCAGCTAACTTTTTGCTAGTATGGACAGTATATCTCATGCTTTCCTTTCATCCCTACCTTTTATACATTTCTATTCCTTTCTTTTTATTTGCATATTTCCAATCACACTACGCTCTTCTGTTCCCCTTTCTTCCATCCATTTATAGTTTATTTTATCTTAACATACTTATAAGCAACACAATCGATCTGCTCAGACTCCTTGCTCTATTCTCCAGATGACGCACCGCCTTGGTATTTAATATTAGGTTTTTGTCTTTATCTTAGTTCTTAGCACAATTGTCTAATTTCATTCTGAGAATCTCTATTCTGTCTGGTGGTACTCTAGCTCTTTTCTATATTTGATTCTAGCTTACAAAATCTCCCTGGATTAGTGTTTCTATGTGTAAGGAATTATTTGTTTGTTTGTTTGCTTTTGCTTTTGTCTCTGATTTGTTCTGTTTCAGTTGTCAATTTCTGTTGGGTTTCTCTTTGAATATCTGATAGCATACTGGGGTTCTGTCAGGTCTTTCCAGAGCCTTATGTCCTAATGGATTCAGTAATTGTGTGTCTTATGCATGTATGTGTTTCCTAGACTTAGTATTTGTTTAACCCAACACTTGGACATTAGTCTGAGGCTTGGACAGTCTTCTATAAATACCTGTATAGCCAGGACAAGCAATCCCAAAAGTCTGGACAACCATGAGGAAACAAAGAAACACCATGCAGGCAAAGGAGCAGGAAAAAAACCCACAAGACCAAATAAATGAGGAGGAAATAGGAAAAATGCCTGAAAAAGAATTCAGAGTAATGATAGTAAAAATGATACAAAATCTCAATAACAAAATAGAGAAAGTACAAGAAACAGTTCATAAGAACTCAGAAAAACAAATGGCAATGGATAACAAAATAACTGAAATTAAAAATACTCTAGATGCTATAACCAGTAGAATGACTGAGGCAGAAGAACGAATAAGTGAGTTGGAAGACAGAATGGGGGAAATAACTGCCACAGAGCAGGAAAAAGAAAAAAGAATAAAAAGAATAGAAGACAGTCTCAGAGACCTCAGTGATAACATTAAGCGTACCAACATTCGAATTATAGGCATCCCAGAAGAAGAAGAAAACAAGAAAGGGTCTGAGAAAATATTTGAAGAGGTTCTAGTGGAAAACTTCCCCAACATGGGAAAGGAAATAATGAACCAAGTCCAAGAAGCACAGAGAGTCCCATACAGAATAAACCCAAGGAGAAATACACCAAGACACCTATTAATCAAACTAATGACAATTAAACACAAAGAAAAAATATTAAAAGCAGCAAGAGAAAAGCAACAAACAACACATAAGGGAAAACCCATCAGGATAACAGCTGACCTTCCTACAGAAACTCTGCAGGCCAGAAGGGAATGGCAGGATATCCTGAAAGTCCTGAAAGAGAAAAACCTACAGCCAAGAATACTCTACCCTGCAAGAATCTCATTCAGATTTGAGGGAGAAATCAAAAGCTTTCCAGACAAGCAAAAGTTAAGAGAATTCAGCACCACCAAACCAGCCTTACAACAACTGCTAAAGGAACTTCTCTAAGTAGGAAACACAAGAAAAGGAAAACACCTACAAATACAAACCCAAAACAATTCAGAAAATGGTCATTGGAACACACATGTCAATAATCACTTTAAATGTAAATGGATTAAATGCTCCAACCAAAAGACACAGCCTGGCTGAATGGATACAAAAACAAGACCCTTCTATATGCTGCCTACAAGAAACCCACTTCAGACCAAGGGATACATACAGACTGAAAGGAAAGGGATGGAAAAAGATATTCCATGCAAATGGAAGTCAAAAGAAAGCTGGAGTAGCAATACTCATATCAGACAAATTAGACTTGAAAGTAAAGACCATTACAAGAGACAAGGAAGGACACTACCTAATGATCAAGGGATCCATTCAAGAAGAACATATCACAATGGTAAATATCTATGCTCCCAACATAGGAGCACCTCAATACATAAGGCAAATGCTAACAGCTATAAAAGGGGACATCGACAGTAACACAATAATAGTGGGAGATTTGAATACCCCATTTACATCAATGGACAGATCATCCAAACAGAAAATAAATAAAGACACACAAGCTTTAAATGACACATTAGACCATCTCGACTTCATTGATATTTATAGGACATTCCATCCAAAAACGACAGACTACACTTTCTTCTCAAGTGCACACGGAACATTTTCCAGGATAGATCACATCTTGGGTCACAAATCAAACCTCAGCAAATTCAAGAAAATTGAAATCATATCAAGCATCTTCTCAGACCACAACGCCATGAGACTAGATATCAATTACAGGAAAAAAACTGCAAAAAATACAAACACATGGAGGCTAAACAATTCACTCCTAAACAACCAAGGAATCACTACAGAAATCAAAGAGGAAATCAAAAAGTATCTAGAAACAAATGACAACGAAAACACAACAACCCAAAACCTATGGGACGCAGCAAAAGCAGTTCTAAGAGGGAAGTTTATAGCAATACAGTCCTACCTTAAGAAACAAGAAAATGATCGAATAAACAACCTAACCTTACACCTAAAACAACTAGAGAAAGAAGAACAAAGCAACCCCAAAGTGAGCAGAAGGAAAGAAATCATAAAGATCAGAGCAGAAATAAATGAAAAAGAAAGGAAAGAAACCATAAGAAAAATAAATAAAACTAAAAGTTGGTTCTTTGAGAAGATTAACAAAATTGATAAACCATTAGCCAGACTCATCAAGAAAAAAAGGGAGAAGATGCAAATCAACAGAATTAGAAAAGAAAAAGGAGAAGTAACAACTGACACCTCAGAAATACAAAAGATCATGAGAGACTACCACAAGCAACTATATGCCAATAAATTGGATAACCTGGAAGAAATGGATAAATTCTTAGAAAAATACAATCTTCCAAGACTGAACCAGGAAGAAATAGAACATGAACAGACCAATCACAAGTACGGAAATTGAGGCAGTGATTAAAAATCTCCAACACACAAAAGCCCAGGACCAGATGGATTC
The DNA here is from genome assembly GCF_030028045.1 of Hippopotamus amphibius kiboko. Taxonomy (NCBI): domain Eukaryota; kingdom Metazoa; phylum Chordata; class Mammalia; order Artiodactyla; family Hippopotamidae; genus Hippopotamus; species Hippopotamus amphibius. Next base: position 185,890,678 of record NC_080188.1, on the reverse strand, counting down.
ACAGGCGAATTCTATCAAACATTTAGAGATGAGCCAACACCAATCCTTCTCAAACTCTTCCAAAATATACCAGAAGGAGGAACACTCCCAAACTCATTCTACGAGGCCACCATCACCCTCATACCAAAACCAGGCAAAGATGTCACAAAAAAAGAAAACTACAGACCAATATCACTGATGAATATAGATGCAAAAATCCTCAACAAAATACTAGCTAACAGAATCCAAAGCACACTAAAAAAATCAAACACCATGATCAAGTGGGGTTTATCCCTGAGATGCAAGGATTCTTCAATATACGCAAATCAATCAATGTGATACATCATATCAACAAATTGAAGGATAAAAACCATATGATCATCTCAATAGATGCAGAAAAAGCTTTTGACAAAGTTCAACATCCATTTATGATAAAAGCTCTCCAGAAAATGGGCATAGAAGGAAATTACCTCAACAGAATAAAAGCCATATATGAGAAACCAAAAGCCAACATTGTTCTAAATGGGGAAAAACTGGAAGAATTCCCTCTAAGAACAGGAACAAGACAAGGGTGCCCACTCTCACCATTATTATTCAACATAGTTTTGGAAGTGTTAGCCACAGCAATCAGAGAAGAAAAAGAAATCAAAGGAATCCAAATTGGAAAAGAAGAAGTAAAATTGTCACTCTTTGCAGATGACATGATATTATATATAGAAAACCCTAAAGACTCTACCAGAAAACTGCTAGCACTCATTGATGAGTTTAGTAAAGTAGCAGGATACAAAATTAATGCACAGAAATCTCTTGCATTCCTATACGCTAACAATGGAAGAGCAGAAAGAGAAATTAAGGAAACTCTCCCATTCAGCATTGCAACAAAAAGAATAAAATACCTAGGAATAAACCTGCCAAAGGAGGCAAAAGACCTGTATGCAGAAAACTTTAAGACATTGATGAGAGAAATCAAAGATGACACAAACAGATGGAGGGACATACCATGTTCCTGGATTGGAAGAATCAACATGGTGAAAATGATTGTACTACCCAAAGCAATTTACAGATTCAATGCAATCCCGATCAAATTACCAATGGCATTTTTCACAGAACTAGAGCAAGAAATCTTATGGTTTGTATGGAAATGCAAAAGACCCTGAATAGCCAAAGCAATTTTGAGAAGGAAAAATGGAGTTGGTGGAATCAGGCTTCCTGACTTCAAACTATACTACAAGGCCATACTGATCAAGAGAGTATGGTACTGGCACAAAAATAGAAAGGAAGATCAATGGAATAGAATAGAGAACTCAGAAGTAAGCCCAAACACATATGGGCACCTTATCTTTGACAAAGAAGGCACGAATATATATTGGAAAAAAGACAGCCTCTTCAATAAGTGGTGCTGGGAAAATTGGACAGCTACATGGAAAAGAATGAAATTAGAACACTTCCTAACACCATACACAAAAATAAACTCCAAATGGATTAAAGACCTACATGTAAGGCCAGACACTATAAAACTCCTAGAGGAAAACATAGGCAGGACACTCTATGACAGCCATCAAAGCAAGATCCTTTTGGACCCACCTCCTAGAATCATGGAAATAAAATCAAGAATAAACAAATGGGACCTCATGAAACTTAAAAGCTTTTGCATTGCAAAAGAAACCATAAACAAGACTAGAAGACAACCCTCAGAATGGGAAAAAATAGTTGCCTATGAAACAACGGACAAAGGATTAACCTCCAAAATATACAAACAGCTCACGCAGCTCAATACCAAAAAAGCAAATAACCCAATCCACAAATGGGCAGAAGCCCTAAACAGACATTTCTCCAAAGAAGACATACAGATGGCCAACAAACACATGAAAAGATGCTCAACATCACTGATCATCAGAGAAATGCAAGTCAAAGCCACAATGAGGTATCACCTCACACCGATCAGAATGGCCATCATCACAAAATCTGGAAACAACAAATGTTGGAGAGGGTGTGGAGAAAAGGGAACTCTCCTGCACTGTTGGTGGGAACGTAAGTTGGTACAGCCAGTATGGAAAACAGTTTGGACATTCCTTAAAAAACTACAAATAGAACTACCATATGACCCAGTAATCCCACTCCTGGGCATATACCCAGAGAAAACCATAATCCCAAAAGAAACATGTACCATAATGTTTATTGCAGCACTATTTACAATAGCCAGGACATGGAAGCAACCTAAATGCCCATCAACAAATGAATGGATAAAGAAGATGTGGCATATATATACAATGGAATATTACTCAGCTATAAAAAGGGATGAGATGGAACTATATGTCATGAGGTGGATAGAACTACAATCTGTCATACAGAGTGAAGTAAGTCAGAAAGAGAAGGACAAATATTGTATGCTAACTCACATATACGGAATCTAAAAATGGTACTGATGAACTCAGTGACAAGAACAAGGATGCAGATGCAGAGAATGGACTGGAGAACTCGAGGTTTGGGAGGGGGCAGGGGGGTGAAAGGGAAGCTGAGACGAAGTGAGAGAGTAGCACAGACATATATATAGTACCAACTGTAAAATAGATAGCCAGTGGGAAGTTGTTGTATAACAAAGGCAGTTCAACTCGAGGATGGAAGATGCCTTAGAGGACTGGGATGGGGAGGGAGGGGGGGACTCAAGGAGGGGGGAGTCGAGGGAGGGAGGGAATACAGGGATGTGTGTATAAAACAGATGATTGAACTTGGTGTACCCCCAAAAAATAATAAATAAATAAATAAAATTAATAAAAAAAAAAACAATACAAGTGCTTCCCTGGCTGCTCAGTGGTTAAGAATTTGCCTGGCAATGGGTCATAGGTTTGAGCCCTGGTCCGGGAAGATCCCACACACCATGGAGCAACTAATCTTGTGCACCACAACTACTGAGTCTGTGCTCTAGAGCCCACGAGCTACAACTATTGAGCCTGTGTGCTACAACTACTGAAGCCCATGCGCCTAGAGCCTATGCTCTGCAACAAGAGAAGCCACCGCAATAAACCTGCGCACCACAATGAAGAGGATCCCCCGCTCACCGCAACTAGAGAAAGCCCATACGCAGCAACAAAGACCCAATGCAGCCAATAAATAAATAAATATTAAAAAATAATAATGATACATAGCCAGTTAGAGAGAGAGAGAAATCTTTCCACATAAGTATGTACAATAATTTCCATACATAGAATTAAATCGTCTAAACATGATATACATGGAAAATAATTCCTGAAGCAAAGGATTATGTGCTACTACGAAACTAGAGAGTGCAATTCCAGGGATGAGGCGTGAGTGGGAAGTTGGAAGGGCCTATCCCAGGGTGAAAGATGTCATTTGATGTTAGAGTTTCTGGATCTCTAGGGACATTATTCCCCGAAAAACAGCTACCTCTCAAAACAAGATAATTTATCCTGGGGAGAAAGGCAGGTTTCATCAATGAACTCTCACCTTTCCTGTGCCCAAGTTTTATCTCAGGTATCAATCCCTCTGCCCTCCTCAGGTATACGTGTGTGCACCTAGAGAGACCTGTTTCCACAAAGGCGTTAATAAGGAAGCCCTGAGGTAGAAGGTGAGAGGGTTGCAGTGGGCTAGAGGCTTGCACTGCTGGGTTATGCCTGCATGAGTTGGTGGTCATCTGTGCAGAACCTGCTGTTTCAGCAAGGTCTCAGTCAGGAGACCAGTGGCCAGTGGCCGAGGGGAAATTGAGGCTGAGGCGACCACAATGGCACACAAGATGGTGCTGATATATTAACATGTATGCTGCGGGTAACACGGTCACCCAACTTTGAACAGTGTTTACCTCTAAGGAGGAAAATGGATTTAGAAAGAGAAGGTGGAACACATATATCTTGCTTTATATACTTGTGAACTGAACTACTTTTTAAGATGCTTTTTGCAATTATATTTGCAAAAGATAATTATTCAGATGTCTAAAGGTAGGAATAAGTACGCTAGCTTTAATTAACAAGTCAGTATACCTAAAACTGAATTTACCAAAATCTCACCACGCTACATTTTCTAGATAACCGACATCACCATAGAACCAGTTTCCAAAAATAAAAAAAACCTTAGTAACATTCTCAGTTGCCCCCTTTCTCTTTCACTCCACATGTAGTCAGTAAGCATGAACACTGAACTATCAACAAATCTATGATGGGTCAAAGCAGATACCTACCTGCAAGGTCACATAGATGAGCCATGCCAGCTACCAGTTCCAGCAGACTGTCACTGGGTATATGTAGTTACATATTCTGAGAAACAGTGAGTCACTCAGGAAGGAGTGACATTGATCAAGAAAGAGCTAGAAGTGTCCTGACTTCTCTGTTCCTCAGTTTTCCCATCTGTAAAATGGAGCCTAACAATCATATCTGTCCAATAGAAATGGGAAAAACAGAGGATAACAGTGGCAGTGTGCTGCCAAAAGTATCCAGAAGAAACTATATCCCGATCAAGCTCATGTCAGGTATATTTCAATTACAATAGCTACAATCACTGCCATTACCATCCTGATTACAGGTTTCTCCTGGAGCAATAGTTTTAAACCATAAACACACACACAAACACATCATAAGAGTCCAGTAGGTTAGTATGATTTTCATTTTACAGATAAGGAAAATGAGGCCCTGAGATATGAAACATTTTGGTCAAGAAAAAGCAGTTAGTATAAGGTGGAGTCCAGGTTCAATTTCTGTTGTGTCTGTCTTCAAACTCTGTTCTTCAATGGTTGCTTCAGGCTAGTTATTTTAGCACGACTGACCAGCATTACTTAGTCCCTAATAGTAAATTACCTTAGTATGGACAAATTATGTTGAATTCCCAAGTCTAGAAAGTGGAGAAACAGATTCTGGAACTTGTTTCTTTCAAAGATGCTCACACCACCCTGGGGTTTGGTGGATGCCAGCTGCTTTCACACATGCAGTAGTGTCCTGTGTCATTCCTAGTGCAAAAAATGATAATTTTACCTGTCCAGGAGTAGTGGTTAAAAGTTCAGTTCCCTGTAACTGAATCCTGTCTTCACAATTTACTGACTGTATAACCTTGGAAAAGTTCCTTTACTTCTGTGTGCTTCAGTTGTCTCATTTGTTAATGGGGCCTACTAGTAATCTCTACCCATAATGGTGATGTGAAGTTTAAATTAGTTGGTACTTGAGTTAGAGCAATTGCTGGTACATAGTAAGCACTTAACTAATAATTGGTTACCATCGTCCCCTCTGTAAATCATTCTCCAATTTCTTTGTACAGTTATCTACTCTCTTCTCAGGGCAGTGACCCCACCTCTGTCAAGGTTACTTATGCTGTATTGACATGTTTTGAAATATATCTGTCTACCCTCCTATATTACGAGATCCTCAAAGCAGGGAATTGAGGCTTATTGCATTTTGTATTCCCGGAACCCAACACAGTTGCTGGAACATACTAGGTCCTACACAAACACTGGGGGGATGTTGAATGAGGGGGAATGACATAGACTGTTCCCCTTCTTTTGCCTACCTCAAAACTACTCATCCTTTAGAATCAGCTCAAGTTCTTCCCTTCCTGATTTTTTCCAACATTCATCACTAGATTGCTTTGTCATCTGGTCTTTGTTCATATGTAGTCATGCCATTTTACATGTTCAAATGATTGGAGGTAGCTAATTTATAAACCTTTCTTTAAAAATACACATGATCTATGCTACAAAAATCACTTTAAATTTAATACTGGCTGATTTGGTCATTGCCTTGCCTGGTCACTTCCATGCCCTTCAGTTCCAACTCAGGTTAATTGTCCATTCATCAATACCTGTCCATTCAATACCTGTAGACTAGAGTGCAGTCCGTATGTGACCTTCTCACAACATGCTATGCTTATCACAGTCACCATTAAATAACATTCTGTACTGACATAATTACTTAAGATTCATCTCCTCCTCTGCATTGTGGGTTTCACGAGAGCATAGAAATTGTCTGGCTTACTTCTTTTTGTATTCCTAGAGTCAAGTACAGAACATGTACATGAGATGTTCAGTATATCATCATTGAACATATACTCCCTAAAGCCATGTCTTCTCTCTTCTTAAGGAAACTTTAACATAGTACTCTTAAAAATGGTTGCCTGAAATGATCCCCAGGCAAAGGACAACTCTTTGTTTTTGTTTGTTTTGGTTTTTTTTTTGTTAATTTTATTTTTTTATTTTTAAGAACTTTTATTGAGATATAATTGACATACAATAAACTGCATGTAAAGTGTACAATTTGATATTTTTTTCTTATTAGTAATGTATATATGGCAATCCCAATCTCCCAATTCATCCCACCCCAACCCCCGCCCCCCCCCCACACTTTCCCCCCTCGGTGTCCATATGTTTGTTCTCTACATCTGTGTCTCTTTTTCTGCCTTGCAAACCGGTTGATCTGTACCATTTTTCTAGATTCTGCATTTATGCATTACTATACAATATTTGTTTTTCTCTTTCTGACTCGTTTCACTTTGTATGACAGTCTCTAGGTCCATCCATGTCTCCACAAATGTCCCAATTTCGTTCCCAAAGGATAACTTTCAAGTTTGTTTGTTTGTTTGTTTTCCTCTTAGAACCTTGTGTTTAGAAAAACTCTGGATTGGCTATAACGTTGAGGAACCCTGCCTTTCTTGCCACTACCCATGATTTGAAATCAAGGCTTCCAATAAAGAAAAGCATATTGTGAAAAACAGGGCTTCTTTCTTGGGGAGGTGCAGGTAGCCGTTCAGATGAGCAACAAAATAACAGCACAGTGTAATCTAAAATACTGATCTATTTTCTACAGAATTCAATAGTTTTACCAAACTGGTAAATCAAGCTTCAGTAATTAAAACAGAGAAGACTGTCATAATTTCTTTCATAATGACAAGATGAATGTTACCTCTTCATATCCCTTTTGTTTCTAAACTGAATACTTAATTAGTGGCACAGGACAATCTGTGCTGGAACAGTGTGTGGAGGGCTATTTGTCTTTCCATCTATCTATAAACTCTTGAGTAACCTATCTAAATTTTATTCCAAATAATGTAAAGTATGGTTTGGGAAAAGATTCATGAGTAGAGTTAAGATAGTTTATTTCAATTTATTCGATTCATCTATCACTTTATTAAACGTCTGTTACTACATGGACAGTAATTCAATTATATGAGCAGTTTGATGTAGCAGATAGAAATGGAATAGTCCAACCAGCGTAAATGGATGGTTTTCAAAATCAAGTATGAAAATGATTCTAAAAGATAATCGATATGATGAATAAATAAAGCTTAAGTAGAGGAAAAATTTCCCACAGGCATGCATTAATCTCAGGAAAATATCGAAAATATCCAATTAAATGTACATAATAAAGTTCTACAAATAAGAATAAAGGACTAAAATGGGTTTTCATTAAAGACCTTCTTTAAGTGAATGTTTCCAGGCTAAGTTATACATTGTTATTCTGAGATCTGATTATCTCGATTTAGAAATGAAGTCAATTATCTCTATCCAATGATAATAGGGTAGGAATATTAAATTTTCTCACTTGGTATTTGTCTTACTGTAAATTTTACATAAGGCTATTATAAATAAATATCAATAAAGTAATAATACTCGGGGGGAAAAGTCTAACATTTTGCTTGTAAATTGAAGCATTGCTTTCTTTCTCATCAAAATTTGAAAATCTCATTTTCTTTGAACAAATGTGCCTATTTCCTGCCTGGGCTTCACAGGGCTAAGAAAACTCCAGGGCCTGCAATTTTAAAGAAATCTAGTGAACCACTAATCTGGATTCTAAAAGAAATGAGTTATTATGGAAAAGGCTTTGGGATGGAAAGAAAGAAAACTTTGCCTGGAGTAGGAACAGACTAGTTAAAGTGAATATAGCCTCAAAGAGAAAATGGGAGCCAGGTCCTCAGTAGATCTATTTTGTGATTCCAGCTATTCCAAACAGCTCCTCTGGGTGGACCAATGTGATAATTTGTGGAAAACTGTGCTGGAGGATGCAGACAGTTGGCATCTGGGAGAGAGGAGTTTAGAGGAGAAGACTGCCCTAGACAAGTGTTGGTTCATCCAAACAAATGAACCTCCTTGAGTTCACTGGCAAATAAGATGCGCTATTGACTAGCAGGGCAATCTGAGATCCTCTACGGCCATTAGAAGCTTGTTTGACATCCCATGCTTCACAAGAAGTAGTAACATAGCTAATCCAAGAGCCAAACTAGCCAGGGGAAGCCTATCACCACTCTTTATCCTGTGTTGAGACCCCACTTCAGTATGTTGGAAGGAACTAGGGCAACTGCTCTGGTTACAAAGGCCCAGGGCATGACAGGTATGCCATCCGGTATTCTCAAAAGGCATGTGTTATTCTTTCCTTTCTAAATATGTACTAAATATTCATGAGGCAAATTTTAGAAAGATATTTTGTGACCTTCAATATTCACGTTTACTATTTTTACTCTTTCTTTCATGTTCTACCTATTTTCTTTCTATGGCAAATATTCTCTTTGATCATATGCAGCTTAGCTCTGATTTTTAATAACCTCTATCTTAATGTTAGTTACCCTTTAGGTTTTCATTTTGTTGATTGACATGAAATTTTGCTTCAAGTGCTTTTAAATATACAGAATAAATTACATTTTTATCTTAACTACTCTTTCAATCACTGCCTTTATGGATTTAGATTTGTGTATTAATGAACAGTAGCATTTTAATTTGACAAATTTTGACATTTTTTGTTTTTGTTTTATTTTGTTTCAATATAGCAAAGGCCATTTATTGTGTGCCTTCTATAATTTTGGTTTCATAAGATATACAAAGAAATATAAATTCATGGTTTTCAAGAAATCTTGCACTCTAAGATTGAACACATTTCATAAAAACAATAAAGAGTTATGCAACTGAGAAAAGAAATAAAATAAATCTAGAGCTGTAATTTAATTTCCATTACAAGTTCAGACCAGCACATAGGATATATTTTTAAATTTTATCCTAATTTTTCCTTTGGTCTTTTCTCTTGAATTCTACTACATTTTTACTTAACTATAATTATATATAATATATTAAATGATTTAATTGCAATAAATCTCCTACTCATTCTTAATTGACACAGGCTGTATTGAGAAGGTTATGTCTTCTTTACGCTCATCAAAACATTGCCTTAGTATTTATAGTTTTGACTATAAGTGATTTTTTTATGCTTATCCTTTCATTTGATCATCAAGATGATAAGCTATCTATATAAAAATGTGTGTTAGATTAAAAGCAGTGGAGGGTAAGATTGTGATGCATTGATGATTTCCTTCTAGACTTGTAGGGCCACAATTCTAGAGCCAGGACTCAGCAATATTCAGGGAAAATAATGTAGGGCAAAGTTTGTTGCTGAATCAGTCCAAATCAAATGTTCAAAAGGAAGTTACCAGGTAGATTCTAAGGCTGTGGGAAAGTGAGCCTGCTACATCAATTCATATGGTTAAAGAGAATTTTTGGAATATGTTGACAAGCAAAGACAAATTAACTAGATGAGGAGAAAAGTGAAAGACTATAAAGACGGAGATGGGTTATGAGTATAAGGATCATGTAGCTAGAAATGATTTTACAACAAAGAGAACGCAAAATGAGCAAGGCACAGTGTGTGCTTGAAAAGGAGTTTTCAGGAAGCAGCGGCATAAATGGACCTTTGTAATACTACAAGGATTTCCACAGGTAAAGATAAAAAAGTTAAAGGATTTCAGGCTGGGGGAACAGTAGGAGCAAAGGTGTGGAGGCCTAAATGTGCACAACCAGTTCACAAAAGAAAACTGTACTGGAGATTAAAGAGAAAAGTCTAGAGAGTCATATAAGAAGGGACTCAAAATCCTATACTGAAGGACAAATTCTGTATGCAGCCTGGGACCATCAAAAATTTCTGAAAGAATGGAATGAGTATCACTGATCCGCAATTTAGGAAATAAGCTTTGGAAATAGAGAAAAGAGTAAACAGTCAAGGTGAGAATCTAGAGAAAGAATCATGGTAAGATTATACTATCGTAGACTAAGGAGAGAAGCTAAGAACCAAAGATAATGGAAATGGAAAAGTAGAGTAACTATAATAATGATAAGAATAATGATAATACTCATTACTAAACTCAAAGAGCACTTTTAATGTGCTAGACTCTGCCATGGGAGCTTTATATGTATTAACTCAGTGAAACTTCTTTGCAGTAACACTATGGTTTAGGTACTAATATTATTCCCACTGACACATGAGAAAACTGCAGTACAAAGGAGTAACAAGTTCACACAGCTAATAAAGTATGAAGACAAGAAGACAGGAGAGGTGATAGACATATAGGGAGGCAATTATTTATGGGTTTGTGTTTCTGCATATTTTGAACACAGAGACACTTAATCCTTTTGTCTGACTATCCTGCAAGAGGATTTTACTTCTACCTTCTTGGAAGATAGAGATGGTGTCTCTCACCAGGGCAAAGAGTCAGTAGTTTTGCTTGCAGATCCCTTATAAAACACTTGGGCTGCATAAGGTCAATGTTCCTCAGCTGTGAAATAAACCCACTGTGCAACATCAATGGGATTTCTCTGCACCACACCCATGGGACTGAGTCCTCAAAAGGAAAGGACATCAACACAAAGATCATGCTGTCTGCTGTCCCATGAGTAATAAAGTCCTTTGTCTCTAACCCTGGAGTCCTATGTCTTCTGCTAGCATCCATGAAACAGTAGGCTAACTTGTTAGCTCATAAATAAGATAAAAATCTCAGACCTTTCAGAGTTCTTTACAATATGGTAATTTATTTTCTGACTACATGAATGAGAAATATAAGAAACTATGAATAACACTGAAATTTTCTTCCATAGTTATTTAGAGGATAATGTCTCCAACAACACTAGGAAACATACAAATAGGAACATATTTGTAGAGAAGACTAATTTTTTTGTACATGTTTAGTGTGGGGTGCTATTAGGATATCTTTGAAAATAATATCAACTAAATAGATTGTATTGAAAAACAAGATGAATACCACATCTAGAAATATGTATTTGGTTAAAAAAAATAGTACAGATATAAAGCTGAAACCATATAAATGTCTAAAATTATTCTTAAATAGAGGTTAAAGAGAAGTAATGGCTAAAAACAAAAAGTTGAAAAAGACATCAATTAAAGCATGGTCAAATTAGGACAATCTAAAGCAGGATAAATCAGGGAAACAAGAAAAACAGAGAGAAGAGTGATAAAGAGGTGAGGATGGAAGAGTATTTAACAGGGAAGGATAAGATATTAAAGTCACTCTCACTGAAGAGGCTTGTAATGGACTTGCTGTTAATAAAGTAAGGGTTCTTTAAAAAAAAAACAGATACTAAAGTCAAGTAAAGTAACTATTGAGGAGGATGTGGACAGAAGAGATAAGTGGCACTGGTGTTCTCTTTCTCTTTTGGGTGGATGCTGTCTGTGTGGGGATTATGAATACAGCAGGCAAATCATTTTCAAGGCATTTCTTGGTGGAAATAAACCGGTGAACAAAGTAACAGTAAGGAATTTCCCTGTATAGGTTTAAAGTCTACTTTTAGGGAATCCAAAAAGGTAATATTCTGAATTCCAGATAGATTGCAGGTACCTAGATAATACATCCTTATGTTGTTCCAGGAGCAAGACAAATGCCAAGTATTACCATTTTTATTCAATACAATACTGAAAGTCCTAGCCACAGCAATGAGGCAAGAAAAAGAAATAGATGGCCAAAGAAGACATGCAGATGGCTAACAAACACCATGAAAAGATGCTTCAACTGCCGGAGCCTGCCAGCAAAATCGATCAGGTCCTTAGGCAAACACGACGCAGCTTAGAAAGAAAGAAAGACAGACACACAAAAGATGGGGTCGAGAGGATCAGAAGCCCAGAATGCAGAAGCATTCCAGAGCCACTGACAAACTCCTTTATTATGCTGCGGCTTTTTATACACTCTCAGAACAAAGGGGGACATCAAACGAAATGACTCCTTCTTTGTTATAACTTGTTCTATCTCTTCAAGGGCACCAGGAACTTGTGTAGTAGCTTGTACCGTACATGGTCTCAGGATGTTCTCATATGATAAGGAGTCTGTGGGAACACATACTGCAGCCCAAGGAATCACATGCTCTTTGTTTAAGCACATACTCAAGGTCAGGGGTGGCGGGACAGAGAGCTATGTTTGTTTTACACAAACACTTGAATTAAGGCAGCTCCCAGGGCCATGTCCTGGGAGCAGGACCCCTTTCTCAGGGCGGCTCCCCGCATTCAACATCACTCATCATTAGAAAAATGCAAGTCAAAGCCACAATGAGGTATCACCTCACAACAGTCAGAATGGCCATCATCAAAAAATCTAGAAACAATAAATGTTGGAGAGGGTGTGGAGAAAAGGGAACTCTCCTGCACTGTTGGTGGGAACATAAGCTGGTACAGCCTTATGGAAAACAGTTTGGACGTTCCTTAAGAAACTAAAAATGGAACTACCATATGACCCAGTAATCCCACTCCTGGGCATATACTCAGAGAAAACCATAATCCAAAAGAAACATGTACCATAATGTTCATTGCAATGCTATTTACAATAGCCAGGACATGGAAGTAACCTAAATGCCCATCAACAGATGAATGGATAAAGAAGATGTGGCACATATACACAATGGAATATTACTCAGCCATAAAAAGGAATGAAATTGAGCTATATGTAATGAGGTGGATAGACCTAGAGACTGTCATACAGGGCGAAGTAAACCAGAAAGAGAAAAACAGATACCATATGCTAACTCACGTATATGGAATCTAAAAAAATGGTACTGATGAACCCAGTGATAGAGCAAGAATAAGGATGCAGATGTAGAGAATGGACTTGAGGACATGGGGTTGGGGGGGCGAAGGGGAAGCTGAGATGAAGTCAGAGAGTAGCATAGACATAGATACACTATCAAATGTAAAATAGATAGCTAGTGGGAAGTTGCTGTATAACAAAGGGAGATCAATTTGATGATGGGTGATGCCTTAGAGGGCCAGGACAGGGAGGATGGGAGGGAGGGGATATGGGGATGTATGTATAAATACAGCTGATTCACTTTGGTGTACCTCAAAAGCTGGTACAAGAGTATAAAGCAATTATATTCCAATAAAGAGCTTAAAAAAAAGAGAGAGAGAGAACCCTAAGGTGAACTGCAGACTTTGGTGATTATTATGTGTCAATGCAGTTTGTCCTTGATTTAAAAAAAAAAAAAAAGTAACACTCTGTTGATAATGGCTATGCATGTGAAGGGAGGGGTTAGGGGAATTTCTATATGTTTCTGTCAATTTTATTGTAAACCTAAAACTGCTTTAAAAAAAAAACTAAAAAACAAAAAAACCAAACAAAACAAAAAAGAAATAAATGGCATCCAAACTGGAAAGAAAGAAGTAAAACTGTCACTATTTGCAGATGACATGATATTATATAGAGAAAACCCTAAAGAGTCCATCAAAAATCATTAGAACTAATAAATAAATTCAGTACAGTTGCAGGACTGAAGTAAATACACAAAAGTCTATTGCATTTCTATACACTAACAATGAACTATCAGAAAGAAAAATTAAGAAAACAATCTCATTTACAATTGCATCAAAAAAGAATAAAGTAGTTAGGAATAAATTTAACCAAGAAGGTGAAGACCTATACAATGAAAACTATAAAACACTGATAAAAGAAATTGAAGAGGACACAAATAAGTGGAAAGATACTCTGTGCCCATGGATTAGAAGAATCAGTATTGTTAAAATGTCCACAGTACCCAAAGCAATCTACAGATTCAGTTCAATCCCTATCAGAATGCCAATAGCATTTTTCACAGAAATAGAACAATCCTAAAATCTGTATAGAGTCATAAAAGACCTCACATAGCCAAAACAATCTTGAGAAAGAAGAACAAAGCTGGAGAAATCATGCTACCTTGATTTCAATCTATGTTACAAAACTATAATAATTAAAACAGTATGGTGTTGACATAAAAACAGACACAGAGATAGAGAGCCCAGAAATAAATGTACACATATATAGACAACTAATTTAGAACAAAAGAGCCAAGAATATACAATGTGGGCAGGAAGGTCTCTTTAATAAATAGTTTAGGGAAAGTTGAACAGCCACATGCAAAAGAATCAAACTGGACCACTGTCTTACATCATACACAAAAATCAACTCAAAATGGATTAAAGACTAGAATGTAAGACCTGAAACCATAAACTCTTAGAAGAAATTATAGGCAGTAAGATCCTTGACATAGGTCTTTGTAATAATTTTTTGAATCTGACCCCAAAAGCAAAAGCAACAAAAGCAAAAATTAACATGTGGAACCATATCAAACTAAAAAGCTTCTGCTCAGCAAAGGAAACCATTAACAAAATGAAAAGGCAACAAAATATTTGCAAGTCATATATCTGTTAAGGGGCTAATATCCAAAACATGAATAACTCATACAATTCAATAGCTAAAAAATGATCTGATCCCAAAACGGGAAGCTCTAAATAGACACTTTTCCAAAGAAGACACAAAGATGGCCAAAAGGTACATGAAAGGATGCTCTACATCATTAATCATCAGGGAAACACAAATCAACACCACAATGAGATATCACCTCATACCTTTCAGAATTTATCAAAAAGGCAACAAATAACAAATGTCAGCAATGATGGGGAGAAAAGGGAATCCTCAAGCACTGTTGGTGGGAATGTAAATCAGTGCAGCCACTATTGAGAACTGTATGGAGTTGCCTCAAAAAATTAAAAATAGAGCTACCATGTGATCCATCAATCTCACTTCTAGGTATTTAAGAAAGAAAATGACAGTATTAACTAAAAAATATATCTGCTCCCCCACATTCACTGCAGCATTATTTACAATAGCTAAGAAATGGAAAAAATGTATCATTTGATAGATGAGTGAATAAAGAAGATATGATATTGGGTTGGCCAAAAAAGTTCCTTCGGTTCTTAAGTGAAAATAAAGGACACATTTTTCATTTTCACCAAGACCTTCATTGAACAATATATTTACCCTTTTGTTCCACTACCTTCTGCCATTTTTCAGACAACTTCATAATTCCATCTTCCCAAAACTTTTTATCGTTTTTGAGCAAAGAACTGTTCCAGGTGCCTTTTACAGTCTTCCAGGGAATTTAAGATTTTTCCATTAAGAGAATTTTGTAAAGACCAAAATAAATGGAAATCTGAAGGTGCAATGTCTGGCGAATACGGCGGACAAATAAGAACTTCCCAGCCAAGCTGTAACAGTGTAATCCTGATGGAAGATTGTGTTTTCTGTTGACTAATTCTGGATGCTTTTGGTTGAGTGCTGCTTTCAATTGGTCTAGTTGGTACCTGTTGGAATTAATTGTTTGGTTTTCACTTTTCATTGCCCGTCACAATTTGGTTTTTTTGACATACAATAAACTGCATATATTTAAAGCATACAATTTGATTTTTTTTTTCTCATTAGTAATGTATGTATGGCAATCCCAATCTCCCAATTCATCCCACCCCAACCCCCCTGCTTTGCCCACTTGATTTAAAAACGGAACGATTTCATTATGTTTCAGTAGAGAATCGTGTGAGGAAATACGGTCAAGAAGGTTTTTCACTTAACTTCTGTGGAACCCAAACATCAAAGCGATTAACACAACCAAGCTGGTGCAAATGATTTTCAACAGCTGATTTGGGTATTTTGAGTATGTCGGCTATCTCCTGCGTGGTATAACGTTGATTGTTCTCAATTATTTTTTCTATTTGATCACTATCAACTTCAACTGGTCTACCCAATGATGGAGCATCGTCCAGCAAGAAATCTCCAGCACGAAACTTTGCAAACCACTTTTGACGCAATCAACTGGTCACAGCATCTTCTCCATGTACTGAACAAATCTTTTTTCACGTTTCAGTTGTGTGTTTACCTTTCTGGAAATAATAAAACACAATATGCCAAAAATGTTTTTTTTTTTTTTAATGCACACTGATGTGACAGCTGTCACAATGCCTTCTAACAAAATTATTTTGAATGAAGTTAAAGACAGCTAAGTACTATTACAGCCATCTTATGGAAAAGTCCAAACAAACATTTTGGCCAATCCAATATACACATATGAAGGTTATTTAGTCATAAAAAAGAATGAAATCTTGCCATATGCAACAATATGGATGGATCTCCAGGGCATTACACAAAATGAAATGTCACATAGAGAAACACAAATACTATAAGATCTTACATATGTGGGGAATAAAAATAAACACATACATATATATATACTTAAACTCATAGATACAAAAAGCAGATTAGCGTTGGGGGATGGGGATCGTGGATGAACTGTTTCTGGTTGTTTTATTTTTTTAGTTTATATAAATTGATTTATTTAAAAAAGAAATAAAGAAAATTTATCTGAAATGTGAAGCTCCAAACAGCCCAGAGTTGTCCTTCAGTATCCAAGGGGGATTGGTTCTAGGACCTGTGCAGACACCAAAATCTGCAGACGTACAAGTCCCTTACATAAACTGGTAAAGTACAGCTGGTCCTCATTTCCACATGGGGAACCTGCAGATACTGAGGCCTGATTACTGTATTCCTAAATGATGCTCTAATTCCATGGAGCCTTATGATAAATATAATTCAAGGAGAAACATCTGTCAGTTTGTCTTTCTACATATACTTAGCAATGTCTATTATTTCCCAGACACAGTGCTGGTGCTAAGAATACAAAACTGAACGAAACATAATTCCTTTCTCAAGGAAATGTAAATCACCATGCATCATATACTGGAAATTGCTGTATTACTGACCAAAAGAGGACACTGTGAAATCATAACAGAGAATTCTCTCACTTCTGAGGATCTGAATAGATTTCTCAAAGGAGTTGATGCTTGCATTAAATCTTGACTCCTTGAGGATGAACAGAGTAGGAAAAGCATTCTAAGCCACACTGACAACATCTGAAAAGTGTCACAAGCTATAAGAGAGCTGACACTCAAAAATTAAGTTAAACACAGCTGGAACTTTCACTGTAATGTGACAAAGATAGAAGGTAAAAGTTGGGACGTTGGTCATGGCAGGTCTAGTATGTTGTATTCAGAAATTAGAAATGTCTTCAACAGGTGCTGAGTAACCATTAATTTTTTTAAATAGGGAAATAAAATAAGATTTGCATTTTGGAAAGATCACTCTGACAACATCATGCAAGGGGAGTGAGAAAAACAGCAAAAGGAAGAATTTGAAGGTGATTGTAATAGTCTAAGTGACAGATAATAAAAGACAAAGCTAAGCATTAGCAGTGGAACTGGAGGGGTATGCAGGTTTGAGAGGTCTTCAGGAGTTACTACTGGCAGGATGTACAACTAATAGCATATAGGGAAGAAGAAGGTCCTAGTATGGAAAAGAGTCAATTACTGGCTTGTCAGATTAAAGAAATGTTTTTCTATTCCTACTTAACCAACTACAAAAAATATGAGATATAGATGTTTAAATTTACCAAATCCCTTTCCAATTTGGAGGGAATATTACAGATTTTCATCTTTGTCTTGGAGATATGATTAACTGCATTAATAAAGGTACTAACATTGAATTATACTTAGTGTTACTGGAATAACCCCACATACTCATGGCTGACTTTAATTTTTCACACACTTGTTGTCAGAGCCATCATTTAAGCTAAACACCTTTGATGATGATACCTGTAATGTAATGTTCCCTTCTCATATTATACACATTTATTTTCCTGATGAATTGTCAACAACTTCACATGAAAAAAAGTACTTACAAAATCACATTTCATTATCATATTGAAAATGATCAAATATGTAATGAAGAAATTTATAGATATATATATATATGCATTATATATATGTCTCTATATATACATACATGTGTATATATATATCCAGGTGCTATTGTATACTGAATTAGCAAAACATTTCTAGTATGCTACAGAAGGAATGGAATATAGAACAATCTCTCTTTTTTAAAATTAATTAATTTATTTTATTCGCTGTGTTGGGTCTTTTTTTTTTTTTTTTGCTGTGTGAGGGCTTTCTTTTTAGTTGTGGTGAGTGGGGGCTACTCTTCGTTGTGGTGCGCAGGCTCCTCATTGCTGTGGCTTCTCTTGTTGCGGAGCATGGGCTCTAGGCACGTGGGCTTCAGCAGTTGCAGCACATGGGCTCAACAGTTGTGGCTCATGGGCTCTAAAGCACAGGCTCAACAGTTGTGACACACGGGCTTAGTTTCTCCTTGGCATGTGGGATCTTCCTGGAGCAGGGATTGAACCCGTGTCCCCTATATTGGCAGGTGGATTCTCAACCACTGTGCCACCTAGGAAGCCCTAGAACAATCTCTTTTAATGTTATATTTGTGCTTTTTTTCTCTATAAAGTGCTAATTTTGACTGCTATAGCTGTTTTCCCAACTCTCAAAAATCATTTGACTCTGAAGACTGGAGTAGCCTGACAATCGTGTGTGAGTACACACATGTATACATACACACATGTATGTATATGACTATATATTGAGACTATGCAATTGTAATTATACTGCTTGCAGCTTCCTTTAAGTCTCTTCCCTGACAGAAAAGCAGAGAAAGTTGTCAGATTTCTTATTCCTTAAACAACATAAAAAGACAATACAGATACGAACAGGTTTTCCAGTTGCATTTGATGAACTAATGAGTTAGTTTGGAAAGTTATAATATGAAGTAGTAACCTTTGTCCCTCTCTGACTTGTTATAATTTTCAAGTGCCTTTACTCATTACAAACTTGTTGGATCTTCTCCACACGTGGAAATCCAAATTTCACCCCAGGGGTTAAAAACAAAACTATTGCTCTAAATAAATTGGGAAGTAAATCAACTGTCTGGAGGACTTGAGGCCTCACCACCTTTCTCATTTCTAGAGTGGCCATGCACAAAGTGACTTTGTCAGAAAACAGCATCTTTCAGAGAACAGCACTGGGAAGTTATTTAATTTGAGAGGAAAGAATCACATCTCAATTGCACTGTGATGCAAGAAGAAATGCCAGCTAAGATAGCAGTGCACCTCTGAGATGCCGAGTTTCTGTTTCAACATTTGAAAATTAAATTATGTGTCATGCTGAAGCTTTACATTTATCAATTACTTCACTAATTCCAAGCTCAGGGCCTGTTTCAGAACACACAGTGCACAGCACAATCCCCGCTGGGCAGCGTCACATGATATTCGTGCGGTTTAAATTACAAAAGATCATTCAGATAGAAAATACACAATGTCTTCTCTTATCATTCAGAACACAGACTCCATTCAAGCAATGAAATAGGTTTCAAATTCGTTTTGTAACATTTCCAGGTATATTTCTATTGCTCTTTTATACCCTTTTTTGTCTAGTTTTCTGCCATCACCTCTCACATATAGCTTTATTGATTCCATGACAAATAAGTCACTCAGCTTGTAACTACCATGTTATTTGAAATTTCTATTCAAGGTTTTCTGAACCATTCTCCTTTACCAATAGAGTCACTTTCTTATTATTTATTCTACAGCATATAACAGGAGTGGATATAGAAGAAGGTATATGAGCTTCCCCAGGTGAGGAATAAAACTGACTTACACTCTACCCCTGGTTCAGTTATGGAAGAAAAGTTCTATACATTCAAGTTTTGTGTATTTTGCCCCCTTTTCCTAATTACATTTAAAATGACAGCATATCATAATCGTGAACGTGATGAAATAATTAAGTTTTAGCATTTTAATAAGAAAGTAATATTCATCTGCGCATAGTGATGATAATCCTAGGCAAAATAAAAAAAAAAAGCTTTGTCAGAAAAGTAATTTAAAATGTAACTTCCTAACACTGTCTGGCATTTATATAAACTGCTGGCCCGTATTACCAGCCATATCTACAAACTGTCCAAAACTCTGCTTTTAATCAATGGAAAGGACTGGTTTGAAAGTGAGCAACTGGAATGGAAGGGATGCATGCGTAAATAAAAGAAAACACAAAAGGGCCATGAATGAGAAGAACCAAACAGAACAAGACATGGGAAGAGGAGGCCTGGGTGTTGAATGAGAGCTAGCTGTTTATCTGTGCAACACTCACTGCACCTCAAGAGGCCGGGAACCATAACAGGTATAAGGCTGCTTAAGGTGCCATTTCTGACCTCCAAGGAGCTCCTGGAGTTGTACCTGTGTCTGTGGTCAGAGCTGGGGTCAGATATTATCTGATGATACTATGCTAGTACACAACATGGGGGAAGCCCCCCAGAGTCCAGAAGAGTGGACAGACCATTAACACTGTGGAATGCATACATGCTGAAACAGAGACAGATCCCAGAAGTCAGGAGGAACCAAAGTCTTAGCTGTGGAGACAGCTAGGCCAACAGGGTCAGCAAATGTCACAAAGAATGTAGCTTTTATGGTAAATTTAGAAAGAAAATCAGGAATTTACCAAATTTTCAAGTGTTAGGCAAGAAGGGAGTGTGGTCAGGAAGGAAATTTTTAAAAATTTAAAAAATGGAAACAGCAGGTAGAAAGTTATGGATTTCAATAGGGAAATGACCTATTTCGGGAACACAATTTTCTGTGACCCAGCTGGAATTGGCATGGTAAGGAAATGAGAGGATCAGGAATCTGCCCCTAAACAATATTTGTTTACAGTTGGCTGGAGCATCTTACTAATCAGTACAAAGTGACAGGTTCAGTTTCTATAGAATAGGCATCTCTGTTCTATTTTACAGCTGTAACCTAATATTCTTTGATTTGGTTAGCTGGCTTCAAAATCGATGAGTCTGGTCACAACTGTGGCTGAAAGAGACCAGCTCAATACATCAGTTTAATTCTGAATCACATTAAAAAAAATGAAAACAGTGGGACATTGCTGTACTCTATATAGAAAGGCAAGACTACACATAACATGTAGACTCTCACAATTGGAAAAGAACTCAAGAATTATATATTCTAACTCATTTATGTTTCCAAATGAAAATGTAAATTAATAATAACAGTTTTGAAATGCTTTGTTCACTGTAACACAAATAATACTTGTAGCAGAGTTTCTCACACAGTTGCTTAGATGTACAAAAAAAATATCTGATTTCTCTTTTTGTGTAACTGATCAAATTGTCTTCAAAAATCCTCTACCCCCTCCTGCAAATTAAACTGCATTTTGGGAAAAAATGTAAAATTGACTTTTATGGTTTAAAACTTAATGTGGTCTTTTCTAGTAACCTTAAGAGTTGGTTAGACTTTCAGGTTTCTTCCATCTTCTTTCTCATACACACATGGTACCTTGGGTTAGCACGTCCTTATGCCCATAGATTGGAGTTATTCTGGAATCCATAAGGCATCCTCTCACTCCTTTGCTCTTCACTCAGTACCTCGTCCTCTTGATCATCCCCAACGTGACAGGAGGTGGCTTAACTTGGAGGAGGATTGAACTCACAGGGTGGCCTCCCTTGACTTGGTCAGGGTCTAGTAGTGATCAATGGCCGAGCTGACTTCATCTTGACTCCTACTTTAACTGCAGACCTCTCTGTATCTCTGTAACATCGTCCATGGAGCCCCTGGGCTAGGCAGTCCAGACCTGCCCACTCTCCACTCAGTCACCATCAAAGTCCCTCCTTAGAACACAAGGTTACATAGAAAGGAAGAGCAACTTAGGATGCTAAACATCAGCCACTTCTGTAACCATGCTGGGCCACTGTGCTTCCCCTTTCATGCCACCCTCAAGCTGTCCCAGGGCAGCCTGCTGTGACACACCCCTCCCAGAGTCCCAATTCTCATTTCCGTCAAGAGCTGCCATCTTTGGCATTTCTAGATTGCCTCTCTGACTCATCTGACTTGGAGAGAAGACATAAGGACCCATGTGTCTGATCTTCTGCCTCTCCTATCTGCTTTTTCACTCTTTCCCAAATCCCCCAGCTTTATTAAAAGAGTTTCAGACTTTCTTTTCTTTTAATCCATCCACCTTATTCCTTAGAACAGTAAATCTATCCCAAGGCCTAGCCCTCATTGATGGGAGGGGTAAAATCTCTACATTAAAAAAGAAACAACTTCATCTGAGATTTTTGCGTTTGACGCTTGACATTCTTTAGTAAAATCTTTGACATTTTACTTACTGCAAAATTCTACTTTGAATAGTAAGTCTTTCCCTTTCCATTTCTTTTGCAACAGTCCTAATCTTCTGACCACACTACTGGAGAGATGAATGCCCCAGGTTCACTAGGAAGAAAATTAGGGGCAATATGATATAAAAGAGATACACAACCTCTGTGATGTACTCAGAAAACGAATGAACGAATGAATGAGATACCTAAATTTAAACTGAGAAGTGGTACATTTCAGGGATTACAATCATAACCTCTGCTCTAACTTAAAATGCTACCAAAAGTATAACAAATCAGTTCTTTCATATAAGAAGAATTAATCTTTGATACAAACTTTGTGTCCTAGGAAAAAATAATGCCTGCCACTCTTCAATGATGTCCATCTTGAGCTTTTGTGGAAAAGCCGTTGGGTGGGAAAAACAGATAGATGTATGACAACCTGAACATACAATTTATTTAGGGGTTTTGAGAAGGGGAGAGATGGAATAAAGGTAAAAAGGTAAAATAAGAGATGAAGAGAAAACTGGGTCAAGATTAACAAGTGCAAATGAGTAGAAAGGCACGAATGATTTTTAAGGAGCCTGAGAAAATTGAACATTCTAGGGTAGATATATAAAGGAATTGGAAAAACTCCTGGGAACAACAAGAAAACAGCTAGAGATTATTTTCCTTTAAAGTAATAACACAATCCAGCATCAGGAAGTTGAATTTTAGAAACTCTATTTTTCACAGAGAGTCTCTCTCTCTATATTTCTTAAGGGGAACCAATGGCAGTCCAGTTAGGGAATTATGCAAATCTATCAAAGAACTAGATCACTTTTATTGCTCTGTGATTTGAAATAGAGCACGTGTGGCTTATCTAACAAACTTAGTATATAGAACATACTCTTTGGAGTATAGTATCATTGAAATGCAGATGGCATTTGTAATGCAGAGGAGAGAGGTTTGATGTTATTGTCTTATATTCTGAGATACAAGCATTTCTAGCATGATATTCTTTACCTTGTTTGGAAGCCAGTTAACACAGTTTCTCACTACCTAGGTTCTCTATTATCACTCATTTTAGGTATATCTAAGATTTTAACTTGGTTACCTCTTTCTTTTTTTCCTGGGTTTTTTTTTTTTTTTTTTTTTTTTTTTGCTGGGAAATATTCATTGATGTTTTCCCCAAGGCCCAGTGAAAGAGGATATTTTAGCTTTGTAGCTATGACTGAATATGCAATCACATAAAATATTTTGAGACGAGTTACTCAAAAACATTCATATAGCAACTACTATTTGCCAGGGCCTATTCTAATCTGTAGTTTATATAACTGGAATAAATCACATGGTTCCCTCCACCACGTGATGTATGGTTATGTAGGAGAAAGCTACCAATAAATACCAAGTGCCTTTATGTCAAAAGTATACCAGTGTGATACCTGAGTAAGCACAGTGGCCTGGAAAATAAATACCTAGCATGTTAATTCTGCCTAAACTAATGAACAAGGTGAGAGACATTAGTCAACCATTAGCCTATAAGCACCATGGAGAAAATTTCACAAATATGTTCCCTTTTGAAAGATCAATTTTAAAACGTTTCCTTTCTTCCCATAGCTCCAAACCAAAGCACATGGATTAATCAGGAGCTTTAGGAAAGGCTGCAACATCTGGTGGACCTGGACACAGACTCATCTATGAACGAAACGTACTGCAGGAAATGATTCTCCAATATACTCACATGCTGAAAATACCAATTTATATATCAAATTCTTAAGATTTCACAGGTAATTAAATATACTGCAAACATTTAAAGACTAGAGTTAAATTTTATCACAATGTGCTGCCACCTAGTGGAGATTATTTTTAATTGGGAGACTCTATTGACCTTGGACTATCTCTATGGTCCCTGTGGAAATTCAAAGTAGACAGACCCCACAAGCCACATTCTTTCACATAAATTGTTCTATTTCTGCAGACTGTATTTTCAATGAAGGCTCTTTGATCTTGTTTACAAATGTTCTCTCTGTTACCCCAAATAGACAACCCCCCCACCAAAGAAAACACCTTTGATTTGAACGGTAAAATCTGTAACAGACTGCTCTACCTGTACCTGACACTCAATGTATTTGATAGGTTTCATTACATTATCACTGCTTCCCCCAGTATTTTATCCTACATCACGGCCCAGTAGCCTTTCTTTTCTTTTTTCACATTCCCTACCTACGCCAAGTCTCCAGGTACTCATTGCTGGGCTCTATCGACCTCCAATGTCCTTCCCTTCTGGATGATTTTCTAAACTAAACAGCAAGGCCCTGTCTACGCATGCCTTTGAACACATCATTTTCTTGGCCTTCAGGAAGAATACACTGACATGAGAAGAATCTGAGTTAAGATTTTATCAGTCATTTCTTCTGTTCGACCTCACCATCTCTCAGAACTGATACATTTTCAAGTTTTTGAATTTTAGAAATCTCTCCTTTTGACCACAGTCTTCTATGATTTGATTTTTTAAACCACTGTTTTACTTACTGATGCTTTTCTTTCAAAAAGCACACTATTGGATAACTGGGGGGAGGGGGCGAATGTTATTTTTAGGTGGCTAATTTTGCATAGACCAGAATAGGACTTAAAAGTGGGACAAGTAATCCAACTCAGGACAGGCTAAACATAGAAACAGAGATCCTTTCTCCATGTTTCTTATTTGTTTGGTTTTGCTTCTCTTTGAGAGGTATCAATAGCTCTTTCTCTCTTAGTACAAGTAGGCTAACTTCACAGAGACTAAGGAAGAGTACCCACCTCCAGCAGCTCCAGGATACCAATTCCCAGGGGAAAAAGAATTTATTCTTATCAATGCCCAAATAGCAATCCCAAGAAAACTCTGATTGGCTCTGCTTGGGTCACATGCCTTCTCTTTGGACCAATCACTGTTGTCAGGCAGATGGAGTGATATAATTGGCTAGGCTTAGATCATGTGCTTACTTCGGTGACCAAGGTTCAGAGTGAATTAAGAGAAGGGGGAGGGGGAAAGAAAAGTTTACCAACATGATCAGACAACTTAACCCATTCCACCGAGATAGCTAGTTTCTACCAACGTCAAGGGCTGCTTGGTCTCTCACTCATGGAATTTCTGCTCTAGACTCCTCTCTTTTCCAGGGGAAATCCTTTGCTTACCCATAATTTATGCTATTTGATCATTTCTCTCTTTTACATTTTCTTTATTCGTATGTGACTCAGTAACACACCTCCTCAGTCCTAAATTATCAATAGTAGTATTTGATTTTCAGTTCTTCTTTTTAAGGTAGGCATTGGCCAAACTATGAGAGTCCCAGCACCCCAACTATGAGAGTCCCAGTCCCCACACCCACCCCGGCTCAAGGAGAGAGAATAACTTCATAAAGAACACAGTTATTGAGGGTGGCAGGGCCTTTGGGTGAAATAGATGTCATTAGTTTCATCATGATTTCAAGCCTCCTTCCCATTCTGGTCAACTATGCTTTTCTTCCTAACTTTGATCCATGAGGCAAGTGTGAGAATCTGCAATTTCTTAACTACTTAGGGGCTTCTTAATTTCCTTCCAATGATTAGTTTTGGGGAAATTAAAATCGAAATGGTTTGAATAAACAAAAAATTTAAGGAAAACTGTAGTTTTATTGGCCTCCTCTGCCACATACTTATGCAAAAGACCACTCCATAATACATCTATTAGAGAACAGTTAGGTGATCAGTGAGTTCACATTCATTTTATTAACATTAAATCACTAGGACATATTAGGAAACAATGTTGTCAGCCTCCAACATTCTCCTCTCTGGATCCTAAATTTATCACCTTTTAGGTTGAATTGGCTCCTTCCTGTTGGACTATTCCCAGAGCTCTCTTGACATGCAGACATTTCATTTGCATACAAAAAGGCACACAGCATGGCTGGATAAACCAACCATCTGGCCCAGGCAATTTATCTGGATTATTACTGAACTGTACAAAACTATGTAAATATGTATTCCTAAAATTCCAACTGCTGTCTTTTCCATCTGCCTTACTGCATTTCCCTTCAGTAACCCTGAGAAGACAGGATCATTTGTTTCCCCAACCTCTGATTCACAGACACACAGATAGACACACACACACAAAGCTTCCTCTTTATTGACTGCTACTGGTGAAAGTCAAGTCATAAAGCCAGACCAGTTGGTCCAGGGCCAGTGTTTGCTATTCAGACTTGGACAGGCTCCGTGGCTGATTAACATGCCTTTTACCAGTCTCCAGTTGAATCCCATCTCATTATCCCGTTTTCTTCATGCCCATTCTAAAACATTTGCATTCTTTTCTAGTCCTGGATTTCTCATTCTTGAAAGTGATCCGTTTTAAAAACTCAAGGCTAGGATACCAATGAATTGGTATATTGCACCTGTATATTTTTAATATTATATATAAATTGGTGTAAAACACATTACATGATGTGAGTCAGGTTTTCAAAATTAAACTAGTGTTGTATGTCTAAATTGAAGGAGCTAAATTGAAGGACCTCTTTAGTTATTATTAAGCAAGACTGAATCCAGGAGATCTCAAATAACTTTCAATCACTACTCTATGTCCCTGTGGTAACCCCCAGAATTATACAATGTAGCACGTTAAGAGCATGGAAGAGCAGAGACTCTGCAGCCAGACCACCAAAGTTCAAATCCTGCCTCTTCTATTCACAGCAATGTAACCTTGGGCGATGTACTTCCTCTTGTTGTGATTCTGTTTATTCATCTATAACAATTTTTACTAATGGAATTTGAAAAAAAAAACCAAAAAACATTTAAACAGTTAACATTTCTAAAGACCCTAGAAAGTACTATGTTTATTATATAAAATAAACATCTTCCAACTCTCACACCCCCACCCAAAAATGCATCTGCTTGAACCTACTCTGTGGATATATGATTGGACTCTACTTTCTCCCCCCACAAGAGAAGCCCCTACAGTTAATCTCCCTCCCCCATTGACTCACACAACTGGTTTTATAAGCAGATGGGTCTTTGAAGACTTTACCTTTTTTAATTCAGTGTATTTCAATAGAAGAATCCTCTGGAGTTTGGGGTAAAAGCTTTATAGCCAATAATAAGCAACCGTTGCAGTACTTTTTGTCCTTTGTGTACATATCCACCTGCAACACTGGTCATGATCAATGGCAAGCTGAGGATCCAGGCTATTCAGTACCCAGGCTATATTCTCTCCAAGACACAACTATCAACATGCTGCCTCCTTTCCCTCAACTCCCGACTCCATCCACTACTCTACCCATTGACGTCTGTGTTCTACCAGTAGGAATGCACTGACACTGCTCTTCCAAAGTCACCAATGATGACTTCATAGTTAAAGTTATCTTCCTTATTCCTGCCACATGGTTAGGATTTTCTGTTGGTCACTTGTTCCTTGGATTTTGTGACAACACTCCCCTGATGTTGCAAGTGTTTCTCTCACCATTTCTTTTTTTTGGTCAACTTTATGGGCCCTTCTCTCTGTGCCCCTTACATAGCCCTCATTTCATGACATGTTGAAATTCCCCTATTCATTCTGCCTTTGACCTCTATGCTTCTGATACAGCAAAGGTATGCTAAATTGTCCCATTCACTCTCAAGTTTCAGCCATAGTGCATCTCTTCCCCAGATGACATCAACAGATTCCTAACCGGTTTCTCAGTTCCTCTAGTCTGATCCCTTTCAAATCCCCAAGGTTATCGACTTAAAATAATAGTGTTCCCATGACTCTCCACAATCTACAGAAAAAGGTCTAGCTTCTGTAATAGAGTCCACGTTGGCCTCCACATTCTAGCGCCTTTCTACACCCTCCAATCTTGCTCCACAACATTCCTTGCCTTCCTTCCATATGACTCTCTAACAACTCTGCTTAGTCTCACAAATAGCACAATCTGTTTTGTTTTTTTTAAACTTATGCTTTTGCTTGTCATCTTCTCTGCCTGGAAAAACTTTCTTAGGCTTGACTTTCATCCTTTAAGTAAGATGCAGTTTTAAGTAAGTTTAAATTTAAGTAAAACACGTTAGTTCCTCCAGCTTTTCCCCCAAGCCTAGGTTACCACAGTATCCATTTTATGTATGCCATGCTATATTAACTGTATTTCACTTAAACTGTCTTCTAATCCTTGAGATGTTCTTTGACAGCAGAAACAATCTATGTACACATATCCCCGGTCCCTTCCAAGTACTTGCCCTTTAAAAGCCACTCCATATTTACTGAATGGATGAATAAATGATACAGTGAACGAATAGTTGCATGGGGCAGCAAAACTCTCAAGAAATTGACCCTTGAAATATGCTCGGTAACCTCGCTCATGAAATTCTAAAACCTCATTCAGCCCAAAGACACAATGCTAGTTATGCTGTCCTCGTGTTTCTTTCATACAGGGACAATGAATCATGCCGAATTACAGCTCTTAAGACCTTACAGCAAATGCAAAGATGCCCTGTAGGACATTCATCTTTCATACTGCATTATATTTTTAAATGATAATTGTTGTCATAAATGTTCTTACCCACATTTCAGCTAGTTAAAAAAATTTGCCTGCCTCAATAAAATGAAAGATGCCAGATTGTTTACGGATGAATTAATCATGACATTATCCCTGGAACTTTTAAATTACATCAATTACATTGCATTTAGCATCACAAATAACCTGCATATTAAACAAATGGAATTTTTTCTCCTATTAATAAAGATTAAATCATTAACTACCACTGCTTGAATAGCAATGTGTCTGCAGTCAATGGCTCCCAGGACACATAAGAAATCTTGCTGTCATAAAATATATGCCATCCTTTCACAGGTATCATCAATCTTTATGGAATTTGGGAATATTCGTTTTCTTTAGGAGTTCATCTATGAATTGATTATAACATTTAGTTGTGGTAGATGGCCTAATGCTGAGAGCTCAAGAGAGCTATGTGAAATATTCCACAGTAAAGAACCCCATGCTTGGGCATCTTTGTGAAGCTTAAGACAAGCCTAGTTTTTCAGTCTCTAATTTAACTTTTCAGATACTTAATATATCTGAATTTAGTTGATCAATGTCTTTCAAACAATTGCTTGCCAATGTCTGGGTCAAATCAGTCAGAGCCAGAAAAACGTTATTTCTAGTGAATTATGCATGAATATACAATCAAGATAAAAATAACTAAGGGAAAACAATTTTAAAAATACTAGTCTCAAAATGTTTGCAGTTTGTTAATTCATTTTGCTAATTTAATTCTTGTTATCCTTTGTATATTATAAAATATTATAAACCAAATGTTACAAACCAAACCAAACTTCCTTTTTCTATGATCTGCAAATAATAAACAACAAAAACACAATGACAATTTATAGCCAAAGCAAAAGTGTCACCACACTTTTCCTTAAATGTTAGCTTTTTTGACATTTAATGGAAAAACACAAGTGGTAATCTTAGGCCCTTGGCAATCACTCCTGCCCACTGTGGGCTGTTCTTTGCTGCCTTCAGCTTCAGTTTGTACAATCTTGGTGGACTTCTTAGCATTAACGGGAAAGGAATCCTATAACTACTGGCAGCCTACAACGCCACAGTATCATCACTAAGACTCTGGCAAAAGGGAGCAAACACTAATTCACACCCACCCAGGTGTCCAGGCCTTGTCGCTAGCAAAGGATGATCTGGGTGGATCTGGCACTCCACGGTACCTTAATATGTTCTTTTCCTTCAGATGGTCTGAGGTCTTTAAGAAAGCAGGCTATAAGCAATCAAGGAAATCAGTCTACTACTGGCTGAGCAGAGAGCCCCTGCTATAGTAAGGCAGCCATACATGCCAGTTTGCTCAACCAATGTGTACCTCTTGTCCTCATGTAATTATTAATAGCCTCCACTTTAGCTCAAAGGTGGGCCATCTTAGATGACGTTAGATGATCATGCCTAGCTAGAGCAGCGACGACAGCCACTGAAATGTCCACAACAAGGGGTGTGATGCTCGTGGAACCACTCAAACCAAGGTCTCTCAAGGTTAGCCTCACCAGTGTTACCTATAGCAATAAGGGCAGCAGCAGGAGTGTTAGGAGTTTAGGACATAATACATTTGCCCATCACCCTAGTGGCTCCCGAAGGCAATCTCTCTAGAGCCTTGATGCAGGGAAGCCCGGGCTGAGTTGTAGGAGGCTGAATAAGAGGAAGGGAAGTCACCAACTCACCTGTTCACAGGTGAGGACTCAGAGACTAAAGACTAATTTACAAACTATGTAGGCCTCTAGTGGTATCTGAGAGGAGGAGAGCCTTTTCAAGGCTTACCATTATGAACCTTTTGGATTTGGAGCCATGTGAATATGGTACCTACTCAAAAATTACATTCAAATAATATTAAAACAGTGTGGAGAGACTCTACAGGTTATTAGGAAAATGGTTAAGTTATTCATATCCCAAATATTATAATAAGTAAAATTATATTGTGAATATTGTGAAGTGACATAGAAAAATCATTACAATGTTAAGTGAATAAAATAAATCACAAATGTATGTACATAATACAATTATAAGTCTATTTTAAATGTATGTATGAAAAACTGGTGGATCATGAGTGAAACTGTAAATAATGATTGTCTCAGTGAAATCACAGGTCGAATTTTCCTGAATTCTGTTTTTCTGCATTTTCCTAACGTTCTTAAATAATGATATATCGTTTCCACAATGCAAACTCCCAAAAATGAATATTTAAATTCCACTTTGTTACATATTTATCCAATAAAACTAAAAGAGACAATAAGCTGATTTCTGTTCAGGTTCTCTCTTCTTAAAAATGTAAGTAAAAATTTTTAAGTAAAATTTTTTAAAAATTTATGTTAAAATGCCTTCCCTGAAGATGGTGCATTTTCCTGGGACAGTAGTCACTCTTTTGCTTTCTGGATGAAGTGCTTTGCAGAGTGTCTGGCTTGTAGTGGTCATTCAACAAGTATATGTTGAATGCATAAATGGATGTCATGGAAAACACAGAAGCCATCAGGAGGAACTCTGTGCATTTTCCATCACAGAATCTGCAAAATATTTAACCACACTCATTTTTTCCCTTTGTGTGTGAATGTACGTGTGTGTCCTACTTCTCACCTAAGGTAACCACTCAGTACGGTGAATTCCATCACTGTCTACTTCCTGAGGTAACTCACTCCACCGATTATACCTTTCTCTCATTTGTATTCACTCACTCTTTCACTCTTGGATCTTTCTGGTTAGATTTTATATTTACTTATGATTCTCCCATCGTCATCAAATAAATGAACAAAACCCTTCCCTGAAACTCTAAATCCCCCTTCAGTGCCAGTCAGTATTCATTTGGGTTCCCCTGAACTCAGAGCCTGAAACAAGTGCAGAAAGTTGATTTAAGCAGTGATTTCAGGAAGCTTCAGTCAGTGAACAGGAAAGAGAAGTGTCCAACATGAGGGACCTTCTAAGAAGTAGAGGGAACACATTTCAGAGCTGTGCATCTGAAGATGGGTGTGCAGGAACATTCACCCCACAGATCCTATATCCCAGAGGTTAAGGGCTCTCCCAAGGGGGCTGACTCTTCTGAATGCAGAGCCAGGTATGTTCACTGGGCAGCTGGCTGGGCCCTGGCCCGCGTGGGAGGAGGCACTAGGACAAAAAAGCAGAACACCTCTTAACATGCCCTTGGGGGGAGACTCTGCTATTGGCCTCTTAATCGGCTTCAATCTGGGCTCAAATCAAATTACTCTACTGGCGTGGTTCTTACAGCAGCTGACTTGTCCCAAATAAACAGAGTGACATCAACACAGAAGCACCAAACCTCAGAGTTTAGTCAAGGGAGCCTTCAGCATTGACATGGCAGCCCAGTCTTTATTTTCTTCGACCTCTCAGTCCTGTTTAGCTCAGTTGTCCACATTTTCCTAATCAAAACAGAATTTTTCCTTTCTTTTTTCCCTCATGACACACAGTTTTTCCATATTTTCCTGCAATTTCATTGCTGTTTTCTCTGTCTCCTGTGCAGATTCCTCTTACTCAAAACACTGGAGCTTCTTAGGATTCAATCTTAGACTCTCTGCTTTTCACTTTCCATTCTTGCAGGTGTAATGTTGCCTCATTGCTCTCAAGCGCTTCCATTTTACAATTACTTGTTGAACATCTGTCTATTCCACAAGCTTGTAATTTCTAAAGGACCATCTCTTAACCACATGATAAGGCAACACGTGAAATATGACTAATCAGGAATTGACGGTTTCTGATTCTCTTACTCTGAGGACATGCCCAGTTGCCCTCGTGTGCAGTTGCCTATACTTGGAGAAAGCACCCGCAAGGAAAATAAGGCAGGTCTGTGATTCCTCAGCAGTGTGTATTTCACCATTCTCAGCAAAGTGCCAAAAGCCACCTCAAGTCCAACTTCAGAATCTTTTTCAAATACATTTTTAGATTTAACAGATCTCATAAGGGAAAAAACTTGATGAAAATGACACTAAGTGATTAAACGAGAGTTTGACTATATACTTAAACATAGTATAATCTATATCCTTACTATGTGCATAGTGAAATTATGTAAAATGATATACGGAAGCCAAATACTATTGCCAATTTATAGTAGAAACTAGAGAAACGTTGAGACCTCAAGATCTGAATCTGATCATCAATTTAAAGCAAAGTGTAATTTTAAAATATCATTTAAAAATCTGATGATTTGGGGCTCTAAGCTTATGTAGTCCCACTGGTAGCATCTGTAAGGTCCTCCTCCTCCTTTTTCTGTTACCATCAACAATTAGTGTAGTACAATTAAACCATCTTTGGGTATATTTGTGGCTATGTAAACAATGGAACAAATATCTCTCTTTAAAAAGAATGAAAACAGTATAATAAAAGTACTAAAGAGGTGGTTTCTGAGAAAACCTTGCTTTCTCATGTTTGCCTTTTATACATCATAAACAGGGAAGGGAAGCCTGGCTATGATTGGGAAGTGCTGAAGAAGCAAAATTGCTAGTTAATTAGGAAAATCAGTTCCCCCCGAAAGAAAAACACCTCTTTTTATACCTCCCTTTGTTCTGATAAATTGTTTGCCTCGGTTATAGGAGAAATGATGCTCAGGAGGTAAAAAATTAATTAGATTCAAGTGTGCATGTATCGTGGGTGAGTGGACTAAGGCAACACTCTATTTTTTCCCGAACCCATGTAATATTTTGATGAGTGTACAGGAAGTCATATAGAGATATCAATTTTAAATAATTATTGAGGAAGTTTTATTGTTTATAATTAATTTAGATTATATTTAATTAAATATATAAAGCAATGAACTCAAAGCCACCAATGGACTATTTGTGTATATGAAAGCAGAGTCTAGAAATAGCCAAGCCAACATTAATATTGTTGTCATGATTTATTAATTTAATGTACTAATGATTCATTAAAACTCTTCTAACCAGCCTCTGTCATCAATCAGCAAATATTTACAAAACAGCTATTCAGTATGTGCACGCTCCCACTCTGTTATAAAATAATATAGGAAAGAAAGACAAGACCCAATTAATCTTAGATAGAAAACTAATGAAAATTTTTGAGTTATTTAGCTTGGGTATAGACAAACTGTGATCTTAGAAAAAAAAAACGCTTTACAATTTACATCAGGTGATTCAGAGATATTCACAAACAAACAAAATTGCTAATTAACACAGGAGCCATACAACAAATAAAAGGGATTGGACCAAGCGGGAAAAACAGAATAAACACATAGTCTCCAATTCTTAAGAAAACTTCAGTTTCTGAAGAAATCCTTTATGTTGCCTCTATTTTTGCTCTGACTGAAATGATGAGGCTTTTTCCTAATTTAGTTTCATATCTTGACTGGAGACTAATTCACACTGACTTTTGTTTCAAGTGACCTGATAATAAGCCTTTTAAGACACAAGAAGACCCAAGCCTCTGATGAATGTTTCCCCTACAATATGATTTTTATACTGATTTCTTTCCCCAAAGTGTCTTCAATTGAATATCACCACAAAAATATTTATTTTCTTTATAGATAGACTATATTCTTATATTCAAAACTAAAGAATATTATGACATAATAGCATAGTACAATATGTAAGGTGAACATATTAGTTAACCTCTACCCTATCTGTGTGTTATAATAATATAAATAACCTCCAAAAAATAGACTTTTACGATTTAAAGATGTTTTATATTTACCTAGCACATCCCACCTCTTTAATAATTGTTACATAAAACATCCTAAGCCATGAAACGACATTTTATATTTTAAGCAATATGACAAAATTACCAACTAACTTAAAAAGCAAAATGTTCAATAGGAACGCCTCTGTGCCAGTGCCAAAAATTCCTGGCAATGCTTCTTCCATTTGTGAATACAGGGAACTGGTAGGATCATTACTAGGGATGCACAGTGAGACGGGGCTCAGTTGTAGAAACACGGGAGATACACACCATAAGACTTGAGAATGTTCTTAGGATCTTGATCCTGCACCAATGTTGCTGTAATATCGGCTCCTCTGTACACCAAGGCCTAATAGAAATACGGAGACAGAGATTATGGAGGAGAGAGATGACTTTATTTTTCTTTGCCAGGCAAAGGGAAGACACAGCAGGCTAGTGCCTGGAGAACTGTGCCCCCGTCCTTGGGAGTCGGGGAAGATTTTATACGTGGGGCTCTCAGTCTGGGGTATGTGACAAGGATCAAGTAGGTGGAGGTCTTGCATTCTTTTTCCTTTGCATTACTTCAAAACAGTCATAGCTGGCATCAGGCCATGGTGACTAGTGTCTGGCAGTTTGTTGACTGTTTGTCTATGGTTTGTCGGTTGGGGACCTCCTTTCTGAAATGCAAAACAAACTATAGGAATGACTTTTTTTTTACAAAGGTCATATGGAATGCAGCTTCCAAGTTGCAAACAAGGTTAGCGAGTGAGAGGCAGGGTGTAACTCACACAGAGTTAAGTATCAGGGAGTTAGCTTTGTGAAGTAAAACTCTAGTTACTACAGATTAGTGACAGCTAAAATAAAACAAGGAATGATTAACTCTTTCCGGCCAGGTTATCTTTCTCCCCTAGCCTGTTCGACATTCTCTTTGTTTTCCTTGCTCTCAAGAGGAAAAAGAAGATCACTTCTATTTGCATTGCAACAATTTCCTCCACTGCTAATTTATTCCCTCCATATCAATGGAGAAACTCACTTTTATTTGTATTACAACACCAACTCATAAAAAGCATTTGCCTTTGGGTGCCCCAAATGAGAAAAGAAAAGCTATGACAGTATATCATTATTGTAATGTGATTGTCTTTGGCTGTGTGAATTTGGTTAAGCTAGTCTGCAGTTTTCAATCAAATACTAATCCAGGTGTTGCTATGAAGGTAATTTGAAGGTGTGATTAAAATTCATAACCAACTGACTCTAAGTAAGGGAAATTATCCTAGATAATCTCTCACCTGTTTATGAGGTCTAAAAGCCAAACATGAGAGAGCAATGATCTTAGATAATCTGGGTAGACCTGATTCAATCAGGTGAGAGGCCTCTAGAATCATTGCCAAGGTTTCCCCGATAAAGAAGAAATTTTACCTGTGGACAGCAGCTTCCACTCGTGCCCAAGAATTCTAGCCTCTGCTATGGATTTTGAACTCGCCTAGCCAATCCATACAAATGCTCAAGCCAATTCCTTGCAATAAACCTTCTAATGTATATTTCATACTGGTACTGCTTCTCTGGTTGAACCTCTGACAATTCTCCACTATCTTACCTGTAGAGGAGAAGGCCAGACACCTCAAGGAAAGGCAGCAGTGAACAGGTGGTTTCCAGGGAGACAAATAACATTCTGCCTCCCAACATGGAGCTTTAAGCTTAACTTGAACCTTTGAAACTCTTCAAGGAGAAAGAACACTCAGAGAAGACTGAAAAAAACAGGCTGGGTAATGTATAATCATTATTCAACGTTATGTTGAGTTAGAAAAAAAGGGAACTTTTTTGAAAAATCTTTCTGACTGATGTCTCTATAGAGTTCTGGATCTTTTGCTCACTCATTTATAAAAACTAACCTATTCATTTACTGGGGGCCTGGCAAGGAGAAAGGCAATTCTTCTGAACTTAGGTCAATAAATCCTTGAAAATCTTTCAATTTTATGAAACCATAGGTGACCTCACATATTAAAAAGGAATTTATTTTCTACATGGATTATTTGTATTCCATCTTTAAATTTCTTTGAATAAGCTATTTCTCTATTGCAATCTCCACCTATACCTAAAATGATTTTTCACACACACATACATATATATCTATACCTATGAGAGTGAACATATGGTTATGCAATTTGGCAAATATATATACTTGAGAAATTATGCTAGGGTTAAGGACTGTGTGCTCCATCATGATTACGTGCTCTATTATAAAACCCATGACCAAAGTATGGATAATAAACTGATTTATACATACGAAAATATTTGAAATCTTATTGCGCCTGTCTTATAATATCCCTTTCTCAGGACTAATGATATAAAAATTCAGGATTAAAGAGCAAAGCTCATAAATCATAAACAAAATGACGCCTGTTTTTCTTCTTATAAATCATTTCTCTGAAACCACAAGTATACAGAGCGCTAGATCAATCTGTCATGCCTGAAGTTAAATACAACATTAGTTTCCAAGGATATGCACAGTTTTAGAACTCTGCAAAAGCTCATTAATTTTCTTCCTAGGTATTTGAGAATACAACCATCAATGGGGTAATCAGTGAAAGAAATTTACTAGAACATCTTGATTTTTATTTTAATGAGGAGAAAAAGGAAAGCAGAGAGAGAGCCCACAGAACTGTGAAATATAAGCAGATCCCCAACCCAGGAAATTGTGTTGTCGTGGTTGTTATAAAACAACAAAGTTTGTCACTAAGCAACACTTCCCAAGGACATTATTATGATTAGGGTTTGAAGTCCTTGGACTGTATTTAACTTGAGTGTATTTTAAATAATTTTAGCCTAAGTTTGGGTCTGGAAAATAAGGATCTCAAAGTTTAGAAAGGAGAAAGAGGAGGGAGATGACAGGAAAAAGAGAGAGGAGATGGAGAATGGGATGCAGGACAAATCCACTGCCAGTTTCTAAATGTTGGCCTAACCCTAAGAAACACTTTAAACTCCTTTTATTTCTATCCTCTCCCTCTTCTCTGACCCCTTTGCCCATTTTTCCAGGCATCCGAGTGACTCACGTGCTCTCGATAACACTGTCCTGCAGCTGCTTCCAAGTTAAGCTTCCTAAACCATTAGATCACATAACTCTAAAAGATAAGGCCTGTTAACTTAAAACCTGTGACTTACAAAAAGTATTACAATTTTAAGGAAAAAAAATGTTAAGGCAGAGGAAGATACCCACATAGTAAGTTGACACAGCCCATTAGCCATTTATATCTTTATTCCTTTTTTTGTTTAAAACATAAACATTTAAGTGCTTCTCCCCTTGAAAGGCTCTGTGTGATGTCAGTTTTACCAACATTTCTCTTCTCCTTTCAGTGTCTTAACTTCTATGGTAGAACCTTACAGACTCGAAAGATCTCCTGGTCTCAGTGTTTGCTTTTTTGCTTGTTTCCACGATGGCGTGGATATTAGTGAAAGCAGGGGCTCCTTCCACTAGAAGTAGATGAGGAGCAGCGATTTGTACTGAGGGGTCAGGAAGAACCTCATCGGTTACTCCCCATTGATGGATGTTCCTGGCAAATTAACTAGGTCAGAAGACTTACATGAAAATTTAATTAACTGGTTAATCAGGTGGACAAAGATCAAGCTGGAGATTTTAAGACCTTGAAGGAAAAGCAAATTAATTACCGAAGAGCACTCCCTATCAAAGAGCTGCTAATTCTTATAACCAAATTGAGTTCATTGGGCCCTGATATTTTTGCCACCCAAGAGACAAAGACCCCTGCCCACCCCCATGAGACATGGCTTTGGAAGAGAATTTTTCTATGACACCAACTGCATTTATCAACCAGTGATGACTTTATCACTTTTATTAATCAAACACATCTACAACTGCCACTCAGAATTTGATAGGCTACTTGTAATCAGATCCTATGCAGCCAAAATTACAAGAAACTACCTTAGTTCCTGATACAGGCTCTTCTTACCAAAACAACTGCACTGATTGTAATAGTCTAATATTAGAAAATATGTATTTATTCCAAAAAGCTCAAATTCCACTCAATTTTGAGAAATTATTTGGGGAGACTGAGTCCTACTTTACAATGAATTATTTTATTTGAGGCACTAAATTTGTAAATTCAACATTAAAATATTTTTTCAGCCAAGAGGAGGAAGAATAAATGAAAAATAGGAAAGAAAAACAGATGTGGCTTTGCAAATTTTCTTCCAGGCTTTCTAATTATGTGTTATTCCCTCATTAGAGTTGCGCAGAAAATTCAAGTGTGGCAAAAACTGCTTCATCAGTTGCCTGATTGGAAGAACTAATTTAGGCTGAAAGGAACGTCCTCTCAGAAAAGGAGGGATGACCTTGTATAGTATAATATGAACATATATATTTTCTTGGAAGAGTTTCTAAGTAATTTTCAATTATAACATGTTCAATTCTATATAAAATGTTATGTTTTTATGTTATCCAATTTTATTTACTCCCAGAAATTATTAGTGATGAGTAGTAAATTTTATACAAACTTTCAAAATGTAACAGTGTATTATGCAAAATGTTTAACCACATGATAATAAGTAGCTTCATGGATTAGCAGATATTCATTTCAAAAATCTCTGAGCATCTACTGGTGACAGTATTCATTCTGTGTCTACTATTTGAGTGTCTACTGGTGACAGACACTGGGAAAATGATAGAAAATAACACAAACATGTCTGTCCTAGTGGGGTTTAAAGAAATAGCTTCATTACAAAAACTGGCACTGACGATTTAAGTGATATGTTTCAGAAGAGTGTCTTGTAGTGATGTTCTTTGTCTACACATCTGAATATACTAAGCCATCATTAATTTCCTTTTTTCAGTAAACTATCCCCTAACACTGTCCGATTTCACCTCAGAAGTATTTAAGACGTAGAAATTTATCTTAACACCAACTATTTTTAATGAAAGAAAGGTAAATTCTCCCATCTGAGTTATATGTGTATAAGCATTATCTATCAGTAACTGATCCAAATTGCCATGATCACGACCTATATTAATTTGTCAGAAATTTTGGATACAGAATTAAAAATGAAATTCATCCAAATTAAGGAAGTTTCTTAAGAACTTCAATGCAGACCATGCGTTGCTTTTCCTGTTTCCTTTCCACTGGCATGAAATAAATAGAGCCCTTATAATTCACCACCTCTTGCCAGAATTATTTAAATGAACAGCTAGTCAAAGTTTTTCCAATGCTTTCCTTCACGACTGCAATATTTTTCTCCTCAGTTTTACCTAGCACTTTACCCATCTTCCTAAGCATGCAACCCTATTTTCTGCTAATAAATATTTGTGGAATTTTCAAAATCTATGTAATGATAAAATCCTTTTCTTGAGTTTAAGATTGTTCACAATCTGAAAACAACCTAACCTCTATTAATCTCAGAATTTCCACTCCTCAGGGATGATGCACAAGACTGCAAATATCCTGGTCTAAAAGTCAGAGGAACTCCGTTCCATTTTTGATAATCTTTGAATGAACCCTCTGCTGTTCTTCATCTTTTAATCAGCATTACCATTTCAAGGAAAATCTAATATTTAACACCTCCCAGAGAAGAGGTATAGACCCTTCCTGGTCCTCTCTGAAATACTCCCCCAAAACCTTAGATTCCTCAAAATTATAATGAAAACTCTCGGTCCTGCTGATATTTAATATCCCTTCTAACGAAATTTCCCCCCTTCTCTTCTAAAACAAGTTTCATTAATGATTCTAGATCCGTAGCTCTGTCATTACATCTATCCTAAAACCTGTAACCCAAAGATATTTTCCCTTCTATGAACTCAACATAATCTCTACATTTTGGTGTGAAGTATTTTGGTATGAAGCACTTTCCAAAATGTGTGGAGTAAACATCAATTCTGTTAAATATTAATACCTGTTAGCGAGAATGGACCAGAGGGAGAGAGACAGACAGACAATACGTTTGGGAACTATTGGTATGAATAAGATCAAGCTGGCATCTGTACTTCAGGGCCTCCCAAAGATTCAGATGGACTTCTGTTTCAATCATGTCATCTTTTAGATAGGATGATGTTCTTTTTTTATTAACAGAGTGGTAAATACGGGACAAGCTATGCTTTCTTTTAATACTCTCACCCCTAATTACCCACAACCTTTACACATGTGTGTGGCAGACTAATAAAAATTGGGGGGCACACAGGTAACACTGCTATAATGTCACAGCAGTGTTAGCAATCTAAAATATAGTATTAGAGACATCCCTGTTCTCACAGCTGTTAACCCTGCTCATCTCTGGGAATTATCTCAATGGATACTGTGAGAGATGAAAGTACATATTTTTGCTATTCCTCCCACAAAGAATGGAGTCTTATTCCCTTCCCCTGGAATCTGGTTTGGCCTTAATGACTTGCATTATCTATAGCAAAATGACACTATTCGAGTTCTGGACCTAGCCTTTATAGGAGCCCTGGAAGTTTCCACCTTCTCTGTTTGAGCCCTGAGACTCGTGTAAGGATTTCAACTATCCACATTGTGAGGACTCCCTCGCCACAAGGAAAGGTGATGTGTAGGTGCTGAATGTGGGAACTCCAGCTGAGCCCATAGGCAGCATCAATGGTCAGCCCAGTCCATCCTTCAGATGAGTTCAGTCCCAGCCGCCATCTGCCCACTGCTTCTGGAGAGACTCCAACTGAGAACTTGGAGGCAAAAGCATTCAAGCCACAGAACCATGAGTGATAACGCATGGTTGTTTTAAACCAGTTAATTTGGTGTGGCTTGTTGTACAGCAGTGGATAACTGGCATGGTTATTGTTTTGCGTTCTCATACTCCCAAACTATTATTGGTTAATATGTAATTATATACCTTTTAAAAACCTTGCATTTTCATTCCAATTTTTCAGTAGGTATATCTTTTTATAATCACATAGCTCAGAGAACTAGCAGCCATTTATGAAGGAGTTCTTTTAAATAAGGAACTTAAGAAATCCAAACATGTAAGAGGCCAAGTAGGCCAATCCCAGACTCTATAAATTAAAGAAGTACAAAGCTACACATACAGAGCTGACTCACTTGTAGACTCACACAAGCAGATTACAGTTTGAGATGTCAAAATCCCTCAATCCCGTATTTCAAAAACAAACAAAATCCTAATAATACTTTCAGAATGTAAGAAAATTTAAAAATGAGATATGAAGATGGCTATGTTGGTACAAATTATTAGACTGTGTTCAAGAAGTTAGTAAGATTGCTAACTCAAAATTACTAGGATTTTAAATAAGCAAATATATAAATGATAGCATATAACTTAAAAACTATAAAATAATATACATGAATTGCACCTTTAGATCTTTAAAACTCTAAAGCATAAAAGAACAACTTATTTCATTGTATATTATCTAGTCTAGTTATCATTATTAGATGAAATGGTGAGCTTCTTTTCCTTACATTTTATAAAATAAAGGGATTTTTTTAAACACATGTTTCATGGACCACTCATAAAGTCTTTGGATGGACATTATATGTAAACCCCAAAAATTCTTATGTGTTTATGTGTATATGAATGTTATTTGGGTACAACATTGATGTGTCTCACAAGATTTTTAGAGAAAAGGATAAGCCTGCTGCTTTTCAAATTATAATGAAGATTTAAGCAGAAGAGATTTACTCTAGAGCAAAAGTGACTTGAAAGAACAGAAGAGTAAAATAGAATGTATATTGGAAAAGACGATGGAACAGCTCAATTCCTGCCTAAACCTTATCTTTCCACATTAAGGAAGCCTCTCCTGAAGGACTGGCCATTCCACCCTGATTTATTCCTCTTCCATAATTTTGCTTCCCACCATTCTGGTAGCCTATGTTATTTATTGCCTACGTAGCTTTGGTTTGTGCAACAGATGAGACGCAGGAGGAAAAGTTCTATATTTTCTATTATTTTTTATAAACTATAATGTTGGTCAGTTGAAAGATAAAATTAATTCAGTGCAAATGTCATGAATATATATGTGACACAGGATGCCCTACGTGGCACATTCAGTCAGAAGTGGCTAAGATGTATGATGCTTATGTTATTTGTCTGAAAGTAAAGAGGGACTTTTGATCTCACTTCTCTCTAGAGAGTCTAATGAGTAAGGGATGATGAACCACAAACCGTCATTATTTTCACTCTACATACCCTAGAGGATCCTTCAGTAACCCAGAATATCAACCTCCACCTGCGTTAGAGAAAATATGACAAACACAGGGAAGGTCAACTAAATTCAGGCATATTTGTGGACTCTGACATGTGAAAGGAAATATGCCTGAAATATTATTTAACTACAGACTATAACTAACCCAGGGAACAGAACTGTATTTGTTAAGGTACATAATTCTAGAGAATATTCCAGGCCATTGAAGGAAATAGACTAATTTATAACACCTACCTTCTAGTCTATTATGAATGTACATTCAGACAGGGGAAGAGGGTATGTGTCTTTTTCCCATTTTTCAATTCATTTGCACTAAATCCAAGGATACCCACATGGGGATATCTTAGGATATCTTTTATGGAAGACAAAATAAAGGATACTGTGTTATTTTCCACAAGAAGAAGTAGATTAAAATTATTACAAAAGTCAAGAGAATAAGAAGACATGTCACAGATAGGGAGGAAATATGTGCAAGATACATCTGATAAAGGACTATTATTCAAAATATACAAAGGACTCTTAAATTTAACTATAAGAAACGTACAACCCAATTAAAAATTGGCAATGACCTTATTTCCTCAGGGAAACGCAAGTTAAAACAACCCTACACACCTATTAAAATGGCCAAAATTTAGAACATTTGATAATACCAACTGCTGGTGAGGGTGTAGAGCAAGAGGAACTCATTCACTTCTGGTGAGAATGCAAAATGGTACAGCCAGTTTGGAAGACAATTTGACAGTTTCTTACAAAACTGAATATACTCTTACCATATGATCCAACAATCACACTTCTTGGTATTTACCCAAAGAAACTGAAAATTTATGTGCATCACAAAAACCTGCACACAAATGTTTATAATAGCTTTATTCATAATTGCCAAACCTTGGAAGCAACCAAGAGGTGTTTCAGTAGGTGAAAGGATTAACAAACTGGTACATCCAGACAATGCAACATTATTCGGCACTAAAAAGAAATGCACTATCAAGCCATGAAAAGACATGAAGGTACATTAAATGCGTAAGACAAAGTAAAAGAAGCCAATCTGAAAAGGCAACATACTATATGATTCCTACTCTACAACATGCTGGAAAAGGCAAAACTATGAAGACAGTAAAAAGATCAGTGGTTGCCTGCGGGTAGGGATGGGTAGGGGTTGGATACGCAGAGCACAGAGGATTTTCAGGGCAGTGAAAATACTGTGTGTGATGCCTTAATGATGGATACATGTCACTACACACTTGTCCAAATGCATAGAAAGTACACCACCAAGAATGAACTGTAATGGAAACTATGGACTTTGGGTGATAATGACATATCAACCTATTGTAGATTCAGCAGTTGTAATAAATGTACCACTGGTAGTGGGATGTTGATAATGGGGGAGGCTATGCATGTGTGGGGGGAGGGGTACATGTTAAATGCCTAAACCTTCTCCATCAGTTTTGCTGTAAACCTAAAACTTCTCTAAAAGAATTAAGTCTTCAAAAAATCACACTGTACAACTTAAATACATACAATTTTTATTTGTCAATTATACCTCCATAAAGCTGGAAAAAATAATCACGAAAGTTTAATTGCAAAGAACTTCCTAAGATAATTTTTATGCTAAAAATGTGTCTAACTGTGATTATAAATGTTACTACTTGGAGTATTATTTCTGAAAAGAAGACCGATATCATTTTGGAGGAATTTTACAGACATTATTAAATACACATTCAGTCAGCAACAAGTATTTCCTCTCGTTCCATATTAATCCTGTGTGTGTATGTGTGTGTATGTGTAGACACATATATATTCAACTATATTTAACTTATCCATAAAGAACATGAACACATTAAGTAATTAATGGTTGTCAGTTACTTTGAGTGAATACCGTTTTAGTCAAATGCTGTATCTGTGGTAAGTAATAATAATAATCAGGATAATGGGTTGTCCAATTATGGAGGTTATTTGCTAGCAGTTTTAAAGCATACCACATGTTTCCCCAGAATGTAGACATTTAACTTTTTTCTGAAAAGGAAGACAAGCATTCATCAATTGAAAAGAAAACATTTTTAAATGTGAGAGACATACTGATTTATATAATGATTCTAAAATTGTCTAATACCTAAAGCACAGTCAATCAAGCTGCAGTCAATATGCTAAAGAGTAAGTGAAGAGCTGACTTCCTTACATTCCTTCAATCAGTTCTCTCAGGATTAAAAAGCTTTCCACTTCACTCCCAGCCAAGGGTGCCATCTTATTTCCTAGATCAGCTGGTTCTTCCCAATTTCTTCCATGACCTATATCAGGCTGCTATAACTGTAGGAGATTTCCTGATCATAAAACTTGTTTTATATTTCTCATTAATGATTCAGAATAGCTCCAAAATATTATTGGGAGAAGAGTTTAAGCAACAGGACAGCAATCCATTTCTTCCCTTGTGGGAGACAGGAATGATACTGGGAAAGGGGCAAGGCAGGTGCTGTCATTTCTTTGTCAACTGGACTTTCTCGAGCTAGGAAACTAATGAGATGT
The DNA here is from genome assembly GCF_030028045.1 of Hippopotamus amphibius kiboko. NCBI lineage: Eukaryota > Metazoa > Chordata > Mammalia > Artiodactyla > Hippopotamidae > Hippopotamus > Hippopotamus amphibius. The sequence goes on along the minus strand of NC_080188.1, from coordinate 185,845,789 downwards.
GCTAGGAGAAAGAGTCATTATCTTGTAAACGCCCTTAGAAAGATGCCTCTGGCTAAGGATTACCTAGAGTAAATAAAACCCTGGACCTCCAGAGATGCACGGCTCTCTGGAGAATGTCACTTAACCTATATAACTCTGGGCTATAAAGTAGTAGAGCTGAAAGGATCCGTACAGTAAGAGGAATACCACATATTGCACCTAAGACTTCATCTACCCTGGGCCAAAAAGACATGTCTAATATGAGAGAACAGGACCTAGTAAGGTGTCTTTGACTTTGTACACCTCCCTCTGCTTCATGTGTGTTTTCAGCTGCCTGTAATCTTGACATCATTTAGTAAAGTCTCATAGTGAATCAGATCTGAGACTTGACAACTTCAAAAAACTGTTTTTCTTTTCCTTCCAAATTGTCTACCACAATATCCCATATCATTAATGTTCATATACATTTTTTCTCTTCTTTTTCTAAGCATAGGTAACTAAATTATATTCATTTGTGTCTTTTTATAAATATTACAAACTTTTAAAATAAACTTAAAATTTAAATAAAGAAACTCTGTATGTTACATAATCTGAGACCAACATATATTTCTCCAAAAAGTCCTCTAAAAAACACTTCTGGTACAGAGCCAAAGATTAAAACCCTGGACAAGACAGATGTTAGGCAAGTACTATGTGTCCTATTAGCAACACCACCAAAACCACTGGGTATTTCAACACTGTCCCCCATGCCCCAATCTGTGAATCATGGCTCTGAATAATCTGACTTCCTATCTTAAAATATTTACTGGCTAACCACTGCTTACAGTGTGTAAAGTCCAAACTGAAGACAGCCGAAAGGTCTTTAATCTCAGTTTTCTGGAAAATAGGATGTTATAAGCCTTTTTATATAGCTTAACTCTATTGCTCCAAACTATTTAGTGTTCCCCAAACACTATCCTTCAGTCAAGGCTGATTTCCAATTTTCACATCCATGTGGCTTCATAGTGTCATAACCAATACCAGAGTGTTCAGTTGTAAAGGTTGCGCACAGCACAAGGGCAACATAGTCAAAGGGAGCACTAAATACGTCATAAACACCATGGTAAATATCTTGTTCTGACAGCATGAGTCATGTTAGGACAATTTTCTAAAAGACAAATCTTGAGGAAAGATTACCATTGTCTCCATCACACTTGTCACGTAGTCAACAGCTGCCAGACCCTTCAGATCAAGGATCTCCTACTATCTAGATTTCTGCTACATCCTTTGGATCTCAGTAATAAACAGAAGCTGTAAATGGGCTCAGCCCAATTTATCAAGCCACGTTATTTATGTTCTATATCCCTACATACAACCATTGTTGGTGAAATCATCTGTTGACTACAGGAATCTACTGACCACTCAGAAGAGCCTCTAGGCAGGGATTTCTGAGAGGGAGATGTGGACAGAGACCATTACCCAAAAAAACACCATAGACATTTATGCTCTGATATTCATTGCTTAAGTTCCCCTCTGTCTACAGTAGCGTTAATTCACTGATTAACAGCAGCAGAGGTAGCCCTTCTGTTTGCAGATTTCACCACTCATTGTGATCATAAACTCAGAATACAAGAGAACTGCTTTCTCCCAATATATATTTCAGCCCCTCATAAAATAAGTCACTAGTCAGAACAGGTCATATCCCTATACCGATTTTTGGAAATGCCAAACTATCTTAATGAACAACCCCATCAGAAATCACATGAAATGGAGGAAATGTTATTTCTGAAAAGAAATGGTGGAGATCAGAAAGAAAACAAGTAGTGAACACCTTCTATAATTTCATCCTTTGACTTCCTGGCAGCCACAAACGTTTCCTGCCATTCATACAATTTCAAAAATGTCCAGGATGATGAAATCCAAGTATCCCATGCGTAAACAGCTCTCATTTATCCTTTGCTCCAGAGGGTGACTAAGTCTTAACCAGCTAGTGCGTCATTTTCTAAGTCCAGGTTTTCTGGGTGGTGTGTAGTCTTTCCACTAAAGTCCAGAAATGGCTTCATGGTCTAGCAGTCCACGGCTAAATAAGATATTTACTTACCACAACACACTGAGTGTACATTGATGAAGATAAAATAGGACAACCATCAAAAAAATCTCCAATTCAGGAAAAGAAAGAAAGAGAAACAACATACAAGGCATCTATCATACTTCCAGGAAATGGATTACAAGATCTCCCCGCTAAAGGCAGTGAAATAAATTCCCTGGTCAGCCAATCTCAATGATTCTGAATCTCTTCACTGGAATATTCACACTGCTACTACCCTTCCTATTCACACTCAGAAGGAAATTGGGCAGCTCTTTGGCTTTAGCAGTTTCCTTCCTGCAGGGTTGGTTTCAAACCTTAGGAGTAAACAATCATATGAATATTTTCTCAGTCAGTGTGCAGTTTTCTTGATAACAAAATACCTCTTAAAACCAGAATAGGATGCTGGCAAATCTGCATTCTCTCTACTCCCGAATCAAGTAACTAAAGCTAGAAATCTTGATAAGTCAGAGTTGATCAGTGTGGTGCCCTCTCCACAACCTTGGTCTTAATTCTAATAGCCTCTGCCTCCAAATTAATGGCTAAGGTATCAGCTACGTGTATCATGCCCTTTGCCACAAGGCTAAATCCTAGTGGGTGACTCTAAGCATGAGAGTGGAAATTAATTTGGTCAGAAAGAGAATAGAGAGCGGGACGTTTTCACAGAAGCTAGGGAATCTAGTTTCCTCCATGTTCCAATAGCATCCTGAATGTGGTTCCTGCTCCCCACTTAGCCATGGGCAGAGGAAGCAGCTAGTGCATCTCCTCCTAGGCAGCGCTCATTCATCATGAATTTCCAGCCATCAAAACTGTACCATTCTCTTCCCTCTCTTCTTTTAGTCAGGCCAATCCAGACCAAAGGTTATACCTCTTTTCCTCCAATATTTTACTACAGGCAGCAAGCACTGGACAACAGATTCCTAATTCCTAACGTTACTCAACCAAGTGTCTGGTTCCAGAGATACAGCAGGTATTAGTCTAATAAGTTGCTTTGCTCCTCATAGAAAAGATTGTTAACTTTCCAGTTTGAGGAAAAGATACTCCCCCTGCTATCTAGTCTGCCTTGGCTCAACTGAGTCCACATCTGGGGGCCTTTCAATTGCAAAAATTTCCTCTCTCTACCAATTTTTCTGTTTTCCAGCTCACTGTATTTGCAAGTGTCAGAGAGACAACTCAAACTTGTCTTAGCAAATATAGTGAATTTATTAATTCATATAACTGGAAGATAAAGAAAGGGATCTGGTTTCAGCCCCATCCGATGACATTAACCAGGAACCTACAAGTCCCCTCCAGCTATGCCCTTGCTCCCACTCTCATTCTCTCCTGACAACTTAGCTCTGCTTTCCTCTGTGTTGGCATCATTTTCTGTCTCTCTTTTTGAAGAATAATGAAAACTTTGCATTGTATTTAGGCTTAAGGAATCCCAGAAGCATGTTCTTAATGAACCACTGCAGTAGGGAGAGATGGTTGGAACTGATTATCAAAGGCACTAAGCTTTTTTACAGACTGGGAACAATGGGGCCACAGTGAGACAGAAAGGAAGTAAAGAAATACAACCTGTGGGAACTTTTACATCTTAAGTGATTAACCACCAAAGTTTTTTATGAATTGTTAAGAATTCCCACACTATTCTTATTTTATGATAAGATTTTCAACATATTAAAACTTAACATAGTGTACAAGATGTTCATATTTTTAAAAAAAAGAAAAAGAAAAATCTCTAGGGCACATCCCATTGTTCCATATTCTGTGGATTTTTCAGGATATTTAGACAGAGACAACACCAGCAACAGCAAGCACCACTGACAGGGAAAGAATAAGAAAAAGTGAGATTATGTAATAAAACACCATTTATGTCAAAAAAAGTACAATAGCATAAAGAGATACAAATTGAGTAAATGAGAATGATTGTCTTTTGTAGACAAACCTATACGTGGAGGAGTTGACCTTGCAAAGAGGAGGAAAACCTTCTCGGACAGAGGGTGAAAAGGGCCAGAGTGAAAACCCTTGTGGAAATAAAAATCCATCTGAGGTGAGCATGTCAATAACTGGGTACCTGAGGACACAGAACACACTTCCAATGACTGCTGGAGCAAACTAACACCAGAAGATCAGTAAGGTGAGGACTGAATGCACTGAAGAAACCAGCCAAGAGAAGAAATAACACATTTGAGGGTGCTCCGCAATGAACAATAATCACAATTTTGATATCTTTCAGAGACTACAGCATTATCACAGCAAACAAATATAGCTAATGTTTCAGTATATTCATGACATCTTTTTCCCAGTAAATTTTGCCAGGCTGAAGATGGGAACCGAAAATGCTGACACTAGGATTTACCCAGAATTGAATATTGGCAACATTTTGAAAGCAGCTCTTTTGCCCCTTCTCTGTTTACCAATTTCTGTCCCCCTCTAATCTTAAAAACCTAATTACAGGAATGAAATCACTCAGCAATAGAAACTAACTCCTGACTTATGCTTTCCTAAATGCACACCATGCCTCGCCTAAACTGTGGGTTCTTTTCCTAGATAAAAAGAAGAATGAAGAATGAAGTAAAGAATGATGAGCTCTCAACCCACAATAGCACTCTTAGCAATCCCTCAGGCAGATAACAGAGGCAAGGTAACATCTGAAGAGACTCAGCCACTCCGCACGCTAAGGAGAATGATGTAGAACCCAAACCTCCTGCCTTGATGATTCACTGAGATTCCTCGCCCTCCCCCCAACATTTTTCCCTTTAAAAACTGTCATGGCTGAGCAGCACCTTCGGCGTTGGTCTCTGGACATGAGTCCACCATCTCCCCAGACTGCTGGCTTTTCTGATTAAAGCAGCTTTCCTTCCTACTGACACTTGCCTCTCAAATTATTGGCTTTTAAGTGGTGAGGAGCTGAACCTGAGTTCGTTAATTTCACAAAGAGAAGACTGCAATTATTTGTGAGAACTTATGTAACCATGAATTTTGTTAGGAAGGAATGCTTCTTTCCCAGTTCTAATGCCTCCTTCTACATAGAGTTTCATTGGCGAAACATTCCTAGCCCTTCCTCTGCTCAAAAACTTCTCCTCATAGAGAGAGGAATAAATAAGTATAATTCTCTTCCAGATCCTTTCTTTCTTTATTTGGGGATGTGGTTATCTGCCTCTACAGAGTACCTGCTTTCTGCCTGGCTCTTCCATGCTGTGAAACTTACTAAGGCATGATTTCCCTCTGGAAAAAATGGAGGGAATAAAGGGGGTGGAGGTTCTGAAGTTTGTGAGAGTAGCAGTGTTAGTTCAGGAAAGTGTTAAGATTTGGTGCACTGCAATATCACTGATGAACACAGATGCAAAAATCCTCAACAAAATGCTAGCAAACTAAATGCAACAACACATTAAAAGGATCATACACCATGATGAAGTAGGATTTATCCCAGGGATGCAAGGATTTTTCAATAGCTGCAAATTAATCAGTGTGATACAGCACATTAACAAACTGAAGAATAAAAACCATTATGATCTCTCAAAGAGATGCAGAAAAAGCTTTTGACAAAATTCAACACCCATCTATGATAAAAACTTTTCAGAAAGTGGGCATAGAGGCGACATACCTTAACATAATAAAGGACATGTAATGACAAACCCACAGCTAACATACTCAATGGTGAAAAGCTGAAAGCACTGCCTCTAAGATCAGAAACAAGACAAGGATGCCCACTCTATTTTTATTCAACATAGTTTTGAAAGTGCTAGCCATGGCAATCAGAGAAGAAAAAGAAATAAGAGGGATCCACATTGGAAAAGAAGTAAAACTGTCACTGTTTGCAGATGACATGATACTATACATAGAAAATCCTGCAGACGCTACTAGAAAACTACTAGAGCTCATCAATGAATTCAGTGAAGTTACTGGATACAAAGTTACTACAGAGAAATCTGTTGCATTTCTATACACTAAGAACAAAATATCAGAAAGAGAAATTAAGAAAACAATCCCATTTACCATCACATCAAAAAGAATAAAATATCTAGGAATAAACCTATCTAATAAAGCAAACAACCTGTATGCTGAAAACTATAAGACACTGATGAAAGAAACTGAAGATGACACAAACAAATGGAGAGATATACCACGTTCTTGAACTGGAAGAATCAATATTGCTAAAATGACCATATTACCCAAAGCAATCTACAGAGTCAGTGCTATCCTATCAAATTACCAATGGCATTTTTCACAGAACTAGGACAAAAAATCTTAAAAATTGTATGGAAACACAAAATACTCCAAATAGACAAAATAATCTTGAGAAAGAAGAGTGGAGCTGGAGGAATCAGGCACCATGACTTCAGATGAACAAAGCTACAGTAATCAAAACAGAATGGTGAGGATTCCCTGGTGGCACAGTGGTAAAGAATCTGCCTGCCAATGCAGGGAACACGGGTTCGAGCCTTGGTCTGGGAAGATTCCACATGCTGTGGAACAACTAAGTCTGTGCAGCACAACTACTGAGCGTGCACTTTAGAGCCCATGAGCCACAACTATTGAGCCCATGTGCCACAACTACTGAGGGCTGCATGTCTAGAGCCTGTGTTCTGCAAAAAGAGAAGCCACTGCAATAAGCAATAAAGAGTAGCCCCCACTCTCCTCAACTACAGAAAGCCCGTGCACAGCAATAAAGACCCAATGCAGCCAATAAATTAAAAAAACAAAAAACAAAAACAGAATGGTATTGGCACAAAAACAGACACATAGATCAATGGAACAGGATAGAAAGCCCAGAGATAAACCCACGCACATATGGTCACCTTATCTTTGACAAAGAAGGCAGGAATATACAATGAAGAAAAGACAGCCTCTTCAATAAGTGGTGCTGGGAAAACTGAACAGCTACATGTAAAAGAATGAAATTACAACATTTTCTGACATCAAATACAAAAATAAACTCAAAACGAATTAAAGACCTAAATGTTAAGACCAGATGCTATAAAATTCCTAGAGGAAAACATAGGCAGAACACTCTTTGACATAAATCACAGCAATATTTTCTGAATCCATCTTCTCGAGTAATGGAAATAAAAACAAAAATAAACAAATGGAACCTAATTAAACTTAAAAGCTTTTGCACGGCAAAGAAAACCATAAACAAACAAAAAGACAACTTACAGAATGGGAGAAAATACTTGCAGGCGATGCAACCAACAATGGCTTAATTTCCAAAATATACAAACAGCTCATACAGATCAATATCAAAAAAAAACCAACCTAATCAAAAAATGGGCAGAGGACCCAAATAGACATTTCAGCAAAGAACATACAGATGGCCAACAGAAACATGAAAGATGCTCAATATTGCTAATTATTAGAGAAATGCAAATCAAAACTATAATGAGATACCAACTGACACCAGTCAGAATGGCCATCATCAAAAAGTCAGCACATAATAAATGCTGAAGAGGGTGTGGAGAAAAAGAAACCTTCTACACTGTTACTGGGAAGCATAAATTGGTGCAGTCACTATATAGAACAGTATGGAGATTCTTTAAAAAACTAAAAATAGAGTCACCATATGATCCTCTAATCCCAGTCCAGGGTATATATCTGGAGAAAACTCTAATTTGAAAAGACACATGCACCCCAATGTTCATAGCAACACTATTCCCAATAGCCAAGACATAGAAACAACCTATGAGAGAGTAGCATTGACATATATACAGCATCAAATGTAAAATAGCTAGTGGGAAGTTGCGGCATAACATAGGGAGATCAACTTGATGACAGGTGATGACTTAGAGGGCTGGGATAGGGAGGGTGGGAGGGAGTCACAGGAGGGAGGACATATGGGGATACATGTATAAATACAGCTGATTCACTTTGATGTACAGAAAACTGGCACAATAGTGTAAAGCAATTATATTCCAATAAAGAGCTTAAAAACAAAACCTAAATGTCCATCAACAGATGAATGGATAAATAAGATGTGGTACAAATATACAATGGAATAGCACTCAGCAATAAAAAAAGAATGAAATTGAGTTATTTGTAGTAAGGTGGATGGACCTAGTCTGTCATACAGAGTGAAGTAAGCCAGAAAGAGCAAAACAAATACAGTATGCTAACACATATATATATGGAATCTAAAAAAATGGTACTGATTAACTCAGTGGCAGAGGAAGAATAAAGATACAGCTGTAGAGAATAGACTTGAGGACACGGGGAGGAGGGGAAAGAGAAGCTGGGAGAAAGTGAAAGAGTAGTATTGACATATATGCACTACCAAATGTAAAACAGATCGCTACTGGGAAGCAACTGCATAACACAGGGAGATCAACTCGATGACTGGTGATGACCTAGAGGGGTGAGATAGAGACGGTGGGAGGGACAGCCAAGAGGGAGGGGGTATAGGGATATATGTATAATACAGCTGATTCTCTTTGTTGTACAATGGAGACTGGCACAACAGTGTAAAGCTATTATACTCCAATAAAGATCGAAAGAAAGAAAAAAAAGACCACAGAAACAGAACTAGAACTAACTTCTATAATTCCTCCAGGGATGTATTACTGGTTGTGGAAGTTTTGTAGATTTATTATTGGTTGGTGGTAGTTCCAGAGGCTTCCACTTGGACTTTTCTACCATCTTTGCCCCTTCATTGGTCAGGAGACCACTAGAACAGGGAAATGCCTGTTGCTAGACTTCCCACTCTACATCATGGGACTGGAGAAATAACCAAAGGATATGTCTGAAATTCCAATGGCCATTTCCCTTTCATCACATAGAATTACCCTCACAATCAGCTGCAGGTGCCTCACAGGAAAGCTTCAGGAAAGTTTCACAGAATATAACCGTGGTGGTGTTTCAGGGTTCTTTTTCAAAGTGACCCAGGTTAAGGGATTCCAGCTCTGTACACCAACTTACGTCTGGAAACTAGGATAGTTAGGTTTCTCCTCATATATGTCAAGCACAGTATGCTGTAAGCTGCCCCCCTTTATTCCCCTGAGGAATCCATGATCAACTAAACATGTTGACTTCTTCAAAAAAAAAAAAAAAGAATGAAATAATGCCATTTGTAGCCACATGGATGGACCTAGAGATTATCATACTAAGTCAGATAAAGACAAATACCATATGATATATCACTTGTGAAATCTAAAAAAACAATGCAAATGAACGTATTTACAATACAAAAATAGACTCACAGACATAGAAAACAAACTTAAGGTTACCAAAGGCGATGGGGGAAAAGAGAAATTAGGAGTTTGGGATCAATAGATACATACTACTATACATAAAATAAACAACAAGGACTGACCATATAGCATAGGGAACTAGATACAATATCTTGTAATAACGTATAATAGAAAATAATCTGAAAAAGTATGTATATCTATGTGTAACTGAATCATTTTGCTGGACACCTGAAACTAACACAACACTGTAAATTCACTATACTTCAATAAAAGTGTTTATAAAAATAAAAATATAAAAAAAAGATATTGTGCACTAAAATGGAAATTGGATGATGGATATTTAGGGAAGAAAATAATGAGATCTGAGCACCTGGCAGAGCCTTGATCAAGAGGCTTGAAGTGGTGGAGACAGTGTATTAACTCAGGCACAAGGGAAGCTTGCAGAGGCCTGTATCTCTGCCATGTGGCTGTATTTTTTTGGTTATGAGTTTCACAGCTGAGTGTTATTTGAATATCTAGGTCTAATCGAAGATCATATGTTCCCAAGCCTACTAGTCCTTGTATATACCTAGCCCATCCTTGCGCTATAAGTCTCAGAAAATACTTGCAATCCTCTGTAAAGTCTGGGATTATCCGAGTTGAGCTTCAGGAAAAACACAGGCCTTACATTTAGAGCTGATTTAGTTTGACCTTGACCTTCATAGGGACAATGAGGTATTGTGATTTTTTTAAAAGTTTATTAATTACTTTATTTATTTAGGCTGCGTTGGGTCTTTGTTGCTGTGCACAGGCTTTCTGTAGTTGTGGCGAGTGGGGCTACTCTTCATCACGGTACTCGGGCTTCTCACTGCAGTGGCTTCTTTTGTTGTGGAGCACAGACTCTAGGCACACAGGCTTCAGTAGCTGTGGCACATGGGCTCAGTAGTTGTGGCTCGCAGGCTCTAGAGTGCAGGCTCAGTAGTTGTGGTGATGGGCTTAGTTGCTCCGTGGCATGTGGGATCTTCCCAGACCAGGGATCAAACCCATGTCCCCTGCACTGGCAGGCGAATTCTTAACCACTAGGCTACCAGGAAAGTCCTGATATTGTGATTTATAATAAGAAATACATAGTTCATCTCTGTCAGTTTCTGGCACAGAAATTTTAAAACCCTTAGAATTTCCTAAATGATGAGAGATAAAGGTGTCTTTTGTTATGTTAATGAGGTGACTTAATTATACCTAGGTAATAAAGCTACATGAAAATCCAAAAGTGATATGTATTTAAGTTTCTCCATGTCTTTTCATGGCTTCGTAGCTCATTTCTTTTTAGCATTAAATAACATTCCACTGTCTAAATGTACCACAGTTTATTTATTCATTCACCTACTAAAGAACATCTTGGTTGCTTCTAAGTTCTGGCAATTATGAATAAAGCTGCTACAAACATCCACATACAGGTTTTTGTGTTTATAATTTATATATAATAATTTTAATTATACTTTTTTTTTAAATTTATAAATATATATAAATTAACTAGCTGGAAATGTAAACAATCTAGAATAGACAATTTTAAAAAAGAACAAAGTTAAAGACACTAAATGATTTCACAATTTACTTGAAAGGTATAGTAATTAAGACAGTACAGAATTCATATAAAATTAGACAGATCAACAGAGCAGAATAAAGAATCCAGAAATAAATCCACATAGATAAGATTAGTTGATTTTCAACAGAAGTACCAAGGTAATTCAATGGAGAAAGAATAGTCTTTTGAAAAAATGGTTCTTGAGCAATTGGAAATCCACGTGGTGGGGAAAGGAAACAACCTTTACCTTACACCACACACACACACACACACACACACACACACACACACAACTTGCAACACATGATAGACCTACATTTAAGTGCAAAACTACAAAACTTCAGGAAGATAACCCTTGTGACTTTAGGAAAAGCATAATCACTAAAAGAAAAAAAAAAGATAAATCAGACCATAAAAATGTATATATCTTGCTCTTCAGAAGACATCATTAAGAAAACAAAAAGATAGTCCACAGAAAAGCAAAGTAGTTGCAAAGCATATTTCTGGTAAAAGACTTGTTTCCAGAATATACAATAAATTCTACAATTCAACCATCACCATTGGATGACAGACAATCCAATAAAAATGGACAAAAATATTTGAATAGACACTTCACCTAATAAGATACACAAATGATAAATATGTAGGTGAAGAGAACTTCAACACTATTATTCATAATGGAATTGACAGCTCAAACCACAGTGTGACACCTTCACGTAAATATTATAATACTAAAAAAGAAATGACTTTCAACCCCAGGTATTCATGAGGATGTAGGCAAACTGGACTCTTTATATTACATTGCTGGTAAGAATATAAAATGTTACAGCGACTTTGGAAAAAGAGTTGTTTAGTTTCTTAAAAAGAAAGACCCAAGAATTCCCCTCCTTGGTGGGTTAGGAAAACACATCCATGCAAAGATCTGTACTTAAATATTCAGAGCAGTGTTACTTAAAACAGCTCAAAACTGGAAACAATCCAAATGTCCATCAGCTTGTATATGGATAAACGGAATGTGGTATGTCTGTATGATGGAATCCTACTCAACAATAAAAAGGAATGAACTAATGATAATGCAACAATACAAATAAACCTCAAAAACATTATGCTAAGTAAAAGAAATTACAAAAAAGGAAATTACAAGATTTTGAATAGTGGGTGGCAGAGAAATGTATCTAGTAACAATAGCAGCTACTACTTTGCAAGAAGACTAGTATTTCAATGGCACTCTCTGATAGAGTGACGATATATGTCGTTTGCTTATCACCACTACCCCTCAGGTATGATTAATTTTCTTCAAGCAGGGTCAAATTTAACAGGTTTGTAAGAGGTTTCTGCTAATTGATATATTTTCTTATCATGAATTTTCGATATCTGACCTCACAAACATTCGAAGAAGCTGATACCTAGAAGATCTTAGTCCCTCCCTTCCTTCTTCCTTTAACTACCACTGCATCTCTGCTATGGTCATTGGAAAAATAACTAAGTACTAGGTTATAGGAACGTAATTTTGATTGGAAGGTCATTTTTATTTCCTAAATTTGTTGGCTGGTGAGGGGGTGGGTAGGTTAATATTTGATAATTTCGTAGGTATAACTCTTTGGATGCTCTTGGAAATGAAACACATAAGAGACTGCACACTGGTCTTCACATTGGGGTGCTGAAAGAATTGTGGCTATTCCCATGGATGCTAGCCCATGTGCAGAGCTGCTAAATGAATCCCCAGCTCCACCTAGGTATCCAGAACCCCTTTAGCTTACTGCACATGAAACGTTCAAAATATGTTTTATTTCACCGGGCTCACAAAGGGAAAAATAATTTAACTTTTGAAATGCGCCTTAGATTTGGATGCTTATAGACCTTAAAATGGGCAGAATATAATTTTTAGGTTTATCTATTTTAGGGATTTTGATAATGGGAGATGATTCATATTCAAATTTGGGACATGTTTATATTTACTTATTATTGCTGAATTGTAATGTTGATCTCTTTGCAGAATTTGGTAGGTTCTAGTGGGCAATATGTTTGGATATAACTACAGATAGGAAATAGAGATACATTTCTGGATTTGAGTACTGATTTCAACTATTGTACTGTTTTTGCTCATTTCAGCTCTTTGGGGCAAAATTGAAACAAACTAGTGGTTACAGGTGAAAATATGAAGGAATAGTAATTGGCATTGGGGACATGGCTTCATGAAGAAACAGGAATTTTCCAAGAGGTGGATTAAGAGAAAAAAAATCTAAGAACTAAAGGCAAAATAGGGATGAGAACATGTCGGGGAAAGAAAACTGCAATTGGTTTCGTTTCTGGTTTCTGTTTTGTTTCGGTTTTGTTTCTGGCAGAAGTTTGAAGCGGTATTTTAATTTAGAAGAGTATTATCAGATTACAACTTGGGAAGTGAAGAAATACGAGTAACAAGAGATGTCTGTGTCCCACCTAATAATCAGGGGGGTATTTTCTCTTGAGAAAAAAAGGTAAGCAAGGTATAAGAAAAGCATTTTACAATTTTTCAGATATTTCTAGGAAACATCAAATTGAACAAACTTCATAAGTTTTTTTTTTTTTTTTAACTTTAGGTTGGCTCAGATTCATTAAATGAAATGTGAATTTCCAAAGAAGGCATATAATGTTGCATCACTTTTCTGAATATGTATCGATATCACTCAGAATGTGTGTCCCATTAACAGGTTTAGGAAATGTTGAGTTGCGATAGGAAGAAAAAGGGCCTGGATGTTGTACTGTAAATACAGATTTTAATATATGTGATAGACAACAAGAATTAAGAGTCAGAGGTTGCATAAGAGTGGGAAATTTCACGGTTCATTGTTATGCAACTATAGTAACTGCCCAAGAAAGTAATGGTTCACTTATTAAAATGGAAAGGCTGACCGTCTTCAAGGGGATTATCATGATAGGCATAGGGACCAATGCAATGGGGTTTTGCAGTAAGTGGAGAGATCAGGCTCAATTCTAATACAATAAGGGAAAGTGAGAATTATAGACAAGAAGCGGGATGAAGGGGTTGGGGGATGGAAAATCACTAAGAGGAAACATCAGGGTAAGGAGGGATTGTGGCTGAACTGACCTAACAGGATGATGGCTGGAGGCAGGCCAGGGTGATCTGACATCACCTGGAGGACGGGGGGCGGGGGGCAGGCATGGGTTCCCAGAACCTGGTCAAATACTGAGGTGCTCAGTTATCACTGATGGTGGGGCATTCTGACTAACCTGACTTGGCAGGATTCGTGCTAGAACTGGGTTCTATAAGGAAGGACACAGGAGCCCAAAGCCAGGCCTAGTTAAAAAGAGCTCAGAGGAGCCTAACCAAAGTTCAGTAAAGAGTGAGTCTTTGTCATTACACAAGCTTAGTGTGGTCCAGTACAAAATCCAAATGTCTCAGTTTTAGGAGCCTCGGACTTCACATGTTCAATCTTTAACTTTACTCAAAATTTTACTACCTCTCATTTCACACCTGCTCATATAGACTCTTTTTTGCCTTATGGATTTTTCTCCCCAAATATCTCCCCTTAAAATGCCATTCTCCAAGCGGTATCACATAGCTGTGTCACACAGCTATCAGTACAGCAGTCCCGGTGACGGCTTGCTGTGTGTGGCTAGTGAATAGGCACCTCCCAGATACTGAGTCTAAACTTGAGACAAGCAAGTCTATTTGGGTCTGGGAGCAGTAGGTTGGGGAGAAAGGAACTCTTCTTAGATAGCAATCTATGCACCTGTAAGAAAAGGGTTGTGGGCTGAAATTGTCAAAAATTGGCTCCCCAAATATCACCAACAACTCGTTGAAAAAGCAAAGCTGAGTTATTGCTCACGGTGGTAAGGGAGAGCGAAGCATTGACAGTGTACTAGAGGGGAGACCGCAAGGTCAGAAATTATTGGAAATTGGAAATCTGATTTACGGCAATTCTTTCAAAGATGGGGTTTGATTAGGATTAGCTAAGAATCAATCAAGAGTTCAGGATTGGTGGAAGTAGTCAAAGAATTTAGGGCTTAAACTCAAATTGCAGTTCTAAAGCAATCCGTCTTTTATCTTCAGGGACAACAAAATGAAAGTGATTGTGCAGAAAAGTGACCTTTGATGCTTTGATGTCTATTAATACTTCCCACTGAGCAGTAGATGAGTATTTTGAGAAGCAAACATAAGAAACAATGAAACCATTTGTCTGGGTGGAAGTGTCCCTGAGAAGCACAGTGAAGCTAGGGACAGTGACATGGCCACGTCACGATGTCACACACAGAAATGTTGCTCTTCCGTCCTCCGGGTCAAGATTGAGTGTGGAGATAGTCTCGGTTCTCAGATTGTAAGCTGCTGCATGGAATTGCGCACAAATAATTGTGCTGTTGACTAGAGAGATTCCTATGTCTTATTGAGCTTCAGAAGCTGAGCTGCATGGCAGCCTTGTTGGAGCTTCTCTGTGACAGGCTTAGAAGCCTGGATGGGTGGCAGCGAGGCCAGTAGGCAGGTGGCCCTGATGACCCTGGCCAGCAGGAGTGACCCAGGAGATGCTGTCTCAGGTTAGCGCTCCGAGCACGCATGTGGAATCTGACAGACCTAAACATAAATCTTCTTTAGAAACCCGCTTAGTACATTTGTGATTTGAGTAAACTATTTAGTCTCTGAGCCTCCATTTCCATTTTGGTAACTGAGATAATATATGTAAGACATCAGCACACAATAGAACCCAATAAATATTTTTCCTCTTTTTCCTCTAAATCTACTATGGAGAAAATTCCCTAAAATGGGATGTTATAGAATAACTTATTTAATAGCAAATGATATATTAAAATGAGATAGAGAGTTCTACTGAGTAATCAATGAGAGTATTGTTTCCACTGTAAATGTAACTGTCTGCCTATTTAAAAATACAGACACTGTGTTTTATGAAATTAATTTGCAATAAATGGGGAATTGTTGCTCAGTGGGTACAAAGTTTCAGTTATGCAGGAAAAATAAGTTCTAGAAATCTGCTGTATAACACATTATTTATAGTTAACACGCCACTGTGCACTTTAAAATATGTTAACAGTATAGAGCTCGTGTTAAGTGTTCTTGTCAAAAAAGCAAAACAAAACAACAAAAACCATAAAAGGACACAAGGAAATTTTTGAAGGTGATAACTATGTGTAGTACCTTGACGGTGGTAACAGTATCATGGGTGTGTGCATATGTCCACACTTACCAAAAATATACCTTAAAAATGTGCAATTTAAAAATTACAGATCAGCGACACTCAATGAGGCTTAAAAAGCATTCTTGCTGACTTACCAATTTTCATTAAAATCAGTTATTTAAATTTACAGCTATCTCAAAAGTATTATATTTTCACTTCATATAACCAAGCTCCTGTTGAATATTTACTTAAAAGACAGCCTTAATGACATTTACGTTAATTTTACTTACTTAAAATTTTAACTAGAAAAAATAAACTTCCTTGTTATTTTTAATCCAGATATATTTGGTGTGAAGATGTAATTGCAATTTTAAATTAACTTGTCTTGTACCTTCAGGGACAACATAATGAAAGTAATTTTGCAGAAAACTGACCTTTTCTCTTTAGTCTTCAGCAAGATGTGCCCCACCAAAAATGAATCAATACTCTGGAATCTATTTTAGGGGGAAAAATATACATTTATAATAATGTCATAACAGTTCTCTTAATTCTACATCTAATCTTAATTCAACTGTGTAATCTATTTTTAAAATAATAAAAATTAAGCATTGAATATTTGAGCAATATCTTTTTCCTAAGCAGAGTGGTAAATTAATCTTTTAACCAAGCCTTGAGTAGAAGCATAATCCTGTGACCCTTATTAAGTCTAAATATGTTTGTTGCTTTAGAAGTGATATTTGAACTACCTCCCTTGATTCTACAATTCTGTTCTCCTTAGTGCAATATTAGGGATGATTGGAAATTAGTAGGATGAGGATGCTGTGAGTAAAGATATGGTATTTGGGCGGTCAGACTAGAAAGATACCTGAACAGGACACACTCTCTCTCTGTCCTTCTCTTCATCAGGGTGCCTGTCTGCTCAGCCCACTGCTAACTTCTGATTAATCACCCTATGGGGTATTTCAGTCCAAACAGTCATCCTGAACAGCAGGAAGTTTAACTGAGTCACTAACATCAGGCTGAGGTTTTTGTATGTTCTTTCAACACCTTCCAAGTCACAGGCCTATACTATAGTCACAAGCCTATAACTACCACCTGTTAGATTTGGGGATGTTTGTCTTTACTCAGGCCATCTGTCACTGGGCTCCCCCCACCAGGTTGGCCCCCTCGGCCTTGCTAAGAACTTGAATCATGCTTAAGCCCATGAATGTTAGTGCTGCCTGGCTGAGGTTGGTGAGACCAGCTCACGCAGTTCTGTTGTTTGACCACAGCAGCTGCCCCGTGCCCCATGGAGGTCACCATGTGGTCCTAGTTTTCTTCTTGTTCCACAGCTGATATCCCAAGATGCTCTAAAAGGCACCTGTATGCAAGCACCCACTGCAGAATTTGTTGAATTCAACTAACGAGGGAGCTAAAGAGCTAAACTTGTCCACATTATGACAGTTTTCCCAATTTATTTCCACCCATTTAAATTGTTCCCTATAGTGAAAATAAGCTCTGTGAAATGAACCATCTAACCCAGGTGATGTTGATCTCAAAACTTTAATGTAGATGTAACTCCTATCCAACGCTGGGACTCCAAAGGTCAAATGAATTTCACTTCACTGTAAATTTGATATAAATGTCAACATAGTTTAAGATCATTTAACACTTCAGCAAACAGAACCTTCCTCACAAAACAATATGTAGTCCTAGGATGAAGTAGCACCCACAGAATAAACAGTACTAGAGGACTGTAAAAATATATACGGAATAAAAGGAGACTGGGTGATTCTATTTAGAGACTTAAAAAAACATTTTCACAAAATTTCACATAAAATGCACTTATTACGTATTAAGGATTTTTTTTCCAAAAGCATAAAAGAGAGAATGTCATGAATGTTTTGTCAACTAGTAGCACTCTGTCCATCTTGTTCAAATGACTTTTGTTAATGGCTTTACTGTAGGGGTTAAAAGCATGGACTCTGGGGCCAGAATCCTGGGGTTTGAATCCGCGCTCCATCCGCCAGTACCTGGGAAAGGGTTTTCTTTCTGTACCTTAGTCTCACCTATGACATGGGGACAACAGTAGTCATGATCTCAAAGGACTCTTAGGAAAATTGAGTTAAATATGGAAAGTCTTTAGCACCGCTTCTGGCTCACGAAAAGTGCCCTGTACGTGTGAACTATTATTTACTATTATTACAAATAGTAGTAATAGTATCATTATTTTTAAAACAATAGTGCCTTAAAATGAGAAAACCAAGGATAAAAATATAGAAATGTTTTCCTGATTAAATAAGAAGCAATGACAATAAAACAAGAAAGAAAATTTTTTTAAAGCTAGAGTAATGTAAAGTACAACTTTCTGATTTCTCTGCCTTTAGCCATTCGTTAAGACATTAAGCACAACTTACAATTCTTAAATGCTACAGCTGAATGACCTTACTAATAAAGGAAAAAAAAAACATTCACTAGACAATACTATATGTTTTGAATTTGGCAACAGAAGCACCATGTCAAGAATGTAAATAAGGAGTAGCACAGACATATATATACTACCAACTGTAAAATAGATAGTCAGTGGGAAGTTGTTGTATAACAAAGGGAGTCCAACTCGAGGATGGAAGATGCCTTAGAGGACTGGGGCAGGGAGGGTGGGGGGGACTCGAGGGGGGGAGTCAAGGAAGGGAGGGAATACGGGGATATGTGTATAAAAACAGATGATTGAACTTGGTGTACCCCCCAAAAAATAATAAAAATAAATAAATAAATAAGAATGTAAATAAGGAAGCAGTGGATTCCGGAAGCAAGCCGGCTCCTTCTAGGCATCACCTAAAGTGCTGCAGCATCAGCACAGTGATAAATGCTCCATCACAGGGCACTGCATCAATACAGCATGCCACTAAAATTAAAAGCATGTATCATCTTCCACACAAAACACATACATTCTGGGAAAAGCTAAAGCAAAAATTAAGGTAATGCTTTAGCAAAATATTGCAAAACGGGCTTTCTGTATTTAATGTTCATCTCTACTCACAATGGAAATTGCCATCAATTTCTTTAGCACAGTCCTCTACCTGATGTAACACCTATTTCGTTGCTTAAAATATACTAATTACAGATGACAGTCATTTAACACATTGAACAGTCTTGTCAACACACGTTTACTCTGTGGAAAGATTTGAAACATTTCCTTCTGAACCTGTGTGTGTGTGTGTGTGTGTGTGTGTGTGTGCGCCCACGCGCGCACGCGTACGCACAAGGGTGTACGAATTTAATAGCTCATGATACTTTTAAGTTAATTTCATTTTCCATAGTAGAGCTTTTACTGCTTTGGTAATGACATTTTACAACAGACTTAAAAGAAATCAGACATAATTTTTGACATGCATTGATTTTTATCATTTGCATAATTACTAGTAGGCCAAATATTTGAACTGTAGTTGAAATCTAAAATGGTGGCATTTTAAATTTATCTCCATAGTCACTTCAAAACTAGGAGATAAAGGGTATTTTCTAAAGAGAACATATTTTCATAGTTATCTAGAAAAATCATATGCCAAAAGTCTAACATTCACTTCTAAAAAAGAGTATCCCTACATACACAAGTTTTTGGCTATAGGCTCGCATCCCATGACGTATCACATAAAACGGTTGTTCAGTTCTATTCGACGGAACAGACTGCAGGCAAAAGTCACATTATTTGTCCTGCTTTGTCTTTGAAAAAAAATGAAACAATTTAAGTAACTTAGATGAATTAGCATTTAGTAGGCAAGAAAAGGATTCCTAGACTTTTAGGAAATCCTGCCTGCACCTGGAGGCAGAGTGAACTATCCGTCAGCCATCATCTCTGATCCAGGTAGAACTGACGACAGTGGCTCAGAATGTTTCTAAACACAACTTTAGGCATTGAAACATGTCTACATTGCTGCTTCCTGTATTGCTTTGGAGCGATGGGTCCTGGACACTGGCAGCACCAGTTTTGTTTTTCTAAATTTTCTGCCTAAGGGAATAGTAGAGGCAATTATAGAAAGAGAAAAGAGGGAAGAAGGAAAATATTACCAGGCTAAAATCAATGTTTCGGCAGAGCAGGTTATTTTTGGAGGCTCTAAGTGAAGACCTCCTTCCCTGCCTCTTCCATCCTTCAGAGGCCACCCACATTCGTTGGTTTGTGGTCCCTTCTTCCATCTTCAAAATCTGCAGCACTGCATTTCCCTGAAACTTCTCCACCTTTATGTCTTCCTCTCTGCCCAAAGCTGGGGAAGTTGCTCTGCTGTGAAGGAGTCACGTGATTGGATTGGCTCCACCTGGATAATTCAAGCTTCCCCCCCCATCTGAATGAAGGGCTTTACTCTTAATCCTATCTGCAAACTCGCTTTTGCCAGGTAAGGAAATATATTTGCAGGTGTGGGCTTTTAGGGGGTCATTATTCTGCCTACCATACTTGGTTTCAAAGAAGTTAAAGTTTTTTCCAGTGAATTTAAATTCTCTTCAGAAGAATCAAGGAAACCCTTCTCAGTTGCTATCTACCACATACATGCTCACAACTACAAATAAACATAACAATAAAATATAGGGTATTTCACATTTAATAAGTAAAGTATAACAAATTTTGAATTTCTAATCATGACTAGTTTTTTAAAATCAATAGTGGAATTTCTTTCTGATAAAATAAGGCAAATTTTCTAGGGAAATTACTAAATGGGGAATCAAATTCAATGACAACTGCCATTGGTTCTACCCACTTTAGAGTGAAATTCTTTTATGATATAAAGCACAAAGCATAAAACTAATATAATTGACTGATGGCAAACAAAATAACAAAAAGACATCCTGATATAACTAGTGCAGTATTTTCAATCAACAGGATACTTACACATGGTTGATTCCTAGTGAAAGTTCTCTGAAGTCAAGGGAGAACAGTCTTGCCAGCACTGTTGTTCTCATCCAATGTCTTTGGGGCACAGAGTACCATTTCAGTGGAGCATCGCTTCTAAGGCCTAGGAATAAGGAGGAGTGTTTTCTTAAAACAGTACCAGATCATTGGGCAGGGCTAGTTCTTTGTTTACATAAACTCTGTGTTTACATAAACTCTGAATAGGAAGCTAGGGTTTAACTCATTTCATTGATGGTCCAACTGGACCCTCCAATTTCTGATTTAGGATCACATAGATAATCTTAGCCTACTCTAAAAGACCTCCAAATTAACAAACTCCTAGTTGCTAGGAAATTCAGTGTTAACTCTGTATTTAAGATGCCCAGACTGACATTATTACTTAAAATGATAATAGTTAATAAATAACATAAGTGAAATCTTGTGCTTAGAGAAAAATTCCAACTGACTGGACATTGTGTTTCTTGAGCAAGGACAGTTTAGCTTTTGGAAACTGGAGGAAATTAAAAACTATTCTAGTCCTCAAAATGGTACACTGTAAATCAAATTAGGGTTTCACAATGCAGAAACTTCCTGTAGTTCAACACTATTCCCAAACCATCTGATCAATAGAAGCATTGTCCACAGGAACGCAATGTAGTTGTCACCTTGGCCTTTTAAACTGTGGTCAGACAGCACACTGATGTGAAGCGAATGCTCATTCTGGAAGCAATTGATAAAAAGTAGCTGGCATTGCAAGGGCAGAAAGGTAGAAATGTATGAGTCATCTTCAATACTGCCTCCTGCAGAGACTATGAATCTTAAGAAAATGTATCTTTTGAGATAGAGTTGTTGACACTTTATGTTACTTCATTCATTTTATCCCCTAAAGTTAGGTACGTCAGGATTCTTACAACTCTGTTCATCCTATAACTGCAAAGCAAAGAATCTAAACTATGGAGAAAGATGTGGGGTAAGGTTTCCTAGGAATGGAGTCCTGGGACTTCTAGTAATTTATTTCTTTGCCATAGAAATCTTCATTAATTTCCTGATGGTTATCAACTAAACCACCATACCAAGGAAATTACCTAAATCCTAAACATCTGCTATTTTATTCAAAAAGTATTGATTCCAAGAATAAATGGTGGTATATTGTTTTCCATGTTCAAATTAACCTTGAGTAGAATACAAAAAAATCAGTAATGGAAAACCAAAACTAAAGTTAGAAAATAATATACGTAATAATGATCATATCTATTCATGTGCTCATTTATGTCATAGAAATTATCAGGTATTTCGAAAACTGAATCTGTCAAAAACAGACCTTCCCTATAAGAATGGAGACTAAAGAGCATTTAATAAAGCCACTGTGGTCCTCTCTGTAACCTTTTCAGTTTGGTTTTCAAGATAATCCCAGTTCTACATCTGACTTCAAAATATATTTCATGAAACATATACAGATATACGGATGTGTATATATAAGTAGATATAATTGCTTTTATCCAAAACTTATGCAATTTAAAATGAACTCAATTTAACAAGAGAATCTTTATGAACTTGTAAGTCTTCAAATAAAAACAGCATCCTTAAGGAAAAATAGGTATGAAAATAAGTGATCTAATAATAAAAAGATTCTTTAAGAAAATCCAGCATTGAACTGGTGCCATCATGAACACATTGTATGCATATATGTTGCATGTACACTCTTCAGTAGTTAACAAATTATTTTTATCAATACTGGAATATAAAAGCAGAAATAACTTTAATAAAGGTTTTTGTTTTGAGTTATTAATTTTAGGTAGATTTTAGCCACTGATGTATATAACAATCTTTACATATTTTTACTTTGCTTTACTTTTGAAATTAAAAAAAAAAAAATAGAACGAGCCTAAGCTCCTTTTCAGTTATTTTACTCATTGGAATAGTTTGCACACTTACTTTTCCCTGTAACCTTATACATAAAATACCCAAAGCTTCATAGAGCATTGCATTCACGCTGCCAACACGGGAACACTGGGTCTCCATGATTTATAGAAAATTTCTCAAAGTCATATTGCTATTACTATTGTACTCCTTCAAAGAAAACATTTTGTCCATCCTGATGTTTTAAATAATTTTCTTTTCACTATAATATTTTAGAAACAATTTGAAATAACTTTTACTTCAGAATCATACTTTTAATTTCCACTTCTCTAAAATGTGATTTTTTTTTTTTAAAATTGCTTTTGTTCATTTCTTGTGTCTCATGAGAGTAAGAGTAACCATTCTATTTATCTAAAAGTAATCAATTGTTTTAGAATAACTGTCTGTTATGTATTTTTAAGATGCTTGCCCACATACCTGTTATTATTTTACTTATATTTTCCTCCTCTGAAATCTTAGCTAAATATGAAGAAATGTAAACTCTGTGGTAATAACATGTGTCATGTTAAATTACCATTGACATGAAAGGTCTATACTGCATACACTGGAAATCAGTAATGTTTATATCAATGTTTCAGGTAAATTGAGAGTTTTATTAAAAACATTATGCCTGGACATGTCAAAAAAAAAGCTAAAATAGTCAGCCAAGATAGTGGCCAAAGGATTTGAGCCACAGAAAAAAGCATGAATGATTTGAGCTTTAAATTTTCTATCATATGATAAAAACAAAAATAAACAAATGGGACCTAATTACACTTAAAAGCTTTTGCACAGGAAAGGAAACCATAAACAAGATGAAGACGACCCTCAAAACAGGAGGAAATAGTTGCAAATGAAGCAACTGAAAAAGGATTAATCTCCAAAATATACAAACAGCTCATGCAGCTCAATATCAAAAAAACCAAACAACCAAATCCAAAAATGGGTGGAAGACCAAAATAGACATTTCTCCAAAGACAAAAATACAGATGGCCAACTAACATATGAAAAGATGCTCAACATCACTAGTTATCAGAGAAATGCAAATCAAAATTACAATGAGATATCACCTCACACCAGTGAGAATGGCCACCATCAAAAAAGCTACAAACAATAAATGCTGGAGAGGGTGTGGAGAAAAGGGAACCGTCCTACACTGTTGGTGGGAATGTAAGCTGGTACAGCCACTATGGAGAACAGTATGGAGGTTCCTTAAAAAACTGAAAATAGAGCTGCCATATGACCCAGCAATCCCACTCCTGGGCATATACCCTGAGAAAATCACAATTCAAAAAGACACATGCACCCCAATGTTCACTGCAGCACTATTTACAATAGCCAGGACATGGAAGCCACCTAAATGACCATCAACAGAGGAACGGATAAAGAAGATGTGGTACATATATACAGTGGAATATTACTCAGCCATAAAAAGGAACAAAACTGTGCCATTTGCAGAGATGTGGATGGACTGAGACACTGTCATAAGAGTGAAGTAAGTCAGAAAGAAAAACATATATCACATATTAACACATATGTGTGGAATCTAGAAAAATGATATAGAGACACAGACATAGAGAACAAACATATGGATACCAAGGGGGAAGAAGGGGTGGGATGAATTGGGAGATTAGGATTGACATATATACACTATTGATCCTATGGATAAAATGCATAACTAATGAGAACCTACTGTACAGCACAGGGAACTCTACTCAATGCCGTGCAGTAACCTAAACAGGAAGAAAATCCAAAAAAAAGAGAGGATATATGTATACGTATAGCTGATTCACTTTGCTGTACAGTAGAAACTAACACAACATCGTAAAGAAACTATAGTCCAATAAAAAAAAAATCTATTGTACAATACTTACCAGCATTATATTGCCTCTATTTCAGCTAGTTCCCATAAACCAAGTCAGAATCAGTATTAAAAAGAAAAATACTTTTAAAGTTTTTTAAATATTGTGGTTTATTGGTTCATTGGTTTACCCATATCCATGCTCTAGGAATCTCAGTATTAAGAAGCATCCATTTTCAGGGCTTCCCTGGTGGTGCAGTGGTTGAGAATCCACCTGCCAATGCAGGGATCACGGGTTCCAGCCCTGGTCCAGGAAGATCCCACAGGCCACGGAGCAACAAAGCCCGTGTGCTACAACTACTGAGCCTGCACTCTAGAGCCCGCAAGCCACAACTACTGAGCCCACATGCTGTAAATACTGAAGCTCATGCACTTAGAGCCCATGCTCTGCAACGAGAAGCCACCGCAATAAGAAGCCCACGCACTGCAGTGAAGAGTAGCCTCACCGCCCCCCGCTCTCTGCAACTACAGAAAGTCTGCTAGCAGCAAGACCCAACACAGCCAATAAATAAAAGAATTTTTTTAAAAAAGATTGAAAAAAAAAGCATTTTCAGATTTCTCACATATGAGTCAAATGATATTGAGAAAAACATATCATAAAACTTGCAGATTTCAAGAGTAACGTAAAAGGCATGCTAATTAACACAATCCCATCCCCTTGGTCAATAAATTAGAGAAGGAATAAATTGAATTAAAAAAGAAAACCAATTGAGGAAAACATAATAATGGACTTCCACCTTTTAATATAATCCACCTTATTCTTCAGAATCAATGCTACTGAAATATGGGAAATAAAATTACATGTGTAAGATTTGATTATTTGTATACGTGCACTTCCCATGGGCTAACAACCAATCTAGGTACTAAACTTCCATTTTCTCTTCCTCTTAAGGGAAATACTTTTTCTCTGTGGCTAGCTCATGTTTTAATGATAACATATGTATTTGCTCAAGCTCTCCATGCTGCCTAAAGACCCATGGAAGTCACTACATTACTTCTGCCTTAACACACTACACTAGATGTAAACAACCACATTTGTGTGGCAAGACATCTTCATCTTGCTTTGTTCTCTAAAGCACATGTGCAGTATTAACAGTGCAGTTTTATACTCTGAAAGGTATCTTAATGTATTCATTTTGGATCATTTCTTATTTTTCAAATCTGATTTTAAAAGCCTTAGAAAATCTGTAATTTTTTAAAGCAACTTAATATAACCTTTAAAAAGGGTATTAAAATTAAATTAAATTAAATGTTACTGATTTAGCAATCCTATACCACCCAACTCCCACCAAATGTCCTCATGGAATAAATTAGAAGAAAGGTAAAAATGGAGTGTTTACTATATAATATAACAGTTTATTGACTGACCTGTGTTGAAGTGCTGTGTGATACCATTGCAACAACCTGGTAATTCATGAGAATTCTCAACCAACTCACCACTTGTGATTACAGTAAATAAAGTCTAATGTAAATCCTGTAGTTGCAGTCATATCAAAGAATATGCAATAAATAATAGGTAAAGGAAGGAGTGCATGTTAATATAAATGCATCTATAAAAATCAGAAAAAAAAAATTGAAATATTTTAACCCATGCCTGAGTTGCAATGAGATGTCAAAGAGATTAATTAAACAATTGAAATAAATGAACTGCAAATTGGGGAAAATTAATTCTTTCCCAAAGCCCTAATAAAGCATATAGTTTGGTAGACAAACAAGCAATTAATGGAACATAAGAAGGGATAGAATAAAAATTACCATGTACATCTGGTATAACTTACTGTGTCATTGCTTCTCAAAAAATTCTGTATAAACTGAAGTTTTGTATTTTCTAATCTATCTTTCATAAATTTAAGGAGTTACAAAAGAAATATTTTTTGGCTCATCACAAATATTATTTTATCAAACCTCTTAAATATAAAGTTTAGTTATATTTTAATATCACATAAAGGACAAAAATATATAATCCATTCTAATCTTTTTTCTTAACCAACCAGTATCAGACTTCTACTCAAATTTATACTTTGAACACAAACTAACAAATAGAATTGTATCAGAGATCATGACTTGAAACGGATCTTGTTAATCAAGCCCACAGAACCCAATCAGAATACAATATTTCAAGATGTTTTCCTCATAGGTCCTTGGAAGACAATGTGCACATATTTGTAGAATAAAATATCATCCATCCTAGAATCCTATCCAGATTCAATTTACAAAAATTGGATGAAACTAGGGAATAACTTTGCACAATGATTTTAGGCTCCCTTAATCACCCTTTCAATGTTTGCTCACAAACAGTTAACCACTTAACAAAGAGGCTGAAGGACTGTAGGACTGAACACGGAATACGTATTGTCATTGAAGAACAGTCAGGAATGAACGTGAAACAGATATCAAAAATATTGGCATCAGAAATAAAATTCTGGACATAAAACTTTAG
The DNA here is from genome assembly GCF_030028045.1 of Hippopotamus amphibius kiboko. Classification (NCBI taxonomy): domain Eukaryota; kingdom Metazoa; phylum Chordata; class Mammalia; order Artiodactyla; family Hippopotamidae; genus Hippopotamus; species Hippopotamus amphibius. The sequence continues at coordinate 185,818,828 of NC_080188.1, read as the reverse complement.
TTTATGCAGAATTTTTTGAGAAGCAAGCACAAAGTAAGTTATACTGGTATTATAAGGGAAATATTAAATCTGACATTTGTTTCTTTAAAAATCTCTTTCTAAGAATGAAATTAGAACATTTCCTAACACCTTACACAAAAATAAACTCTAAATGGATTAAAGACCTACATGTAAGGCCAGACACTATCAAACTCCTAGAGGAAAACATAGGCAGGACACCCTATGACAGCCATCAAAGCAAGATCCTTTTGGACCCACCTCCTAGAATCATGGAAATAAAATCAAGAATAAACAAATGGGATCTCATGAAACTTAAAAGCTTTTGCACAGCGAAAGAAATCATAAAGAAGACTAAAAGGCAACCCTCAGAATGGGAAAAAATAGTTGCCTATGAAACAACGGACAAAGGATTAACCTCCAAAATATACAAGCAGCTCATGCAGCTTCATACCAAAAAAGCAAATAACCCAATCCACAAATGGGCAGAAGACCTAAATAGACATTTCTCCAATACATACAGATGGCCAACAAACACATGAAACGATGCTCAACATCACTCATCATCAGAGAAATGCAAGTCAAAGCCACAATGAGGTATCACCTCACACCAGTCAGAATGGCCATCATCACAAAATCTGGAAACAACAAATGTTGGAGAGGGTGTGGAGAAAAGGGAACTCTCCTGCACTGTTGCTGGGAGTGTAAGTTGGTACAGCCACTATGGAAGACAATTTGGAGGTTCCTTAAAAAACTACAAATAGAACTACCATATGATCCAGTAATCCCACTCCTGGGCATATACCCAAAGAAAACCATAATTCCAAAAGAAACTTGTACCATAATGTTTATTGCAGCACTATTAACAATAGCCAGGACATGGGAACAACCTAAATGCCCATCAACAAATGAATGGATACAGAAGATGTGGCATATATATACAATGGAATATTACTCAGCTATAAAAGGGATGAGATGGAGCTATACGTAACGAGGTGGATAGAACTACAGTCTGTCATACAGAGTGAAGTAAGTCAGAAAGAGAAAGACAAATATTGTATGCTAACTCACATATACGGAATCTAAAAATGGTACTGATGAACTCAGTGACAAGAACAAGGACGCAGATACAGAGAACGGACTGGAGAACTCGAGGTTTGGGAGGGGGCGGGGGGTGAAGGGGAAGCTGAGACAAAGCGAGAGAGCAGCACAGATGTATATATACTACCAACTGTAAAATAGATAGTCAGTGGGAAGTTGTTGTATAACAAAGGGAGTCCAACTCGAGGATGGAAGATGCCTTAGAGGACTGGGGCAGGGAGGGTGGGGGGGACTCGAGGTGGGGGGGAGTCAAGGAAGAGAGGGAATACGGGGACATGCGTATAAAAACAGATGATTGAACTTGGTGTACCCCCAAAAAAATAATAAAAAAAAAAGGCCATTTTGAAATAAAAGTATAAACTGAAAAAAAAAAAATCTCTTTCTTCTCCCAATCATGATATAAAGTACATAGGTATTTTAAAGAACTTTAAACAAAATACTTTAAATATCTGTTAAGCAAGCAAGTGCTAAATGAATTGTAATTGTTTTTAGTGCTTCTATTCTGTTTGTATTTGTTTTGTTTTTCTCCTCCGAATTATTTCTTCTCTTAAATGGAGTATGGAATGACTATCAGCCAAAGTAACAAATGATTAAAAATTTCCACCATAATCCAGTTACTCAGTACTTCAGATAATAATACATTTGCAAAAGTCCTATGAATATCCTTTTCTCTTTGAGGAAATGTTTACCTATGTTTCTTCCAAGAATTTATGAATCAGGATAATAATAAAATAAGCAAACAATACCATTCACAGCAAAAATTTTTGAATATTTAAAAAAAAAAAAAAAACCTCTTTCTATCTCCAGCTCTATATTTGGTTCCTGTTTCAGAGATCATAATTTTTCTCTTGGAAAAAGAAAGATGGAGGAATGGAGGAAAGAAGAAAGGAAGGAAGAGGTGAGGGAGGGAGGGAAGAACAGAGAGAGGGAGGAAAGAAGGGAGAATGGGAAGGATGCAAAAGATGAATCTGATAACGAGCTTTAGTACAGTTGGCCCTCAATTTCACGGTCTGAGCGTCAGTGGATTTAACCAAACTCAAATAATGTGCTATGTTTATGATCCCTGGTTGGTTAAATCCACGGATGTGGAGCCCAGGATACCAATGCCCATAGTCATGGGACTTGAGCATCTGTGGATTTTGGCATCCGAGGCAGGTCCTAGAACAACAGACACTGTGGGATGACCGTACTAGGAAAGACAGTCTTAAGCAAAAGCATAGTATTTAATCCTTAGCCAAAAGAAAAACCAGGCCAGCACATTATGTACAAACAGTTTGATCTAAATGAAGTAAAATCTCAATTGTTGTTTTGTAATTGTGTTTAAGGTGTTCATTAATAGTACAATTACTAGGTTGTAATCCTATCAAGGGTTTGGATAAAAATTACCCTGCTGGTCACGTTCTTTATCTAAAAATGCTAATGCAAACCTCAAGTTGGGAATTTTAATATATTGATCTATCAGTTGGCACATTGCAGGTTAGCAGAATTGCACATGCTGCAAGTCAAATAATTCGCAGTATTACAGAGCAATATTCATGTGTATACAACTACTCTAAACATAAAGCGTCAGCTTGTGGTTTCATTCATTCCATAAATATTTATTAAGCACACTGTGTGTGATGGGGATTGTTCTGAGAACTGGGAATACTATGCAAAACAAGGCATAGCTTTTGTAGGTAGAACATTTGTTCAAGCAAATACTTTTGCTTTCTGAATTAAGGGTGATTCTTTAATGGAACAAATAAACACATGTTAGGGTTAACAACCAAATTTTTTCTAATCATTACCTATAGCCTTTTGTTCTTTTTAATTAAGGTTTACTATAATGAATACCTTTGCCTAATAGTTCTTTCCCTATAACTACCAATGTCTAATTTAGGACATAGAGGAAAGAAAGAAAACAAAAGTCTCTTAACATCCCACTCAGAAATTTTAAAATACAGTCTACTAAATATATATATATGTGTGTGTATATATACATGCACAGACATACATATGTATGTGTGTGTATTTTAGTAAGAAAGAAAGGGATATTACATTACCTAATTCAGTACTTCCTCTGATCACTCACAAACCTAAACTCTCACTGAACTTATCACTTCTTATATTATAAAACCTGTACCTAAGGCTTTCTCTGTCTCAGGAATGGCAACTCCATGTTGCAGTAGCTCAGACCCAAACCTTTGAAGGTAGCCTCAAGTCCTCTCTTTGTTTCATACCTGATCTCTGACTCTTTAAGAGCATCTGATGCCTTGACCTTAACAATAATAATAATAGTTAACCCTTACTATGTGCCAGGAATTGTTCTGAGTTCTGTTTATATGTATTCACTAGTTTAATCTGTGCTTAATCCTATGGGTTTGGCACTTTATCATCCCCATTTAACAGATAAGAAAACTAAGGCACAAAGATGTTAAGTAACTGCTCTAAGGGTACCGGTTAGGAGGCAGAGGAGTCAGAGTTCAATGTAGACATTCTCATGCCAGAGTCCATGCTCTTAACTGGGACCAAGACGGCCATGACCTTCCCCTCAACTTGACTGAACTTTAGACAGATTCCTTCTAGACTTTAGGCCCCTGACCTCCCTTTTCTTGGAGAATTTACTTTAGAAAACTTGTAACTGCAAATTCTTTCTCTGTCCCTTTGAAATGTAGATACGTTTTCTCCCAGCCTCTTGCCACCTTTGCAAGCCGGGAATATCTTTCTCAGGATGCTGGGCGCTGTCCTTTGAAACGTAATCATAGAAGAAGATAGTGCCTTATCTCCCAGCCTCTGGGGGATAGAAGCCTAACTTCAAGAAGTGACAATTAACAAACACAGATGGCCTGGAAATTCGCTGGTGGTCCAGTGGTTAGGACTCAGTGCTCTCACTGCCGGGACTGGGATCAATCGCTGGTTAGGGAACTAAGATCCCAACAAGCTGTGTGATGTGGCCAAAAAAAAAAAAACAAAAACAAAAAACCAACAAACAAGCAACCTTTTTTTCTTTTTCAGAAAAACCGGATTTAATCCCTCTCCCCTACTTCAGTAGTTTTGAATAACATGTCCTTTGCCTCTTTAATTTGTCCACTGCAATTCTTCTTTGACAGCTGACATGCTATAATTTCAAAATATAACCTCAATGCAAACATTCCCTGCTATCTGCACTATCACCGTGATCTGAGCCTCCCTCATCACTCATAGATTATCTTCCTCCAAGTCTTCTTTTCTCCCTTCAGTCCACGTCATGTGATTCCTCTGCCGACATCTCTGTGATGGATTGAACTTTGGGCCACGATCGTCAAGTCAGCCCTTGTGTCCATAGCCTTTGCCATGTACCACTACTTCCACTAGAGGTGGACTGCATGTTCCTGCCTCTTGATTTGGGACTCAGCTATGTGACTTGCTCTGGTTAATGAAATATTAGTGGATGTAACACAAACAGAAGCCTGAACTATCTTTGTGCATTTGAACTTGCTGTCATGTACCTCTAGCCTCACCATGAAAAGAACATGCCCTGGGTATCCTGTGGGTCCAAGGAGCATAAGAGACATACAGAGCAGACCTAGACCTGATCTCGATCTCAGAAAGAAGCTCATCTGAGACTAGCTTAGATCAGCTGACAACTAGCCACCCAGTGATGCGTGAGTGAGAAAACATGATTGTTGCTTTAAGCCATTAGGTTGAAGAATGATTTATTACACTGAGTTACTGTGACAGTCGCTGAGTGATAAATCCACCAGTGCCTGCTCCCTGTGGTACCCAGAGTGAGATGGCATCTAACGCCTTCCGAGGTCTTGTCCTGCCTGCTACCTTTCTAACCTCATCTCCTGTTTACGTCTCTGTCACTTGCTTCACTCTGTCAACACTCTGTCCTTGCTTCCCCTCAAACAGGAGCCAAGCATGCTCAGGGCTCTGCATTTGTTATTCTCTCTGCTTAAAATTCTCTTCCCCCAGCTATACTAACAATGCTTGCCCTCAACTCCATTATATTTTGACTCAAATGTCACCTATCACTGGGACCTCCCTTGCCCAGTCAACCAAAGATCTTACATCCCTATGACGTGCCTGCCTTTTCCTACATATTTTACTCCTCAGCATTTTTTACAATCCAGCAAACTTGCTGCCTTGATTCTTGACTGTCCCTCCATTAGAAGTGTCATGAATGTAGGTGCAGTTTGTTTACTGTTAATTATATCCCAGCACTTAGAACAGTAAGTGGTCCATAAACATGCGTTATATGAATGAATTTGTGTGAATGTCTTCCTTTCCATCAGAGCCAGCCTCTCTCTGGTTCTCAGTGGCTCTAGACACTCTTTCCACACACCTGGGGCCACTTGCCCACGTTTGCAAGCTCAGTCCTATACTGGCTTCTCATATTAAGTCTGGGGAGAAATAAAGAGCCTTCATTCAGCTGGAAATTCAGCATTAAGTTCTTTATATATGTTACTTTAAGCGCTGAATCCCATTTCTTACAATTTAGCTCCTGGCTAGAAACTAACATAGCCCATCCCATCCTGGCTAGAAACTGACATAGCCAGGAGTTAGGCAGCATCTTGTTCTTATCAAGCTCCTCTGGCCACTAAAACCCTCTCTCCCCCACCCACCCATGTAATCGACTTCTGCCTTTAAACCAGCATAAAGAGGCCGAGAAGGATTCAGCAGGAAAGGGAACCAGGGTCAGCTCTGTCGTCTCTGAGCCCAGAAGCAGGTTTAGCAGTTTACCATGACACTGGAGTCTGGTGTTAGAGCAGCACAGATGTTGAGAGGAGTTCAAGTTTTGTGTGTTCACTGTGAGTAGAGTGCTTTTACGTACATTTTCTTGTCAATGTTAATTCTCATCATGAGAAAATGAAAGGTTGTTTTCTCTCTGCTGTATTGATGAGATAAGTGGCTCAGAGGGATTAAGAACAGGTCCAAAGATCACAGAGTTCCTAAGAAGCTAAGCCAATAGTTAAACCTAGAAATTTCTGATTTCAGTCTGTGTTTTCTTCAACCAGGTTACAATAGTTCTAATCAGTTCACATTCAGCAACTGTCTTTTCCTCTGTCCTGCAATCGTATTATTCAGTTGACTCTTGGTTTCCTCCATCAAACACTTCTGAGGACATGAAATGTGTCTTTGTATTTTTCCATTTCCCTTTCTTAAACCCAAAAAGTGAACACAAAGTTTCATGAAATAGACACAAGCAATTATCCCTTGCTCAGAAATAAATGCATCTTATAGCATATGTGTAAATATTTTTAAGATATAAGATGTTATGTTTCTTGATTTGTCTTGATTAGAATTCTGTTCTGAAGCTCCTAGGAATGAGAATCAATAGCAATCATGGCATCCTTTTCTTGTGTCCTAGGCTGTAGTCATCACAAATGTAATGTATTAATTGCTCTGCTTTTTCTTTATTAGTCTGTTATTATTTTTTTAACTTTCCAGAGGATCAATTTAGCAGGTGGGTGGCTATCTCCTTGATAAGTAAACAATTCAACTAATTTATTATGAGGTATTAAAGTAGGGTCAGTTTTATATTGAATGTAATAGCAGTTTTTACAAATTCTCCAAACTGAAAAATTTCCAAATACAAAGAGCATCAGTAAATATGAGTAACTGTACCTCAGTGACACAACATTAGTTCATTGGGTCATTACTAATAATTGGTGGCTTTAATTATCTTTATTTTCTGACAGTTTTGAACTTAAAAGAAATATCAAATCACATTTAGATTATTGAGTCTTGAGTCTCTATAAACTGGCCAGGGAGATTCACTCTTATTGATCTGACTTGCCTTCTGTTCCTGCCACCAAACATTCAAATATACTTGGGCATCTTCTGAATATCTGCAAAAACTTCAACGCTTAAAAATGAATGCTTCATCTTGGATAATTCATTTTGGATATCAGCTTTGCTTGCTGGAAAGAAGCTTTTTGAAGTGTCTCCCATATCTATTCTATACAATTTAGTCTGCAGATAACTGTAATAGGGGAAAATATCAAAAGTGAATGTTTTAGAGAAATAATACCTTTTTTTGAACAAGTCAAATTGCCGGTCCTTGAGGCTCTTTATCTGTGTGGCATGTCAAAACACTTCAATATTCACTGACCTTTCAAAGTTTGTAGTTCTAGCTCTTTTAGGAAGCTCTTGCAATTATGTAATACTCTGTACTACATTTTACCTTTTGTACTTGTAATTCATGTGAATCATGTCCATTGCACTTTATTTTTCCTTTTATCTGTTTCCAAGTGAGATACTGCTACATTTTAACCATTTGAGGAAAAAAACTCAAAATACATCAGTTATCTGGGAAGAAAAACAAAAAGATGTTTAGTTCTTATTTTTTTCTGTCTGTTTTCTCTAATTTCTCATCTATCTGGTCTATGGAAGACAAGCTGCTATTAAGAAGGGTGTTATGGGGGCATTCTAGCAATATTATCTACAAAAATGTTTCATTATTTTAAATGAACTCAGGTGAAGGAGACTGCTGTGTTTTGGATATGCCAAATTAATTGCACACCAATTAATCTGTGATTTGGAGAAATCATTATTAGTTACAACACATTGCTTCTTCGATGAGAAGAATATGTGTGTGACATTTGCTGTCTGTATACCTCAACGAGGACATGCATCATCGTACATTTGGCAGCATCTGAGAGAAATGATACATTTTAAAGCAATTCCGTAATGTGGCACTATAAATGTCTGCAGGTGTCTGTCTTTGGAAATGCTACCTAGTTACTGCAGCTGATTTCTTTGCATATATCGCCCCCTGCTGTCAGTAAGTGAAAAACATATATACAAAATATCTTCAATGCAGCTGTTTATGTAATAGTTCTGATGCTTAAAAGACTTATTTTGTGTGTTCTGAGTAGAACACAGGCTAAAAGAACTAGAGAGTTAAAGTGCTGAAAATAATGGAGAGAGACAGGGAACACCAGAGACCAAGACAAACGAAAGAAGGGACCTGGAACAACAGTGTGCCTGTTTTGTGCATCTCTTTTGTGCTAAGCTGGCTGGCCTGCAGCTGAATAGGTAGGGCTAATATCTGATCTCTGGAAAAACTGGCTGGATGCAGATTTCCATGGTAGTACCTCTTTGCACTTTTGCATACCATCACACCCACTCACTGAAATGTCAGCCTTTGTTCTCCTGTCCATGCAGGAGTGACAGACAGCTGCAATTAGAAGCTGTGGGTGGAAGACTATGGGATTAAAAAAATCAATGATTCAAGAAGAAGAGATTGATACTGACAGTTGTTTTAATGTCAAGAGACCTGCAAAAGTAGAGCAGTATGTGAGAAGCCTATCACCTTACTTTGATTTTCTTTAAAGGCTTATTTTACAGTGATTCTAAAAGGGAGGAAAAGAAAAATGTGCAAGGAGGGAGTTGAGTTGAATATATGGGGGATATCCTGGGGTAACTGGATCCTCACCTAAATGATAAAAGCAAAGTCCACCTCTCTTCTCTCCATCTTCCACAATCAGATCCTTATCTGCAGTATTCGTTGTTCTCTTAGTGTTCTTAGCCCAAAGCAGGGCACGCTAGAGGGCTAGGGCAGTGGAGTTGGAGATCTAGCTTAGTGTAACAGAGGGGCATTATCGTGTCCCTCCTGGAGGCAAGAAACAGGTGGGAAACAGATATCAAGAGACAGAAATGTAGCAAAGAAAGATACATAAAGAAGAAAAAAAATAGGGCTGGAGACACACAGAGAAACAGAAAAGGCTATGCAAGTATTTGATCCATGAAGAAAATGCAAGCTCAGAGAAAAGGTGGTGCTTTAAGGACAAAGCTTTGGTTTGGCTGCTTTCACAGTGCGTGGCTTTCTCAATGATATTCAGTCATTAGCTCTGCTTTGCAGCACCAAACAGCCATCGATACAACAATGAATCCAAAGAGAAACTAAATTTTTGTTTGACATTACCTCTGGCAAGAAATGGTCAAATGGAAATCGTCAGAAGTGCGTGCTTATCATCATTCCTGAATCCTTTTCTGCGGTGTGGTTTGCTTAATGGTTTCGAACCAATTCAAAATGATCATTCTTAAAACATGCATTTCACCACCACTTACATTTTGGACATAATTTTGTACCAGGTTAGTTTATTCAATTGCTTCCTTCAATGCTGTTCTCCCAGAATCATTATGAAACCTTCCCTGGATGCTCTGCCCTCTTTCATTTCCCCAAAGTACCTGGAACTCACCTTTATCACTGAACCTATCACCCGACACTGCAGTCATGTGTTTCACCAAAAAGTAAGTTCTTGTGCATAAGGTCTGAGTCTTACTCTGCTTTTTATCCTCATGAATGAGATATAGTAAGTATTCAATCTATGCACTGTTTTCTTTCCCTAGAGTACTCAACATTCTCAATTACAAAATTCCTGAAAACAATGTAAGGGAATATTCAATATCATATTCTAGAGAACCTACATGTTCCTGTTTTGCTTCCTACTCCCCCCCACCATGGTTTTCCATTTTATAGGTCTTTAAGTAACATTTTCATCACGCCCAAGTAAGAAATGAATTGAATTTTAACTGTGATGAACTGCTAGTGACAAAATAAAAGGTCATTTTAAAGTTAAACACTAATATTATCTTTTCTTATTATTGGGCACATTAGGTTGACTGAATTTTTGTCCTAAGATGTTTATCATTATTAGTTATTCCAAAACAATGCACAGGCATTCACTATACAACTGATGAGACAGTAAATCTTTTAATGAAAAGGCTTCAAGCCTGACCATTAAAAAGATCCTTAGTTTGAACTCCATTAGCCGTAATGAATGTGATCTTGGACACATGTGACTTTCAAAACCATGCTCAAATTTCACAAGCCAAGCAATTCCACAAATTGGTCACAGAGACTGAAATGTACTGTGTGGGCTGCCAGTTTAACCTAGAGAGACAAAATAAAAATAGCCTTTGACTATTTAGTCTACTGAAGGAATTTGGAGGCGATTCACTTTTTTAAACGTTCTGTTATAATTCTCAATTTATACTAGCATTTATAAATGCTACTCTTAACTACTCTTAATTGTCCAGCCATGTTTACTAGCTAAAGAGCTACGTGTTTTACAAATATTATTACTAAATCTCAAAACTTCCACCGAGTATCATTCCCCTTTTACAGACCAAGAAACTGAATTTCAAGGGCAGGAGGTAACTTGTTCAAGGACATTTATGAGACATGCTTCCTTTTTCTGGACAGAGTTAAAACCTTGACTTCAAAGCCAATAATTCTCCCACTGCATCCATGGGCCTGATTTCTTCTTTGTGGGCTAAGAAATGTTCTTATGATCTTCCAGGGCAAGGGCTCTGGAATGCTAGTGGATCCTTATCTGCAGAAGCTGAAGGGTCTTGAGACAAGAGGGAGGGTGTGGTGGGAGAGGGTGACAGATATGAATTTGTCTGGGTGGTGACAGTGACTTGGGGGGGTGGTGGAGGCAGTGGTAAGAGGGTCTCAGATGGTACCCTGAACACAACCATCCTTTGGGCGCCTGCAAAGGACCAGCTTATTTTGAGTAGACACAGGTGAAAGGACAGAGAAAATCAATCATTAAAACTAAAGTTACTGTTCTATCAGAGTGCAGTTAATAACACAGACATGACCACTTGCGGAGTTTATAGTTTTTGTTCTCTTATTTCCTACAAAGAAAGTATTTTACAAATACCGATGCAGGGAACAACAGTGTTTGATTTCATTAGGAGAAATGGCCACATTGAGGAGAAATATTAAGATGCCCTTGAGGGTTTACCAGGATGTGTTCTTGATGTTGACTCAACAGGAAAGAGTCACCTGCCTTGTCCAAGGCTGGGTGCAAGTTTCACTGGACCTCATGGTCCGCAACAGTGGGAAGGTATGGGTTACAGAAGCATTGTGGTAGGAAAAAATGTTATTTGTTAATGTTTGAAGATTGTTTTCCTCTGTAAGCCACAAGGAAATAGTGTTCTCTACATATCCTAAAGTCTTCGGGATCATGGAAGGATTTCTATTTTACTTCAAGTAAAATTTGGATACAAGTGGAGTCATATATCTTTATAATTGTCCAAATATGCATTACTCAGTTCTAGACAGTGAGAATCATCTTCTGAGATTAAGCCTCAAAGAAAATCACGGGCCAGCATTCACCAGCAAAGTTGCTGGTGGCTGTGGGGTGGGGGGGGGGGGGGGGGGAGGTTCCTGACACTTTCTACAATTAGCATCAATTAACTCGTCCATCCTTTCATACCTCCTACCAAACGACTACCGTCTTCTCTTCTGCAGCAGGCCTTTGTCCAGAAAAGGAAGCACAGTTTGCACAAACATGCTCGAAATTTTTTATTTTCCCTCTCTGAAGTTGGAGTAAGTAACGAGGGGAGCCGTAACCATGGATACGACGCCACGCACACACAGAGAACTGATTCGGTGAAGTGGAAACGACAGGAACGCAGGGATGTGATGAACATGCACTCGCAGAGTCTATGATCCTCTGACGGGAGACCTGGGTCTCACCAGAAATGTGCTCTGTGCTTTAGCAAAGCAAATTTCTAAAGGTACCAAGAAAGGGCTTCTGAATACAGCTGGTGGGTTTAACTGTGCATCTGATCTGTTCCTTCCACAAATCTCACTAAAGCTACAGTAAATGGATTTTTTTTAAACTAGACATAAACCCACAAGGATGGAGAGAATAGAGAGGAGACAAGAGCGGTAAACCTCTAGAAGCTGAAAAGGAGATGTTCAAGTTCTAACTGACCTGTCAGGAAAAGCAAAACAAAGCCAAGCCAAAGTGAAAAGCCAAACCCTAAATCAGCAGTGGGAAAAGCAGAGAGACACCCGAACTGTACACAAAATTTTCAGGTGGCTCAGAAACTGGGACTCATGGGACACCTGGGAGGAAGGATTAAACTACTGAGGATTGATTGAAAGCTATTTAAGAAACTAGACTCTTGGAATCCTTTCCATCACCTGACTGTCTGACCATCTGCCCATATCTCAGCAGACACAGAAGCTTCACTCTTCAGAGAGATTAAACTGAGTTTCTACAGGCTGTACCAGCCCCTCCAGGACTGAGGGTGGGAACATCATTCCAAAGCAGAAAAATAAACGAGCATACAGACTGGATGCTGAATGATGAGATCCCTTCCATGCACACCCCCACTCGCCTTTTCCCCTACTGGGCTCCAAAAACACTGGCCCTGCAAGCTAGAGATCAGCAGATTCTCTTCTGTGAGAATCTAACAAGTTCAAGAAGAAATATTGAATCATACTTACCTTAGGGTTCTCAAACAAATGGCCCATGCGTTTCAACAAGTGACCCCCAGTGACTTCTGTAGTTACAAGTACCACCCACAGGCTTAAAGTTGCCAGCTGGCTTTACAGTACCTCAGTCTTTAACAGGCACACGCAATCAAGGATTCTGAGAAAAGTCTCCTAACATGAGATACAGGAACCAAAAGAAACAAAAAGATGAAGAATCTGAAGAGAAACAGACACCACAGAGGAGGAAAAAAATCTTCAAAAATATGTTATTAATAACTGCAGAGAAATAAAGATATTTCATCCAAGAAAGAAGTGGATATGCTAAAGGATTATTCAGAGAAAAAAAGAGAGCTTTTGGAGATAAAAACATGAGAAAATAACTTGAAAATTGAATAGATGAGTTAGAGAATAAAATCGAGGAAATCTTCCAGAAAGTAAGGAGAAAAGAGAAAAACAGGAGCAAAAAGATAAGAAAATTAGAAAAGCAGTTGAGAAAACTCAGTATTCAAAAGGTAGGAGTCCTACCAAAATAGAAAAGGAGGAAAAAAATATAAAAGGCATAATTCAGGAAAATTTTCCCTGATCTTGAGCAGTTTCCATTGAGATCCTAGCATAATGAAAAAGTCAACTCACATTAAAGCAAGCTGTTTTGATATTTCTGAGCAATGGTGTAGCATCGTGTGTGCTACAAACACCTAGAGGTGGGAAATGGCCATATAAAAGGGAAAGGAATCAGAATGGCTTCAGATTTTTAATAGCAAATGTTGACAACACAAGGCAATTGAAAATTGCCTCCAAAATATGAAGAATCATTTTCAGTCTAGAATCTTACATCCAAACTGTCAATTGGGTAGGAAAGTTGAATAAATACATTTCAGATACTGTATACAGTATCTCAAAATATTTATTTCCCTTTCCCAGCAAATAGTTAGAAGACATGCTCCATGGGAAAAAAAAATAAAGGAGTATACCAATACAAAGTAAGATCGTGGGTAATCAGAAAATAGAAACACAAACCCTGGGGAGAAGGTGAAGTATCCTCCTCTAGGAAGATGAGAAAAGGGGATCCCAGAATGACAGGTAACAGACAACCTGGTGTGAAGCAGTGAGATTCAAGGTAAATATATTTCAGCCACCAACACCATGTTCACTGCCAATTTGCTGCCTTTTTATTCTGCTGATGCTACACGTAAGAGAGAAACAGAGAGAGAGAAAGAGAACTTAGAAAGACAAAGAAGATCCACCAAACAAGTAAGCAGATAAACAAACTAGGAGAAAAGCAGAGCGTTCTCAGGACAGCAGAAACAAAGTCCCAGAATGGCAGTTATTCAGCAAGACTAGAGAGCAGACAGTCCAGATAGAAAAAGAAGTCTCTAGGAGAAATGATTCCAAGAAAACTTTGGAATTGCTAGATTACATGATATGATTAATTTTTGAAAAGTACTGAGAAGCTATTTGAAAAGGTGGACAAAATTAGCAACAGATACAAAGAAAACTATGCAATTAAAAAATAATCATTAGCTTTGGGAAAACACAGGAAATGAAAATTAATACTAGTATACAACAATATGTGAATTCTATGTTCATAAACATAGTAAAATAAAAAAAAATATTGACTTAGACAAAAATTGTTACTCAACAACACTGAAAGGAAAGGAGAAGGAAAATAAAATGGCAGTGCTAGAGAATTAAATTAAATGAGCCCAAACTTGTCACCGCTGGCTAGAGGACTCAGGGGAATAGGTGTGTGAGGGGGTAGGCATGAAACCACTGTTAATATAATCAGAGGTACCCTAGCACCATCCTGTACCAGCTTCCCTGGAGCTAGTTGTCCTCACCTCTTCCCTACCCTCTGTTCAGTAGTTTGATGCTGGTAACTGGAAATTGGCCATAGAGTGAGTATTTCCACTGGGGAATTCAGGAAATACTACATATCTTTGTTTCCATCCACCCTGCAACACACACAACCCCCAGAGAACTAGTTGTTAAACATTTAGCAATGGTCCATTGACTATACACTCATTTGACTTGTATTCATAAATTCATAAACATGTATAACACAGCTAACAATAACTAATATATAATTTTAAAATAACAAACCATTAAAGCATTCCAGGAAACTACTTTATGACCCCATGTCCTAAGAGTCTTAAGTATATTGATAACTCAAGAAGACATGAAGACTAGAAGTTATGCTAATATAATCACACATTATTCCAGTGAGGAATAAAAAAGAATGTGCTTAATGCAAATGACAAGGAGTTTATGATGAACTCAGAATTTTTAATGATCTATACAAATGTTGAAAAGAGGGCTATAAGATCAGGTATGATTATAAGAAAGAGCCACAATGTCAACAGAACAAAATAAGTTTAAAATAAGCTCTGGTGTATTCAAAAAGTTAAGTTTAAGAGCAATCTTTTGTAAAGCTATTTATGAACTAAGAAAATAAACAGAAAAAGAGTAGGATGTCTTTTTTGAGAAGATAATAAGTGTTAACATATGATGGGCAGAGAGAAAATTGTTCAGCTCCTCTTTTACTATAGGATAGCCTCTATCAAGGAAAAGGTCAGAACATGACTTTGGGAATGTCTGGTGTGTCTTGCAGAAGCTAAGGAGATGTGAGTGATACCGTGATTCGCACCTTGTAACCTGGGAACTAAGCAGACACGGCTCCATCCAAACTCTAAAACAAACATGTGGACGAAGACACATAGCACAGAAAATCTCCTTCTAACTTTCCACTGGCATTCCCCTTCACTCAGTTCCCTCCTTATAAATTCCAGATGACCTGGATTTCATTAGATAGCTATTGCCTGAGTCAACCCCCCACCCCCACCCCCGGACTTAGTATTGATGTTTTGGCAAGTACCCAAAATTATGGAGATTCAACTAACAAACAGGAAAAGATGAAATGATGAAAGGGCAAACAAGTGCAGTTCTGTTTCTGTCTAATAAATAAGCAGAAGGTACAGTAGTCTGGGGTAACAGTAAAGACAAATTATTAAAAACAACTCTCTTGATTCCAGAATTCCAATGCTTAATTAATGAACCTCAAATACACCCTGATTCTGACTGCAGAACTTTAACAACATTGAACACTTCAATAGCATTTCATTTGCATTTCTTTCCTTTCTCTATAAGAATCCTCATATAGAGAGAATTTCTGCAGGGTCATTACTGTTGTTAAAAAAAATCCTCTCATGGTAATAGTATTCTGTTTTACCCTGAAAAGAATATATGAAACCATTACCTTCCTATATCATGAACTCAATAAGGAATCATGCCCCCCAAACCCATGGAATAGAGCAACTTATCTCTTGTCTTTACAGCTTAAGTCAATTACATACTAATTCCAACATGTATGCTGCTGGAACTATGCACAAGTCACAGGTTTCTGTCTCCTGTGGTTCCATAAAGCTACTTTACAATTAGGAAATATCACTGCCAACAAAGATAAGGCACATTCCCATTTTTTCAAAATCTATTTTTGTGTGTACCACTTTTGCTCACTGAACCATTTGTAAGTTTTGTTAATTTGTCTACAGATTATTTGTACTATCACTTGAAGCTTTCCCAAATATATTTTTTTCTTACCATAACTCAAGCTCTAGAGGAGTAATTTACATTTCTAGCCACTTTGTTTGCCTTGGATCTTCTGAAAGGGAGCTGGGGATGTATGGAGAATAGGCTCAAAGGCAGCGAACTGAAGGATGATCTGGATACTGCAGCCGCTCTCATGTGTTGTTATAAGTATATTAAGGTATTTGCCTGTCTTAGTCCATTCACGCTGCTATAACAAAAATACCATCAACTGGGTAGTGTGTAAACAGCAGAATTATTTCTGGCATTAAGTTTTCTTTTTTTTAAGCTCTTCATTGGGAAATAATTGCTTTACACTTTTGTACCAGCTTTTGAGACACACCAAAGTGAATCTGCCGTATTTATACATATGACCCCATATCCCCTCCCTCCAGTGACGCCCTCCCACCCTCCCCATCCTGGCTCTCTAAGGCATCACCCATCATCGAGTTGATCTCCCTTTGTTATATAGCAACTTCCCACTAGCTATCTATTTTACACTTGGTAGTGTATATATATATCTATGCTACTCTCTCACTTCGTCCCAGCTTCCCCTTCGCCCCCTGCCCCCCCCAACCCCCTGTCCTCCAGTCCATTCTCTGCATCTGCATCCTTATTCTTGGCATTAAGTTTTTAACATATTAATTGGAAGGGACAAAACATTCAATCTCTCTCACTTATGAATACAAAAGACTTTATGAGGGGAGGCAATCAAGTAAATAGCCCTGCTAAAGTCCTTTAAAATGCACCTGTTAACTGCTTACCTGAAGAAGAATAGAATACTACTATATTCCCACGTTAGATAAAACAAAATTATAAGCTTTGCCCTCGAGGAACTCACAATCGACTTCAAAACTCATAGAATTGTTAGAGAATGATTGTTATGGACACAATATGAATAAGTGTAAGGTACAGGAAATAGAAGGGAAAAGAATCTGAAGGAGAACCAGTTGCCAAGTTTGACCAAACTGAACATAATTACTCTTGTGGGTCACCCTTAACGAATTCCAATCTTTTAGGATAGGAGGAATATTTTCCACAGAGAAAACGATTTTATCTTTCTTAGCAACACAATTACATTATTAAATTTTTTAGAAATATTCAGTTCATTAAGAAGGAGACAAAGATGAATATCCCTGGCTTGAAATTGTTAGTTAGGAATCACATGGTGTGAAATTGAAAACATGCATTGACTGAAAATTATAAATGTGCTGACTACTAAATGGAAAACATTATTTGCCCCTAAAGTAGTCGTTTCTGCTCACTTAATAGGGCATTAGGAAATAATGTCACGATCATTTAAAGTATTGTATTATAGGTTGTGTGGTTATGTTATAAATGCTGTACGTGCCCATTATTATGGAGACTAGGCAATGTCTTATGAGAAATTTAATGACACAGACAGGAAATCAACATGAACTGTGGTTTAGAGAAGAAGCAGAATGTGGAAAGAAAAGCAAGGCCTTTAAGTTAAGAAAATAACTTTCATCAAGGTATTCGCCATTCTAAATCTCAGATTTCTCATGCATAAAATGGGACAATCACATGTGACTTTTGCTGAGAACGAAGCAGCAAAGAGAGCACCTGCCACCATGTCTGGAACAGTGTATACCCTTCCGGTTAGTTCCTCTTTCTCATTTAATAGGAGGGACTTTTTTGTTCTGGAATTTAACAAAGCAGATATGGATATACCTCTCTGTAGAGCTCAATAATTTTTATCAACTTCTCATCTGTGTATACAATGGCATGTCTAAAATTGGATAGAAAACAAATGCATTTAATTTTTTTCCAATTAAAAAAGTATTTATCCTAGAGAAAAAAAAATCACTTTGGATCCAATAAAGTCATATATAATAAACGGAGACTTATTTTGATCATTCATTCACTCTTTAGTAATCATCTCAATGCATATATATTATTTTCTAACTCATGTACCTCACTTCTACAAATGATGCTTCTTTATCCATTTTTGAATTGTTTGTGTTTATTAAAGCTATTAATCTTTACAGAGAAATCCATATATATTTATTCTCAAAAGTGCTATAATAATAGTTGACATATTAAAATACCTACCATGTATCAGGCTGTGTTAGCCAGAATAATGGCCCCTCCAAAGGCACTCATGTCTTAATCCTTGGCGTTTGTGAATATGTTAGCTTACATAGCCATTGGGAATTAAAGTTGAGATGATTTTAAGGTTGCTAATTAGCTGACTTTAAAATTAAAAGTTTATCCTGGATTATCTGGTTGGGCCCAATGTAATCATAAGGGTCTTTTAACTCTGAAAGAGGGAGGCAGCAGAGTCAGTGACATGAAATGAGAGAGGTGAGACCAGCCACTGCCAGCTTTGAAGATGGAAGGGGCCAGGAGCTAAGGGATGCCCGCAGCCTCTACAAGCTGAAAGGAAACAGATTCTTCCCAGAGTTTCCAACAAGGAACACTCAGCCCCAAGGTCACTGGATTTTAGCCTAGTGAGACACATTTCTAACTTCTGAACTATAGAACTCTAAAATAAATTTATGTTGTTTAAAGCCACTAAGTTTGTGTTAATTTGTTATAGCAGTAGTAGGAATCTAATATATAAGCACTCTTCTAAATATTTTATAGGTATTACATCATTTAGTTTTGGGTTTTTTTGTTTTAATTTTTATTTTATATTGGAGTATAACTGATTTAAAATGTGTTAATTTCAGGTGTACAGCAAAGTGATTCAGTTATACATATACATGTATCTATTCATTTAGTTTTTAAAACAATCTTATAACAAGTATCATTATTCTTTCTTTGTAAGAGTTAGAAAAAAAACAGGTGGACACATGAAAAAGTCATGTAACTTACCAAAGATCACAAAGATTTGATCCTAAGGGATTTGAACTTGGTATTCTGGACCTAAAGCCCTCATTCTTAAACACCACAAAACAGGACCTCATTTGAATTAAAAACATTTTCCAGTGGTCCACGGAGCCCCTGATGCATAGCTGTAGATGCTAATGATCTAGAAAATGTCATCTGCCAGTCATCCAAAGGAATAATTTTTCCCTCACCTTAAACCTTTTTATATGGTTTAAGCATATCATAAGCATATGAAGATGGGTTAATATAAAAATCATTTAAAAATAAATGCATCTCTCAGTAAAACAGCAGTATAATAGCAATGTGGGTGAAGAGCCCAGATTTAGGGGAAAAGGTGTCTCTTATGAGAGGGAGACACACACAATACTTATTCTTCCAAGAATAGCTGATATGTAAACAAAACAAAGCAATGGCCTCACCCAGCAAAGGGACCAAGGGAAGTCTGTCACAGGAAAGCAGAGGGGAGCTCAGGTTGACAAGCATTGCTGTGTCTGAGAGGGTGGGTAGGAAGCTTTCCTGAATGCACCGTCTGCATTTTCTTAGTCCTCGCCCTGCCCTGTGCACAGGGTCTGCACCTGTCATCTGACACCTGGATATTTTTATTTCATCGCTTGTGAGCAATCTAAATAAAAATAGATAAAAAGAAATCCTGAATATTTAAAAGAGCCTTTTAAACAACCAAACATTTTCATTGCAGGCGTGGTATGGAAAACAAAAAGAAAATTTAGAAAAGAGAGGAAAAGAGAGGAAAAATGAGAGAGCATTTATTTTGTACAACTCTCCCCTACTTTAAGTATCCTTTTACCTCCCTACTCTGAGGCTTCAGTGTCATTGCCCATATTTGTAAAAAATGACACTTCTTTCTTATTGAAAAATATTTCAGAATTGTTTTAAATAAAAATCTAAAAGGTAAATAAAAATAAGTAAAACATTAAAATGTTATTTTTATTTTTGTGTATATATACTTGATTGGAAAAATGAAAGAAACTCTGTGTTGTATTTGGCAATTGTGCTGAAATGAAATAAATAGGAAATGGTTAGCTGTACCAAAAATTAATTTTAAGTTATACACCAGGCATTTAAATTCCTAAGTGATGCTAGAAATAGCTTGTGACTAGTGAGCCCACCCAATTAATGATTTGGTGACACCGCGCTGATTGGAGACAAACACACTTTGCAGGTAAACCAAACAAAACACCACTACCCCTCACTGGACAGAGACAGTGCTCTTCTCTGCCGGTAAAAGCATTTTATTAAAATCATTTCTCTGCATTACAAGTCAGAGACAGGGTGTTAACCAAGTCAGCTGGCAAATATTATTATGTGTTTTAGATAGGATGCTTCTAAATGTCAGTCTCAAAATAACCTAAAAGTGTACATAATATCCAGGGCAAACCCTATGCTAAATTATTAAGTAATGAAATGTAGCATGATTGTAACATTCTCCTGACTACCCATTCTTTTTGTCAGATCCTTCCGAAATCTACACTTCCCCACTCATGCACATACAGACACACATGTGTATACACATCTCACAAGAGATGTCAATTTCAAATGCTTTTGGAACTCACCTATGGAAAATTGCGCTGGGGGGAGAAAAGAAAAATCCAAATACTTAACTCAGACTATGTCAGTTACAACGTTTATAACTGGACAAATTTATTTCTAGTGGTGTTTGTATTTTGCCCTTAAAAAAAGAAAAACAGGGACTTCCCTGGTGGCACAGTGGTTAAGAATCCACCTGCCAATGCAGGGGACATGGGTTCTATCCCTGGTTCTGGAAGATCCCATGTGCTGCAGAGAAACTCAGTCTGTGCACCACAACTACTGAGCCCGTGTGCCATAACTACTGAAGCCCACGTGCCTAGAGTCCATGCTCCACAACAAGAGAAGCCACCGCAATGAGAAGTCCGCACACCTCAATGAAGAGTAGCACCCCCTCTCTCTGCAACTTGAGAAAGCCCGCGCACAGCAACGAAAACCCAACACAGCCAATAAAATAAATAAACTTATTTATTTATTTAAAAAATGTATTATCCATATTAAATAAAACTTAAAAAAAAAAAGAAAAAGAAAAACAAAAAAGCAAAGGAGCATCCCAAAGGAATGTATGTTGGTAAGATTTCAGAACTCCAACGGCAGTGGATCCCTTATTTGTGTGGTCACATCCCTGTGACTCTGAAATCTCACAATTCTAGGTGACCATCTCTGTTTTTAAAGCATATCTACCTAAACTGCACACATATTATAGGCTTCTTTGTGAGGCCCAGGATTCCAAAGTTGTAGATCTTGAGCAGGACTAAAAATCTGTAGACATATTTAAAATACACCACATATTGACTCGGTCAGCAAGGCATTATAAAGATACTTCAAAGTCAACAGAAATCATCTGTAAGGCAGTTACAAGGGGCCATTATATTGACAATAAATATAACAAGGGTCAGTTCCAGGCAGAGAAGGTCTCTTGATTGGACCATATAACATATGCAGACTCACAGGTCATATACAGACCACGTGGGAATATTTTACATGCATTTATATAAGAACATCACTTTCCCTAACACACATCACATGGTTCTGTACCTATTGTAAAAGGTTGGAAGATGTATCAACACTATATACTTTAGCAATGTGTGTTCTTTCCTGACATTTTGGGGTCAAGATAAATGCATATGGATTTCAAATTAAATCTTATTTTAATCTTGTTTTATTTATTTATTTAAATCTTCTTTTCATTTTAATCAGCATTTCTCATTTTTAACTATCACAAAGGAGGTCTACGTTAGTTGCATAGAGCATGATTGGAGAAAATACAGAAGTAGTATATTGTTTAAATATGTTTTTTAAGAAATTAACTGAGGATTTCCCTGGCAGTCCAGTGGTGAAGACTTCCTTCCAATGCGGGGGTGGGGGGGGGGGGTGCAGGTTCCATCCCTGGTCAGGAAGCTAAGATCCCACATGCCTCCGGCCAAAAAACCAAAACAAAAAACAGAAACAATATTGTAACAAATTCAATAAAGACTTTAAAAATGGTCCACAACAAAAAAAATCTTGAAAAAATTAACTGAATTCTTCTTTGACTTGGTTTCTTTAGGCTTAATTTATTTCATGCTAAGGTTTTATGAGCATTTACCAATTTAGACTCATCTTTGTAAGAACAGAAATTGATTTTCTACTACAGGTATTGTTCATTCTAGGGAAGAGACACGTTCTAGAAAGA
The DNA here is from genome assembly GCF_030028045.1 of Hippopotamus amphibius kiboko. NCBI lineage: Eukaryota > Metazoa > Chordata > Mammalia > Artiodactyla > Hippopotamidae > Hippopotamus > Hippopotamus amphibius. Next base: position 185,796,869 of record NC_080188.1, on the reverse strand, counting down.
GAGTTACTGGAAATAATTTTTGTCATACTTGCATTTTATTTTCCTCTTGACATTCGTTTGAAAATTGAGGACTGTAAGCAAAATATTTCGCCAAGAAAAAGTCAAATCAAACTTACTCTTTGTAAAAAAAAAATTTTTTTTTTTCCCTGAAAAAAAGAACAACTTCAATGTGTAATTGTGTGTAATTGCAAATCAGAGTTTTGGGGTTATTAATTTTAGCTTGTTGCCTTAATGGCGGCACAACTAAGAACTGAAATAAAGAAAAGGCAGAAAAGGACCTAAGTTGTTGAGTTCTTCTATGTGCCAAGAATCATTATTAAAATATGTATAATTTATCTTCAAATTGAGATCCTTGGACTAATTGGATTATAATCAGCTGAGATGTATGTTCCAAGGCTGAGTCTAAGTCTACTGAAAAAAAAAATCAAAACCTCTGGGGTATGAGCCTGGGAAATCTGTATTTTTAACAAGCAGATCTGGTGTTTGTTACATATGCTAAAGCTTGAGAAGCACTCATCTATGTTATAGGAGGTCCCCCTCTTCTAGGTAATAAATTTCATAAACTGAGCAAAAAAGATACTGTTCACATAATTTAAATTCTTAATTTCTTAAGTGACTACTTGCATACGAAGAATTTCTGGTCATGAATTTTAACTGCAGAACGTGGATCTGTGGAGGAGGGTATACAAATATGACTGACCGAGACACTGGACCTTCAGTCCATCATCTCCTTAACGCTTAAGGATAAGTCTTGTTAATTGGAGGGCAGAACGAAAGCTGTAAGGCTTGTGTCTGCCTAACTATATTTCCCCATTTCTTTCAGATGAGTGGATCTTCCTAGGCTGAAACCCCAAAGCTTACCACAAAAATGATTCTGAAAAATAGCTTAATCCAAACACTTTGATAAGCCATCAAAGGCCGATATTGTCTTTTACTAACATTCAGTAGAACACATATTGCTGCATACTAGGAACTGATAGCTCAAAAGCCAATTGATGTCACAGACAGTGCTAAAGTGGTTCATGAATTTGAAATGACAACAGATGCTTTGAAAAAGGAAAGCCGGCTGGATTTTGATTGAACATGCTAATTTTCAAAAGAATCATTCCCTAGCTCGATTTTATATAGTGCAACCTGTTAAGGCTATTTGGAAATCACAGGGGCTGGTGATAAAATGATATTGAGCTCAATTATCCATTATCAGAGGAAAAGATACCAGCATTCCTCTAGTCTCTTTGCAGGGACTTTACCTGAATACACAATACAAGAGGGGACCAGTGAGATGACCCAGAGGACAAGTGGCTGTGTGCTCAGGGAGCTATCAGAGTGAATAAGTGACAGAATTTGGGGATACATTCCTGCTAATTTGGTTCTGCACTGAGATTAAAGCTTTAATTTCTCCCACTTGAGAAAAGAGAGTTAAACAAACAGGCTCTATCCTTAAGGCAAGATTAAATTGAATCCTTTATCATGGGGATCCACAGAGGATGAGATTAAGAATTCTCATCAGTCAGTTAACTTTAGAAAATATTTAAGTGTAGGATCTCATGGTAGAGCAATGTTCCTTTAGAGCCAAGTTTCCTTTAGCTGCAGAAAACTAAGTGCAGAAATTCAGGACTTTGGGGATTGACTGAAAAATTAATGGAAGTCCTTGACCTGCTCAAGCGTTTTAGAAACCTGATTAAATCACCAATGAGAAGATGGCACTGTTGTGCCAACAACAATGATGATGGATGTTGGCCCCTAAATAGTTCTCTTGTTGTCTGATATCTCGTCTATTTAATCCAATTCTTTAAGGCTCTTCTAGGGATATAATTTGTGCTTGAGCTTTAGCATTCTTCCGGGCTTGGATTAGGGTGAAGTGAATGAGGCATTTATCTCAGGAACAAAATTAAGGGAGTGCTAGAAAACCCAGTAATCAACATAGATAATACCTAACACAATCTTGCAAAAAATCAACAATAATGCAAAAAAATTCCACAAGGAAAAATATCAAAATTTTAAATATCATATGTTGTTGTTGCTTGTTTTTTCTGACTCTGCATTACTGCACAGTGAGAGCGGCTCTTTCCTGGGCCTGGAGCCCCTACATCTTCCTTGTCTCCTCAAATTTATGAGGCTTTATAATGACATGCGAACAAATTGGGCAACTATAGGGTTTATATATATACATATAGTTTTAGTTTTATTGTAAGTCTTTTTTAAAATTTTATTATTTAAAAACATTTTTTATTTAATTTTTATTGGAGTTTGGTTGCTTTCCAATGTTGTGTTAGCCTCCCCTGCCCAGCAGAATGAATCAGCCACACACATACAGATATCCCCTCCCTTGTGGTCTTCCCTCCCATTTAGGTCATCACAGTGTATTAGGTAGAGTTCCCTGAGCTATACAGTATGTTCCCATCAGTTAGCTATTTTATACATAGTATCAATAATGTATATATGTAAGTCTTTATTGTTACCAATTGGTTCAAAATATGAGAGGATATTTGGATAAGTGAATACAGGGGTCCACATTTTTTTTTCCATTTGCCTCAGGCATGACACTGTTAGTATCTTAGACCACTGAATACACCGCTAACATAGGCTATCTCATCAGCCACATCTGAATGATAAAGATACTTGAAATTTCAAATAACTCTTATTCATGTTTTTAAGAAGCTGTAGTCCTGCAGTTAAATTGATTCTCCTTCTTTTCCCACTATTTAATTTATATTATGTTCTTTGAAATATGATTCACCACCCTTTTCACAAATCAAAAATGTGAATTTTGTGTTTTAAACTTAGGAATATTATATCCTGACTGACAAGCAGATAGGTTAGAAACAACTAAAGAATTTTATCCCTAGTCTGGGCCAAAACATCCAGCTTAGAAAGTTGCCTATAGAGAAGCTTAAGAGAGATTTACTGGAAACATTTTTTGGCTTTTAAAGCTCTTTTTAATGGGTAACCCAAATGCCATTTTAGTGTAGTGTACAGACTTCTAACAGAAACAGCAGAAGTGCCCCATCTAATTGGCTAGACAGCTGAGGTCATATGTATCAATCAAGACAGCAGATATTTTAGAAATGTATTAGTGGGGAAAGTAAGACTGAAAGAATCATGAAATACTTTTCACAGTTTTCCTTCTAAAAAACAGTAGAAATCTAATCTCAGAGTTGTCATATACTTGCTACTTTTCTAATTGTAAAGAATTAACTCCTTTCCTATAAAATGTCACCAATTCAAGAAAAGTAATATTGAGTGTTCCTTGGCCCCATTTTATGTCCTAAAAGTTTTATAATAAAATATTTAGAATATTCCATCCAATGTAAATATCTGAGATTGCCTGCTTTCTTTTGGGGTGCAGTTTGAAAAGCAGTAAAAATTTTTAGATGGCACATATCAAACCTCTATAGACGACAGAAATTATGAAGACAAGAAATCTCATTTAAGGATACATTTCTAAGGATTTCTTATCTTCCTCTTTCTCCTTCTGTTTTTGATTTGTTGTCATTTGTTTTTAATTGAACTGACCTGAAAAAATATGTCTAAGTCAAGCTAACAAGAAAGTACCTTACTCTGAATGTAGAAAAACCATTGGCTGTAGCAAACAACAGAGACAGGAAACCAAAGCCTACTCTTCCACATTTGCAGAGAAGCTGTGCAGTAAAGTCACAAGTTTTAAAATATAAATGTAAGCAATGGCTTCGTTAATTGAGAAATGTGAACAGACACTTCTGAGTTAAACCCCATGGTTCATTTTCATGAATAAAGGGTTTAGCTTTAAAGACATCATATGGAAAGTGAGAACAAGGAAGTTTTAAACATTTAAAGGAAGTTCTTTGAGAAGCTTTTTGGGTATCTCCCATTGGATTTTATCATATACACAACTAAGTGCATACATCTCTTTAAGCACAATTTAGATTTTTCCCCTTCAAGAAGTTTTGGAGGCAACAAATAAACAGATTGGACTAGTTTAGCAGGCATCAGGTGAAAAAACTAAAATTATTTTTAAACTTAGCTTCTGATATTCCATGTCATGCTCTTGAAGCCATTATGATTTTTTTAAAATTGTAGGTGTTGATTCATGGAATACATAAAATTTATGCATATTTTTAGAAGAGTTTGGAAGTCCATCTTTTTTTTTTCTTTCTCAGCAAATAAGAGAGATGGACAAATTTCAGAATGATCAGGAGAAGATAAAAAGTAAGATAAGAGAAACTATATGAAGAAAAGAACTGACAGTACAGATTCTTTAACTCATTAATTTTTTTCATATATAACTTGTTATCGAAAATGAATGGTATGAACCTATATTAACCCCAAAGTACATGGAATGTGAAACTGGAGGGAGAATTTGCAAATATGCTTTCTCAAAGGGAACTCTCTTCTTTTTGTAATGATGTTGTTTGAACATGTACTGCTGGCTATCAAGATTCAAACCGTTCTTTTATGAACATCCCCCTCACCTATCCCAATAAATATATTCAAGAAAGAATACAAGGAAAGAAATGCTATGTCTAAGTTTCTTTCCATCCTTTTATGAAGCAGAAATTCAGGCTTTTGTTATTTTGTCAAAGTAAAATTCATATACCATTAGAGACAACTGCACCTGTTATTGTATGTCTCTCTCCTCTCTCTCTCTCTCACACACACACACACACACTGCACAGTTCTGAACAGGATTAATTCTTTCCTTTGAGTTCCACGTGCATTCACTAGCTTCTTTCCTCATCAACAATAGGCCGGCACCTACACCACAGCAAGCATTGGGGATGCAGTAGTGACTGAAACATTGCTGTCACACTCAAAGATTTCCTAATTTGAGCAGGCATACAGTGTGTCTGCGTGGATGTGTGCCTGTTACCATTCTCTATGTGGGATAGTTTCTTGTTCACAGAGGCTCTTCAAGAACTAAGAGTGATTGTACAGCTACGTGTAAAAGAATGAAATGAGAACACTCCTTAACACCATACACAAAAATAAACTCAAAATGGATTAAAGACCTAAATGTAAGGCCAGACACTATAAAACTCCTAGAGGAAAACATAGGAAGAACACTCTTCGAAACAACTCACAGTGAGATCTTTTTTGATCCCCCCCCCCAGAGTAATGGAAATAAAAACAAAAATAAATAAGTGGGACCTGATGAAACTTCAAAGCTTCTGCACAGCAAAGGAAACTATAAGCAAGACGAAAAGACAACCCTCAGAATGGGAAAAAATATTTGCAAATGAATCAACAGACAAAGGATTAATCTCCAAAATATATAAACAGTTCATCCAGCTCAATATCAAAAAAATAAACAACCCAATCAAAACATGGGCAGAAGCCCTAAGCAGGCATTTCTCCAAAGAAGACATACGGATGGCCAAGAGACACATGAAAAGCTGCTCAACATCACTAATTATTGGAGCAATGCAAATCAAAATGACAATGAGGTATCACCTCACACCAGTTAGAATGGGCATCATCAGAAAATCGACAAACAGTAAATGCTGGAGAGAGTGTGGAGAAAAGGGAACGCTCCTGCACTGTTGGTGGGAATGTAAATTGATACAGCCACTATGGAGAACAGTATGGAGGTTCCTTGAAAAACTAAAAATAGAGTTACCATATGACCCAGCACTCCCACTACTGGGCATATACCCAGAGAACACCATAATTCAAAAAGACACATGCACTCCAGTGTTCATGGCAGCACTATTTACAATAGCCAGGACATGAAAGCAACCTAAATGTCCATCAACAGATGAATGGATAAAGAAGATGTGGTACATATAAACAATGGAATATTACTCAGCTGTAAAAAGCAATGAAAGTGGGACATTTGTAGAGACATGGATGGACCTAGAGACTGTCATACAGAGTGAAGTGAGTCAGAAAGAGAAAAGCAAATATTGTATATTAACACATATATGTGGACTATAGAAAAATGGTACAAATCAACCGGTTTGCAAGGTAGAAACAGAGAAACAGATATAGAGAACAAACATATGGACACCAACTGGGGAAAGCGGGGAGGGTTGGGGGGGAATGAATTGGGAGATTGGGATACCAAATTGTGCACTCTAAATATATGCAGTTTATTGTATGTTAACTTTATCTCAATAAAAGTTCTTTAAAAATAAACAAACAAACAAAAACAACAAAAAATAACTAAGTGAATTAAGTTTGTTTCATTGATTTCATTTCCACTTAGATGTTTATTGAGGGTAGAGGTTAATGATTCTAAAACAAAATACACTGGAGACATTCTTATCCTTAATGACAATTCTCAAAATTAAAATTTCCACCTTACATGGTTTTCTTATTAATTTAGTAAGTATGTATTGAGACCCTATGATGGGTGAGGGACTTATCCTTCATAGACTATAATAAAGAGACACGCACACCCACACACACCACAGATACAGTCCCTGCTGCCCTGGAGTAGACGTGTTTGGTGGCTCCATTTTCTTTTCTGAATACAAACTAAGAATAACATAGTATAAAACAGTAGTGAATAATCCTGTCAAAAGGCCAAAGAACAATGTGCTTAGGTATTTTAAGCAGTTGCCAAACACTAGAAAATTGGCTCAACATTTGATAGATCACTTTGTGAAAACAAAAATAAAAAAACCCAAAAGTTAAAACAAGGAAAAAAAGTTATTGTACCTCGATATTACCTAGCCACGACTACTTCATTTTATGCTCCCTTGCTTCTAATTGTAGTGTGGTTGTATTTAAGTTTTTAGTTATTACTTTGGGTTTATTTTCCCACTGACAAGTTAATATTGATTTAGGACACATGTTGTTTTCAATGAATACATTTCATTTCCCTTTTCTCTTTTTATAGACAAAATTTGACACCACGCAACAAAAAAACTCAAGCCCACTACCTTTCCTCCTTCAAAATCTAGGAATGGCAGGAGATGGAGGGAAGTTATCCTCTAAAAATTACATAAATCAATGCACAGCCACATAAGAAAACTGTATTCAGCCGAGCTGCTGATGGTAAGCAGGTTTATCTCAGGGGCATTTGGAAACAGATGATATCTTGGCTCTTACCACTCACAGAGAGAAGCCTTTGAGGCTCCGAGTTCATGCTGAGTGACTGCCAGTGAGTCCATTTCAAAAATGAGTGTTTTTCTCTTGTTCTTATGAGAGACTAAACCCTTCATGTCATGTTTTCTTTTCATAAACTTTCAGTTACTTTAGTCCCTTTGTAGATGTCTTACCTTAGATTTCAAATCTATCTATATGTGTTATACATGTCATCATATATATTCAAGTTAATATTCGAGATTGCCAAGAAATATTTTCAGAACTATAAAATCCCAATTATAAAAGTATTTCGATTAAATAAAATTAACAGAATGGTAATAAACTTGAAAATTATGTTTAACACATGTAACAAAGAGTTGAAATCTTTGATCTATAAATTGCTCTTATACCTACAAGAAAAACACCCGTGCTCATGAGGAAAAAATTAATGAGCAAAGGATGTGAATAGACAGTTCCTAGAAGAGGAAACACAGGTTGATTAATAAAAAACAATGTTCATTGTCAGTAATAATCAGTAAATGCAATTTTTATAAAGCAACAAAATATATTACACTGCCTTTATGTTAAAACAACCCTAAAATTCCAGAAGCTTAAAATCACGTTGATTAATTTCCTATTCTTGCTATATGTCATCCACAGGTCAGGTGAAGGCTCTGCTTAGCACTCTCAGTACCTTCAGACCAGACCTAAGGTGGTACAGAAATATGACGTTGCCAGAAAAACAGAGGCCTCTTCTGTGGCTCTAACTATTAAATGCTCTAGTTCAAAATGCGTCCCTTTGGGTCAAAACTTACTGAGCAGAACTGTTAAATTGGCTCCAGCCAACCAAAGGCCTCCAGAATTAGTTAGAAGTTTAAAAATATTTGATGAGTAGCAATAATGACAACAGCACTGCCATTCCCTTCCTCTCTTTATTTTTCTCCACACTATGGGCTCATTCCTAAGTTATATTATTAACTTACTTATTCTTTTCATTGTCTATGTCCTTCCCCCTCCCTCTTTTGTACCCAGAAAGTAAATTCCATGACAGCCTAAGGGCACAGACATTGTCTACCTTGTTCTTCACTGTATTTCCAACACTTAGAACATGGTCTGGTTCATAAAAGTTGCTCAGTATAGAGTCGTTAAAAGAATAAAAATGTATTTTTAAAAATCCATTTAGGTGAAAAAAATCCATTTGGTTCATTTTTTTTTTTTTTATTAGTGAAAGAACTTTTCTGTGTTTAATTTTTTTTAACTTTTTATTTGTTTATTTTTTACAATAACTGCATATATTTAGAGTGCACAATTTGGTATCCCAATCTCCCAGTTTGTTCCCCCCCAACCCTCCCTGCTTTCCCCTTTGGTGTCCATATGTTTGTTCTCTATATCTGTTTCTCTATTTCTGCCTTGCAAACTGGTTGATTTGTACCATTTTTCTATAGTCCACATATATGTGTTAATATACAATATTTGTTTTTCTCTTTCTGACTCACTTCACTCTGTATGACAGTCTCTAGGTCCATCCATGTCTCTACAAATGTCCCAGTTTCATTGCTTTTTACAGCTGAGTAATATTCCATTGTATATATGTACCACATCTTCTTTATCCATTCATCTGTTGATGGACATTTAGGTTGCTTCCATGTCCTGGCTATTGTAAATAGTGCTGCCATGAACATTGGAGTGCATGTGTCTTTTTGAATTATGGTGTTCTCTGGGTATATGCCCAGCAGTGGGATTGCTGGGTCATATGGTAGTTCTATTTTCAGTTTTGCAAGGAATCTCCATACTGTTTTCCATAGTGGCTGTATCAATTTACATTCCCACCAGCAATGCAAGAGAGTTCCTTTTCCTCCACACCCTCTCCAGCATTTACTGTTTGTCGATTTTCTGATGATGCCCATTCTAACTGGTGTGAGGTGATATCTCATTGTCATTTTGATTTGCATTTCTCTAATAATTAGTGATGTTGAGCAGCTTTTCATGTGCCTCTTGGCCATCCGTATGTCTTCTTTGGAGAAATGCCTACTTAGGGCTTCTGCCCATGTTTTGATTGGGTTGTTTATTTTTTTGATATTGAGCTGGATGAACTGTTTATATATTTTGGAGATTAATCCTTTGTCTGTTGATTCATTTGCAAATATTTTTTCCCATTCTGAGGGTTGTCTTTTCGTCTTGCTTATAGTTTCCTTTGCTGTGCAGAAGCTTTGAAGTTTTAAAAATTTCTAGCATAATCCCAAATGCTAGCAAGAAATGTAGATGGATATTTGTGTATACAGCTAGTCAATCAGAAATCTGGGTTCACACTTTCTGGAAATCAATTTGGCAATATGTAACAAGAGTCTTAAAAGATTCTGATAGTTTGTTAAAACAATTTCTCATAAGAATCTCTCCTAAAGAGATAATCATAAATGTAAGAAATCGTTTTAAAGAAAATTGCTCATTTTAGAACCATTAAAATAGTAAAGATTTAAAAACAATCAATTCCAGTGACAACATTATGGTTAAATGCATTGGTATGTCTATTTAAATATTTGCCATTCTATCATTGAAAATTAATGTTATGAAGAAAATACTCATAATTCAATACATATGCAACCTAAGTTAGTAAACATATACATTAGCTAAAGAAAAAATTAGGGAGAAATCTAATCAGAGGCAGACAGGGTTTTCTATTCCACCTTACCTTCCTATTGCAGATACTTAGAATGGACCAACGAATTAATAAATCCATAATTGCAATAAAAATCAAGAGAAAGTAACAGTAAAATGTAACCTTTAAGGAAACAAACAAGGAAGGCAAACAGGATCTGACTGACAAAGAGAGAGGCAGAGCCCAAAGGTGGGAGCTGTTCTGGGTATCCTCACAGTGCTGATGAAGCATTATAAAGAGCAGTGAGGGCCTGGGCCCATATCTGTGTGATTAGCAAAGAAAGCTAGTCTGCACACCACCACCACCCATTTATTAAGCAATTAACAACAGAATTGTTTGATTCCCACACTTCAGCAGTGTTTGCTCAAACAGGTGGGTGAATTCAGATGGGGGAGGAGTCAATACCCTTTATCTTTCAGCTCTTTGACAGTAGCACTAATCTCTTCAATTCCCCCAAAGATGTGGTTTGCTTTGAGGGAACAGTTTTGGTCAGGGCATGGGGAGAGTGCATTCCAAAGGTTTCTTTTACTTGGACCTTCCTAAATAATAGCTCTTACCCAATAAACATAAATGCACTTAGCAACATAGCCTCAAATTATGTTATCAAAATAAAAGGTCAGAAGTATATGGATAAATTTTAAAATACACAACCATTAAAAAATAGTCCTACTATAAATTCTGGACTTAGGAAGTAGCCACAGAATGGATCTACAGTCCTACTGAACCCACTGTGAGACTGATGTGAGCCCAGGCTCCCTTACAACCACCTGACATTCACAGGCCCCACTTTGACCTGTACACTCCAGTGGCATTTCTGGCAGTTCTGTGCTGGCATTAAATATCTCCCAAAAATTCCAAACATTTTCATTTCCCTCATGCACAGTTCTCCTGGTAAGTTGTTTCGAATCCCTCCACTAAAGTCTTAGATGAAGATTTACTTGTGGCTATGCTTTCAGGGACCTTTAGGATCTGGCCTCCCTGTCAATCATGGGGCTCTGGGAGCTGGGTAAGAGGCAGTAAATTCCTACTATAGTTACTTGAATCACTCTCTGTCTAGCTGACCTAGAATTTTACAACTTAGGTAGGTCAAGCAGTACCTTAATGTGCCACCTCTTTTATTTCTAAGGACCATGATCAATTTGCCACCACCACAGATGCTGTGGGTGAGAATTCTCTGATTACCACTTTGTTTTTGTGGTTTATTATGGTAAATGCAGCCACCTTGTTGCTACCTTGTGCCTCCTTTATGTTGCTACTCAGTCTCCACCACTCTCGGTCCCATTGTTCTCGCACAACAAGGGAAGCAAATTCCACTGCTGCATTTTCCCATCCTTACTGTGTTAGTTTTCTGGGGCTGCCATAACAAAATACCACAGACTGGATGGCTTAAACAGTAGAAATTTATTGTCCACATTTCTGGAGCCTGTAAGTCTAAGATGAAGATGTTGGCTGGTTTGAGTTCTCCTGAGGCTCCTTGGCTGGTAGATGACCATCTCCTGGCTGTGTCCCCAAATGGCCTTTTCTCTGTGTGTATGCATCCCTCGTGTCTCTTTTTTTGTTCTAATCTTCTCTTACAAGGACACTAGCCAGATTGGATTACATCATCCTAATGGTCTCATTTTAACTTAATCAGCTCAAATGCAGTCACATTCTGAGATACTAGGGTTAGGGTTTCAACATTTGAATTTTTTTTGGGGGGGGACACGATTTCACCCATAACAATTTTCTTGGACATCTGAGGACAATCAGCAGAGAAGTTTTAAAGTTTTTTCATGACTGAATAATATACACCATATTTTCATGATACTTTCATTAGTTGGTGAAGAGTGATATCCTATTGTGGTTTTGATTTTCATTTCCCTGACAATGACACAGCACATTTTCAGGTACCTGTTGGCCATTTTTACATTTTCTTTGGAAAAATGTCTATTCAAGACCTCTGCTTATTTTTAAATCAAAACTGTTGTTATTGTTGTTGAGTTGCAGTTGTTCCTTATACATTTTGGATATCAATCCCTTATCAGATATACGGTGTGTAAGTATTTTTTCCTATTCCACAGATTGCCTTTTTATTTTGTTGATTGCTTCCTTTGCTTTGCAGAATTTTTTAGTTTGATGTAGTTCCACACATTGATTTTTGCTTTAGTTTTCTGTACATTGGTGTCATATACAAAAAGAATTATTAGCAAGGAGATTTCTCCCTAAGTTTTCATCTAGGAGTTTTATGGTTTCAGGTCTTACATTTAAGTCTTTAATCCATTTTGAGTTAATTTTTTGTGAGTGGTGTAAGATAGTTGTCCAGGTTCATTCTTTTGCATATGGATACCCAGTTTTCTCAGCACCATTTATTGAAAAGACTATTTTTTCCCCATTGTGTGTTTTTGGTGCCCTTGTCAAAGATTAGTTGCCTGTATATGAATGGATTCATTTCTGGGCTCTTCATTCTGCTCCACTTTAATGCCACTATCATACTGTTTTGAATACTACATCTTTGTAATATAGTTGAAATCAGGAAGTGTAATGCCTCCAGCTTTTTTCTTCTTTCACAAGACTGCTTTGACTATTTGAGGTCTTTTGTGATTCCATATGAATTTTAGGATTTTTTTTCTATTTCAGTGAAAAACATCATTGTAATTTTCAAAGTATTTTAAGCATAATTTTTAATTTTATTTTTCCTAAAAATTCTATCTTAAATAGGTTCATTGAAGTAGTATTTTATAGATTTTTAGTTTTCTCTTTGCTTAAGGTTTATATAGGAGAAACAGTAATTGTTCCTTGCATGAGATCCTTGTTTTCTCTTATTAAAAAAGGATTTACTAGGTTATTTTAATGACTTTCAGGCTACTTCTAAAGAAATATTTAAGAGGTATAAATTGTTTCTACATGTATACATTATTCATCAAAATATTTTAAAATTTATTCAGTAAATACTTACTTAGCACCTCCTATATGCCTAGTATTATATCAGGCACTAGAGCTTGAGGGACAAAAGAGAATGCTAGTTTCTACAATGCATGTAAAACATACACAGAAAGTAGCAATATGAAGCAAGAACTCTGGGATTTATTTGCTATGTATCTATATACTAATTCCTATCTTTTTCTTTCTCTGTAGCAAGAGAACTATAACTTTCCAAGAGAATTTATGTATATATTTACATATATATCTATATAATTTCATTAGCTGGAAATCTCTGGTCTTATAGAGATCTGATTATATTTGACTAAAATCTTAACTCGATGAGCCCTGATAACCCAAAGTCCACCCCATATTTGGGAGCCTTTACTCCTTAATTTCTAGCTTACTTGAGCCTTCATGGTCCTAAAACCTTACCAGCCTCTTAATCATTTACACATACACACACAACCAATAAGCTAAGGTTTCAGTTGGTTTTATTGCTTTACCTGCGATTTAGGAGAAAAAGGCAGGGTGACATGATAGAGCAAGCGGTTTTCCACTGTATCTTTCAGTTGACCCAGGCTTTTTCTTCCTTTCCCACTCCTCTCTTACTTCTTATTCTCCTCTCATTTTTTTCTAGGAAAACTACCTCTTTCTGTCTGATGCAGAACTATTCAGGTTTGACATCAACCAACCATCATGCTCTGCAAATTTCATCTTGTCTTATCTTGTTAACCAAGCTCATTAAGCCACGTTCTTAAGAAAATTGACACTTTCCCTAAAGAAAATCCTCATGTCTGCTGTACATAGAATAAACTCCTTTCGATTCTATTACAGTTAAATCTGTAAAAACTAAGTGAGAAGTGGGCACTTTCAAGGAGGTAACCTGATACAATTAAAATAAGTGATTATTTGATTTAAAATGGCACTTATCATGGATAAGATCATACACGGTTATCACCATCTTTTACAGATATCCATCTTTTACAGATCAAAAATAATAGGTCTCAAACTGAGCCATGAGTTTTCAAGTTCTTTTTCCTACCCTCTCTTTCTTCCTTGTCTTCTCCACCTCAGTTAGTAGTAACAGCACCACACAGCTGCCCAGACAAGCAGGCATAGTTATCCCTTTCTCCCTCATACTTTACATTCAATAAATCAGCAAGTCGCATCAGCTTTACCATGAACATATATCCTTCATCTAACAATTCCTCAATGTCACCATCATGACAACTCTGGCAGGAAGCACACTCATTTCTCACCTGGACTGAGGCAATATCATCCAAGCTGATAGCCAGAGGGAGAAGGCTTCCAAATATGAATCAGATTACATCATCTTCACCGTAAAATCTTTTAATGTTTTCTCATCATTTTTATTCTCATTTACTTTTTTAAACAACAGAAATTTATTTTCTCATTGTTCTAGAGGCTGGAAGTATGAGAGCAGGGTGCCAACATGGTCCATTTCTGATGAAAGCTCCCTTCCTGGCTTGTAGACAACTGCTTTCTCATTGTGTCCTCACATGGCTGGCCTGTCCTCAGTGAATACACATAGGGAGAGAGAGAGGGTGAGCTCTCTGGTGACTTTTTTTTTTTGGTTGGACCTAGAGACTGTCATATAGAGTGAAGTAAGTCAGAAAGAGAAAAACAAAAACAAATGTCATATATTAACACATAAATGTGGAATCTAGAAAAATGGTACAGATGATCTTATTTGCAAAGCAGAAATAGGAACACAGATGCAGAGAACAAATGTATAGATACCAAGGGGGAAGGAAGGGGTGCGATGAATTGGGAGCTCAGGATTTACACATATACACTATTGATGTTATGCATAAAATAGATAACTAATGAGAACCTACTCTATAGCACAGGGAACTCTACTCAGTGCTCTGTGGTGACCTAATGGGAAGGAATCCAAAAAAGAGGGGATATATGTATACGTATAGCCGGTTCACTTTGCTGTACAGTAGAAATTAATACAACATTGTAAAGCAACTACACTCCAACAAAAATTAATTTAAAAAAAAAAGAAGAGACATCTCATTGTTTTTAGAATAAAACCTTACCTCTTATCCTGGCTAAAAAATCCAACATGCCTCCTCCTAATTATCTCAACTCATGTCTCTCACCTTCTCCTCTTGCTTACAAGGCTCCAGAGATCCATTAAACATGTAAGCTCAGGTCCAGCCTCAGAGCCTTTGCACTCGTGTTCCTTCTGCCTGAAATATCATTTCCCCTGATCTTCAAATGATGGAGTCAGTATAGATATCATCTCCCAGAGATATCTGGTTACTGAAGTTGACCTACCACTGTCCTGCTCTCGTTATTATGTTTCATACTCTTTAGAGCAAATTTCATTAATCAAAACTAATAATTTTCTCTGCTTATTTGTTAAATACTCACCTTCCTTGGATAGAATGCAATAATTAAATTGAGACTTTTCTCTCTTGGGGCATGTAAATAGCATCTGACACACAATAGGCATATAATAAATATTTGTGAACTAAAGAAATAAATGAATAGGCAAGGCAAAGATTTACAAGATGTTATTCATTCAAGTAGGAGAATTGGTCAATGTAAAGAAGCACTGGTATAGTTTTAAAAGAAGAAAAGAAACTGAGAGACCATTTATAGAGCTTGACCAAAAATATTACAGAAAGCAAATATCAGTCATATTGATTCAGCTTTCCAAATCTGCTTATCATCCGATCATTTCTTCTCTATAATCTTATTTGTTTGTGATATATAACAGCACTATACAGGCTCTTTTAAGTATTTATATGGGGAAGGGGTTACTACAACTTTGGACAAATTATACATTTTTGGTAACTGAAATTGTGGGAAACTGACTCAAGTCATTATGTTTTCTATGCAAATAAAGCCTGAAAGGATAAGAGAAAGCAGAGATTTCAATAAAGTAGCTGAAAGCAGTCATTTGGGATATTTTTCTGGTGAAGAGCTGAGAATCTCTAAACTTAGCTCTATTTGTGGAGATACATCAAAGAATGGGTCTTTAAACCATGCTAATGCATGTAGGTATTTATAGTTCTTTTTCATACGAAGAAGGCTGTACATCTATTAATGTTGAACGAAAGAGCAGGGTATATTTTGTGTCAACTTGCCCAGTTAAAAGAGTTTAGCAATGAATGATTATCAGTTCACTAAAGTAAAGTTTACTTAGGGATGATAAAATAAACTTTGATATTGATTTATGAGGAGCCTCTGAAAAGGGAAATTCTCTGTAAATGTGTACTCAACGGACCATCAATAACTGTGGCCTTCTTGCTTCATTTATCCTGATCTTATCCTAAGTAAAGAGGCTAAAAATAAATATCAGATGCCTAGAGAAAAGTCTAAACAACATGTCATTCTAATAAACCTCTTCACAGATCTCATTTATAAAACCCAAAACACCCACTTGCAATTTAGTTTTTGTCTTAAGTATATTTATATTTGGTATGCATCTCTAAGCAATTTTCTCAGGAATATATTTTTAGATTGCTGACAAAATCTCTATTTCCAATGCTAAGTACAATTCAATATTCAAGTGACAAAAAAAAAAGTTGAAACCAAACTGGGAACTAAAGATTTTTTTTAGACTAATACATTCAGTTGCACCCAAAATTATTTGATAAAAATTTAAATTAATATTGATTGGAATTATACTCAGTTTCATTATCCTCAGAATGGTATAAAATTGTTTGAAGTTTCACTTAATCTGAATAAGAAACATAGGCTTATGTAAATATAAAAACATTAAATTATATTCTGCCCATAAATAATCACTGAAAATTATTTTTAAATGTGTGACAATATTTATGAAAATATTTGCAAAACATAGACAGTAATTATGTATATTATAATGGCTACAATTTAAATTATTTCATGTATGGATAAACATTGTAAATTTTTTGAGTGAAATATGTTTATTAGATGTAGATGAGATTTTTTAAATTTAAGAATAAATTATATGGCTTATAAAAATTCAGTAGATACATTAATCAATAAAAGTAAAAAGTGAAAAATTCTAAAACAGCATGTTAAACAAATGGGATGTTTAAAATCCAAAATGAAAAATATGATATAGAAAAACTAATAAAATATACTTAACGTAGAAGTGAAAATGACAGGGTAGTTTGGATAAAAAAAACTTTAAAATTAAAAAGAAATGTTGGCAATACATAACTACAAAATTGAAAAGTATACAAATACAGTTACTAAATTTACAGGACAATGGGAAGAACATCTAAAGAAAATATAATCAAAGAGATTAGATGTGAAGGCACCTGCCCTAATGCTTGCCTGAGCCAGCATATTTTATTCTTCCTTTCTAGAATTTACAGATCTGATGACCAGAAGAAAAGGTAATAAGCAAAGCATAAAATGAGAATTTGGGTTGACAGCCTGGATAATTCTAGATGTTATTACTATCACTCACACATCCAGGTTAGTGATGTATATACTACATCGGGGAAGCTTGCTTGGCCGTGAAGATAGTGACTTCCATTTTGAATTTGAGATACTGAAAAACATCTTATTTGAGAAGTCAAGTAGGCAGGGGAATGGTTCTTGGGAAATAAGCCCAAGGTACAGACAGACCTGTTAGTTATCAGAATATACAGAGGTGAGAGTGAATACAGAGGTAAAATGTCTCCCATCTCACTGCTTAACACGTGGTCCTTTGTCCAGTAGCATTCATACCACCCAGGAGCCCGACAGAAAGGCTGGATCTGACCTCCTGGATCACAACTGTAGTTTAAGAGCTACCAGTGATCCGTATGCACATTAAAATTTGAGAATCCCCTGTCTAGAGAATAAATGAGAAATCAGGAGTGTATCTGAGGAAATATAAATTTTAAGAAGAGGGAGGAAAGAGACCACAGATATCAATGTAAGGTGTTAGAAAAAGTTTAGGGAAACAGAGAGACAGGTTTCATAAAACAAAAGGGAGGAAAGTTTTAAGGAAGCACCAACAATGTCCAATGTTTCAGAAAAGGTCAGTAAATAAACACTGACATGTGCCCCTAAAATCTGTTCATCATGCAGTCATTAGGGATGTTTCTGAAACCACTTGTATTGAGCAGTGTTAGGGAGAAGCCAGGTTTCTATGGCTTAGTGAGTGGTTAGGAACTGAGAGATTCAACATGACAACTAGAGCAGAGATCACATTAACAAATTCTTGCCAGTGAAGACAGTGATACATCTCACAGCAATGGGAGGACTGGAGGAAGTTTTTTGTTACAGGAGAATTTATGTATAAAGTAAAAGAAGTCAAGAAGGTGTGGAGAAAAGTGAACCTCCTACACTGTTGGTGGGAATGTAACTTGGTGCAGCCACTATGGAAAACAGTGTGGAGGTTCCTTAAAAAACTAAAAATTAGAGCTACCATATGATGCAGCAATCCCATGCCTGGGCATATATCCTGAGGAAACTCTAATTGAAGAACATATATCATCTCACATTGGTCAGAATGTCCATCATCAAAAAATCTAGAAACAATAAATGCTGGAGAGGGCGTGGAGAAAAGGGAACCCTCCTGTACTGTTGGTGGGAATGTAAGTTGGTACACCCACTATGGAGAACAGTATGGAGGTTTCTTAAAAAGCTAAAAACAGAACTACCATATGACCCAGCAATCCCACTCCTGGGCATATACCCAGAGAAAACCATAATTCAAAAAGATACATGCATCCCAATGTTCACTGCAGCACTATTTACAATAGCCAGGACATGGAAGCAACTTAAATGTCCATTGACAGATGAATGGATAAAGAAGATGTAGCACAAACATATAATGGAATATTACTCAGCCATAAAAAGGAACAAAACTGAGTTATCTATAGTGAGGTGGATGGACCTAGAGTCTGTCATACAAAGTGAACTAAGTCAGAAAGAGAAAAATACCGTATGCTAATGCACATATATGGAATCTAAAAAAACAGTACTGATGAACCCAGTAGCAGGGCAAGAAAAATGATGCAGACATAGAGAATGAACTTGAGGACACAGGTGGGGGAAAGGGGAAGCTGGGATGAAGTGAGAGAGTAGCACTGACATATACATACTACCAAATGTAAAATAGATAGCTAGTAGAAAGCTGCTGCATAGCACCAGGAGATCAACTCGATGCTTGGTGATGATATAAATGAGTGGGATAGGGATGGTGGGAGGGAGGCTCAAGAGGGAGGGAATATGGGGATATATGTATAAATACAGCTGATTCACTTTATTGTACAGTGGAAACTGGTACAACATTGTAAAGTAATTATAGTCCAATAAAGATCTGAAGCAAAAAAAAAATAAATGGTATCTCACAACAAAACCTATTATTTTTATATAAACTATTATTAAAATAATAACCTATTACTTAAAAATGTGTAATTAGGTTTATTTAACATATTTCTGGAGTTGATAAAATTTTACAGACTGATTTTCAATATTTTAAAAAATTTAATGTAAGTTGCTGGAAAATTTTGGAAAGGCTTTTAAAATGGTATTTAATAATGACTTGGGCATGTAATTTAATTATGATCAGCACAATGATACAACTACAAAAAGCATGGCTGTATTCATCTTTAGTTAGAGGGCCCATTGAAAGCAAAGTGTATATTTTCTCCCTCTATTGTTTAGAACTATTCAAAATACTTAAGGGGATGATCAGCCCTGTAATTTAAATTCAAAATTTCCTGATGTGCAGAAGGAGTACTTTGAAGCCAATTTTTTCATCTGAAAATATCCATGCTTTATCACAACCTTCTGCCATTTTCTGCCTTGATCAGAATCTAAACACCAAGAAAGACACTGGAACTCACCAAAAAAGACACCCCACATCCAGAGACAAAGGAGATGCCACAAAGAGACAGTAGGAGGGGTGCAATCACGCTAAAATCAAATCCCATAAATGCTGCGTGGGTGACTCACAAACTGGAGAACAGATATACTGCAGAAGTCCACCCACTAAAGTGAGGGTTCTGAGCCCCACATCAGGCTTCCCAACCTGGGAGTCCAGCAACAGGAAGAGGAATCCCCAGAGAATGAGACTTTGAAAGCCAGCGGGATTTGATTGCAGGACTTCCACAGGACTGGGGGAAACAGAGGCTCCGCTCTTGGAGGGCACACAAAAAAGTGTGCTCACCAGGACCCAGGGGGAAGGAGCAGTGACCCCACAGGAGACGGAACCAGACCTATCTGCTGGTGTTGGAGGGTTACCTGCAGAGGTGGGGGGCAGCTGTGGCTCACTGGGGAGACAGGGGCACTGGGGCAGGGGTTCTGGGAAGTGCTCATAGGCGTGAGCCCTCCCAGAGTCTGCCATTAGTTCCACTAAAGAGCCTGTAAGCTCCAGTGCTAGGTAGCCTCAGGCCAAACAACCAACAAGGTGGGAACACAGCCCCACCCATTGGCAGACAAGCAGATTAAAGTTTTACTGAGCTCCACCCACCAAATTGGATTAAAGTCTTACTGAGCTCTGCCCACCCAGCCCTACCCACCATCAGTCCCTCCCATCAGGAAGCACCCACGAGCCTCCTAGATAGCTTCCTCCACAAGAGGGCAGACAGAAGTATCAAGCAGTATCAGGAGTATTTCGTCTTGTGGAACTGAAAACCACAGCCACAGAAAGATAGAGAAAATGAAAAAGCAGAGGACTTTGTACCAGAGGAAGGGACAGGATAAAAACCCAGAAAAACAACTAAAGGAAGAGGAGATAGGCACCCTTCCAGAAAAAGAATTCAGAATAATGATGGTGAAGAAGATCCAGGACTTTGAAAAAAGACTGGATGCAAAGATCGAAAAGTTTACCAAAGACCTAGAAGACTTAAAGAGCAAACAAACAGAGATATGCAACATACTAACTGAAATGAAAAATACACTAGAAGGAACCAATAGCAGATAACTGAGGCAGAAGGGTGAATAAGTGAGCTGGAAGACAGAATGGTCATAATCACTGATGTGGAAAAGAATAAGGAAAAAAGAATGAAAAGAACTGAAGACAGCCTAAGAGGCCTCTGGGACAATGTTAAATATGCCAACATTCACATTATAGGGGTCCCAGAAGGAGAAGAGAGAGAGGAAGGACCTGAGAAAATATTGGAAGAGATTATGGTTGAAAACTTCCCTAACATGGAAAAGGAAATAGCCACCCAAGTCCAGGAAGCTCAGAGTTCCAGGCAGGATAAACCCATGGAGAAACACGCCAAGACATATAGTAGTCAAACTGACAAAAATGAAAGAGAAAAGTTATTAAAAGCAACAAGGGAAAAACGACAAATAACATACAAGGGAACACCCATCAGGTTAACAGCTGATTTCTCCACAGAAACTCTGCAAGCCAGAAGGCAGTGGCATGATGTATTTAAAGTGATGAAAGGGAAGAACCTACAGCCAAGAATACTCTACCCAGCAAAGATCTCATTCAGATTCCATGGAGAAATCAAAAGCTTTACAGACAAGCAACAGCTAAGAGAATTCAGCACCACCAAACCAGCCCTACAACAAATGCTAAAGGAACTTCTCTAAGTGGGAAACATAAGAGAAGAAAAGGACCTACAACAACAAAAACAAACCAATTAAGAAAATGGTAATAGGAACATACATATCGATAATTACCTTGAATGTAAATGGACTATATGCACCAACCAAAAGACACAGACTGGCTGAATGGATACAAAAACAAGACCCATATATATGCTGTCTACAAGAGACCCACTTCAGACCTAGGGGCACATACAGACTGAAAATGAGGGTATGGGAAAAGATATTCCATGCAAATGAAAATCAAAAGAAAGCTGGAGTAGCAATACTCATATCAGATAAAATAGACTTTAAAATAAAAAATGTTACAAGAGACAAGAAAGGACATAACATAAAGACCAAGGGATCCATCCAAGAAGAGGAGATAACAATTATACATATATATGTACCCAATATAGGAGTACCTCAGTACATAAGGCAAATGCTAACAACTATGAAAGAGGAAATGCAAGGCAGAAATAGAGACACAGATGTAGAGAACAAACATATGGACACCAAGTGGGGCAAGAGGAGAGGGTTGGGGGGGAATGAATTGGGAGATTGGGATACCAAATTGTACCCTCTACATATATGCTGTTTATTGTCTGTTAACTGTATCTCAATAAAAGTTCTTAAAAAAAAAGGAAACTAAACTAAACACCAAGTTGAATAAATTATTGATATTAAGAAAAAGAAACATGAACCCCATTGTTCATAGCAGCACTATTTACAATAGCCAAGACATGGAAGCAATCTAAGTGTCCACTGACAGATGAATGGATAAAGACAATACACACACACACACACACACACCCACAATGGAATATTACTCAGCCATAAGAAAAAATGAAATAATGCCATTTGCAGCAACATGGATGGACCTAGAGATGACCATATTAAGTGAAGTGACTCAGACAAAGACAAATATCATATGATATCACTTATATGTGGGATGTAAAAAAATTATACAAATGAACTGATTTATAAAATAGGAACAGACTCACAGACATAGAAAATAAACATGCTTACCAAAGAGGAAAGGGTCGCGGGGAGGGATAAATTAGGAGTTTGGGATTAAACTCTCTCTATATAACACTCTACTATATACAAAATAGATAAACAACAAGGACCTACTGTATAGCACAGGGACCTATACTCAATATCTTGTAATAACCTATAATGGAAAAGAATCTGGAAAAGGATGCACACACACACACACATACACACACATCGATATGTACAACTGAATCACTTTGCTGTACACCTGAAACTAACACTACATTGTAAATCAACTATAGTTCAATAAATAAATAAATAAAAGAAAAAGAAGTCAAAGTAGGAGCAGCTGATTGCCAGACTGAAACAACTGCAGAAGAGGTCTGTAGAAACTGGAACTCACTTGCTGGTGGTAGCGAAGAGGAAAGCATCACTTCCTCCTCTAGATAGAAGTGAGGGACCAAAGATTGAGCGCTAATTGTGTGCACTTACACAAAACACATCTGCATTACACGCAGAAAAATTAATAGAGTGAAAATAAATCAGGAAGTAAGTTAAGAGACTTTCCAACTGATTGTACTTATGATTCTCGGAAAAAAAGTAAGATAGGCTAGCATTGAGGAGTTTGAATTCTAAAATCAAACTGCTGGAGCTGAATTCCAGTTCTTCGAACTCAAACTCAATCTTCTTTTCTATAAAATGTAAGTCATGATCAAATCTTTGTATCAGAAGCAAACTACAGAAATTGTGTATAGGTTAATATATCAGAAAGTAAATTAAATAAAGGGAATTGAGTGGGTCACAGAGGTTCCCGGTAGGCTAGACAGCTGAGGTCAGAAGGGCAAGGTCAATGGCAGGCTGGGTAACAGTGTGTTTCATCTTCTGCTCAACACCCTGCCCCTGGCTCATTCCCTCTCATGCTCTCCTTTGATTCTGACCACAAAGGAGGTCAAAGAGACTGAGAAAAGGACTAGAGGCTGATGACAGAAATCTAGAGATCTGTAATGCGTAAATGCCTATGATGAGGAGCAACTAGAGAAATACAGAAATGTGAAAAGACAGACGAATTTCAAGAAGAGGGATTGTAAATGGTCAAGAACATCAAATGTCTCAGAGGTCAAGTTAGACAAAGATAGAAATAGTTTTTAGGGAAATCTGTGATCAGAATAAAAATAATAAACTTATATCCAAGACTTTGAGTGAAAATTGCCTATTTAGGGCTAGAGTTTAGAACGTGAATATTCAAATGAATACGAATTTGTGTTTGTGTGTGTGTTTCAGTGGTTGAGGGATATGTAGTTGTAAAATATGGGAAAAAATATTACCCATGCAGGTTAAGGCCTGATCTCAAGGACTGCAAGTACTACACTAGGGAATTCTATAGAATTCTATAGAACTGGCAGTCAAATCTATAGAGGTCATCATTGAAGACATAGAATGGATAAACTCTCTGAGAGAGAAAATGCCGAGAGGAGGTCAGAAGGAGGAGGACCAAGCTTTCAGAACTAGAATATCATTCTGAAAATGCATAATAAATATGACAATGAATGAGCAGCTGCCAGGCCTACACAGAGAGGGCAAGCTCAGTAGGACTGAGCATCTATATTCCAGAGTGTGCAGTAAGCTCTGTAGCATCAGCAATAGAGATATAAAGGAAGTGCAGAGCTGTCATGGCGTGCAAATGCCAGGATGTCTATAGGAGATCTGCAGTCCTCAGAATAGTGGTGGCATTGGTGTTGCCAACTATAGAGAACAAGCTTGGTATGAATTTGTTTTTGTTTTTGTTTTTTTTTTACTTGAAGTATAGTTGACATACAATATTGGTTTCAGGTGTACAGCATAGTGGTTCAAATGTATGAAATGATTTCCCTAATAAGTCTAATAACCATCTGTCACCAAAGTTATTACAGTATTGTTGACTATTTTCTCTACGGTGTACATTACATCCCCATGACTAACTTGCTTTACGACTGGAACTTTGTAGCTCTTAATTTCCTTCACATATTTTGTCAGTTCCCCCACCCCTGCCCTATGGCAATCATTAGTTTGTTCTCTGCATGTGTCTGTTTCTATTTTATTGTTTGCTCCCTTGATTTGTTTTTAGATTCCAAGTGAGATCATATGGTATTTGCCTTTCGCTATCTGACTTATTTCACTTAGCATAATACCCCCAAGATCACCCATGCTGTTGCAAATGGCAAGAATTCCTTTTTCTTTATGGCTGAGTAGTATTCGATTGCATATGTATATACCACATCTTCTTTATCCATTCCTCTACTGATGGACGTTTAGGTTGCTTCCATATCTTGGGTATTACAAATAATGTTGCAGTGAACACAGGTGTGCATACATCTTTTTGAATTGATGTTTTCATTCTCTTTGGGTAAATACCCAGGAGTGGAATTGCTGGATCATATGGTAGTTCCATTTTTAATTTTTCAAAGAATCTTCATACTGTTTTCCATAGTGGCCGCACCACTTTACACTCCCACCAACAGTGCATGGGGATTTCTTTTTCTCCACACCATCACCAACACTTGTAATTTGTTGTCTTTTTGATAATAGCCTTGAGTTGGAATTCTTGAGCTAATGCAGTAGGCAAAGTGGAAGAGATTGCTAGAATTGTGGCTGTATTGGGGGGAGGGGGGGAGATGATCAATTAGGAAGTTTATGCCAGCTGGAGAAATGTCTGCTAAAGAGATTTCAGAGTGAAGATTAAGATATAGAAGAGACCAGGATAGAGTCATTTTCAGCAAGTGGCAATGCTCACTTATCCTAACGGGTGGGGGAGATAGAAGTGTAGAGCGAGGATTCCCTGTTATGCATGTTGCTTTGTTCCATTCCCGCGCCTGAAGCACCCTTCACTAACTGATTATGGTTTTCTTTCATACTAAGCCCAGACAAACCCTGGAATCTTTCTCTGCTTAGTGAGCGGTGCGGACAATTTGTTTGTCAAAGGTAATTTGCCCACAAAATAAAACCTCACTGCCATTCATAGTTTGTAGAAAAGGATAAAACAGTGCAATAAAAAGAGGTCTGATAGATTGTAAAATTGGATAATTACATTAGGAAAGTTACAGAGGGACAAATATACAGAGAACCAAGCTGAGATGCTGAAATAATATAGAAAGTAGGAAATTAATAGAGACGGGAGGAAAGCAATATGGGTAATGGTTTAAAGAGTATCCTTGCCTTCCTAGGTATTGGCTAGTGTTGGCTTAAGGAAAATAAGTGTTTTTGCATTATATTAGAAATTAAGAATTGCTAAATTTATCAAATTATAATGTGTTTGGTTTCTGTAACGGTCTACACCCTTTGTAGTGTGGCAGATCACAGATCATTATCAAAGTAATTATTTGGCTTATACTTGCTTTTTGTTTCACATACAAATATCAGGAACTATATTTTAAGAACACTTCAAATTTTCAAGGAACTTTTAACTCAAAAGTGTTGTGACAACATTTGCAACAAGAACATAAAACCAAAATTTGTTATGAAAAATGTATATCTCAAGGTCACTTTTAATGCGATCAAAAGGAAAATCAAAATAAACTCTCCCAAATCTCCCTTTTCAAATGAGAGAGGTTTTCTTTACACATTTAAGCCTGTTAATTGCATATCTAAGCCTTTTTGCCTGAAGTCCTTAATTATAACACAGGCTTTAGCTCAGTTCCATCTCATAGGGATATTTCTGAGACAATAGCCATACAATAATTTGGTTTTATTATTAAAATAATTACAGCAATATATCAAATACTATCAAATTACATAACAAAAGTGTAAGGACCAGTTGCAGATGATTAAAAAAAAAGATAGTTTCTAGAAAGAAAACATGATTATAAATTAGCCTTGAGAAAAAAATAAGGACAATATCCCAGCCACATGGTGCCCGATAATGGTTTATCACTTATATGTGAGAACTGGAGAAAAAGGATGAAATAATGAGTGGATAAAGAAAAATATGCAAGCGAACTACAAAAATCAAATGACGGTCCAGTGTTTTACTCTGTAGGATACAAGAAAGGTAATTCTGAATGCAATTTTATTTCTGTATCATTTTAGAAGAATAAAAATAAAAGAATGACTGAATTTATTATATTTAAATTGGACCTGTGCTGCACCTAGAAAAATGTATATACATTATGAATAAGACAGAAAGTGGCTGGCCAGAGGGAGAAGAGGAAGAGGCAGAAATCATATTTTTCAGATAAGTAAACTTTCCCTAACCCCAAAGACAACATTTATTATTAGCGACAACCAGGATACTGTTGGGTGACATGACACAAGAGCTATAAATTTTCTAAAATTCCAAGGAGGATTTTCTCTAAATCATCCTGCCTGAGAAGATCTTCACTTAATGTTATATATATATGAGAAAATCAGTTGCTAAGAAACAGAAGAGAGAGAAATTGATGGTAGAAAAACCATGACACTCCTCCTCAGGAATTCTTGTGGAAAATTTAGTTTTCATGTAATTTCTTACAGCTTTAACTGTATATATATTTGAATCAAGATCACATTTAGTGCAAAATAGTTATGACATTTCATGATAATGATGTCATAATTGAAAATTTTACTTCTACTTATCATTTCTATTTAAAATTGTATCTTTTATAATGTTGGTACTGTAGACTCTTTCCTTTAGAATGCATTTCATCTTAAGGTTTTTCCCCTACCTTACTTTTACATTTTTTGCGTAATTATAAACAGACTTTACAGACTGTTTATAATTGAATTCATTATTAATCTGGACAGCAAATTTTGACTTTTAATATTCACTCCCTTAACAAAAAGAATGCTCTTCTTGTGCCAACCACTGTTTTAGTAGCTGGGGATACATCCGTGAATAAAACAAAATCCCTTCCCTCATGGAGTTTACGTTCTAGTGAGAAGTTGACAATAAACAAACAATATTTGGGGATTAATATGGTATCAATGATATTTTGGGTATCAATAGGTGCTATGAAGAAACATAAATAGAGTAGAGAAAAGGTGTGCATCTCAGGCAGGATACCATTGGAACAGAGCCTCACAGGAAGTAAGGAAGGAGCCTTCTGAGTATCTGCTAAAAGAGCCCTCCAAGCTGAGGTTTCAGAGAATACAGAGGTGGGGGTGTGCTTCCTGGGTTGCACAACCAAAGAGGCCAGGATGGGGAGGACAGAGCATGTGAGGGGAAGAGCACTAGGAGAGGTCTGAGAAGTTGTGGGGTTCACACAGAGAGAAAACTTGAAAGCTCCCTTGGGGTAAGACAAAAGCTCTAAGGTAGAGGAATGGAATACACTGACACACTGAAGGTGACTTGGAGAGCCACATGGAAGCAGGGACATCGAGGTAATTTGAAAAGCTACTTACATTAACCCAGGTGAGGTGGATGGTAAATTGGATCAATGGGTTAGCAGACAAGATGGTGAGAAGTGGTTGGAGTCAGAAGGAAAGCTGACGGGATTTGATAATTGATAGGATATATGAAAAACAAAGATCAAGACCAGCCAATTGGAACAGTGGCTCCATTGACTGAAACAAGGGAGTTTGGGAAAGGAGTGTTGAGAAACAACCAATATTTTCATGTTTCCACATGGTTAGGGTTTACTGAGCAAAAATCTTTGGCAATCTGGATGAAGAGATAATTAAATCTGGATTAAGAGATGTTGAATCGCGGTAGACACTGAATTACTCCAGATTTACAAATTTATCTCCTTGGGAGCCCTTTGCCACTTGTCTACATTTTAAAAGATGAAAAAACAAATAAACAAACAAACCTGGAGCCATTCTTTAAATTTCAAAATACTGTATCAATTCAGAGACCCTCCTCTTTCCCTAGCCCCTTCCGGTGAGGATTTGTTTACATTGGAAAATTAAGATTTCTCTTTTTCTCTCCAAAAGGGAGGGGGGCGTTTGTTCAGCAGCTTCTATAAAAAGCTCCCAATTCCATCATTTCAGGGTTCCTCTCCTCTGGTCCAGACCCCACTGTATGTGCAGGGTGATATCTGCCTTCCTTACATCTTGCCAAGTGGGAAGCAGGGATTAGGAAGGGGTGTTGTTGCTGCTGTTAACTAAAAAAATCAGTCTGATGTTGAATCCAGAAACCTGTGTGTGCTCAGGCTAAAATAAGTAAATACAGGTATTAAGAAGGCTTTCAAGTTGGTGGGTGGGAATTTAAAATATCTTTACCCCATCTCTGACATTCTTTCTAAAATCTTTCTTTTTAGCTTTTTATTTTCTTTTCATGGTTCCATAGTGTGATTGCTTTTGTTTGTTTGTTTGGTTTTAATTTTATGTTCTATACCGATTTTGAAACATTAATCACTTTAAGGTAAATTTTACTTCAGCAAAACTGTACATTTGTAGAATTTAAAATTCAAATATTATTAAAAGCATATAACAAAAACAACAAAATACCTTCCCTGACTTATCCCTCTCCACTCCTCCACAACCCTCATCCTCAGAGGCAGTTACACCAAACTATTTTAACCGTTTCTTATGGCATTTTCACACTCCATATTTCTAAATTATATGCATATATTGCTCCCTTACATTTCAACTCTTTTAGATTGTATCTGTTGAGTCCCTATTGCAGTAAAGATTTCTTACTTTTATCGCACCATCTCCTCTGCTTTTCCTTCCCTATCTTTCCAATATAATTATATTAGAATTTTAATTACACAGGTCATGTTTATATTACTATTGTATAAAAATATTCTTCACAGCTGAACACTGTCACAACCTCTGCCTCACGAGTCTCTGGGCTGACTGCCCACCAAGCGTGGTACCCAGCTGTCAACACAGGTTACTCTTTCCCCATAGTTCTGGAGGTTCCCTGAGCCTCTCTCCTATGTGAGGCCTTTCACCATTACCTAAGAAATGGTGCCTGGGAGGGAAATTGTTTGACTCTTGGAACATCTGAAATGTTTTTTGGGTTTTTTTTTTCCTACCTTCACCCTAGGCATGCATTATTAAACTGAAAGCCTTTTGCTTTTAGCATCCTGAAGGATTTTGCCCCCTTCTTTTTTGTCTTCCATTGTATTTGTGGAAAAAACTGAAGCCTTCACATGTGACTGCTTTCTTTTTTAAAAGCTTGTAGAGAATTACATCAAACTAAAAAGCTTCTGCAAATCAAAAGAAACATTCAACAAAATGAGAAGACAACTTATGAAATGGCAGAAAATATTTCCAAATCATATATCGGATAAAGGGTCAATATCCAAAGTGTATAAAGAATTCATATAAGTCAACAACATCACCAAAAAAATCAAACAATCTGATTTTAAAATGTGCAGAGGAACGGAATAGACATTTTTCCAAAGAAGACATCCGATGGCCAACAGATATGTGAAAAGATACTGAACATCACTAATCATCAAGGTAATACAAATCAAAACCACAATGAGATATATTGCCTCTCACCCATGAGAACAGCTACCATTATGAAGACAAGAGATTAAAAATTGTTGGAGAGGATGTGGAGAAAAGCAAACTCTTGTGTACTATTTGTGTGAATGTAAATTGGTTCAGTCACTATGGAAAACAGTATGGAGGTTCCTCAAAAAATTAAAAATAGAACTACCATGTGATCCAGTAATCCAACTTCTGGGAGTAAAACCAAAGAAAATGACACAAGACATTGAAAAGACAACTACAACTCTCATGTTTACTGCAGCATTATTCACAATAGCTAAGATATGGAAACAACTTAAGAATTTATCTACAGAGTAATAAATAAAGGAGGTATCACATCTTTACGCGCACACACACACACAGAGTAGAATATTATTCAGCCAGTGAAAAGTAAGAAAATTCTGCCATTTGTAGCAATATGGATGAACCCTGAGGGCAACATGCTAGTGAGATAAGCCAGTCCAAAAAAAGACAAATACTATATAATATCCCTTAGATGTGGGATCTTAAATAGCTGAACTTACAGAAACAAGAGTAGGATGGTAGTAAAGCACTTACCACTTATTCACTTGCTCTGTGGTGACCAGTTTTTCCCAAAAATGTTTGCTGTTCTTTCCATTCTTATTTTTGATTAATTATGGTTTTATGTTTTTTAAAAAATTGCCTAGTCAGTAGTTTTAAACTCAGGCCTTAGAAATGGAGAAATATAGTAGTAGGTGGCCATTTTTAACTGGACTCTGCTACAAATTTTATTTATATAAGTGGTTAAACTTATGCATTTTAAAAGCATTATTTAACTTGTCTTTCTTAAAATGACAAGGTAAAAATGAAATTGCAGTCTTATGCCTCTCATATTTCACTCCCTCCCTTCCACATTGCTCTAATCCCTCCTTTTGGTGAATATGGTTGGTAAATAAAATATGAGGTTTGCTATGAATATTATTTCATTGATATTTTAATGTATTTTCACAAAAAAATCCTACACTAAATATTTGGATATTTGATTGTAACTAATTTTTTACTT
Organism: Hippopotamus amphibius kiboko; assembly: GCF_030028045.1. Classification (NCBI taxonomy): domain Eukaryota; kingdom Metazoa; phylum Chordata; class Mammalia; order Artiodactyla; family Hippopotamidae; genus Hippopotamus; species Hippopotamus amphibius. The sequence goes on along the minus strand of NC_080188.1, from coordinate 185,766,381 downwards.
TATTATTAGCCTTTTAATAATGAGGCATGCTCATTTTTTAACTTGATTTCATTGGTCATCTGGTAGAAGCCAATCTTCTAATTTTTTTATAGAAATTCACAGGAATAGAATATTTCTTACTTTTATATTCAAATATAAAAGACAGCTTGGCTGAATATAAAATTATTGAGCCACTACAATTTTTCTTGTACAATTCATCAGACTTTCTGTATTATATTTTCACATTTAACTACTATAACAGAACAGTATAAGGGAATCCAGATTTTGACTCATTTTGCTATGTTTGTTGTAGTTTTAGATATTGCTGAGCCTTATTTTTGCCCTAATACCATGGCAACAGGCATTCCTATTACAGACTTCTTTTCAGTGTAACAAAAATGATTTTTGAGAGTTCACGGTTGAGTTTATGGGAATTATGATCTGAATGGGTCACTTCTACCCTACTCCCTTTTTCCTCACCACCAGGCTAGAATAAGCAAGGTTATTACGTATAGAAGGAAAACAGAAAGGAAAAGGTGGCTTTATTTTTTCCTTTAAAATGCACTGCCACAAATAACCCAAAGTGGAAGCCTAGACAGACTGGGCCTGCAGACAACAATGCTCCCTCTGGTCATCTGCCTCATGCATGTATTTTAGGGTGTACTCAGAATTATCTGGACTATCTACAGTCATAAGAATGAAGTGAGGTGGGGTTGGGAGAACATGGAAACTATCTGAACTGGCTCCTTGGGGAGCTTCTGAACAGATCTCTGCCCAAGTCAGGCTACCACAGGCAGGGCTTGCCTGGGGCTGAACACATCTCCTTGAGCCTCCCCAAAACAAAAAATTTTCCAAGGAAACAAGCTACAGAGGTTGGACATTGGCCACAGTTTGATTTATCACTTTCAAATATTCAGACATATGATATATAGCCCTCCTACTCTGGGTGACACAGATGTTGAAAGATAGTTCATGAGTATTTTAATTAATAGATCCTATAATGAGGGCTACCAACCAGACACTATTTTAACAAAATAACTCCCAGAAAATTTTGATATTTTTTGGCAAAAGTTGCAAACACGCTTGCAACAACAAAATAGAACAAAATATTCCTTCTTTGAGTGCTCTATCACCTTTCCCTCTCATTGCTACTATACACCAACCACTGGGTGAATTCTTTCCACTATTTTAAGAATTTACTATCTAGAACACTTGACTTCTTCAAAATCCAAATGCTAGCTAATATTATCTGTTACACTAGTGTGCATTTTTAAGATGTAATAACATAGCCCCTAAATTCTAACCCCAACTCATCCATTCCCTCCTAAATCTATCCTCTGGGTTATATTATCGACCCAAATTATTCCTGCTCTAGAATCTTAAATTTTGATAGTATGAGTAAGTGAATGCTTTCTCCTATACTTCCAACTTATTCACCCTCAGTTCTCCTCCTCCTCTTCCCCCCTCCCTTCCCCTTCTCCTTCTTCTTCCTCTCCTTCTTCCTCTTCCTCTCCTCCTTTCCTTCCTTCCTTTCTTCTTCCCCTTCTTCTTCAATTTTAGCAAGGTATTTAGTTGCAAAAAAGTCTTTCATTTTCTTTTCCATTTTTGGCTTATTTTCATTCTCTATCCAACCTGGACAACAGGGAGGCAGTTTGTGAAGCTGAGATATTGACAAGAGAGCCTTCTGGTGGACTCAAAAGCATAAAGCTACAAGACCATCTAACAAAAACATCAAGCAGAAAGTGCTAAGCTAAGAGGAAGTAAGCAGGTATGAAGCGATAGGACAGAAGACATCAGGGAAACCAAGACTAGAGATCAAAGACATGGAAACATGCGGGCAGGGTGAGTCTAGACTTTTTTTTTTCTAAGGTATTTGCAATCATGAGCATAGAGGTGAGAGGAAAAGGGAAGGGAGGAAATAAAATCCTCAATTCTGCTTCTACAGGGCTCTTTGTCTGCTAGGAAAAGGAGAGCCACAGCCTTGAGGGACAGGTCATCCAGGTTTTACTAGATAAGCAAGTAGTAACTTACCTGGGGCAAGTATTCAACTGCTCTATGTCCCATATTACTCATCTATTAAATGTGGATATTAATGGTAACCATATCATAGGCTTGTTGGTACCTAATCCAGTTACGTTTAAAGTGCCAGGAAAAGTTCTAGGCCTTATAAACAGTGTATGAAATGCTAATTGTTATTGTAATTATTATCGAAATTATGATGAGATCTTATGAACAATCTCTATCCCACAGTAAAGTACACTCTGGTACTTAAGTATTAGTCTACATTTGATTTAATATATATTTTCTTGAAAGTGCAAATACAGGAAAATCCCTCCCTGACATAGAAAATAGTATTGATCAGCCTTTAGGTTTTATTCATAGTCAGTTAAGATGTTATAAGCTTTCTAGGCCCATCCAAGCTAGCCCCTCCCCTGAACTTGCAGACATTCTGACTTAGACTGACAGCCTAGTAGCCAAACTCATCCACTCTGTCTTGATTTCATGCAGTATTCTACATAACCACACAGTACTGGCCCCATGGAAATAGCCAAACTGATTATAAATTAAGCCACACATCAACACAGTGAGTGTCAGCTTTTCAACATGTACTCAACTGTATCCTAATTCTACACAGATGTAGAGAACAAACATATGGACACCAAGTGGGGGAAGTGGGGGGTGGGGGTGGGGGGAAATGAATTGGGAGATTGGGATTTCCGTATATACACTGCTGATAAGAAAAGAAATATCAAGCTGTACACTTCAAAAAAAAATTTTTTTCAGGGAAACAAAGGAAAACAAAAACAAATTAAAACAAAGATACCAACCAACCAACCAACAAACAAAAAAACCAACACAGAATCTGGATGAATTCTTCTACCCCATGGTAGAAATGTATTTAACAAATATAACAAGTATGATTAAAGAAATACATCTCATACAATGACTCCTACACACTATATAAACATATTTTTTAAAAACCTGATTTAGAAAAGTGGAATGAAAACTGAAATTACAATGTAAAAAAGCCAAATGTAGCTAACTGCAGGATTATACAGAATTTTGTGTCATGTGTGGTATTATATTTCTTGATGTGAATTTTGAAAGTGACATGGTAATGTGAAAACATTAGATTTTCAAATGTTATTATATAATACACAAATAATCTAGACAGGTAAAATTTTGTTTAACTAAAAGATCTAAAAGCAAATTATGAGGATCCAAATAAATTTATATACACTGGAAACCACCCCTACCCCACATATTTCTAGTTGAGAAATGAAGAAAGCCAAAGCTATGACTTCAGCAAACCTCTCAAAGTCATTATATTGCTTTAAAAACTTCACTAGGCATGTATCCTATTCACACACAAAACCACTGTTGATTATATTGAAAGAATCCTATGTGCAAAGATTATAAAATCAAATCATGTTCTGTGAAATCTTATAGAGCTTTTATTTAAGTCTGAGTCATAAAATTGCACCTGCATTTGAAATGGATTTTACCCATCATCCTAAGTAGTCAGTTAAGTCAATGTGTGCATAATTGTATCAGCAACTGCAATACTGAATTTAGAAAAAAAAAGTCTGTCAGAATTGTAATGGGAAAACAATTTGCAGAAGTATTCTGAGTTTGCTCTAAAGTACCACATCATACTTATTTGCATATTTCATTTTATTTTCTACTAAAAGTAAACCTATAATGAAATTTTATGACATTTTCTCCTCATATTGGTTATGTAGCTTGAGCACTATAACATATATTTACATAAAATGTTAAAGTTTTATAGTTTTGTACTTTTATTTTGAACATGTCAACAGTAAAACACAAGTCTAATTCAGAGGAATGTACCAATATAAATCTATGACATTACAGCAATCTCATAAAAAGTACATTTAATTAAAGGCTTGAAAATCTACATATTTTAATCAGGCATATCATCTATTTTGCTAAAAAGTCTTACCACTGTGTATTATTGCATGTAACAGGGATTAGTAATGTGGAAAGTGGGCCCGTAAAAAACATACAAATTGTCTACTTACATCAATGGGTAGATCATGGATAGACAGAAAATCAATAAGAAAACACTGGCCTTAAATGACACATTAGACCAGATAGACTAAATAGATACCTACAGAACATTCCATCCATAACCAGTAGAATATACATTCTTTTCAAATACACATGGAACATTCTCCAGGATAGATAACATGCTAGGCTACAAAAAAACAAAAAACAAACAAAAAAACCCCCAAAACCAAAACCCAAAACTCACAATAAATTTAAGAAAATTGAAATTATAACAAGCATCTTTTCTGCCTACAATGATATGAAACTAGAAATCAATTATAGGAGGAAAACTGGATAAAACACAAAATGGGTAGACTAAACAACATGCTACTAAAAAGCCAATGATTCAATGAAGAAATTAAATAGAAAATCAAAACATAACTTGAGATAAATCTCAAAATCTATGGGATGCAGAAAAAGTAGTTCCAGGAGGGAAGTACAGAGTTACAGACATACCTCAAGAAATAAGAAAAATCTCAAACAACCTAACTTTACAATTAAAGGAATTAGAAGAGAAAGAAGAAACAAAGCCCAAAATTAGTAGAAGAAAGGAAATAATAAAGATCAGGGTAAAAATAAATAAATAAAATAGAGACCAAAGAAACAGTAGAAAAGATCAATGAAACTAAAAGTTGGGTTTCTGAGAAGATAAACAAAACTGATAAACTGTTAGCCAGACTCAACAAGAAAATGAGAGGGCCCAAATAAAGTTGGAAATGTTATACACCAACAAATTGGACAACCTAGAAGAAATAGATAAATTCCTAGCAACATACAATCCTCCAAGACTGAATCAGAGAGAAATAGAATTTCTGAACAAATTGATTAATAGTAATGAAATTTAATCAGTAATAAGACAACAAACAAACAAATAAACAAAAGTCCAGGACTAGATAGCTTCACAGGGGAATTCTACCAAATGTTTAAAGAAGAGTTGATACCTATCCTTCTCAAACCATTAAAAAATTAAAGAGAAGGGAACACTCTTCTACAAGGCCATCATTACCCTGATATCAAACCAGATGAAGACACTACAAAAAAAGAAAATTACAGACCATGTCCCAAATAAACATAGATGCAAAAATCCTCAGCAAAATATTAATACACTAAATTTAACAATACGTTGAAAAGATCATACATCATTATCAAATGAGTTTTACCCCAGGGATGCAAAGATGATGCAATATCCACAAATTGGTCAACATGATATATCACATTAACAAAGGATAAAAATCTCATGATTATCTCAATAGATGCAAAAAAAAAATTTTACAAAATTCAACATCCATTCATGACAAAAATGCTCAACTAAATTTGTATAGAGGGAACATACCTCAACATAATAAAGGCCGTTTACAATAAACCACGGCTAATATCAATGGTGAAAATATGAAAGCTTTTCCTCTAAGATCAGAAACAAAGCAAGAATGGCCAGTCTCATGATTTTTATTCAACATAGTATTGGAAGTCCTAGTCACAGCAATCTGACAAGAAAAAATAAAATACATCCAAACTGGAAGGAAAGAAGTAAAACTGTCATTGTTTCAAATGACATGATATTATACATAAAAAAACCCTAAAGGCTCCACCAAATAACAATTAGAACTAATAAATGAATTCAGGATACAAAATTAATATACAGAACTCTTTTGCATTTCTAAACACTAATAATGAGCTATCAAAAAAAGAAATCAAGAGAACAATCCCATTTACAACTGCATCAAAAAGAACAAAATACCTAGGAATAAATTTTAACCAAAGAAGTGCAAAAAATGTACTTTGAAAACTATAAGACATTGATAAAAATAAGTTGAAGATGACACAAATAAATGCAAAGATATTCCGTGTTCATGGGTAGAAGAATAATATTGTCAAACTGTCCATACCACCCAAAGCAATCTACAAATTCAATGCAGTCTCTATCAAAATACCCATGGCATTTTTCACAGAAATAGAACAATAATCCTAAAATATATATGGAAACACAAAAGATCCCAAATATCCAGGGAAATCTTGAGGCAGAAGAACAAAGCTGGAGGTATCACACTCATTGACTTTGAACTATACTGCAAGGCTACAGTAATCAAAACAGTATTGCTGGCACATAAACACATAGATAAATGGAACAGAATAGAGAGCCTAGAAACAAACCCATGCATGCATGGTCAATTAATCTATGGCAAAGGCAACAAGAATATGCAATGGAATAAAAGACAGCCTCCTCAATAAATGGTGCTGGGAATACTTGACAGCTATATGTAAAAGAACAGAACTAGACCATTTTCTCACACCATAAACGAAAATCAACTCCAAATGGATTAAAGACTTTTTTGGAACATGGCCCCACCCATTAAGTATTGTTTATGGCCGTTACAACAGTAACACTGTGTAGGTGCTAGAGAGACTATGCAATCTGCAAAGCCAAAAAAATTTACTATCTGGATCTCTACAGAAAGTCTTTACCAACCTCTGCAGTAGAGGATAATGTATGGAAATATCTTTATTACCTTTGTGCTGAGGAAAATTTATTAAACAGGAAAGAGGAAGCACTAACGAAAGAAAGAAAAGATGGATAAATCAGTCCATACTAAATTAAGAATTTCTGTTAACCAAAAGATCTTAAAAAGGATGAACAGACAAATCACACAGAATGAGAAGGTATTTAGATTATATGTTATTGAAAAAGGCTTAGTACTCACAATATATAAAGAACACTTACCCCCAAAAAAACTAACAACAAAAAGAGACACAAACGGGCAAACTTAAAATGTGCAGGCACTTAAAATGGATGATACTCATATGGCCAGTAAACCTATGAAAACGCATTCAATCACATAAAGCATCAGGAAAAATACCAAATTATGATAATAATGAAATAATACAGCAAATACAAAAAATGACTCATGTTAGGAGGGCTGACAGCAATTATTGCCAAGAATATACAGAAATAAAAAATTAGATCTCTTACACATTCCTGTTGTAAAAATTAATTTGTACAATCACTTTGAAAAACTTTTTTATGGTATCGGCCAAAGTTGAAAGCACACATAACCCATTAATTTTTATGTATCTGCCAACATTGAAAAGACATATCACCCATTCATTATCCAGTAAATCCACTCCTGAACATACAACCAAAACAAAAGCACAAAAAGAATGTACACAACAATATTATATATAATATCACCAACTTGGGAACAACCCAAATGTCCATTGAATGGATATTCAATAAATAGGTTGTAGGGTAATCACACGATGGAATGCCAAGCAGAAGTGAAAATAAATGAACTACTGTTTCATGCATTAACCTGAATAAGTTGAATGGGTGTAATAGGGAATGAAAGAAACCAGACACAAAAGGGTGCATTCTGTATCACTTCATCTACATAAATTCCAAACACTGGCAAAACTAATTACGTTAGTGGTTAGATTTCGAGATATGAGAAAGAATGGTGGTTGGGAGAAAAAAAGAGGGTAACCTGTCCTGCCCTCTTGGTATTGTCTTTTTTGACCTACATTGCCATTATTTGACTTCAGGCTTTATATGCTGTTTTGTTTTATTTTTAAAGACTAAAAAGATAAAATTTCATGAGGAAATTTTCATTTATTTGGATTAGAAAACTTTTGCCATTCTTAATACTGGTTGTGTCTTTCTCTTTTTTATCTAGATCAGTCTCCTTAGAGACTTGTCCATTTTACTGCTTTTTACAGAGAAACTGCTTTTGGTTACATGAATTTCCCCAATTATTTTTGTTTTCAATTTGACTGTTTTCTGTTTTCATTTTTATTATTTCTTTCCTTCAATTTCTTTGGGTTTAATTAGTTTAGTTTTAAAACTTAATTAATTTTATTGTTTTTTTTCTTAAGATGGAATCATGGATCACCGATTTAAGTCCTTTCTGTTTTTCTAATATAAGCATTAATGCTATCAATTCCTTCTAAGAACTGCATCCCACACATTCTAATAGGTTGTATTTTTATTTTCATTCAATTCAAAATATTTTCTAATTTCTCTGTTGACTTCTCCATGCCTGAAACAGTGAGGGAAGCTCCATTCAGCCTCCCTACTGTTTCCAATCTTTCTCGTGAGGACCCTAAAAGAAGTTCTTAGAAGAGAATTTGCTAAAAGGCACACAGTTTGCTGTGTCTGTGTCTTCCAGGGCTTCTATGCTATTATGCTAACCCACAACTGACTTAAGCAATTATTTAACATGTTGGCAGATTATTCCTGACTTTTGTATGTTAGACACATCTTTCCTATTATCTCATAGGTGAGAGAGTCCATGTGTTTTGTCTCTGGGAGAAGGGGGTACCTTCTTATGTTTCAGGCTAATTGCCCAGCAACCTAAGCTCTCTAATGGGTTCGAGAAAAGTTATTATCTTGTAATTTATCTGGTTTTCTGTCTTTCTTAGGGTAGACAAAATTATATTTCCAGCTTTTTATATCTTAGAAGTAGGATCTCTGAATAAGAATTTAAATAAAGCAAAATAAAAATTCTCAAAGTTCTGAGGAAGGGTATTTGAAACATGAATTGGAAACATGTAGTAATAGAAAAAACTACCAATATTTGATGTAAAATATATAAATGTTGAAGTAGTGTTTGTTAAGTTTGAACATCAGAAAAATACTGTTTAAGAGTAATTTGTAAACAGGAGATTCAAGATGTTGCTTTCTAGAGCATAACAGGAAATAGAAATAAAGACAAGTAAAGATTAAGAGAAAATTTAGGAGATTTGGAGGATAGAAATACCAATGTGTTTTTTTTTTAATTAATATTATCTTTATGGTTTGATGTACTTATGGAATATACAGCCCAAGAGAAAAATCAGCAAAGAGAATAAACAAAAGCTTCACAAACAGATGTTTATAAAGCATTATGAATGTAAAATGAAAGTTGGTCATTTTAAAAATCAGGCAGCAAAACATTTTTCTTGTGCCTTTTTCATATTTGAAATATCAATGTTGATCTAGGAATAAGTTCAGAAGGACAGAAAATACATTGAGGACAGAAAATGCTTTTTAAATGACCATAATCAACTAGAACTACAGAAGATATAAAATTCTGGATTGAAAGTGTACTTAATGTGACCACAAAGACAACAAAGGAAAACACACAGAGACACATATATACATACACACACTATGGTAAAATTTAAAGCTGTTAAAGAGAAGAATTGACACATGCACCCCAATGTTCATTGCAGCACTGCTTATGATAGCCAGGTAATGGAAGCAACCTAAATGTCCATCAACAGATGAATGGATAAAGAAGATGTGGTACATATATACAATGGAATATTACTCAGCCGTAAAAAGGAGCAAAATTGGAACATTTGTAGAGACATGGATGGACCTAGAGACTGTCATACAGAGTGAAATGAGTCAGAAAGAGAAAAGCAAATATCATATATTAACACATATATGCAGAATATAGAAAAATGTTACAAATAATACCAGTTTGCAAGGCAGAAATAGACACACAGATGTAGAGAACAAACATATGGATGCCAAGTGGGGGAAGTTGGAGGGGGGCAAGGGGGTTGAATTGGAAGATTGGGATTGCCATATGTACATTAATATGTATAAAATAGATGACTAATAAGAAAAAAATCAAATTGTACACTTTAAATATATGCAGTTTATTGTATGTCAATTATATCTTAATAAGATTCTTTTTAAAAGGAACAAAATCGAAAAAGGTAAAACAAAATAAAGAGAAAAAACTGCTAACTTTTTCAGAAAGTGAAGGAGATCATCTATATGAAAGTAAGAGTCATACAGACATCAGAATTCTCAATAATAACAAGAAATGAAAAAATGCAGTGCTCTTTTCCAAAGAGCATGGGAGTTTATGGAAGTCTTGCATTTTATACATGATGACGCGGTAGGAAGGATAATGACCCCCCATCCCAAAATGGCCATTTCCTAATTCCCGGAATTTATGAATATACTACATCATGATACAAATTAAACTTTGCAGATATTTTTAAAAACATTGAGATGAAATAACAACATGGATTATCCACATTGGCTCAATCTAATCACATGCATCCTTAAAAGTGGAAAAGGCAGGCAGGAAGGCAGGTCATAGAGACGCAATATGATAGGACCCTCGGCATTGCTGGTTTTGAAGATGGAGGAGTGCTGGCCACTAGAAGCTGGAATATCCCTCATCTTGCAGCCAGCAAGAAAACAGGGACCTCGGCTTACAAACACAAGGAATTGAATTCTTTCAATAACCACAAGGAGCAGAAAATGAATTCTCTTCTACTAGAAACAGATTCCCTCCTTTCTAGAGCTCCCAGAAAAGAAAGAAGCTTGCCAACACCTTGATTTTAGTCCAGTGAGACCCGTACGTGCTGTATTTTGGCTCTTAAAAACTGCAAGATAGGAAATTTGGGTTCTTTTAAGCCACTACGTTTATGGTAATTTGTCACCACAGCAATAGAAAACAATTTTGTTTTGTTTTGCATTATGTCAACCTCTACCAACACTTTAAAAACAATTTTGTTAGAGTATAGCTGATTGACAACGTTGTGTTAGTTTCAGGTGTACAGCAAAGTGATTCAGTTATACATATACGTATATTCATTCTTTTTCAGATTCTTTTCCCACATAGGTCATCACGGAAGTGTTCCCTCTACCATCACTTTTAACGCATTCTCAATCTAAAACTTTGTCTAAGGAAGAGGGTATATATATATATATATATATATATACATATATATATTCATAATCATTCACTACTTTTCAAATGTTTAAAATTTGTTTTTTAATATTTCTCATGCAGTATTTACATTTATTTGGAAGTGTTCTCAGGATCAACACCTGTGGGGGGGAAGGAAAGAAAACAAGATTGGCCAAAGGGAAAAGCTGGCCTACAATGCAGTCACAGTAAGATGACAGCCAACCCCAAGGGGAGCTCTGAGGCTGAGACTGGCCTCCAGAGTTGCCAGAGTGGGGCCAAGGAGGCCAAATATCTACACCCAGGAACAGACCAGCCTGTAGAAAACAGCTGGGCAATCCTGGGGTGATTTTTTAAAAGTCCAACTTCAACCTGGCCTTTGCTAAGTATCTCGTCTACTACTGTCTACCGTTATTTCCTACCCTAGCTTAAAAATGACTGGGTCTTGCAGCTGGCTGGCAGCTTCAGGAGGGTTGCAGGGATTCTGTGACTCTCAGAGGGAGGTGGCATCCAGTTTGTCAGCCATATTGGGGGACATTGGGCCAAGTAATTCCTAGTATATGAGAAATCACCACCTACACCCTCATTTTCTGGTTCTACATGCTTTTCCCCATCCACTTTTATGATTAAAGCACAACAAAATACACGCATGTTGGTAGCCTCAAGAGTATATGAGTCACAATGATTTTTCACATTATTTATACCACAAAGCAGAAGAAAGATTAACAAAATTACTCTTATCTCCTCAAGAGACAAATGATCACATTGCAGGAAATGCCTCTGTGTTGACTCTGGGGGTACGTGTTTACATTTCCTGGGGTTATGAGGTCCATGATCATGATAAACGGGAGACTGTGATTACACAATACCCAGAGAAAACAATTTACATTCTGAAAAGGTTATGTTTTCAAGAAGACTCGAGAGAGCAAGAAAAGGCAGCTGCCTCTTTCCCCTTTAGAAGCAAAGAAAATTCATTTTTCTAAATTAATTTTTATGAAATCTTTGGAGCTCTGATTCTTCTCTTGTAGCTACTTCTGACTCTCATGGTAGCTCATTTTCTTCCTTTTTAAATTTGAGATTGTGAACTCAGGACTGGCTGATTTTAAACAGTAGAAATCATGAATGAATTGGTTGGCAGATGTGACTCTCCAGAAAATGATGCGTATAAGCTTTTCCTAAGCGTCCTGGAGAACTATGCACCATCAAACTGGTTCCAGGCTTTTCTGAATGTTTCTGTTTGGAATTCCCCAAATTTGGTTAAAAATGATTGAGAAGGAAACTTATTTTCCAATTTCCACCCATAGACAATGTATCATTTTCCTTGTTGATGTTTTTACTACAGGAAGATGGTGTTTGCTAACCCACTGTTTCACTGATGCTATAGTTAGGTGAAGGTCTTGACTCTGTGTCTGTGTGGAAATAAATCTCAGCTCCAACAGCCTACCTTACTTAGGCCCAAGGCTGGCTCTCCTATTCTCTATATGGGTGTTAAAATCTGATATTTGCACAATATGCTAGGTCATTTACGGCATTTATATGTTCAGCGCTTGCAAACTTAAATTCTCTTTTCTCCCTCCCTCCTTCTTTCCCTTTTTCTTTCTTTCCTTCTATCCTTCTTTCCTTTTTTCTTTCTTTTTCTTTCTTTTTTCTTCCTTCCTATTTTTTCCTCCCCTTTTCTCTTTCTTTCTTTCTTCTCTCTCCTCCCCCCCCCTTTCTGTCCTCTCTCTGTTACTCTCTTTTTTTAGCACTTATGAATTTCCTTTTCATTTTGTCAACATAGATTTTCATTTTTAAATATAATGATTATAATTTATCCAGCAATTCTAGATTTTATAAAAGGGGAACATTTATTACATTTTCCTAAGCCATCTTGACCCTCTAGTACTTTGGAATATTTTCTTTTTTTTTCCTCTTTCTTACACATAAACTGTGAGATATACATATATATATACACTACTAATATATATATATTAGTAGAAAATCTATATATAAAATATATTGTAGAAAATATATATATATGTTGTAGAAAATCTCTCTCACCCTCATCAGATTGTGGAAATGAGAACAAATGGCAATTTAATCAATGAACACTTATTCCCTATAATTCTAAGTACAAACTTACAAACTTTGAGTCTCCCTAGAACCAACTTTAAGAAGATGTTAATGTAGATAAATAATGTCCCATTCCCAAATTTTGAGTCAGTGTGGGTATCAAAATAAAACAAAATATATTTGCCTATAATAATTTTACTAGTTTATTATTGCCATCCTAGAAATATGTACAGAATTATTTTGAAAAACCAGGTATGTCCATTTCACCAATAGAGAGTGAAGTGTGTGAAGGGTGTGTGCGTGTGTGTGTTGGACATAAAGGACTGATGACCAGGGTTTCCAGACTTGGTAAAAGAAAAGTAAGAGTGAATTTAGTAGAAATGGGAGGCTTGAAATGAGCTAGGACAACAAGAGTGACAACACATAACCACTGATATAAAAGGAGCACACGGATCTGGTAGGTACTTTCACAGCTAATTTTATTGTTATGTTTACTAACATAAAAGAACACCTCTTGCAGCTTCCCAGGAAGTTATAATATCTAAGAATTATTGCCTCATTTATAGCATAGGAAATTTCTCAACCTAAGTCTCCTGTTACATACAATTTGATTGTAACTGGAGGAACAAGTCGGAATTCCAGTTTGGATTCTGTTTCATCAAACTCTGCATCCACTCAGAAAAGTCACAGTGCTGATCTGTGTCCAATATGATTCTTTATTAAAGTTTATTCCCAGTTTCCTTCTGTAAAATCAGGGTCATTGCCTTGCTGGGCAGGGAACTACAATATTAGACTCTATTCTTCCATTCTATTCCAGTTGTAAAAGTTTGACTGTAAAACGGAATGAAATTTTGAACAACATTTCTAGAAAAATTCAGTGTAAAATGTCATCAGTTAATATAACACACATCAAGATTTTTTTAAAGGTAAATTGATTGTTAGATGAATGATTCACTGAGGGCGCTCAACATGATAATGCTTACAGGCAGGACTGCTTTATTCACCACACAAGCAAGGAAAGTCCTTGTTTTTGTATCACACACTCATTTAATTGCTAGAGGTATGGGTATGAAAAAAGACAGTTTAAGTTACCTGTGATTCAGTGATATAACAGAAGCACCTGCAGGGAACACAGGAGGGTGCATAAAGGGTCCAGGGAGACACAAAGATGCCGCAGTCAGAAAATGTCAGGCAGTGAGGATTTATTGCATGCTTATTCTATACTAGATAACTTCTAAGGACTGAGAAAATGTGGTAGTTCCCAGAGAAACTGAAATTCACCTTATTCACTATTTTAATACAAGCGTCAGTAAACTATTAGTGGCATATACCAAATAAAATGTTTATAGTAAGAATATGTTTCCAATTTCACATTGTAAATATAATTTTTAAGTAAAATAATTTGTGTATAGATATTGGTAGTTTACTAATTTTAATATATATATAACTTATAGCTTTCCACAAACTTAAACCTGCTGAGCAACTTTCCTGATATATTATCCTCCTAGGAGCACTCCAATTGTTATAATTCAGATTGGCAATATATATGGCATATACTTAATATACACTATGTACATATATATTATATGTGTACAATTATATATATCCAACCTGAATTATATAGTGATATAATGATTGTACATATATAATATATATACAAAACAATATATATATATAAAATCTTAACATTTAGCTTATGCTATCACTGGGGCATGCTTGTCATTTAAACTTATCATCTTCTTTATCAATGTGTGTTAACAAATCAGTCATCAGAGATAACAGGGACAAAAATCAGGTTTACAGTGAAGACTACTTTCACTAAAGGTATCATGTGACACACAGTGGTAGTTGAAATATGACTAGCTGATACTCTTCAGGAATCAGACTTAGTAAAGGAAAAGTAAGAACGAATTAGTAGAAATGGGAAGGGTTAAAAATAAGCTAGGACCATAGTGACAACACATAAACATTCGTATAGGGATAAAAGTGGCATGTACATCTGGTAGCTAATTTTATTGTTATGTTTACTAATACAAAAGGATATCTGTTGGAGCATCCCTTCCTCCTAGGAAGTTGTAATATCTAAAAATGATTGCCTTGGGACTTCCCTGGTGGTCCAGTGGTTAAGAATCTGCCTTTCAACACAGGGGACGTGGGGAACTAAGATCCCACAGGCCACGGGGTAACTAAGCCCACGCACTGCAACTACTGAGCCCGTGCAACACAAAGAAAGACCCGCATGCTGCAACAAACATCCTGCGTGCCACAACTAATACTCAATGCAGCCAAAGAAATATTTTTTAAATAAAAAATAAAAATGATTGCCTTGTCACAGCTCATCATGAGGATAGTAACCTTGTCCTCTAGAAGACGGGACATCAATGGCACTGGGGACCCTGGAGACTTCCCCTCCCCACCGCCCCATCACCCTCAGACTTTGAAAGATCTACCTATCCAAACTGAACTGCGACCCATCTCCCAGGATGGAATCAGGACCTTTATGGTCAAAAGGGGATGAAGTTACTGTTTTGGGGGAATCTTATTAGCCCTTCAAGGTCTTCAACTTTAATTGTCATATAGTTATACCTAATATTTGTTTAATTTCTTTTATATCTCTGACTATACATATCATTGTGACTAATTTTATATACCTGGACTCTCCTCTAATGGCAGACTAAAAAATTATTTAACTATTAATTTGGAATTTTTAAAGAAACTATTTTGGACGTATGCCTTCTTCCTACCATTTCTTAGTTTTCTGCCTTATTTCAGCTTGAATATTTATAAGCTTCCTTTTCCTGCATTATTTTGAATATTTTGTTATTCTTCATCCTAAAATGAACATCAGGTTACATTTCTTGAGGGGGCAGTAAGAATTTTCTTTGGTAATAATGAAGATATGTAGCTTTAGAGCCTTTTTGTTCTTTTGTGTCTTACAGATTTTATGTACACACTTTAGAGATTATACAATTCGACTCTAGGTTTTTTCCTTTGATGCAGTATTGCCTAGAGATTTTTTAAAGTTTCCAAATAAAATTTAATTTTGGGGTAACTTTCCAATTTTATTTTTCTGATCTCTATTGGATTATGATCATGGGATGTGGGCTTTCACATCTTTACTTTTAAAATTGGTTTAGTTATCTTTGTGGTCATGTATATAATTGATTTTGGTAGAAACTTCATTATCATAAAGTAATGCTTATCTCAATTTGAAACATATCTATAGCAAATTAAATGTGCTGTCCTTATCTTTTCTATTGACTTTTTCCAAATCTAAGACTTATTGAAGTCCCTTAGATTTATATTTATCCCATTTTCTAGTTGCACATTTTTTGCTTACAAAACTAGCAGACTGAAAAATATTGTTTTTAGTTAATGTTATAGTAATGAAAATTCTGATTTTATGCAATTGAATGTTTGTCTCATTTATTGTCATTTTATCATTTTCCGATATACACACATGTATATTGTTACTTGCTCCTCAACTTTATTTTTTCTCATTCTGTGCTCTTTTTCTGGTTGACTTATTATTTGCTTTGAGTCTTTACTTCAGTATTTTCCTCAGATAAGATATGAGTGGTATTCTAGCTCCCTCCTGCCATACTTACAAATATTTTTCATTTATCCTTAGAAATGAATGACATCTGAGGTAAATATAAAACAGAGGCTTAGTTTTTCCTCAACTTCCACAACTCAAATAAATGTTCTTCTTCTATTATTTATCTATTGTTTCCTCTCTGCTACCTAATTTTTTTTTCTTCTTCTGGACCCCACATCATTCAAAAGGATCTACCCCAAGACTTTCATGATTTTCATAGTTTTGTATTTTTGCTCTGTGATTAGTGTTATTCTCATTTTCCCAATCCACCAACTATGCAGTGACTGTCTTATTTTGCACTTTGTCTCATTTTTTAAAAATTGACATTATATCCTTTTTTAAAAAAAATATTTAAGTAGCTCTATTTAGTTGAATTCTCTTTTACTCTATTTCTCTTCCTGTCTCACTTCAGGTGTTCTGTTATTTCTTTGTCTGTTGTTTGAGGTCGGGGTTGAGGTGTAAGTGGCAAGTTTTAGTAGGTCTGTGAGTGATGTTAGGAAAAGCATTCTCTGTGGTGTGCGTGGCTTAAAGTAGCTGACCAGCATTCAGTCTCCCATACAAGCAGAGGCAGGCTCTTTGCCCAGTCTCTAAATTTTGGAAGTAGAGAAAACAGCTCACCTTTTTATCTCCTCTTGGATTCTTGGGACCAGAGGGACCAGGTACTCTCAAAGGGTCTGATGTCAACCTTCTTGCTGAAAGGTCTACAGATCTCTGTGAACTGAAAGCTCCCCCGAGTGCCCTATGGTCTCATCCCAACACCTCCACTGACGAGACCTTCCAAACAGAAATCCCATACCTCCCCCTCAGTCTGGGTGCACAGAGTATCCCAGGCCTGATTCGCACCAATCTACTTGCTGACCCCAGCAGTAGCTGGTCCAGAGAGGAAAATTTGTTGCAGTTGATAGCAGAGAAGAAACCCAGTCATTTTTCTCTTATACAGTTCCACAAAACAGAGCATCATTTCCTCGTTCATTAGAAATAAAAGTTTCTTACACAATCACAACTCAAAGAACTTTAAAACAAGAAATGCATTAGCATCTTTATTACAAATGTAATTGGTTTTCTTTTATTTTTCTTCGTAGTGATAGGGTCACTAACTAAAATACACCACTGTAAAATCTGCAATTTAAATTTCATTTCATGCTGCATTGTAGAAATAGTTTACATAAATAGCGTCCATTAATCATTTAAAACAAAGGTTAAATGTAAATTAGGATCCTGTTATATATTTCTATGGTTATTTATGGTTTTCTGGTAAAGTTTTATTTTTCTGAGGCTGAAGAAATTAACATTTTTGAAAATAAAATATCTTTAAACTAAGATTGATAACTTCCAGAAATCAATTGACCTGGAGAGAGTGCCATATCATCGCAAACAGCATTTGAAGTTAAAAAGCATGCTACTGGCATATACACACTACCAACTGTAAAACAGGTAGCTAGCAGGAAGCTGCTGCAGAGCACAGGGAAATCAGCTTGGTGCTTTGTGATGACCTAAAGGGGTGAGATAGGGAGGGTGTGAGGGAGACTCAAGAGGGAGAGGATATGGGGATATATGTATACATATAGCTGATTCACTTTGTTGTACAGCAGAAACGAACACAATACTGTAAAATAATTATACTCCAATAAAGATAAAAACATTAAAAAAAAAACACAAAAAAGAAAAAGAATGTGTGTGTGTGTGTATACAACTGAATATATACATATAACTGAATCATTTTGCTTTACAAATTAACACAACATTGTGAATCAACTATACTTCAATACAATAAATTTTTAAAAAGAACAAAAAAATAAAAATAAAGAGCATGCTAGCTCTCAGTCATGATTTTAATTATGCCATAATTTAATCATTAAAACTCTTTAGAAGACCTATCTGCTAAATCAAATGATTACATTGAATACAATTTTGAGAAAAATGACATTCTGGTGGCTCTAATTTTTTGAAGAGAGTCAGAATATTGGTTTGATTATTTTTCAGTTTATTCAACAAAAGAAGGTAGTAAAAGGAATAATATTAGTAAAGTTAGTAAAGACTAGTTTAAGCTGCATTGACAAAGGGACAAAATATCTGGATAAACACTTTGTTTCAGTGGTTTGTATAAATTATTATTTATCCCTTTGTTAGGAAATACCTGAGTAATTGACCTACATTTCACTTGTCATTCTAAACTACTGTTCTTAGGTCATCACTGTTAGTTCCTTTAAAGTGTTTCTATTCTTTAATTTGATTCTGATGGTTTTATTCTTCTTTCACAGCTTAGATATGATATTTATGTTAAGAATGACAATCTGAACTTTAGGAAACAAAATGAATAAAGAGATTTTACCATTTTAAATGAAAGTATAAAATGTGTTACCTGAATTATAGTTATTTGGAAGAAATAGTATTTTGATGCATAAGATCCCAGAAATAGTACAGACAAGGGGAAAAAAAGCAAAGCAACAAAACAAAACCAATTATGTTTATTTCAGCACTAGGCAACATCATATTTTATTGCATTGTTTTCTTTATGTAGGTTGTTGGGGATACAGTTAGTGACATTTACATAATGGTGTCTACTCTGAATATCTAAAGCAAACAATGCAATATTCTAATGAACAACATTATTGTGGCTAGGTGTCACTATACATCTCACTTAGTTTCCTGGATATTTTTGAGCAACAAAGTTTTAAGAAAGAAGTGAAGTTATAAAAGGAAATATTCTATATCTTTTGTAATACAACAATAGCATCTACAATGTTGAATGAGAGTTTTTTAAGATATTTGCAATAATTTTAATAAGCCATTATTATAATATCCATTCAGAGATAATTTAGTTAACTAGACTGTTAATTTGAAATACCTGAAGCAAAATTCAAGTAATTGTTTCCAATAAACTATCTTAATGACTTTTCATTCATATTATTTCCAGATCATGTGATCCAAGGTTGGTTATATGTAAATACAACAGCTTGGAACCCGTTGTCCCAAGCAAAAAATTATACTTCTGTTATGCTCTAAACATATTTCATGTTGCTCTTTACTAGACTAAGAAAGCAATTACACTTTAACTCTCTTTCTGATGAAATAATAATCAGAATGCATTAATGTGTTTAAAAGGATAGATCACTAAATGCAATGTCATGTCAAAAATGGAAATAAATAAGCCAGGTTCAGAAAATTATTTTCAGGATTTTGATAACAGTAAGACCTCTCACAGTGAAGCCAAACCCAGAAGTTGCAGTTTGATATCTAGGTTTCCACTACTGTATCTGTAAAGACAACATGACTTGAATGTGATCCTTCACAATTTAACCTTTAAAATAAGCAAAGTCTGTGTTTTAATATCTGCTGCAAACATGAAGCAGTATGTATAGCAAGCACACAGGGGGAAACTTTATAAATTAATTTACATTGAGAACAAATGTCATGCAAAGTACATTTTTGATACTATCCTGAAAGGACAAACATCAGCCCTTGAACACCATATGTGGTCTGCATTACAGCTTCTTGGCATGAATCCATAATCTATTTCCAGCAGCCGCCATTTCAAAAATTTATGAGGACCTGGAAAGCACAGAAGGGCTAAAGAAGCCACTTGAGTTCTGCTTATTAGCATACTCATTAAGCCTAATCAATAATTGATGAACCATTTGTGAAAAACATATGGATTAAATTACATCTTGGCTTAGACCATTCAGAAAAGAGTCATAAGTATTTTGCCCTATTGTTTGCTGTGTAAACATGATGTCAAAACTGATTCCATACAGAAAACTGAAAAAGCTTGGGCCTTCTTTTCTCTACAGACCGAAATTATAATATATTATGCCATATTTTTTAAATGTCTTCAAAGAATTTACTACAGAAGTTATTGGAATGCAAAATTAGTGGTATATACAGGGTGAGTCAAAAATTACTCACAATCTGGTTATATTAAAACTTCTATAACTTCTACAGCCAGGGTGCAGATAATTTTTGACTCACCTGTGTAGTAAGAACTCTAAATCTTTTTAAAAATTGCCCCAGCATTGCTTGAGAGAAAAAAATCAAAGGCACCTATGAGGAAAATGTTGTGAAGACTTAAAAACATTAAGGCTATGTCTACCCACATTAATGCTTATGCTATTGGCCTTGGGGTAGTTTTCAATTAACAAAAATCCACAATTTTTGTGGTTATATGACTACAGAGTCAAAGTACATTTAAAAAATTTAAATTTAGAACAGTTTTAAATTTACAGAAACATTGCTAAGATACCCTACACCCCACATACCCCCAACTCCATTTCCCTTATTACTAACTTCTTATACTAATACACTACATTTGTCATAATCAATGAACCAGTATCGATAGTGTCATTAACTAAAGTTCATATTTTATTCTGATATCTCCAGCTTTCACCTAATGACCTTTTTCTGTTTCATGATCCCATCTAGGATATCCCATTTCATTCCATTATCACATCTCCTTAAGCTCCTTCCTCTTGGTTGTGACAGTTTCTCAGACTTGTTTTGGATGAACTTGATATTTGGGAGGAGTATGTATTAGTATTTTGTGTCTCTCATTTGGGATTTATCTGATATTTTTCTCATGATTAGACTGGGTTTGGAGGAGGTAAAGTACATTTCTCATCACACTGTATCTAGGGTACATACTATTAACATGACTTATTACTGTTGACAATAACCTTGATCGCCTGGCTCTGGCAGTGTCTGTCAAGTTTCTCTACTTCAGAGTTGTTGTTCTGCCCCCTTTACCCTAAGCACTCTTTGGAAGGTGTTTCTATGTTCCATCAACACTTAAACAGTGGACAGTGTGCTTCACCTCCTTGAGAGTGGAGTATAAATCTATGTAAATTACTTGGAATTCTTATGTATGAGTTTTATTCTTCTGCATTTATTTTTTTATTTATTCAATCATTTCTGTCTGTGAGTACAGACTCGTGAATATTTATTTCATACTTTGCCTCATAATCCACTGCTACTATCATCCAATGCTATTATATGTATTACCCTTGTTCGGTTTTGGCCTCATAAGATTAATTTAGACTTATTTCCTCCTCTTCTATTATTTGGAAGAGACTGAGAAGGATTGTTATCAGTTCTTCTTTAAATGTTTCGTGGAATTCATCAGTGAAGACATCTGGTCTTGGACTTTTGTATGCTGGGAGGTTTTTGCCTACTTACAACTGGGTTGTTTGTTTTCTTATTGTTGAATTTTAAGAGCTCTTTGTAGGTTTTGGATACAAATCCTTTATCAGATATTGTTTTGTAAATATTTTCTCCTAGTCTCTGACTTGTGTTTTCTTAATTTTAGTAAGTTCAGCTTGTGAATTTTTCCTTTCTTTGATTGTGCTTTTGGTGTTCCCTCTAAAAACTCATCACGAAATACGAGATAATTTTGGTCAGATGATTTCTTCTAGCAATTTTATTGTACTGCATTTTACATTTAGTTTTATGATCCATTTTTAATTAATTTTTGTGAAGGATATAATGTCTACATTTAAGCTGCTCTTAGGCAGTGGTGATGATGGTGGTGGTTGTTTTCTCTACGGACATATATTTCACTGCCACTGTTAAAAATACTATACTTTTCCATTGTATTGCTTTTGTACCACTGTCAAAGATGGACTGACCTTATCTATATGGGCCTGTCTAGTTGTCTATTCTGTCCCACTGATCCATGTATCTATTCTTTTGCTAATACAAAACTATCTTGATTCCTGTGGCTTTGTATTAACTCTTGAAATTGCGTAGTTTGAGTCCTCTAATTTTTTTCTTCTCCAGTACTGGATTGGCAGTCTTAGGTATTGTAGTTTTTCACATAGACTTTAGAATATTTTTTGTTAATATCTACAAAGTAGTTTATTGGAATCTTGAATGGAATTTTGTTGAATCTATTTATCAAATTTGGAAGAATTGAAATCTTAACAATACTGAGTATTCCTAACCACGAACATGGAACATTTCTCCATTTATTGGGTGGGCCAAAAAGTTTGTTCAGGTTTTTCTATAACATCTTACGGAAAAACCTGAATGAACGTTTCGGCCAACCCATATTTAAAACTTTGATTTGTCTTATTAAAGTTTTATAGTATGTTGCTTATACTTACTAAACATCAATATTTTGTTAGTGTTATAGCTAAGTACTTTTTTGGTGATTTTTTTTAAATGGCATTATTTTAAAAATTTCAAATTCCAATTGTTTATTACTGTTATATGTTTGTTATTTTTTAATTTTGTTTTCTTTTGTTTTAAGACATATTATTCCCCTGCCCTTGCTAGACTCAAATGTGAGTTTCAGGAATTTTTTGTTGATTCTTTTGAATTTTCTACATGGACAATCAAGTCACCTATGAGTGAAGACAGTTTTAGTACTTCCTTTCCAATCTATATCTTTAATTTCCTTTTCTCATTCAATGAGCTATTTCGAATAGCATTGGTGAGAGAGGACTTCTTTGCACTGTTCCTGATCTTAAGTGGAAAGTATCCACTTTAATCACCATCTGATATGATATTAGCTATAGGATTTTTGTAGATAATACGATATGCTTTTTCTATAACACTCAGAAAATCCCATTAATCAAAAAAATTTTCAGAATCCATCATAAATGTGTACTTATTTCTCTATTTTATTATTAGTTGCCCATTATCAGAAAATATTTTTCTAATGCTAGCATGGAGAAACATAATTTAGCTTTAGGTAGTAGTTGGCAAGGGCCCAGTTATTAAATTTAAACCCTACAGAATTCTAAAAGCCCAGAATTCTAAAACCCCATATAAAAATAGATATGTGGCTAAACATTTTGTAAATACAAAATGAGTTGGCATAAACATCCAAGGGAAAAAGTTCAGAAGAGTCATGCAATAGATAAATGAAGTTATGTAATGTTGAAAAAAGGATAATCAGGAAATGTCCAGTGACTGACATCCAGGTAGAGAAACTTAGAACATAGAAGACACTAAAGCAGATGTTTTATAACTTTCTATTTTCTTCTGATTCTATCTCTAATGATATTTTTGAAACATTAGCAGGCTTTAGATTATTTCAGACACCAGTAGAGGATAAAAAGTCAGATTTGACTAGAATAAAACACATGAAGATCACTGTTCAAGCAAACACAAAACCACTTGATCACCTACCCTACAGTAAAAAATACTCTTGTAGAGCACAATTTCTTTTCTACATTCACATCAGTAACCCTCAAATAGACGCTATGAAAATATTGTTCTTTGTGAAAAGAATTATGCTAGGGCTGATCATGTTAGTTCCTGCAGTAT
Organism: Hippopotamus amphibius kiboko; assembly: GCF_030028045.1. Lineage (NCBI taxonomy): Eukaryota > Metazoa > Chordata > Mammalia > Artiodactyla > Hippopotamidae > Hippopotamus > Hippopotamus amphibius. The sequence goes on along the minus strand of NC_080188.1, from coordinate 185,742,732 downwards.
CTAAGTGCTACTTAAGAATAGTAATCATAGGACTCAATATCAGAAAATTGAACTATTCAAAAATTGAACTATTAAAGAATAATTTTAAAACGAAGTTAAAATCATGACTCCTACAAGGTGTAAAATAAACATGACCATAATTAGGTAACCCAGAACAACTTCCTGGACAATGTATAATTTTCAATGTAAACACATTTATTTTTACATTTTCATTTGTTGATTGAATTCTACAATTTGCATTGTATAATTAATTCATGACAACTAATTCTAGTTGTCATCTTGTATATATTGATTTAATTGTTTAAAAAGCTGAACATTGAGATACCAGTTTCCAGCGCAGCATGTAAGAAGCTTGGAAGTTACCCCTCCATCATAAATAATTAAAAGCTGCTCAAACTGATACATTAACAACTTTTCCGAAACCCATAAGAGAAATGAGGTCACAGGGCAAGTGGCTGCTCCTCAAATTATAGAGACCTACAGGCTAATACAAAGAATCGCAATTTAGCAGAGCAGAAGCCTCCAGGAACTAGTGCCAGGGTAAGGAAACCTGAACTGTAATTGATGGGCTGCCAGAGGCTCAAAGTGGACCGGTCTAAGGTTAAAATCTCTACGGGAAACAGTCATCAGGCAGCCTGCACACTTTTGTGAGTTTTACCTCCAGAAGCTCCACCAGGTTCTCAAAGCAAATTTTGGAGAAAAATTTCCTTACGTTTCCCACAGCAGGAGGGAGAAAAGAAATATTTTGAAATAAGCCAAAGCATTCTGTTCTTCTTAACAATATCTGCCTGCAGGAGGAACTCTTTAAACAGAGCTTAACCTATTGGGGTTTTATCAGAGCCTAAGTGACTGAACTGGGTACAAGAAAACACCCAAATCCAGCCTATCTTAGCCATCCTATTCTACCTAAGGTGAGGGAGAAAAAATACTGGGAATCACATGTGAAGTTCACAGTCCAGAGGCACAGGTTCACTAAAAGATAGGCTTAATCATAGGTTAAAGAACATTCTCTCCCCCCACATCTTACTGCCATATTATTAAAGATCTATTTATAGCAGTTTCTTTTACCGAGCACATCATGTATGCCTATCAATAAAAAGTTAAAAAACATACTTAAAAGCAAAAAAACACAGTTTGAAGATTCAGAGCAAGCATCAGAGTCAGACTTGTACATAGCAGGGATATTGGAATTATCACACTATGTACAATTTAAAACAACTGTGATCAATATACTAAGCATTCTAATGGGTAAACAGCATGCAAAAACAGATACGTAATGAAAGCACAAAGAAGGAAATTCTAAGAAAAAAAAAAAGATGCTAGAGATAAAAAATACTACATCAGAAATTAAGCATTCATTTGATGGGCTTATTAATACTGGACACTACTGAAAAAAGAATCTGACCTTGTGACGCAGACTGCATTAGAACTTAACCCAGTGGGGATCTTGCCAGAAAGTTCTGGCTGTGGGTTGCTGGCTCCATGAGGTACCAAGGAGAGCTAATGAGGTGGGACATGGTCCACAGAATTCCATGGAGTGGGCATCGCCCAGGCTGGAGTGGAAGTGCCGTCCCTGAAGCCCTGAGCATCCTGCCACTCTCTCTGTGCTGGCATCAGCCTGTGCTGTTGCCTTCAGCTCTTTGAGAGCTGGTCTGAGGGTTGCTGGAACAGTCCACAATGGGCCCTGTGTGAGCCGTGGCTGACGGGAATGGTTTGCTCCCAGGCCATCAGGTAAGACTTGTGCCTCTGGGCAAAGGATTTCTGAGAGGCTTGACTATGAGCCAGAAGGAGGAGCATTCACATATTTGAAGTAAATGAATTATGGGTTTGGCTCACAAAAAAAAAAAAAAAAGAATCTCTGACCTTGAGAATATCTCAAAAGAAAGTGCCAAAACTGAAAAGCCAGAGAAAAAAATAAAAAGAGAGAAAAAAAAAAGGACAGACTATCCAAGGACTGTGGGACAACCATAAAAGGTATAATATAGACATAATGTGAATAACAGAAGGAAAACAGAGAAAGGAATAGATAAAACAGTTGAAAAAATAATGACTGAGAATTTCCCCAAATTAATGTCAGACACCAACCCACAGATCCAGGAAGTTCAGAGAATGCTAATAAGAACAAAAGCAAGAAACCCAAAAAAAAAAAAAAAAAAAAAAAAAACCCAAAATACAAACAAAAGAAAATAACAAAACAAAAAACCCACTACACCTAGGCATATCATTTTCAAACTAAAGAAAATAGAGATAAAGAAAAAATTCTGCAAGAAGCTGGGAGTACAGCTGATGGAACCAACCTTATCAATAGAGGAATAAATCAGACATCTCAGAAACCATGCAAGCAAGAAGAGAGTGAAGTGAAATATTGAAAGTGTTGAGACAAAAATATCTCCAATCTAGAATTCTCTATCCTGGGAAATAATCTTTCAAAAGTGAAGAAGAAATAAAAACTTCCTCAGAAAAACAAAAATTGAGGGAATTTGTTGTCAGTAGACCTACCTCATAAGAAATGTTTTAAAAAAAAGTTCTTTAGAAAAAAAGGAAATTGACACAGCTCAGAAGCTTAGACCTACATAAAGAAAGGAAGAGAATCAGAGAAATAATGAAAGTAAAATAAAACATCTTTTTTTTTGTTCTTAATTGACTTAACAGGTAACCAATTATTCAAAATAACAATAATTGTGTACTTCGATTATACAGCTGTCCCTCAGTATCCATACAGATTTGGTTCCAGTATTCCCACAGACACCAAAATCTGTGGATGTTCAAGTACCCCATATAAAATGCCATAGTATACCCAGCCCTCTGTATCTGTGGATGCAAAACCTGCAGACATGGAGGGCCGATTGTATTCTTGTGTGTGTGTGTGTGTGTGATAGAGAGAGAGAGAGTCTTTATGGATGCTTATGTATAAGTGAAATGAATGACAGCAATGATATTACTACAAGGATGGCAGGGAGGGAGGATTTACGGATTATCTTGTTACAAGGTATGTACACTACCCTTGAAGTGATACAGCATTATTTGAAAGTGGACTTACATTAGTTTTAAGTCTATATTACAAATTCTATTGTACCATGAAAAAAAGGAAAAAAAGAAGTATAACAACTCTACAGCCACAAATTTGATAACCTAGGTGAAATGAACAAATTCCTTGAAAGATACAGCTGACAAAACTCACACAAGAAGAAAGAGACAATCTGAATAGGCTCATATCTACAAAGAAATTGAATTAATAATTAATAATCTTCTAAAACAGAGACCACCAGGCCCAGATGCGTTCACTAGTGAATTCTACCAAACATTTAAGGAAGAAATTATGCTAATTCTCTACAATCTATTTCAGAAGATAGAAGTAGAGAAAATACTTCATAACTCATCTATGAGGCCAGCATTACCATAACACCAAAACCAGACAAAGACATTAGAAGAAGAAAAAAAAAAGACCAATATCTGTCATGGATATAGATGCAAAAATACACAACAAAATATTAGCAAATTGAATCTAACAATATATAAAAAAAAAGAATTGCTCACCATGACCAAGTGGGATTTATCTCAGGTATGCGAGGCTGGTTCAACATTTGAAAATCAATTAATGTGGGCTTCCTAGGTGGCACAGTGGTTAAGAATCCTCCTGCCAATGCAGGGGACACGGGTTTGATCCCTGCTCCAGGAAGATCCCACATGCCACGGAGCAACTAAGCCTGTGCGCCACAACTATTGAGCCCATGTGCTGCAACTACTGAAGCCCACACGCCTAGAAGCCATGCTCCGCAACAAGAGAAGTCATGGCAATGAGGAGCCTGCGCACCACAATGAAGAGTAGCCCCCACTCACTGCAACTAAAGAAAGCCCACGCACAGCAAAAAAGACCTAACACAGCCAATAAAATAAATAAATTAATTAATTAATTAAAAAAGAAAAAGAAAAAAAAACATATACTGGTGTGTGTATGTATGTGTTTAAATAAAAGATTTATTTAAAGTAATTAAAAAAAGAAAATCAATGTAATTCATCAGCAAATTAAAGGAGAAAAATCACATGATCATATCAGTAGATTACAGACAAAGCATTTGCCAAATCCCAAACCCATCTGTGATAAAACCTCTCAAAAAACTAGGATGAGAAGGGAACCTCCTCAATTTGATAAGAATATTTTTTTAAAAACCTACAGCTAACACTACATTTAATTGTGAAAAGATCAAAGCCTTCCCACAAAGATCAAGTACAAAAAAATTATATCTCCTATCACCATTGCTTTTAACCTCATACTGGAAGTCCTAGCTAATATAATAATACAAAAAAAGGAAATAGGTATATAGGTTGAGAATAAAGACAGAAAAGTATCTTTTTTAGCAGATGACATGATGATCTTAAGTAGTAAATTTGAAAGAATCAACAGAAACACTCCTGGAACAGGTAAGTGATGATAACAAAAGTGGAAGATACAAGGTTAATATACTAAAATAAACTGCCTTCCTATACACCAACAATGAACAAGTGGAATTTAAAAAAAAAAAAAATACCACTTACATCAGCACCCTAAAAATAAAATTCTTATGTAAAAATCTAACAAAATATGTATAAAGCTATCTGAGAAAAATTACAAAACCCTGATTAAAGAATTCAAAGAAGAACTAAACAAATAGATTTCCTGTTCATGGATAGGAAGACTCAATATTATCATGATATCAGTTCTCCTTGACGTGATCTACAGATTCAATGTTATCCCTGCCAAAGCCCAGCAAATTATTTTATGGTTATTGACAAACATTCTAAAGTTTATATGGAGAAGCAAAACATTCAGAATAACCAACACAATATTCAAGACATGGACAAAGATGGAGGACTGACACTACCTGATTTCAAGGCTTAGTATAAAACTATAAAATTACAATAATCAAAACTGTCATCTTGGTTAAAGATTAGACAAATAGCTCAATAGAACAGAGTAGACAGCCCAAAACAGATCCACCTAAATATTGTGAAATGATTTCAGACAATTCAATGGAGAAATATTGTTTTCAACAAATGGCGTTGGCACAAATGGACGTCCACAAGCAAAAAATGAATCTAGAATTAACTCAAGATGGTTCACAGGACCAGATGTAAAACACAAAACTACAAAACTCCTAGAACATAATATAGCAGAAAAATCTCAGTGACCTTAGGTTTGGCAATATTTTCTTTAGATGTAACGCCAGAGACACTACCCATGAAAGAACAATTAATAAACAGAACTTCATTAAAATTAAAAACTTCTGATCTACAGAAAACGTAGTAAAGGGAATGAAAAGACTAGCCACAGACTGGGAGAAAATACTTGCAAAGGATATACCTACTGAAGGACTGTTATCCAAAAATATATAATGAACACTTAGAACTCAACAATAAGAAAACAAATAACTCAATTTAAAAATGGGCCAAAGTCCTTAAAAGACACCTCTTCAGAGAAGATAGACTAATGACAAATAAGCATATGAAAAGATACTCCACATTTTACATCATCAGGGAAATGCAAATTAAAACAACAATTATGGGACTTCCCTGGCGGCACAGTGGTTAAGAATCTGCCTGCGAATGCAGGGGACATGGGTTTGATCCCTGGTCCAGGAAGATCTCACATGCCATGGAGCAGCTAAGCCTGTGCACTGCAACTACTGAGCCTACGCTCTAGGCCCCACGAGCCACAACTACAAGCCCACGTGCTGCAGCTACTAAAGCCCACGTGCCTAGAGCCCATGCTCCGCAGCAAGACAAGCCACCGCAATAAGAAGCCCTCACACCACGACAAAGAATAGCCCCCTTCTCCACAACTAGAGAAAGCCTGTGTGCAGCAACAAAGACCACATGCAGCCAAATAAAATTAAAAAAAAAATTATTCTAAGATCATATAATTAAATCTCATATATGTTCTCATATATATATCATAGGGTTTGGCATATAGATGGCTGGTACTCTAGGCCAGTGGCTGTAAACCTGGACACCTGAAGTTTAAGAAAGATATTGGCTGTGGTAGATTGTTTTATTAGGTCCAATATGTCACCCTTCCTTTATCCACATTCTTTGCCATTGGATGTTGCAGCTAACCTATTAAAGAGACAAGGTCTATTCTCCAGTCCTTCAATCTGAACTCAATCATGTAAATTGATTTGATCAAATGCAGAAGTTATGGCTTGCCAGTTCTGATCCTAGAATGCAAGAGACTACATGTACTTAAATTTTTACTTGTAATGTTGCCATCACCACGAGAAAGCACTAGCCCACTAGCCCACTGTTTTCAGAAGAGAATGAGACCCTCTATTGAAGAAACAAACTGAATCTGATGAGTCCAGCCAAGATCAGCTGATTCTATAACCTTGAGAAATGCTTAACTACATACCACTAAGGTTTTCTGGTTGTTAAGCAGTTTTATTGTGGCAATAGATAGCTTATACATGGGTCTTCTTCCTATACATGCATACACTATATACTCATGTATTCTCAGAGAGCAAGTCTTGCTCTTCATCTAACTGAATATCAGATTAACCAAAAGTAAATCAGACATTTGTGGGTTGCCCGTGGCTTTATTTCTATATGAAATGTTTTTAAAAACCCAGTCGCTCTGAGATATTTTAAACACACCATGCCTTTTGGCAAATTTTCTCTTGCAGCCAGTTTTTCTAATCTTCTATGATCCAATGTTTTCTCCACATTTTGAAAACTGACATTTGTTTAGACTGTATAGTGGTTCTTCTTTTAGGGAGTTTTGTTTGAACAAAGCATGTGCTACAAATATCTTAAACTCCTTTTATATGCACAATAAGCAGTTCAAGCTAACTCCATACTCTATTATTGTAAGCAAAACCTTATTAGATACTCATGGTTCTAGTTACCTCTCTCTATTTGCTTTTACCAAAGAGTTCATTGCTAGAGTAGACATATTTTTAAGTAGCATACAAATCATTTGTTCTCAAATTAATTTATAAACCCAATGATTATTTCTAAATTCTAATATTCCACATACCTATCTAGCTCTAGACTAAGTAGTTATACCAGCCAAAGGTGACTTAGGTGATACAGTTCCTGACCTTAGAATCTTCTGGAGAGACAAGATAAAAACACATAATACAGAACTTAAATGTTCTCACCAAATATACGTATTCATGTAAAAATACGTGAGGTAATGAATGTGTTAATTCACCAGATAGGAGGAATCCTTTCACAGTGTTTATTAAATCATCTCTAAGTAGACTTGAAGCATCCCATAATTTTGTCAATTATACCTTAATAAAACCAAATATACATATATATATATGTATATATATTACAAAGTACAAAGAAACTCACAGGCATTAAAATGTAGGGTACAGACTACATGTGTATTTTTGATTCAAAAAAAGGACAGACTATATTGGGGTGATCAAAGAAAACTCTCAGAAAAATCTAGTTGAGAGTGAGCTGCTAGCTCCTTTCGCACATAACATCGTCAATTACTGACTGTTCCTGTAGTTGGGGAGAATTACACACATATTCTCACAATCTAGTTGTTCTGTTGATCCACTGAAGTTCACTCCAGATATTCACTTTAAGATTATTTGAGTCAAGGATTTTTATGTCATTTTTAAGTTTCCTTTCAGACTGCTGTTTTGTCTAGTGGACCCCAAAGGGAATTGCTATCCCTTTGAATTGTATTGAACAACACGCTAGGGAGATTCTCAGATATAGTCAAAACCCTCAGAAGAAGGCAAAGGACATAAACAATTAATTCACAAAGGCAGAAATCAAAATGACTAAGAATTATTTAAGTACCATACAAAGTGGAAAATAAACCTTAGTCTTGGAAGTTGTTGGAAATCTAACTTTGAGTTTTGTTCATTAACAAATATTAATAAAGCATTACTTTTTTTCCAGATATCATCCTAGGTGCTGCGATTCAGTGGTGAGAAAATAATCCTTGGCCTCATGCAGATTATATATTTTAATAGAGGTTTTTATACTAAACAATAACAGTTCTTTGTCTCTATATTGTACATATTATGTATTAAAAATATGTGGCATTTAGTGGAGGTCACAACTATTGAAAATTAATAACTAAATACTTAGAATCAGTTAGTGTATTTCTGAGAATATTTAAGGAAAAAGCCTTTTATTGAAAAAAATGAATCAGAAACCTTAAAACCATTCTAAAGATTTGACCAAGTAATTCAAATTCTAAGATTAATATGAAGAAATAATCAAAGAAACAATAAACAATTATGCATAAGAATTTGTGTGCAGCTTTATTTATAATAGGAAAAGCTTGGAAACAACTTTAAAGAAATAGAGCCCTAGTTAAATACGTTAAGGTATACTGATCTGATATATTGTGCAGCAATTAATCTTGGGTTTTACAAAATTCGAATGCTAAGAAGAAATGATCATAAAACATTAAGTGGGAAAAGTGAAATATATAACTGTATATATAATAGGTTTCTCTCACTTCATTATTTCTTATTTTTTGATGTGCTATATTATCTGAATTGAAGCTCTAAAAAACATTTTAAAATACAAAAAAAATTATTTTTCAGTGGTGAGGACTTCAATTATTCTTTGCTTAATTTTCCTTCTATTTCAGTAAAAGTCTTTAATCAGCCCTTCAATTACTCACATAAAAAGCATGTATATATTCCTCAGTTAGAAGGAAAAACTGAGAAGAAACCATTCACTTGAATGCAAATATTTTAGAGAGAGGAGCCAAACGTTCTATGTGGAATGCATTTTATTTATTGTGTTTTTATGAGACATTTGCCTCTGCAGAAATTGGAGTTTTTAAGATTTATGCTTTATGTTCTAAATATGGAGTTTGATGGTTCTGTGCTGCACTCTTTTCCTTATTTTTGTGACACTTTCTCTTTTCAGTAGTTATTTACAGGAGATGCAAAGCTGAGACAAAAGAGCTTGAAGAAGGATATGTGGACTTGACCTTCATCTGACATGGGACACGGGGAGAGGGACATAAAAAGTGGTCCAGGTAAGTGGTCCTGGACTTGACTGTTACTGATGATTGTACCTATAATCTATTGTCGAGTTGCACATCAAGCCAAAACTCAATGGCTTCCAGCAACACTAATTTATTAAGGTTCACAAATCAGCAGATGAGCTAGAAGTTGGCTAAGTGTGGCGGGGATCCGCTGGAGGTCTCTGCTTCAGGAAGAAGCAGCTGGGGCAGTGCTACTTCTCACTGCAGGTTTATCCATCACTTCAGGCAATGTTATCCCACATGCCACTCACTCTCCCTGGACAGGTGGCTAGCTGAGCACAGTTTTCACCTGACAATTGCAGAGGAGCAAGGGGAGCAGGCAAACTTCTTAAATTTAGGCTCTGCACTGGCATCCAGTCACTTCTGCCCACACAGCATTGGTCAAGCAAGCCAGATGGCCAAGCACAAGGTGAAGAGATGAGGACAAACACTGTACCTACAGTAAAGTCAACAAGGCAATCTGTCACAATGATGTTATCCAAGCATGAAATACCTTGACTTTCGAAAATGCACCAACGTCGGGATATTATTGTTTTCTGATGTGACCCACTATAATCAGCATCAGAGTGACACTCTCAGATGCTGGTTTTTCTCTAAAGGATGTGGACGTTTCCAAATGTTAATCATTCTAAGAAATTGCAAATTTTGTGATTCAGTGACCATAAATAAGCTGGAGCATTCTTCATGTCTTGTTCATATTCTTTTTAATCAAATCAAGTATGTACTATGGTTTTAGAGATCCCTTCTAAAAAATGATGTCAAAGTCTTTGTGTATAACATCCACCATGACCTAAGTTTTATGTACTAATTTTGGTTTCTGGAAGGAAGTGTGGCCTTCCCTATAGTGTCGAACTTTTAGTAGGAGTTCCTTAGATCTCCTTCACCTAGTGGTAAACTCCAGGCTTAATCTTCATCTTTAAAGAGATGAATAGGCACAAGTTTATTCTAGTCTTCATGACTGACCATTTGAATCATTTCAATTAAGCCTGTGTAACACTAAGTCTCCTAAAATAAGAGTTATTTTATTTGAGGGTATGTTGGTAAGTGAAACAAATGAAGCAATTCAGGCCAAGAGTAGGATCATTCTCACCTGATGCCCTCTAGGGCTTGTGAATCCTTCAATGCAAAAACAGTGGAGGCAGAGGTTGGCACTCTTATTGACTGATTGACCCCACACGTTGGTCACTGCCAAATCTCAACTTCTATCTCAAGAAAACATCTAGTCCAGGATTAGATCTCATTTGGCACCTCTCAGCTGTGAAGCAGCATCCATCTCAAGAGCTGAGTCTGCTGATTCATCAGAAGATACCCATAACTTTGAGGAATGGGTGCTGTTTCACTTGGGGCACCTCATTCCTGCTTCAACACTGGTCCTGCAAGAAACTAAAGCTAAATATGCTTAAGGAATGTACTGATTCTCTATGGTAGTGCTTGAGGATAATAGCCATTTGTCAATTCTTCTATCATTATCCACTTGATGAAGACTCTGCCTCTAGTATGTCTTCCTTCTTTCTCCAAAAAGAACTTTGACACACAGAACATCTTTAATGCACATAATTAGGCTAGTGTAAAATTTATATAATTGATTTTCCCATTCCTCATATACCCAAACTACATAAAAGTTTTTAATACTTCTGTTATCTTTATGCAAGAGAATTGTTTTCTTCTACTGCCCTGGTATAAAACATCCTGGATCACTGAAATGATAGTGACTAGTTAATGTTCCACTAACAGTTCTTGGCACATACTAACGTGTAGGTACTCATTAAAATTCCAGAAAGTAAAAGGATATCATTATATGACACAGATCATATGAATACAGAAACATATCTGAAGAATTATTATTTTATTTTATAATGTGCTAGTAATAAAGACAGAGGAGACCTACTAAAGAGGGTAGAGTTGGGGAATCTGAGGTCTATCTTTGCAACAGACGGAACTTCAAAGCATTAGGAATTAGTTGGTATGTTACTTACCTTATTTGCACTTATATGTAGGAAAGTCTTATTACCTATAATTGGAATGAAGCCCTCAAAAATGTCACCAATGATTTTTAAAATATAAGCAACAACAACAGCAAAGATTACTGTCTCTGTTACAAATATAAAATGGGACAGGTGTCCCTGAATTGCTGTGGTGAGAGGTAGAATCATTAAGGTAGTCCCTTCATTTTTTTCTGTGCCATCCCACGTTCAAGGATATAACTGGGAGCATGGCAACAGTTGTTAGGTATTAAGGGGAATGAGAACCACATGAAATCCATGGCTAACTGCCTTGATGGCTCAGGTTTTAAAGATGGCAAAGAAGGTCACTAAATGGACATAGAAATTCTCATCTATCCATAGCAACTCACTCTCACCAAAAGAGAGATCATGGATGCAAAAAAATACATGTAAATGAGCACCGAAGGACTATTTTCTTTGTATTTTTCTGTTTATGTACTGTGATAAGCACAGGAGTGAATTGCAAATTATCCTAGAAAATTGGGCCATTGCTGTGTTATCAAGTACAATAGTGAAAAGACAAAGGTTAAAATGAGATTAAATATTACTAAAAGGATGAGAATATCCCACATTTCCCTTCTTGTTCACAGTGACCTAACCACTCAGACTTGCCTTTACAAACAAAAAGTGTTCTTTAACATTTTCTAGCTGCAATTGAAGCTCATATTATACTTTGTGAACAGCCTTTTGCGTCTCATCACAATATCGCAAATGACTTTCGAAAAAAAGCAGATTTCAAATGTAGAATGAAAGCTTTATACAGAAGATGGAGAATCTTAAAGAAAATTATATAATATGATCTGACTGTTATTCTGGAAATTCATTTGCACTGAATTATTAGCACCAAGGAATGAAATGTTTCTGAAAGATGATTTAATTTTCCCAAGAGTTATTGGTCCATATCTGAATATGATAATGATAAAGGAGTAGTACTTGGCACATGTTAATAATATTGGAACTTAGGTATCTGTTCCAATTATAAACACCAGTGGCATCTTAAAAAAAAACAACAGAATATAAATGCACACTATAAACCCTGTTTATGATACAAACATTTAAATATGATGTTTTGTCTTGGGTATAGCTATTAAATATTTTTAATTACTTAAGTATGTTTATTTGCCATTATTTTCTGCATTTTTTTACAGTTTTTTATCTGCCACTACCCATGTACTCCTGCCTTAGTGCAGAAATCTAAATACTTACATGCACCAGAATTTTCAATACCAAAACTGAAATAAACCTTAAATATCAAATGTTGAAAAAAGACACTTTAAAACAATTTAACCCCCAAAACATCATTAAAAGATCCTTAAAAATATTCTTATATATGAAGAGTCCTATTACCTAAGTACAAATTGGATATTTCACAGGGATGATACACTTTTTTCCCCCAAAACAAATGGTATCTACTTAGAGAGTAGTTAAAATCTCTTTTAAATACAATGTAATTATACTACTATAATATTAATTCTGATTAGACATTTTTTGTAAAATATTAAAACCAAGTCTTTGGAAATGTAGTCAAATTCGTTATGAAAATGAATCATCAGAAAAATATATTTTAAATCAATGTGAATCATCATCTTTATAGAATGAGCAGGGTTTATATGATTCACAGTTTACTTGATAAAAATTACATTCTATTCAATAAGTTCATTTGAAATGTATCTATTTGTTCATTCATACTAACACATTATTGATTACACAGCGTATCCAAAACAGTGTACTGAAAGCCGGGATAAATCATTAAACAGAAGTAACCTCTGGATGCTTACCATGTAGTAAATAATTAGAAGTAAATACATAGAAAAAGCCAAAATAAAATAATTAGAAACAAAATAATTAGAAGTAAAATACATAGAAAAAGGCAAAGGAGAATACATAGGATTCTGAAAGTGAGGACAGGTAAAACAAATCTGTTCTGTAAAGTAAAACCAAAATAAGAAAAAAAACCCAACACACAAACACAAAAAGATGTTTAAGCTAAGATCTGAAAAGCAAAGATAACTCAGCTCAAAAAGAGAGTTGTGGGAGGGGTGAGAGTAAAGTGGGGCAGAGGATGGAATAAGCGGAGGGTGGGTCACTCTAGGGATTGCAAAAAGTGCCGAAAGGGGGAAATTCATGGTCCATTCCAGGAACTAGAAGAAGGAACACGGTTGGAAGATAAAACTGAAAAGAAATACAGCATGAGAGGATTCGGTGTGAGGCTAGATCAGGTTCAACTTCACAGCCCATCATATGAAACTTTGCCCTTAAGAGCAATGGACAACTACCAAAATGTTTTAACTGAGGAAGTGAGAGGACAGATCTGAATTTAGGAGCGATCTCTCAGACTGTGGAGGATGGAGATTGCAGCCAGAGGAAGGGTTGCAAAAGCTTATTGCAGTCATCTCGGAAACAGAAGGGGGATTCAACTGTGGTCGCCCTGGTGGAGATGCAAGAAATTAAAAAGATTTGAAAGATAAACAAGGTGTAGAAGTTATGCCATTTGATGAACAATTGCATGTAGGGAGTAAAGGAAAAGAATGGGTCAAGGACAACACCCAGATTTCTGGCTTGAAGAGCCTAAAGGGTGGTGAGTGCTGTAAAACACTGCAGAGAGACCATATTTGAAACTGGGAGGAACGCGTTCAGTTATAGACATTGAATATGACGTATGTGTAAATTATCTAGGTAGAGAGTTCAAGGAAACAAGAAACAGGTGTACACACAGGAGGTCAGAAGAGAATGTTTCAAACCCTGTGTTATCACATCTCATTCAGTGATTCAACAACAACAACAAAACTGAGAGCCTGTTAGTCTAGGCATTATTTTGCATTTAGGATTTAGAAGTGAACAAGGTAGTCAATATACCTGCATTTGGTGGTTTTACTTGGGAATAAGAGTGATAGGCAGTAAGAAAAAAAAAAATCTACAAAATAAAATACATTCATGAAGATTCAACCAGAATTAAATGTGATGTTTGATTATTTTAAAATGTGTGATTAGTTGTTGAGATGGGATTTTCTTAAAAAATAATCATTTAACACATTAAAATATAATAATAGGAACATATACACTGTTGATCAGAATTATTTTCAAAATTTCAGTAGCTATAACTTTTGGTCTGTCCCTGCAACAAGCACAATGAGAATAGCTTTCTGCTAATTGTGCCACCACTTGGACAAATTATGCAAATAAGGGTGATGGAAAATTTGAGTCACAGTAAATTTTAGACACAATGAGTCTACTTTGAGCGCTGAGGTGGGAAAATGGGTAGCAGAATGTTTACTTTAAAGTCATTTCTCTGACTCTTTTTTTCTTCAAACTACAGAATACTAACCTTAAGTGTTCTACTCTGTGGTTGAGTAAGAAATATAGCAAATATAAGTTAAAGAAATTTTAAAAGGATAAAAAATATAAATTTAGTATCTATTGCTTTCAAGACCTTCCAAATATATGTGATTAATGACAAAGCAGGGACATCACAAAGAAGTTGATTGTATGAAATATAGCAGAATAGTTTTCAAATTTTACTGGTGTATAGTTTAAGCCATTATGATTCGCAGTTTAGCATTTTAAGTCCCATTAATTGTAGAATAAAGTCATGCTTCATTTTTGACAATTAAATACAATTTTACTGGAAGGGAGAAAGAACTCTGAATTGGACTCAAAGGAGAAATCTTCTTTAAAGGTCACCCTTATTAAATGGCATGACAATTTGATTATGCCATTCATACTCAACACTCCAGTCTATTCCCAACACAGTAGCTGGAGAGATGCTTTTTAAAAATAAAAGTCATATCATATTACTCCTTTACTCAACACCCTACTGTGTCTCCTCATATTCCTCTGAATAAAATCCAAAGCGTGTTCCAGAGCCTCCCGGAACATACATGGTCTCTTCCCCATCACCTGCCTCTCTGAGAGCACACCCTCCTCCTCTTCCCCTGCTCACTCTGCTGCAGCCACACTGGCCTCTTTGAACCCGCACACATGCCAAGCTTGCACCTGCTTCAGAGTTTTTTATGTTGGCTTTTTTACCTCCAGGAAATGCTGCTTCTCCCTCCCGATTATCCACTGGGTGAACTACTTCTCCTTCAAGCCTCTAACCTAATTATACCTTCTCAGTGAGACTTCTCCTGACTACATTATTAAAAATGGAAGGCAAGCCCCAATGTTAGTTCTGATCTCTTACTCTCCTCCATTTTATCTCTTTAATTCCCATAGTAAAAATTTAACAACTTATAAAACACTATAAAATTTATGTACGTATTATGTTTATTGTTTATTTTCTGTCCTCCCCTCCCCATTGAGAATATGACCTCTAAGAGCCTAATGATATTGTTTGTTTTATTCCCTTCTGCCTCCCAAAAAGTACCTCCCACATAGAAGTGCTCAGTAAACATTTGTTGAGTGAATGAATGTTTACTAAACCTTATCTTTATAGAAGGATTTTAAAATCTTGTTTGTGGGTAAACACTCAGAAGGGAACTGATTTACTTCAGGCTTAGATTTAGGATGTAGAAAGTTGGAAAGAGCATTTACATTTACAACAAGAAAACACCAGAAAATCTCAAATTCACAACTTTTTTTGAATCCATTAGAGATCAACAATCTTATCCTGAATTGAAGGAAAAACAGAAACCTGTGGAGAGAGATAGCAAGCCAGCAGTTTCTTAACTGAGACTGGTTCTGCTGAATACATCCACAAGAATTAGCTAAAATGGGTAAAAATTGACAAAGACTAAACATGGGCTGCCAAGAGAAAATGGAAATTGTTGGGGAGGGGCTGTTGATAAAAACAGAAATTGACCCACTTGGAGGATCTTCTCCAAGACCTCAAAGATACTCACAAATAAGACTGGGAATGTCCCAAGGAATGGTACCTCTTGGTAAGAGCCTGTAGAACACAAATGTCAACCATGGGGAAGAAACCTCAAATTGATCCTTCATCCCTCTCTGTGGAAGGAAAGCCTCAAAGTCCTGGGAAAAAGGCAACAAACACTATCACTTTTAGGTCACTGGTGAAAATACATTCAGTTGGAAGAAATAAGAAACACACTGTCTGTCCAGGGACAGGGCAGGAATATCTGCTGGTCCCAGAACTAGAACTGGTGAGAAGCAGGGATTCTGAGGATGCCACGGCGCTAAGATCCAGGGACACAGTGCCTGCCCAGGTCTGAGGCACAATGAGAAAAACAAGGAATGTCAACTGCCTCCCGATCTCACCACCAGGTTAACATGTTAAGTGCTGAGTAATGTTTGAATACTGTTAGAAAAAGGATAGGAGTGTGGAGAGAGACCCTCTCAAAAGGGCAAGCAAATACTTAGCAAAACCATATGTCAAACCAGCTTCAACCTTAACACGAGCTAACACTAGAGGCAGTTTGAGCCTATGATTCACAAAGGATAACCACTGCAACACCAAATCTCAAGCCTAGTTCACACCTGCCTGGACTTTTTAGGTTGACTCAAACCCTATCAGGCCTAGCAGAGGGAAAAGCATACTCACTTCCAGGCATAAAAGCTCCATCTGTCTGACACAAAATCTCCTCAAAAATGTATGGCTTTTCAAATAAGCAAATAAAAAAAAAAAAAAAAAAAAAAGACAGGTATATAGTGTTTCATGCCACTGCTCTCACATTATCTGCACTTTATTTCACCCCACCCCTCCTGATATTTATTTAATTGTATCTGTGGGACTTAAACCAGGAAATAGGTACATAAAGGAATGTAAAGGCTTTGCTGGAAGGACAGGGCAAAGGCAGTGTGATGGGGTATGGGAGGGAAGGGTTGGGGGTATATGAATAAAATCTTAAGGGTGTTGAATTCAGGAATGGTGTCTAGATGGGCCATGCGGCCAGGGAATCCTGGGCCCAGTGGTGTGTTGTTAAATTGACTCTCCAGGGACTTCCCTGATGGCACAGTGGTTAAGAATCCACCTGCCAATACAGGGGGCACAGGTTCGATCCCTGGTCCGGGAAGATCCCACATGCCACAGAGCAACTAAGCCCGTGCGCTGCAACTACTGAGCCTGTGCTCTAGAGCCTGCGAACCACAACTACAGAGCCCATGTGCCACAACTACTGAAGCCCACGTGCCTAGAGCCCGTGCTCTGCAACAAGAGAAGCCACAGCAATGAGAAGCCCACACACCACAATGAAGAGTAGCCCCCACTCTCCACAACTAGAGAAAGCTGGTGTGTAGCAGTGAAGACCCAATGCAGACAAATAAATAAATTTAAAATATTGACTCTCCAAAAAAAAAAAAAAGTATGGCTTTCAACAACAACAAAGTTTAAAAGATATTTAAAAAGTAAAGAAAAGCAATACTCTATAGAGCAAAGAAAATAATAGAACTAGACTTACATATGATAGATGTTTGAAGTATAAAGCAAGGACTTAATAACTCTGATTAATATGTTAAATATTATCATAGAAAAAGTGGAAAACATGCAAGAGCAGATGGGAAATTTCAACAGACAGATGGAAACTATAAGAAAGACGAGTGAAAATTCTAGAAATGAGAAACAACAAAGCCTTTGACTGACTCAGTACATTAGTAGGTTCAACATAGCCAAAGTGAGAAGCAGTGAACTCAAAATATTTCATAACAAATTATCCAAACTGAAACACAGAAAAAAAGTGAAAAAAAATATAAACAAGAAATATGGGACAATATCCAATGGTATAAATCATGCATAATTGGAACCCCAATTATGAAGGAGAAAGAGAACTAAAAAGAACAGAATAAATATCTGAAGAAATAATGCCTGAGAATTTTACAAAATTATTGACAACAAACCACAGATCAAAGAAACCCAGAGGATACCAAGCAGGGTCAAAAACAGAAAAAAATATGAACAAAAATAGCTAGGCATATCATATTTAAACTTCATAGGATCAAAGACAAAAAGAAAAACTCAAAGACAGAGAAAAAAGACATATTACATGGAGAAATCAACTGAAAAACAGATTGTCAGATTTATTTTAAAAAATTCAAGGACTAACTATATAATGTCAATAAGATATGCATTTAAATATAAAGATACACACAACTTAAAATAAAAGGATGGAAAAAGACACACCATGCAAAGACTAAACAAAAGAAAGCTATTAGGAGTTATAGTTCTATTTGACAAAGTAGACTTCAAAATCAAGACTTGCACCGGATAAAAAAGGGAATTTGGATAATGATAAAAGGCCTAATTTTCCAAGAAATCATAACAATTCTAACTTTATATTCACCTAAGAGAGCTTCGAAATATCTGAAACAAAAACTGATAGAACTACAAGAGGAAACAGATAAATTCATATTTACAGTAGGAGACATCATCAATCCCCCGTCAGAAATTGGTAGCAAAGTAGACATAATCAATAAGGACATAGGAGACCGGAATGACTGTCAAACAACATGACCTAACTGACATTTAGAGAACACTTCACTCAACAGTAACAGGAATACACAGTTTTTAAGTGCAAATGGAGCATTAAGATATACCACATTTTTACATTAAAATATTACACATGTGATCTCATACAGTGTGTTTTGACCATACAATGCTTATGACCATACAATGTTATGTTCATATATTCAAACAATGCTATGGCTATAACAAAATTAAACCAGAAATAACAGAAAGATACCTGGAAAATACTAAAATATTTAGTCAAAGAAGTCAACCAAAAAGTAAGTTTCAGTGGAAGTTTAATATATTTTGAACTAAATGGAACTTAAAATGTAATTTATCAAAACTGAGGGATGGAGCTAAAGAAGTACTGAGAGGAAAACATATCATTAATGTTTACATTAAAAATAAATAAAGGTATTAATAAGAAATGTAAGCTTCTCCTTTAGAAAATTAGGAAAAGAAGAGTAAAATGAAGCCAGCTCATCCAGAAGGAAGGAAATAAGAAAGATAAGAGCAGAAATTAATGAAATTAAAAATAGAAAACGTGCAGAGAAAATCAATGAAGTATAAAGCTGGTGTTTGGAAAGGGCAATATAATTAATTTACCTCTGTTTTGGCTGGTCATCCAGTGCGAGAAAAAGAGAGAGAGGAAGACATAAAGTACCGATATCAGGAAGAAGGGAAGAGGGAGTGTCACTACAGACACACAGGCGTTAGAAAATCAGTAGAAGAATGTGATTTATCCTATGCCCACTAATTCAAAAACTTAGATGAAATGAACAAATCCCCTGAAAGATACAAACAACCAAATCACACTCAAGAACAAATAGATAACCTGAATAGTCCAACGTCTTTTAAAGAAATTGAACTCATAGTAAAATACCTTTCAACAAAGAAAATGCCAAGCCCAGACTGTTTCACAGTGCTTAGCAGGAAAGGTAGTCTTGGTCTAAGCTTTAAGAGTTACTGGAATATTCCATCTCTTTCAGCTAGAAGTTATGGAAACTGCCCTGATATCTCAGTCTCAGCATAGGAGAGATTACTTGTTGGAAATCAAATGCTTCAGAGAAAGAGTGTACAGGCTTATGGAGAATCAGATAAATGGACTGGACATGACTATATCTAAGGAGCAGGCAACTTTCACAGATGCTTAATACTTAGAGAAATCATAGCCACCCCCAGGACAGGAAAAAATTCGATTGTAGATATACTTGAGCTTATTTAGGATCTTTAACATACTTCACTTGTTGAAAAGGCAATTCCCTGAAGTTGGAACTGATACTGGGGAGGCAAGGCAACTAATAGCAATTCAATATAAAAAAAAACATTAGTTGATTTCACGTGTATGGAAAACAGGGCAGAGGTGGGAGAATAAAATTTTGATTGTGTGATTTTTAACACACTACTAAAATCCTTTAGGGATGCAGGGCGTGGAGGAAAAGTGATGGCAATTAATAGAAAATCTACAAAATCTTAGATGTCCTTGGAAGAATGTATGACAGCATTTGAGCGGGAATTTTGTAATGTGGATCAGTTTTCAGGGTACATGTTAATTTCTGACCACCTACAAACAGGAGGATGGGAGTGGTCTCTTCACATGGTCTTAAGTTGGAAGGACATAAGCAAGAGTCCTTATAACAAAGTTATATCTGAAGCACATTTTGGAAAGTAAGACCCACCTAGAGCAAATCACTATGGGAGTAAAATATTTATTCCTGGAGAAATATAAACTTCCACAGAGACTAGGGGATATATATACATATGGGGGTTGTGTAAATGAGAAATTTGAAGATAGCTCTGCAATGTAACCTCTATATTCCAATGGGACTGAGCTATTTTTTCATTCTCTGGAGTATCCATTGTAAAAAATAAAAATAAAAAATAAATCATAAATGTCTTTGGACCTCCTTTTTTCCAAGTGTTTGAAACTAATCTGAGGAAAGCTATTTTATTAAATATTTTAGTCTCTTCATATAGGAGAGGGCAGGAAGAAGAATTATAAAAATGCATAATACATTCCCATAAAGACACAACTAGTAGCAGTTGAGCAGGAGTAGTTTGCTTATTCTACTTCATACAGCAACTATTTTTTTTAAAGAACTTTTATTGAGATACAGTTAACAGACAATAAACAGCATATATTTAGAGTGTACAATTTGGTATCCCAATCTCCCAATTCATCCCCTCCCAACCCTTCCTGCTTTCCCCACTTGGTGTCCACGTGTTTGTTCTCTACACCTGTGTCTCTATTTCTGCCTTGCATTTCCTCTTTCATAGTTGTTAGCATTTCCCTTATGTATTGAGGAGCTCCTATATTGGGTGCATATATATTTATAATTGTATCTCCTGTTCTTAGATGGATCCCTTGATCTTCATGTAATGTCCTTTCTTGTCTCTTGTAACATTTTTTTATTTTAAAGTCTATTTTATCTGATATGAGTATCGCTACTCCAGCTTTCTTTTGATTTTCATTTGCATGGAATATCTTTTCCCATACCCTCACTCTCAGTCTGTATGTGTGCCTAGGTCTGAAGTGGGTCTCTTGGAGACAGCATATATATGGGTCCTGTGTTTGTATCCATTCAGCCAGTCTGTGTCTTTTGGTTGATGCCTTTAGTCCATTTACATTCAAGGTGATTATCGAGATGTATGTTCCTATTACAATTTTCTTAATTGTTTTGTTGTTGTTTCTGTGGGTCCTTTTCTTCTCCTATGTTTCCCGCTTAGAGAAGTTTCTTTAGCATTTGTTGTAGGGCTGGTTTGATGGTGCTGAATTCTCTTAGCTGTTGCTTGTCTGGAAAGCTTTTGATTTCTCCATGGAATCTGAATGAGATCCTTGCTGGGTAGAGGATTCTTGGTTGTAGGTTCTTCCCTTTCATCATTTGAAATATATCGTGCCACTCCCTTCTGGCTTGCAGAGTTTCTGCGGAGAAATCAGCTGTTACCCTTATGGGAGTTCCCTTGTATGTATTTGTTATTTTTCCCTTGTTGCTTTTAATAACATTTCTCTGTCTTTCATTTTTGTCAATTTGACTAATATATGTCTTGGCATGTTTCTCCTTGGGTTTATCCTGCCTGGGACTCTCTGCACCTCCTGGACTTGGGTAGCTATTTCCTTTTCCATGTTAGGGAAGTTTTCAACCATAATCTCTTCCAATATTTTCTTGGGTCCTTTCTCTCTCTCTTCTCCTTCTGGGACCCCTATAATGCGAACGTTGGTGCGTTTAACATTGTCCCAGAGGTCTCTTAGGCTGTCTTCAGTTCTTTCCATTATTTTTTACTTATTCTTTTCCATATTAGTGATTATGACCATTCTGTCTTCCAGCTCACTTATTCGCCCTTCTGCCTCAGTTAATCTGCTATTGGTTCCTTCTAGTGTATTTTTCATTTCAGTTATTATGTTGCATATCTGTTTGTTTTCTCTTTAATTCTTCTAGGTCTTTGGTAAACTTTTCAATCTTTGCATCCAGTCTTTTTTCAAAGTTCTGGATCATCTTCACCATCATTATTCTGAATTCTTTTTCTGGAAGGGTGCCTATCTCCTCTTCCTTTAGTTGTTTTTCTGGGGTTTTATCCTGTCCCTTCATCTAGTACAAAGTCCTCTGCTTTTTCATTTTCTCTATCTTTCTGTGGCTGTGGTTTTCAGTTCCACAAGACGAAATACTGCTGATACTGCTTGATACTGCTGTCTGCCCTCTTGTGGAGGAAGCTATCTAGGATGCTCATGGGTGCTTCCTGATGGGAGGGACTGATGGTGGGTTGGGCTGGGTGGGTGGAGCTCAGTAACACTTTAATCCGATTTGGTGGGTGGAGCTCAGTAAAACTTTAATCTGTTTGTCTGCTAATGGGTGGGGCTGTGTTCACACCTTGTTGGTTGTTTGGCCTGAGGCTACCTAGCACTGGAGCTTACAGGCTCTTTGGTGGAACTAATGGCAGACTCTGGGAGGGCTCACGCCCATGAGCACATCCCAGAACCCCTGCCACCAGTGCCCCTGTCTCCTCAGTGAGCCACAGCTGCCCCCCACCCCTGCAGGCAACCTCCCAACACCAGCAGGTAGGTCTGGTTCAGTCTCCCATGGGGTCACTGCTCCTTCCCCCTGGGTCCTGGTGAGCACACATTTTTGTGTGCCCTCCAAGAGTGGAGCCTCTGTTTCCTCCAGTCCTGTGGAGGTCCTGCAATCAAATCCCGCTGGCTATCAGAGTCTGATTCTCTGGGGATTCCTCCTCCCATTGCTGGACTCCCAGGTTGGGAAGCCTGACGTGGGGTTCAGAACTCTCACTTTAGTGGGTGGACTTCTGCAATATAACTGTTCTCCAGTTTGTGAGTCATCCACCCAGCATTTATGGGATTAGATTTTAATGTGATTGCGCCCCTCCTGCCATCTCATTGCAGCTTCTCCTTTGTCTCTGGATGTGGGGTGTCTTTTTTGGTGAGTTCTAGTGTCTTTCTGTCGATGATTGCTGAGCAGTTAGTTGTAATTCTGGTGCTCTTGCAAGAGGGAGTGAGCGCACATCCTCCTACTCTGCAATCTTAATCCTATCTCTATCCATATAGCAACCTTTTCAGTAGTTTTCACTTTGAGTTCAGTAATACCAAAATCATTATTTCTAAAAATGTATGGAACACATTATAATTGAAAGTATCCCTTCAAAAGCTATTTGATCCTGTAAAAATTTTATTTTATTTTGTCCCAAAATTTATTTTATTGCAGTCTAAGATGATAACAAAGTCCACATATGAACAATAATTTAATACCTTGTGTTTGTCTAAGGAAAACCACCAATTTCAATTAGCTCATGATTAAGGTACACTAATATCCTATATAATATTTCATATTACCATCGTATTCTCAACATTCTTTAAGTGTTTAATTTCATTGAATTTCTTGAAGTCTTATTTTCAAAGGTTTAAATGCTATACACAATTGATTTTTTAAATCTCCCTAATTATTCTTCATGAAAAAAATGCAAGTAATATATTCTTTGAGTTGGTACTATGTTCATATAGCTGTTTTGAGTGGTATTAGAAATTTAAAATACAGAAAATCAATTGTCTTTATAAATAAAATCAATGTCTTAATTGTTGAAACTAAGCAGAAGTATTACAAAACCAAAGCATCTGACAAAGTTAAGGTACCTAATTTGAGGATCATCAACATCAAGATAATAAACAGATCACCTACCAAGAATGTAAATTCATCTACAAGTCATTTGTCATGTAATGACTATGCTTCATTGGGCTGTTTTGACCTATTTCCACCAGCCACTCTCTTCTTCAATTTAGTGCTTGTTACCCTGGGCTGTCTGCACAGCACTTTCTAAGTGACTCAGCCCTTTCTCATTTCTCACAGCATTTCTCAATATTTGACATTCCTTGACAATTCTGCTTGTGCCAAATGAGTTTTCTTTCAAAAGAAAAATTCCACATAGAGTTGTATTTAAAAAAGAAAGAAGCGTAAGTTTAAAAGTCAAATAATGAGAATTTTAGGAAACTATCAACTATTACCTAGGTGAAGGATTGGTGTTTAAATTTTTCCAAATTCCAGTCACAGGTGCATTTAAGCATTTGTCTGAAAAAAGGTCATTTTTCAATTGTTTCTCAATTTTGCATTTGATGGCATGTGTGGAATAAATGAGTTTTTTATATTTAGCATTCTGCTACTATAGTATTAGGAAAATTTATCAATAGTCTCCAACACTGTAAATTGCAATGAACCTATTTTCTTAGCACCTTTCATTTGGCTCTAGATTTTTCCATTCTTAATCTGGCATTGCCTTCTGAAACTAACCTGCATTATTTTACTGATTTTGAGAGACTCTAATAAAGAAAAATAAATGCGAGTGGAAAAGTTTATTGCTAATTATAGTTATGTGAAAATGAGATCATATTTTGTCTCATGTTTGCTATGAAAATAAGAGTGAATTAGGCAAAAATATAAAGGCTATAATATATCAAAAATAATGTGTGCATACACATATATATAGTTTGTTGTTAAAATATTGTATTTATAATACAGATATGGATGTAGATTTTTAATGAACAAGGTAGATAGCTGGCTAACTAGCTAGCTATACAGATTTAGATAATATAGATAGATAATATAGACATATAGGTAAGTGTAGTCCTTCTTTTACTTTATTTTATCGAAGCATAGTTGATTTACAATGCTGTGTTAATTTCTACTGTAGAGCAAAGTGATTCAGTTACCATATATATACAATCTTCTTCATATTCTTTTCCATTATAGTTTATCACAGGATGTTGAATATAGTTCTCTGTGCTATACAGTAGGACACTGTCGTTTATCCATTCTATTTATAATAGTTTACATCTGCTAATCCCAAACTCCAAATCCATCCCTCCCCACCTCCCAAAGAGATGGTCATTTTATCTTATCAATCACCTTTACTCTTTTATTTTAAACAAAAGTTAATTTCAATTATAAAATTCACAGAATACTCACTTCCCCTCTATGTTCTACAGAACACAGAAATAAATATATTCAACTATGGTTTAAAAAAAGCTGATATAAGTTTATAGTCATCAGTAATGCAATATTTTTTTGCCACCTTCAGTCACACTAATAGCTATTTCTTGAGCAATATATCCTAGGAATATTTGTGATATTCTCTTTTCACTTATTGAAAATTAGAATATTTTAGAACTTGTCTTTCTTTTTCTTATTTCTAGGACACTAATGAAAAGTTGAACTTTAATGAAAATTCCAAAATTTACAAAATAATCTAAATACTTTTTTGACATAGCTTGAGTTAGAACATCCAAAATTAAAATTTAATGGAGAACTTGTGGAATTTCAACATTATTCTGGGGCTTCCTAGGTGGCGCAGTGGTTGAGAATCCGCCTGCCAATACAGGGGACACGGGTTCGATCCCTGCTCCAGGAGGGTCCCACATACCGCGGAGCAACTAAGCCCATGCGCCACAACTACTGAGCCTGCGCTTTAGAGCCCGTGAGCCACAACTATTGAGCCACAACTATTGTGCTGCAACTCCTGATGCCCACTTGCCTAGAGCCTGTGCTCCTCAACAAGAAGCCATGGCAATAAGGAGCCTGCGCACCACAACGAAGAGTAGCGCCTACTCACCACAACAAAAAAGAAAGTCCGCGCACAGGGGAAAAAAAAAAAAAAAAAAAGGTTATTCTGTGCTAAAGTAGATCAAAATCATCAGTTTTTCCTTTCAACTTCTATTTCTTCCTGCCTGAGAAACCCTTTTCAAAAATCTTACATCTTTCTTTAGCAAAATATAAGTTCCAAAAGAATTTAAGAATAGTTATTTAGATGCTGTAAACGAATGTGGTGAGGAAAGTGGATAACAAGATCTCAGAGATGCAATAAAGAGAGAAGCTAATGAGGAGATTTTGAAATTCAAGGAAATCTGAATATTTAACTTTTGACTAAATTTCAAAGTTTAAATTATACAAGATAGCTATCCTGTATAGTCCTGACTTTGGGCAAAAACAAATTATCACTTCCAAAATAACTTTACTTAAGTATACAAATCAAGCACACATCACTCATAACTTTTATCAAGATGCAAGATAACTAGAATGTATTGCCACCTACTAAAAGGCAAATGTCCCTATAACTCCTGAGGAGAACACCCAGACCTCAGCTGGCACTAAAAAGAAATGACAGTGTAGTTTGTCATCACAAGAATGTGGCTGTAGTCTGTTCATTATGCCTGACTCTCTATTATTGAACAGAACCGGACGATCTTTATTTCATTTACTTTAATCAGAAGGCTCTTTTAAAATGCTTCTGCTTAATATTTGGCTTGAATGAGGCACTTTATTAAAAATGCTGGATGTTTTCACTTAACATAGCCTGAATAGCTGAAAGGGAAATAACAGCACAAGCATAAAATGGCATAATAAATCAAAGGATACCCTTTTCCTTCTCAACATTTCCAAGGTTAGTTTTCATCTTAATAGAATTGCTGATCTGTCAACTGATCAACTGTAGATACGCCCATGACTTGTTTCAATGGAAAGAGGGATGCCAACAGTAATGAGAAATAACCCTTGGAGCCTTGTCTAAAAGCATTTTTGTTTTGCTGCACATGCTTTGTGTGCATTGAAAAATCTTTTCCCCTCTGCAGAGTAAAATTCCAATTGATTAAAAATAAAAGGACTTAGCTGGCTCCTATTTCTGCATGGCATACAGAGCAACTGATCATTGTGGTAAATACCATTTTCAGGACTGACTTTAAATTGTCATGGTGGTAGCAACAGTTAATTAAAAATCTCCAGCTCCACCAGGGACGGTGAGGTGTTACTACCATTTGAAAGATTAGAAAACTATATACTCTGAGATAAGAACCATCTTTACATCCTCTCAATAACAATTAGAGACCTGAAGATCATCTCTATCTCCTCTGCATAATGAGGGAGAGAGATGTTTTCTTGGCCTCTTTATATATACTCTGGACGACCAGTTACACTTTCACAGTTAATTCTGAAATGCCTCTGAGGCTTACAGTGACAGTTACATGACAACTCTCACTTAATTCCAGGAAAAGATAAAGAGTCTCTAAAGAGGATAAGAAACTCTGGTTGTGTCATATCATATCATCTAAAATAAAGCCTTTAATTAGGAAGGTGCACAACAGAAAGAAAGGTATTTCAACCAGTTTTGGAATTAGGTCATAGTAGGCAGAGGACGTATCTCTATGACTCACTCTTAAGGTGAAGGTCCCTCCCTACTGACTTCAGGTCAAAGTGCCAGGTTGGTCTCTGGGGCTTTTTTTTTTTTTGCCAGCCAGGGCTTCCTCAATATATTAGAAAATCTCAGCTAAAATTATCTGCCTGTGCTTTTCCAGGTGAAAACCAAGCTTTATGCGTGATAGAAGCCCAGTGTCTATCACATAGTAAGCATTCAGTAAATCCTTGTTGTACCCAGTGGAGGTGTATTGACACATTTCATTTCATCAGCCATCAGATTTCAAGTTCCTCTCAGGGAGAGTCTAAGCCAGAAGTTTGCTCTCCTTCTAATTATCGACTACACGTAGCAGAGCTAAGACTCCCAGTGCTACAAAGGGCCACTGTTATAGCTTTAATTCATCCCTAAATCCTGACAGACTGGAACACCTACTTTTGTACTGCATGAAGGTACTTTCAATAAGGGCAAGTCATTTGGAAATCATATCCAGCATTTCATTTGGATGTATATTCTGATGCTGTTCAAGTGTGGTAAGGTATATTTTGAGCATTAACTTGGGTTGAGCACAAGGACATCTTCTAAGTCACCTAACTTTAAGTCGTTAGACTAGTTGTTTTTAATCTAAGCTCTAAAAAAAGAAGGATTTTCTTAAGAGAAAATCAGAGAAAATTGTACATGTAATATGTAAGTCAAAGATTAAGGAAACGATAAACTCCAAATGGATTAAAGACCTACATGTGAGGCCAGACACTATAAAACTCCTAGAGGAAAACATAGGCAGGACACTCTATGGCATCCATCAAAGCAAGATCCTTTTGGACCCACCTCCTAGAATCATGGAAATCAAATCAAGAATAAACAAATGGGACCTCATGAAACTTAAAAGCTTTTGCACAGCAAAAGAAACCATAAACGAGACTAGAAGGCAACCCTCAGAATGGGAAAAAATAGTTGCCTATGAAACAACGGACAAAGGATTAGCCTCCAAAATATACAAGCAGCTCATGCAGCTTCATACCAAAAAAGCAAATAACCCAATCCACAAATGGGCGGAAGACTTAAACAGACATTTCTCCAAAGAAGACATACAGATGGCTGACAAACACATGAAAAGATGCTCAACATCACTCATCTACAGAGAAATGCAAGTCAAAGCCATAATGAGGTATCACCTCACACCAATCAGAATGGCCATCATCACAAAATCTAGAAACAACAAATGTTGGAGAGGGTGTGGAGAAAAGGGAATTCTCCTGCACTGCTGGTGGGAATGTAAGTTGGTACAGCCACTATGGAAAACAGTTTGGACGTTCCTTAAAAAACTACAAATAGAACTACCATATGATCCAGTAATCCCACTACTGGCCATATACCCTAAGAAAACCATAATCCCAAAAGAAACATGTACCATAATGTTTATTGCAGCACTATTTACAATAGCCAGGACATGGAAGCAACCTAAATGCCCATCAACAAATGAATGGATACAGAAGATGTGGCATATATATACAATGGACTATTACTCAGCTATAAAAAGGGATGAGATGGAGCTATATGTAATGAGGTGGATAGACCTAGAGTCTGTCATACAGAGTGAAGTCAGAAAGAGAAAGACAAATATTGTATGGTAACTCACATATACGGAATCTAAAAATGGTACTGATGTACTCAGTGACAAGACAAGAAAAAGTATGCAGATGCAGAGAATGGACTGGAGAACTCGAGGTTTGGGGGGGCAGGGGGTGAAGGGGAAGCTGAGACGAAGCAAGAGAGTAGCACAGACATATATATACTACCAAGTGTAAAATAGATAGCCAGTGGGAAGTTGTATAACAAAGGGAGTTCAACTCGAGGATGGAAGATGCCTTAGAGGACTGGGATGGGGAGGGTGGGGGGGACTCGAGGGGGGGGAGTCAAGGGAGGGAGGGAATACGGGGATATGTGTATAAAAACAGATGATTGAACTTGGTGTACCCCCAAAAAAATAATAAATAAAAAAATTATTAAAAAAAAAAAAAGATCAAGGAAACTCACACACAGAGGCACATATACACCCTGAAAAATCTTCAAAATACCTACTATAATCTCTATTCCCATCAGCTTAAGAAAAATAGCATTAACACTCTTTTTTAAGACTCAGGGAGAACATAATAAAGTGAATGAAATGGGGCCATTCGAATAGGTCTTCACTTTCATCTACCTCTATTACTGATTCCATTCTTATAATTTCAGGACATTTCACTTTTCGTTCCAACCTTTTGATGGCACAATTTATATCTGAACTGCTAGATTCAGCTTCTCAGATTTCATCATTGCATTTTACCAAATACAAACACATAGTTTTCCTTCATACAGAGATAAGTGTGAGAAAAAAAGAGAAAAAAAGAGAGAAAAGCTGAAGAGAAATACTCACTTCCTACAAATAAAGAAGCACAATAAATTCCTGTATTCTAGAGGAGAATTTGGAAGTTAAACGTTATAGTAAAAAAGTGCTTGCAAATACAAGAGCAAGAATGAAAATCATTATAGAAGTGATCACATCATTTGTTTTCACAATAATACACATGTAGTTTATTATTTAAAACAATAGTATGTGACATAATACTGTATTGATATAACCCTGTCTATGCTGTAATAATAGCTGTATTCTATCATCTTTTTAATTGTTTGCTAGATAAATAGTACTGTTTTAAACTATAGTATTGTTTATGCTATATATGTACATGTAGTCCTAGTTTAAAACAATATACATAGTTTTATATAGATAGCTTATAGTTTTAACCAATATATTTATAATATAATAAATTATAAATTTATAATGATATACAAATAATAACCATTTAAGACCTAATAAGTGGGAGTCATGGTTAATTTTATGTATCAACTTGACTGGGGTAAGGGATGCCTGGAGAGCTGGTGAAATGTCCTATCTGGGTGTATCGTGAGGGGGCTTCTAAAGGAGATAAGCATTTGAATCTGTAGAGTGAATAAAGATGACTCTCACCGATGCAGATGGGCATCACCCAATCTGCCGAGGACCTGGATAGAACAAAAAGGTGAAGGAAGAGTAAATTTGCTCTTTGCTTGAACTGGGACATCTACTCTGTCTTAGGACATCAGCACTTCCGGTTCTCAGGCCTTTGGACTCCAACTGAATTACACCACTGGCTTCCCTGCGTCTCCAGCTTGCAGACAGCAGATCACGGGATTTCTTGGCTTCCACAACTGCATAAGCCAATCCCTTAAAATAACTCTCTCTCTCTCTCTCTCTCTACACATACACACACATGCATATACACATACATATATATACATCCATCCATATGCATATTTATATCTATATGCTATTTGTTCCATTTCTCTGGAGAACCCTGTTCAATGATCATCTGTTATAATTATTATAGTATTTTTCTTATTGGCTTATGAGTTCGTTAAATACTAAAGCTATAAAATCTCTGCAGTTTTTCATGAAAATATTTCCAATGCACTTGATCTTTACCTTTCACTCAAGATGTGTTGGAATGTTAGTGCTGTGTGCTTACTGTTTTGGTATACAGAAATTCTTAAATTATATCATCCACCTTATTTTATTTTTTAATTTTTTAAGGATTATTTATTTATTTACTTATTCATTCATTCATTTTGGCTGCACCAGGTCTTCGTTGCGGCAGGTAGGATCTTCATTGGGGCATGCAGACTTTTAGTTGCAGCATGCATGCATGATCTAATTCACCGACGAGGGATCAAATCCAGGCCCCCTGCATTGGGAGTGTGGAGTCTTACTCACTGGACCACCAAGGAAGTCCCTGTCATCCATTTTAAAGACTAGAATGTGTCATCTATGCAGCTGAGATTCTGAAGATGTTATCACTGAGTCAGTTCTTCCCAATGATTCAGAAAGGTGACCATTCTGTGGCAAATAAGAAAAGTGTCCAATGTTTGAAAGTCAATGTTGCCAAAAAAGGGACAGAAAATATGCTACTACATAACAAAGTGAAGTAATCTTCACAAGGAAGCTGATGTCAGCTGGCTTGGCCTAAAGTAGTATTTACGTGTAGAGTGTAGTTTGGTATGAAAACAACAGTCACTACCAACATCCCTACCCCTCTCTTATGTGGGTGAATTTGGGTTTGAGTTGATTTAATTTAGTCTCACACTGATCTGGTACAGCTATCTCACCTTCATGCTACCAGTACCTTATTAGCATTTAAGGTGTTCTGACCTTGTAGAGTTAAAGGTCTATCCAGGGCCATTCAAAAAAAGTAGATGTGAGGAGGGGGTGGATAAAATGTTGGACAAATCAACCATCACTCCTCCTGGAAAACGTTTACCTCACCAAATGGCAGGAGGAAGGCTACAGGCACTGATGTGCGGGTCTCTAGCAGCCCTGGAAAAGGACCCCAGGACTGTACTTTCCCCCTCTCATCCTCCTGTCCCTGTGATACTTTCCTTCTCTCTTTCCCCAGCCTTTGCCATCCTCATCAGTTTTACAGGGTAAAACTTAAATCTGCATACCACTTAATACTTCAAAATATTCTGTCATAATTCAAATAAAAAATGTTACCAAAAAACTGGAGAATGTAAAATGATGCTTTGGTGGGCATGAAACAGAGACAATGAGAACGTCTACCCAAAAAGATTCTCTTCCACTGCAACTGTTGTTATACATGTGGAGGGCACCTAAGAAACTAGAATTTCTCCCAGGGATTTTTTTTTTTTACTCCTACAGGTCCTTTTTCTGACTACTTGCTACAGGTCATGTGCCTTTGAATAAATTTGTGTCTGATAATTGTGAGGCATAGACTTTAGTAAGACGTGCTGGGTAAGCTACGCTTTTTCCATATTGAAATATTCTCTAGCTTTTTATACATGGAGAAGCTTTTGTCTAGAAAGCAATATTCCGCTACACAAATTGCCCAGG
Source organism: Hippopotamus amphibius kiboko (assembly GCF_030028045.1). NCBI lineage: Eukaryota > Metazoa > Chordata > Mammalia > Artiodactyla > Hippopotamidae > Hippopotamus > Hippopotamus amphibius. The sequence goes on along the minus strand of NC_080188.1, from coordinate 185,710,726 downwards.
AGACATTATTTATAAATGTTTTCTTCTATTAAATCTATATCCTGGGACTTCCCTGGTGGTGCAGTGGTTAAGAATCTGCCTGCCAATGCAGGGGACACAGGTTCAAGCCCTGGTCCAGGAATATCCAACATGCCGAAGAGCAACTAAGTCCATGCAACAACAACTACTGAAAACCATGCACCCTACAGCCTACATGCCACAACTACTGAGCCCACATGCCACAACTACTGAAGCCTGCATACTCTAGGGCCCACATGCCACAACTACTGAGCCTGCATGCTGCAGCTACTGAATCCCATGTGCCGAAAGCCTGTGCTACACAACAAAAGAAGCCACTGCACTAAGAAGCCCATGCACTGCAATGAAGAGTAGCCCCAGCTCACCACAACTAGAGAAAACCCGAGCTCAGCAATGAAGACCGTACACAGCCAAAACAGGAAAAACAATCTACACCCTTCTGCTCGAGGTCCTCAACCATGGAGACTTCTGAATGTTAAAAAGTACAATGGACTTTTCATGGGTGGAGAGTTTTAAGAATTTCTTGAACTTTCAAACTGCAGTATATAATTTTCCCATTAAACTATACAGTGGCTGAGAAGGGGAGAGTCGTGAAGCTGCATCTGATGTGGACACTGAGTAGTTGGTGAGGCTCTGACACTAGCTTACAGGTTCACTAGCTGACACCACCCTCAAAGCACTATTCAAAAACACAGTTCAGCAAACTGACATCTAAGTACGTACCCTGTGCATGTAAAAGACTCAAAACTGTTAATGGGATTGACATAACACTACTATGTATGAAATAGATAACTAGTAAGGACCTACTGTATAGTACAGGGAACTCTACTCAGTACTCAGGCCTATATGGGAAAAGAATCTAAAAAAGAGTAGATATCTGTATATGTATAACTGGTTCACTTTGCTGTATACTTGAAACTAACACAACATTGTAAATCAACTATACTCCAATAAAAATTAATGAAAAAAGAACGTACCATGTGTCTAAATGGTAAGTGAGCACACAAAATTAAAATAATGCAAAAGACAGGCACAAATCATAAAAGAAGTATTTTAAACATTTGTTTTCAATACAGGGTACTTTGAGGTTTATAACATTTATTTTTTAAAGTTAGGGTGCAATAGCAAATATATTCATAGTTCAGTACATCTATAATTAACCCCTGTTGTACAATTTGGTTGATTTCACAGCATAAACCAAATAAAGGCACAAAATTACTGAAAAAGTCAACAATAATCAAAAATGATGTGTACTCTAAGAAGACATTTTTCCATGAAGAATCTCTCTCGAAATTACATCTTTTCAGAACTGGAAGTAGAAAAGGAACGAGGAAATTAAAATTCGACTTCTGAAACTGCAGCACAACTTGCTGAAAATAATTATTCAGTGACAGAAATAAATGCATCTAAGAGCATGTGAGTGTAATTACGTACCACAGGTAGTAAATATCATGTTATGTTTCAATGATTTTATGGATATCAAACTCATCTGTATGCTATTTCTAATAGCAATTTTATGACTAAGACTAATAAATATAGGAAACTGTTCTGATTTTTAATAATACATGATTTCTTATGGCGGTAGTTTATTTGGGCTGATGTAAAATGATAAATCTGAAGGCTAAGGTTAAAGCAGTTCTTGGAAAATAACTGAAAACATTACATGCATTCCTTGTCCTAGATCTCTCTAAAGTCATTATTGCATTTTTTGAAAGTATACTTCAGGGGCTTCTTTTCCACTTCAAAGTTAAAGCCATTAAACTTACTGTTCCATGTAATAAATTAATAAACAAGAATAGATTAACCAAATGATACGGAGCATTACCTCTTCCAGTTCCTCTCATTCTCCTCTAGTTCATTGTTGTTCCTCTCTTGGGAAGTGAGGAAAAGTTCTATTTAAATTTAGATTGAATAAAGTGCTCAGTAAGATATTTCAGACTCCCAGAAGTGTGGTATGTGGTAGAGAGAGGAAATGGACTTTTTTTTTCCTGGAGCTTTTAAATACGTTGGCCTGTGAGCAACTCTATTGAGTTGGCTGCCAAAATAACACTGGCAGTTGTTAAGCTCCCACCAGAGCTGCGAAAGCAACCCTGAAAGGATTTCTCCAAATACCAACGATCCTATATGGTTTAGTGAACTCTACTATTGACCTCCCTTAGAGCCTTTGCCTTTAACTTGTAAAAATCCTGCATCTTTTGCTAAATGCCAAGGGGGAAAAGACCAAGAGCAGCAACCACGGAACAGCCGTTTTTTGTGGCTGAAACTCTTCCTGGGGGGGTTGACTCTGACTTCTGCCAAAAGGGCCTCAGTGAGGCTAGGAGGGTTGTCCACATGGTCTATGACTGCAGTAAGATGGAACTTATCAAACTGGACACTTTTGAGAATGAAAGAGGGCTGACCAACAATCACAGGAGGACACTAGATGTAAGCCTGGACTGTCCCAGGCACACCAGGACAGACCTACCTATGACACACACGGAGTGTACCAGCTCAGCAGCTCTTTAACTTACCAGCATAAGACTTCCATCAATTTGAAAATATCCAATCATGCCACTTCCTTCTGTGTCAGCATTTGTGGTATGTGAGCTAGTGAGCCTGTTGAGGGTGGGAGCATTTGGTTTATGTTAATATATGTTAAATTCTTTCGTTCAAAATAAAATTTCTACAATGCCCTTTAACTGATTACTACTGATCTTCATAATGATTCAAACTACCATCTCTATGTTATGTATTTTAGCTAGATTCTCCTTTTCTACCTCTAAATTCACGTCCATAAATACTCATACTGGGCTATAACCATGTTTCCTGTCCTTTTTTGAAAATCACTGGGTGATGCCTTCGCTAAGAAGCAAATTTCCACTAACGCATGAAGACGAACAGAGTTTAATGACTGATTAAACACTGATGATGGTGTTGTCATGAAAGAAGTGTATTCTTTTCAGCAAAGGAACATGTTAAATCTTCCTGCATTTTATAAGTTCATTCTGACAAAAATCATTGAATCATGTAATCAAGTTTCACACGAGCCATTAGATGCAAAGGCGAGATCTTGACTTACTACATTTTTTTTTAATTTTTAATTTCCTTCAAAGGCTGTTTTGACAAGACAACTTGTCTCTAAAACACAGCCCTGGAATGGTTGATTTCAGTTATTTAATTTTGCTAATTATTGCAAAACTGCTCTTTGTTGGTCTCAGGTCCACTCATTTCATAAATATTTACTGAGCACTTACAATAGGGAGGTATCTTTTTAAGTACTGGGGAAAATGTACTGAAGTTATGAAGAGTTTCTGCTCTCAGGGGATTTATATTCTAGAGTAGACAGAAAGAAAAATTAATAAATCAATATGAAAAATGCTAGTACTGACATCGTAATCAGATAATTAGGGTGATACAACAACAATTGACTGAATCAGGGAAAACCTTTCTGGAGAGGTAGCACTGAAGAAGTAGAGCTCAACTTGGCTAGAAAATCAACTTAATGCTCTTCTCAAATAAGTATGCCCCATTTCTTATCATTTTCTCGTCTATTATTCTTAATATATCTACAGCAGCTAGTTTTCTACCTGTTGATTAACAATACAAACAAAACTTTCACATTCTTTGAATTGGTCGCATTCCACAAATATCCTCTTCTGTATATGAGCACTTTTATACAATGCCAGGCTATATAAAGGTAAGAAAATCTATTAACGATCCACCTTGAAGGTGAACAAGATAAAATTGGAAGTTTTTATTTCCTTCAATAGATTTTGAACTTTTTAAAAATAGTTTTAAAATTATCCTGGACAAATAGATGAAAGAAATAGAGAATCCAGCAAGTTGCCTAGATATGTGTGGTTAGCTGATTTACAGCCAAGGTGATACTGAAGTACAGCAGGGAAGAAGATGGTCTCTTTACTAAATAGTGCTGGGCTGGTAGGACAGCCATACAGGAAAAAACATATAGATAAATGTACCATATACAAAAAAAAAAAAAAACACAAATAGATAAATGTGAATAGTAAAATAACAAAGTTTTATTTGGGAGGGGAGGGGCAAAGAGGCAAAGATTTCTTAAGCGAGTTACAAAAAGGGCTAACTGCAAATAAAATTATTCATTGAAAGACTGCATAAAAATTGTAAAAATTCTGTTCATCCAAACACCATTAAGAGAAACAGCAAGCCAATGAATGAGGGAAAATAGTTGTAATACATATATCCAGTCAACCTACAACATATAAATGATTCCTACTAATCAATATTAAAATGACATAGAAACCAAAAAATAATTGGCAAAAGTCTTGTAAAGGAACTTCATAACAAAACAAATCAAAATGGACAACTTTATAAGAAAATGTACTCAACTCTAAAATAAAATTGATAAAACCTCTAGCAAGACTTATCAAGAAAAAGAGGGAGAAGACTCAAATCAATAAAATTAGAAATGAAACAGGAGAAGTTACAACGGACACTGCAGAAATAAAAAGCACCATAAGAGACTACTACAAGCAACTATATGCCAATAAAATGCACAATCTGCATGAAATGGACAGATTCTTAGAAAGGTATAACCTTCCAAGACTGAATCAGGAAGACACAGAAAATATGAACAGACCAATCACAAGGAATGAAATTGAAACTATGATTAAAAATCTCCCAACAAACAAAAGTCTAGGACCAGATAGATTCACAGGTGAATTTTACCAAACATTTAGAGAAGAGCTAACACCCATCCTTCTCAAGCTCTTCCAAAAAATTGCAGAGGAAAGAACACTCCCAAACTCATTTTATGAGGCCACCATCACCCTGATACCAAAACCAGACAAAGATACTACAAAAAAAGAAAATTACAGACAAATATCACTGATGAATTTAGATGCAAAAATCCTCAACAAAATACTAGCCAACAGAATCCAACAACACATTAAAAGGATCATACACCATAATCAAGTGGGGTTTATCCCTGGAATGCAAGGATTCTTCAATATATGCAAACCAATCAATGGGATACATCATATTAACAAATTGAAGGATAAAAACCACATGATCATCTCAATAGATGCAAAAAAGGCTTTCGACAAAATTCAACACCCATTTATGATAAAAGCTCTCCAGAAGGTGGGCATAGAGGGAACCTACCTCAACATAATAAAGGCCATATATGACAAACCCACAGCAAACATCCTTCTCAATGGTGAATAACTGAAAGCATTCCCTCTGAGATCAGGAACAAGACAAGGATGTCCACTCTCTCCACTACTATTCAACATAGTTTTGGAAGTCCTTGCCACAGCAATCAGAGAAGAAAAAGAAATAAAACGAATCCAAATTGGAAAAGAAGAGGTAAAACTGTCACTGTTCGCAGATGACATGACACTATACATAGAAAATCCTAAAGATGCCACCAGAAAACTACTAGAGCTAATCAATGAACTTGGTAAAGTTGCAGGATACAAAATTAACACACAGAAATCTCTTGCATTTCTATACACGAACAATGAAAGATCAGAAAGAGAAATTAAGGAAACAATCCCATTCACCACTGCAACAAAAAGAAAAAACTACCTAGGAATAAACCTAACTAAGGAAGTAAAAGACCTGTACTCAGAAAACTATAAGACACTAATGAAAGAAATCAAAGAGGACACAAACAGATGGAGAGATATACCATGTTCTTCAATTGGAAGAATCAACATTGTGAAAATGACTATACTATCCAAAGCAATTTACAGATTCAATGCAATCCCAATCAAATTACCAATGGCATTTTTCACAGAACTAGAACAAGAAATTTTACGATTTGTATGGAAATGCAAAAGACCCCAAATAGCCAAAGCAATCTTGAGAAGGAAAGACGGAGTTGGTGGAATTCGGCTTCCTGACTTCACGCTATACTACAAGGCTACAGTGATCAAGACAGCATAGTACTGGCACAAAAACAGAAATATAGATCAATGGAACAGGATACAAAGCCCAGAGATAAACTATGGCCAACTAATCTATGACAAAGGAGGTAAGGATATACAATGGAGAAAAGGCAGCCTCTTCAATAAGTGGTGCTGGGAAAACTGGACAGCTACATGGAAAAGAATGAAATTAAAACAGTCCCTAACACCATACACAAAAATGAACTCCAAATGGGTTAAAGAGCTAAATGTAAGTCCAGATACTATAAAACTCCTAGAGGAAAACATAGGAAGAACACGCTTTGACATAAATCACAGCAAGATCTGTTTTGATCCACCCCCTAGAGTAATGGAAATAAAAACAAAAATAAATAAGTGGGACCCTAATGAAACTTCAAAGCTTCTGCACAGCAAAGGAAACTATAAGCAAGATGAAAAGACAACCCTCAGAATGGGAGAAAATATTTGCAAATGAATCAACAAAGGATTAATCTCCAAAATTTATACACAGTTCATCCAGCTCAATATCAAAAAAAAACAAACAACCCAATGAAAAAATGGGCAGAAGACCTAAACAGGCATTTCTCCAAAGAAGACATACGGATGGCCAAGAGGCACATGAAAAGCTGCTCAACATCGCTAATTATTAGAGAAATGCAGATCAAAACTACAATGAGGTATCCCCTCACACCAGTTAGAATGGGCATCATCAGAAAACCTACAAACAGTAAATGCTGGAGAGGGTGTGGAGAAAAGGGAATGCTCTTGCACTGTTGGTGGGAATGTAAATTGTTACAGCCACTAGGGAGAATAGTATGGAGATTCCTTGCAAAACTAAAAATAGAACTATGATATGACCTAGCAATCCCACTGCTGGGCATATACCCAGAGAACACCATAATTCAAAAAGACACACGCACTCCAATGTTCATGGCAGCACTGTTTACAACAGCCGGGACATAGAAGCAACCTAAATGTCCATCAACAGATGAATGGATAAAGAAGATGTGGTACATATATACAATGGAATATTACTCAGCTGTAAAAAGCAATGAAACTGGGACATTTGTAGAGACATGGATGGACCTAGAGACTGTCATACAGAGTGAAGTGAGTCAGAAAGTGAAAAACAAATATCGTATGTTAACACATATATGGGGAATATAGAAAAATGGTACAAATCAACCGGTTTGCAAGGTAGAAATAGAGACACAGATGTAGAGAACAAACATATGGACACCAAGTGGGGAAAGTGGGGAGAGTTTGGGGGGAATGAGTTGGGAGATTGGGATTGCCATATACACATTACTAGTAAGAAAAAAAAAAAACCAAATTGTACACTCTAAATATATGCAGTTTAAAGTTCTTAAAAAAAATAAAAAGAGAATGTACTCAACTCCATAAGTCATTATGAAGTAAACACAAAAACCACATGGACTACCACTGCACACATACTAGACTGGTTAAAATTCAGAAAGATACACATTCTCAACTGCTAGCAAGAATGTGGAATCACAAGAATTATCAAGCACTGCATGTAAAAGTATAACTTGGTATAATTACTTTAGGAAACATTTGGCAGAATCCACAGAGTATACACGTACCTTATGACTAGAAATTCTACACATGTATTTCCCCCACAGACGTGACTATCAAAGACATGTATAAGAATGTTCATATTTATACCATTCTTAAAAAGCAAAAAACCAGAAGCAAATGTCTATCCAGAGTAGAATGGATAAATGAAGTGTGATATATTCATATCATCAAATACCAGACAGCAGGGATTGGCCAACTATGGTCTATGAGCCAATTGCAGTGTGAGGCCTATTTTTGCATGGCTTGAAAACTAAGATTAGTTTCTATATTTTTAAAGAATTGGTAAAACACACACACACACAGAGAAGAATATACCACAGTTGTACACTTGTCCTGTAAAGCTTAAAATATTTTCTATCTGTCCCTTTAAAGAAAATATCTATTGGCCCCTGTTATACACCAGTGGGAATAAACAGCAACAACCACACACAACAGCGTGAACAAATAACCTGAGGCGTATCGTTGGGTGGAAGATGCCAGACATAAGAGGAAATATAAAGGAAGACTCCTTTCAAAAAAAGCTCAAAAGCAGGCAAAACTTATCCATGATGTCAGATGTTAGGCTAGTGTTTCCCTTGGAGGGTGAGGAGCCACTGGAAAGGGTCTAAGCGAGTTCCTGGGGTTGGGCTAGTTCCTTTTATCTTTTTTTAATTAATTAATTAATTAATTTATTTATTTATTTATTTATTTATTGACTGTGTTGGGTCTTCGTTGCTGCTGTGCGGCCATTTCTCTAGTTGCAGCGAGTACGGGCTACCCTTTGTGTGGTGCGTGGCCTTCTCAATGCGGTGGCTTCTCTCATTTCAGAGCACGGGCTCTAGGCACTCGGGCTTCAGTAGTTGTGGCACGTGGGCTCAGTAGTTGTGGCACATGAGCTTAGCTGCTCCATGGCATGTGGGATCTTCCCAGACCAGGGATTGAACCCATGTTCCCTGCATTGGCAGGTGGATTCTTAACCACTGCGCCACCAGGGAAGCTCTAGTTCCTTTTCTCGTGTTGTGCACTGCACAGCTGGGTTCACCGGTGGAAATCTCTTGAGCCGTGCACTTACAGTAATGTACACTTTTCTGTGTTTAAGTTGTATTTCTACTTTAATAAAATTTAGGAAAAAAATCAATAAATTTCCACAATAATTAACGTGTATGCATAAATTCAAGGATGTTCACCATAGCATTATTTAAAATAGATAAAAATGAGAACAAATCTAACTGTCCAATAAGAGACTTGGTTAAATAAATTATAAACTACCCACACGGAGACTCCTATGCAACCACAAAACAATAAGCTTATAAAAGAATATTTATCTGTATGGAAAGATGCAAATAACATAATCTTAAATGAAGGAGATTAAAAAGAGTACATGCCAACTGAGTATTTTGTAAAAGCACAAACACATACCAGGATCTCGGCTGACAGGAATATTTGCAAATAATGGATGGTACTTTCTCCTGGGTGTGGAATTAGAGGTGCTTTCACTTTATTATTGCTTTTTTTAATTAATTAATTATTTAATTAATTTTTTTATTTTTGGCTGCGTTCGGTCTTCATTGCTGTGCACAGGCGTCTCGTTGTGGTGGCTTCTCTTGTTGCACAGCACAGGCTCTAGGTGCACAGGCTTCAGTAGTTGTGGCACATGGGCTCAGTAGTTGTGGCTCTTGGGCTCTAGACCTCAGGCTCAGTAGTGGCGCACGGGCTTAGTTGCTCCATGGCATGTGGGATCTTCCCAGACCAGGGATCAAATCCATGTCCCCTGCATTGGCAGGTAGATCCCAAACCACTGCACCACCAAGGAAGTCCCCTTTACTGGTGTTTGTTTGTTTATTCATATTTCCTGACAATTTTCAAAGAAAATATTTCTGCAGGGGAAAAATTTGTTTTAAAATATGTGCATTTTAGATACTTATGGAAAAGTTTGAAATAGGCACTGTGATTTGAAAGCTAGAAGGGTTACCCCAGCTGATGTCAGTCTGGAAGATGGTGTGAGGAAACGCAGAAAGATCTATGGCCAGCTGTAGGAGCTGTAGGGACACTCTATAAATATGTGGCTTCTAGTCGGGTCTCTCAGTATAAGATCCCAACCTCAAAGAGATCTAAGGCTTTACACTATCAAAAGTGTCACACTGACATTGCCACCACTATTCATTTATAAGCACTGTAAGCCCCTGGGGGTGATAGATGGCTTCCCTCTCACGCTGATAAATAGATGCTGACATGGCTTTATTATCTCCTCAAGGTTAAAAATCAATGGTTTACCTGTGAAAACATCTGTTTGTAAGCTTGTCTTTGCTTCTCTCAGGGGCCACATTTACATGCTGGGCTTTAAGCATGCCAGAAATGAGAAGCTTAAGTTTCATTTGGCCCGTTTTTTTCTTAAACATGCCAGGACAGCTCTCTAAAAGAGAAAGGGGGGAAAAATGGAACAGCAAAATAAGCCCACACTCATCCATTTGTAATGAGAACAAGTTAGATTTCACCTGTTAAAAATTAATGAATAGCATCTCTGAGCAGGTGACTAGAGACATGAGCATTGATTTTAGATCAAGTGATGAATGTAGAATAAACCCCAGCCAAGGGGATTCAAATAAGTCTAACTGTGTTGCTGCTGCTGTTGGTGTTAGAGAGGCCGATGGAAAACCGGATTCGATTATCACATAGAGGGAGTGGAGGGATTTTCATATTTAATTTGACTTGTCTTTACCAAAATCAACATGAAGAACTCAGAAAATACTCCATTAGACAACATAGGATTTTCATTCCAAACTCTTTAGCACAAAATAAGAGAAAAAGAGTTTAGCTTAAAAAATACACGTGCAAAGAAACAAAAACTAGGGCACCAGTGTCATACAGTCTGCAAGAGCTAGTTTGTGGGGGTTTTTGAGAACGATTTCCTAGAATCGCTCAGTGCTCTATACAAAGCATGTCAAATTCAACACACACACAAAAGTTTCTCTCTCTCTCTTGCCGCCCCTAACTTCACACCTTCTCAGAGGCTTTATCTCTGTTCTTGGCAGCGCCACATTCCAGTTTGCTCAGGCCCCAAACCTTGGTGTCACCTTGGACGCCTCTTTTTCCCACACCCTGTAGCCCCTCTGTCAGCAAGTCCTGCTAGATTTACCTACAAAATATGACCAGAAATCAGTTTCCTCTCACCACCCCTACTGCTGCTACCCTGATCCAAGCCACCTTATATCTCATGCGGATTATTGTACAGTCTCCCAAATGGCCTTCTGACTTGGTCTTGCCCCCTATAGCCTACGCCCCAACCTAACACCCAGAGTCATTCTGTTAAAACGCAGGTGAGCCCATGCCAAACTTTTGCTCATTTGCCTTCAGCGGCCCCATCTCATTCAGAGAAGATGCGAAGTTCTTACCATGCCCCTCAGAACCCTATCAAAGTAAAACCTCTCACTCCTTTGCAAAACCTCATGGGTTCAATGGATTCTAACTTCTGCTAGAAGGGTTTTTTTGTTTTTGTTTTTGTTTTTGTTTTAATTCTAACCAAGCAAAAACACATGGATTCTAACTTCCATTTCAGTGTTGTTTTCTGTTCTTTGGCGTTTTATACACAATTTAAAGTAGTAACTTCAACTCTATTTTGTCCTATCTTCTCTTAATTTTAGGGTTTTACATGCGTAACAGCTGACAGACTATATTTAATTAACTAGTCATGTTTATAAAGATACGTTTCTCAAGACTCACAGACAATAGGCTTGTGGTTGCCAAGGGGGAGGGGGATGGGGGAGGGATGAAGTGGGAGTTTGGGATTAGCAGATGCAAAGTATTATATATAGAATGGATAAGCAACAAGGTCCTACTGTTTAGCACAGGGAACTATATTCAATATCCTGTGATAAACCACAGTGGAAAGAATATGAAAAAGAATGTGTATATATATATATATGTATAACTGAATCACTTTGCTGTACAGCACAAATTAGCATTGTAAATTAACTATACTTGAATAAAATAAATTTTAAAAAATAAAACCTAAAGATGAAGATAAAAATGAAAAAAATAAAAAATAAAAATGTTTCTCATAAATGATATTGTACCACATAGAAGGAGAATCACATATCCATAAAAATTTAATACATAAAACTTAGGGGAATGCATATGTTCGCTTTTAAAATCTGTGATCTGAAAGCTAAAATGTCATGAATAAATAGGTCTACAACATCCATCAGCCCCAAAAGATGAACATACAAAGTTATATTATTGATGCTATTGAACTGGAGGCAACATGAATGCCTGAAGGTCATTTCCATTTTGGACAAGAAATGGGGCAACACTTGTATATGCACTGTTTAGGTGATTAATAACTCTGGATATACTGATTGATCAAGTCAAATCAAAGGCTTAGAGGGAATATTTCCAAGGCCAGATCTCAGTGTCAAGAAAGAGACTAGTGGGGGACTTCCCTGGCCGTCCAGGGGTTAAGACTCCAAGACTCTGTGCTTCCATTGCAGGAGGCATGGGTTCGATCCCTGGTTGGGGAACTAAGATCCTGCATACTGCATGGTGCAGGGAAAGAAAGGAAAGAAGGAAGGAAGGGAAGGAGGGAGAAAGGGAGGAGACTAGTAGAGCCAGAGCCTCATACCAAGTTCAGTTTCCCAGCACTTATATCTTTGTAAACAGACAAGAGAAGGGTCTGATTCACCATTAATATGATTTACTTCTCCTCCAGATTGCCTATGAAAACAGTGGTGTGTTCTCAGACTCACTTGTATTTGATCACAGATTTAAAAAGTGTTCAAAGAAACTTCTAAAGCATGTATGGTTTACCTTCAGCCCCTGCCTGGAAATAAAACTGTGCTTTAAATATCCAGAGTATGGAGTGTAGGACTGCAGGCTCTGGGGAGGGTCTGTTTGGCGCCCATCTCTAACAGGGACAGGCTTCAACCGTAGACAAGTCATTTAACCATTGGTTTCCTGTTTCTTCATTGAAAAATGCTTATAACGATAGATCCAAACAAATACAGCTATTATGAGGTATTAATACATATGAAACGTATATTTTTGTAAGAGTTCCCTAGCATTATCTGTTATCTTTTTTCTAACAGTTGCTACTGCCAATCTATTCTATAAATTTAAATAAATTAGACAAGCATTTAGTAAACATTTTCCATTAGGATTTCTTATAAAAAATGTGAATTTGAATATTTATGAACTCTCTAATGATTCAGGAAAGCTAAAGACAAATTCAGCATTAAATTGCAGTTTTTCAGTTAATTGGCACCTTTTCCATGGTAACATGGTTTGAGGAAAGAACAAGGGTGGGCCTTTATTTGGGTTCCCCCAGAACTGGACCCTATTCCAAGGATTTAGGTATGAAACATTTATTTGGAAGTGGTCCCAGAAAACTTCAGGAGGGGAGTAGAAAAGTGAGAAAGACTACTGGGCATATACCCTGAGAAAACCATAATCCAAAAAGAAATATGTACCACAATGTTCATTGCAGCACTACTTACAATAGCCAGGACATGGAAGCAACCTAAATGCCCATCAACAGATGAATGGATAAAGAAGATGTGGCACATACATGCAATGGGATATTACTCAGCCATAAGAAGGAAGGAAATTGAGTTACTGGTAGTGAGGTAGATAGACCTAGAGTCTGTCATACAGAAAGCGAAAAACAAATACTGTATGCTGACTCATGCATATGGAATCTAAAAAAATGGTACTGATGAACCCAGTGACAGGGCAAGAATAAAGATGCAGATGTAGAGAACTGACTTGAGGGCATGGGGCGGGGAGCAAAAGGGAAGCTGGGACGAAGTGAGAGAGTAGCACTGACATGTATACACTACCAAATGTAAAATAGATAGCTAGTGGGAAGCTGCTGCATAACACAGGGAGATCAACTCAGTGATGGGTGATGACTTAGAGGGCTGAGATAGGGAAGGTGGGAGGGAGTCATGGGAGGGAGGGGATACAGAGATATATGTATAAATACAGCTGATTCAATTTGTTGTACAGCAGAAACTGGCACAACAGTGTAAAGCAATTATATTCCAATAAAGAGCTTAAAAAAAAAGAGAGAGAGAGAATAGGAGAACTAGAGACAGTGGGTACAGGGTGAGGGGAAGTTCTTTGCAGCTGATGCAAAGTCCAGTGCTTAGAATATAATAAATATTCAATATTAAAAAAAATAACTTAGCAGACACTTTTCCTTTCTCTTCTGCTTTCATCACTATTACCATTGTGCTGGATACTTTATATTAAATAACTACTTAAAGGAGGTACTTGTTAGGAGAAGAAAAATAGATTTGTATGACTTAACTGTTTCATACTTATACGTTAAAATCAAATCATTTTTCTTCATAAAGTTTTGATTGAGTTTAGTTCTCAATCCACTGAATGGGAGAAAATAATTGCAAATCACATATCTGATATGAGATTAATATCCAGAATATACCAAGAACTCCTACAACTCAACACCAAAAAATAAACAGCTGAATTCAAAAATGGGCAAAGGATTTGAATAGACATTTCTCCAAAGAAGATCTACAGATGGCTAATAGGCATATGAAAATATGCTCATCACTAGCCATTAGAGAAATGCGAATAAAAACCACGAGATACTACCTCACACCCATTAGAATGGTTATCATTTAAAAAAAAAAAGGGAAGGGAAGGGAAGGGAAGGGAAGAAAAAGTCAAATTGGCAAGAATGTGGAGAAACTGGAACCCTTGTGCATTGCTGATGAGGATGTAAAATGGTACAACCACTGTGGCAAACAGTATGGCAGTTGCTCAAACTCTAAAACACAGGATTTCCATGTAAGTTAACAATTCCACTTCTAGGCATATACTCAAAAGAACTGAAAGCAGGGACCTGAACAGATATTTGTATATCCGTGTAGCAACAATTTTCTTGGTAGTCAAAAGATGTCCATTGGCAATGAATGAGTAAATAAAATGTGGTCCATCCATACAATGGGATATTATTCAGCCTCAAAAGAGGAAGGCAATTTTGACACCTGCTACAACATGGATGAACCCTAAGGACATGATGCTGAGTGAAACAAGCCAGTCACAGAAGGACAATTACTGTATGATTCCACTTACATGAGGCTCTAAGAGCAGCCACTCTCATGGAGACAGAAAGGGGTGGGGAGAGTGGGGAGTTAGTGTAACGGGTACAGGATTGCTGTTGGGAGGATGCAGGGGCCCTGGAGATGGATGCTGATGACGGCTGCACAACAATGTGAATGTACTTAACGCCACAGAACTGTATACTTAAAAATGATTAAAACAGTAAATTTTTTATTTTGGATACTTTATCACACACAAAGAGCAGCTTCAACTTTTACCAAACCCACACCTACTTTTTAATTCAAGCCCACAAAATTAATGATCTTGTACTCTCAAATTATGTATTTTCTCTGATACTTGTGATTTTAAAAATAAAATTAAGAAGGTATTTTTTTTTTAAGTGAGAAAGGGGAGATCAAAAAGACAAAATACGTCCATTATCAAGCAAGCTACCACAACCGTAGACAAGTGCAGCTTAATCCCGCTGGTGAAATCTGGGAGCCAGTGGAGAACGCAAACCTCAGTTATCCTGTCTAAGGAGTAAGGGAGCAGGAGCATTTATCCACCGGTATCTAACAATCATTGGTTAAGTGCTACTTCTGGACGGTAGAAATTCCTTGGTACTTCCAGTCTGTATCAGGAAAGAGCAGGCTCACAAGGCAAGAGTATTCTCAGACAGAGTCAGCTTCTAGCAGTTGGAAATGGCACCAGAGTGCATGAAAATGGTAACTGCCAAGGAGCTATGGACGGGACACTGGCAGCAACTGCTACGGAGCACACAGAGAAAGAAGAAAGATCAGAACCAGAATAGCATTTGTAAATTTCTATACAAGGTGAAATCTACATAGAATGTGTAGGTGTCCTATTGTGAAAGAGGAAAATAATCTTAAAATTCAGTCCTGGAGTCATTTTAGAGAAAAGGGGATTCCAGGGTAATTTAGATTTTAAAATCCCCCTAAGAAATACCTAAAGAATTCATTACAATGGTAGAATGGAATAGAAACAGGAAGAGCAAAAGAATAATATGAGTTTCCAAAGATATTTAGTGCTATCCCAATTCCTCACATAATGATGAATTTTATTGCACCGTAATTCTTATTTATTAAAATTTTTGTGTGTCTCAGCAGCTCCAATGAGATGCAACTTTTTGTTTTTATGTTGGTCCAGGGAGCATTAGAGGACACCGCACTCATATAACATATTAAGCACGCCATCACTTGCACATCAAACTCTAATAAATTCCTGCATCTTGTGATCTAAAAGGAACGCAAGGCCCTGAAAGGTGAGAACACATCGTGGTCTTAAATTTTCAAGTGGGAAACCCTGTTTCTGTACAACTTGTGAAGAGTTTGAACATTAAGTTTTAACTAGGTGTGCTTGAGGAAACATTATTCATGCTAACTCCTTGTAGATTTTTGTTTTTAATTGACCCTTACAGGAAGAACATGTGGATTTATCAGTAAAAACTTTCAAACAATGATGGTGGGTGGAATGCAGCATTAAAGGAAAATAATAGAATATTCATTGGAAGCTAGAGGCAGATCAGTTACAAATTCTAGCTTTGAAGTTGGGTAGGACAGTTTCTTTTATGGTATGAGGAGCTGGTAAAAACAACGAATATGCTAGACAAATACATATTTTTCATGAATATTAAAACAGTGAAAATCTGTAAAGATAGTTGCCTGGCCAAATTCTGAGGAATAAAACCTACATCCAGAGCAGGAAGTGATACACCAGAGTGCTAAAACTGCTTTCATCTTGAGAGTATCAGTGTGTCCATCTGGCAAACTTGAGCTTTGGGCTGCAGCCTCATTGGGCCTCCCTAGGTGAAAAGCCACAGAGAGGACATTGCCTTACATTATGTGGAAATTCCTCTAAATCTATTCGATCAGAAGACAGTGAACCAGATTTTGCATCCCCGCCCCCCACCAACCGCCCAGCCATCCCCCCCCCCCCCCCCCCCCCCCCCGCCCCTGACTGCTATCACAGTTCTGGTGCAGGACAGGCAGGTATTTGGCTCCAAAAACTACGGAAAACAGAAGGAAAGAAACAAACAAAAACTTTGCTTGATAAGTTGTGCCAGTAAAGTGAACTACAGAAGAATATGCAGCCAAGATACCCACGGCTAAGTGAGCCGGGGAAACACAAGCTCTGAACTTGCCTTAAAGGGGTTTCTGTCTCAGAGCACCCCTTACACTTTGAAGAATTCCCACAAACATTTTCCTCAAGGCAAATATTAGCACACCAAAGAACCATGAACCCAAGTCACCATAAGGAAGAATAAATAGAAAAATATACCTTAGAAATAGACTCATACAAATCTTAGGTATTAGAATTATTAAACATTATAAAACAATCATCTTATTCTCTTTAAATAAATGACACAAATGGAATTATTGATAGGTAACAGGAAACTCTAAATGAAAGCCGATCTGAAAAAGAAACAAAAGTGATTTCTAGAAATAAAATGTACCAACCAGTATTAAACATGTTGAACACAGATGGCAGCAAATGGAAAATATAGAGAAGATGTGAACTAGAAACTAGGTTAGTAGAAATGAACCAAGAGATAGTATAAGGAAGTAAAAAAGGGAGAACTGTACAATAGAGGGATAGAGACGTGGAATACATGGTGAGAAGTCCTAACATATGTTTAAAAAGGAATTCAAAAAAAAAAAAAAAAGGAGAAACTTAGCCTGAGGCAATATTTCAAGAGATAATGGGTAAGAATTCTAGGATGTATGAAATATGTCAACACCAACTCATAGATTCAAAGAATGAGACAGAATACTTATTTCTACTGAGTACTTTTGTGATTTTATACAAGTTACTCATACTTTTGGACTTTCAGTTTCTTCACTTATAAAAAGATGAATCCCTACCAGATTAGGGTTTTCACAGGGATTGAGTAAGAAAAAGTTACAAAACATCCTTTATATAACTGTCACATGTTAGGGACTCATCTTCTCTCATGGTGGGACAAACACGAAGGGTAAGTTCTATAGCAATTTCATGTCCACAGGCTACCAAATATCCCACGTGGGAATCGTTGATAAAACTCTAAAAACTGACATAGTGACACAGGGATTCTACAAACCATCAGTTACACCCAGTGCTCTCTACGAATGTCCTTAGGACTTAAATCTCCTTTCAATAAATATCCGGAACGATTTGATCAGTTCAAAACATTTCTAAGAAAATAGTTACCTAAGCTAAACTCTATAAAACAGAAGACAAAAAGGTAAGGGTAGAGAGGAGGTATTCTAAAGTGAGGTCATTAGTTAGCAAAAGTCATTATGTAAGAGTAGCTAATGGGTCACCAAAAGTACTAGGTATGACAAGTGTCAAAGAAAATGATGGACAACTACAGATATTTTGTGACATTCAAGCGTCAATTTGTTTCTGTTTAGTAAATAAGTTCACTTGTATTACTTCTTTTTAGATATAGGCGATATCTGTCTGACTTACTTCACTCAGTATGACAGTCTCTAGGTCCCACAGACTTGGAGAACAAATTTATGGTTACCAGGGGGAAGGGTGGAGGGAAGGGATAGTTAGGGGGTTTGGGATTGACATGTACACACTGCTGTATTTAAGATGGATGATAACCAACAGGGACTGACGATACAGCACAGGGAACTCTGCTCAGTGTTGTGTGGCAGCCTGGGTGGGAGGGGGGCCGGGGGGAGAATGGATACATGTATATGTATGGCTGAGTCGCTTTGCTGTGCACCTGAAAGTATCACAGCATTGTTAATCGGCTATACTTCAATATAAAATAAAAAGTTTAAATGGTTAAAAAAGAGTCAGTTTGTGTGCCTATAAAGTAAATGTTGAATATTCTTAGTCTCCTCATAACCCATGCTTCTGAATTGAAATTATTTACTTACTTGTCTGTCTCCTAGCCATGTCTATAATCTCCTTTAGGACAAGGGCTAGGTCTTAGAGTCTGGCACCTAGTAAATTCCCCCAAAACAGTGAGGACCAAGTGTATTAAAGAATTAGTGACTAAAAGAGCCAATAATGCGAAAAAAATTTACATAGCATGTTAACTGAAAGAGCAATATTGTATACAAGCAAAATTGCACACAGAGTGATTACAATAATATTTTAACCCATGCACAGAAAAATAGTAGAAAAAATACCAAAATGTTATCAATGATTAAAATTATACACTGAAATGAGAATGCTTTTCCATTTTCTTATACTCCTCTTTAATTTTAAGCGGTTCTCAAAAGAATATGCATTACTTCTGTTTTAGAAAAATAAGAAAATGTGAAACTGTAGATATAATATCAACATAATTTCTAATACATAATATAATCGCTAATACATTCATCATAAAACTCAGCATCAGATTTGGCACTGATATATGCCTACATCTCATTTCCATGTCAGGTCAAATCAATATACATTAGCTAAAAACTAGTTCAGACAAGTGCAAGATGGAATTCCTTCCTTCACAGAACTTTTTGAGGGCAAAAACTGTCCTATCATTTCTGTGTCTTTTATGGTGCCCACCATAGTATCAGGCAATAAAATGCACATACAGTAAATATTAATGACTTACTTGATCAAAGACTTAAAGGAAATTTAACATATGGGTCTGGGAAGATTAAAAAATAAGATGTTTCTCCAGAAAGGGGAGTATATTTTCAACTACGAAGAAGTGAAGATAAGCACAGAGCATGTGAAATCTAATGGGTATTAAAGACAATACTGAAGGCTGAAGAAAGACATTATTTTTTTCTAAATATTCTTTGCAGACAGCACCCATTTATTTTATGACCCGTCAACAGGAAAGAGGGGACAACCTTCAAAACTTTATTGCTCAAGGCTTTTAAAAGTATCACCAGGATTAGTTACCCAGTAAGGAGACAAAACATGAGGAGTATCTGTGCCCTTAATCAGAAGCTTAATTATTTCACTTCATTAGGTGCTATTTTTAGAAGTAGAACATTATATCCTATTTTTGACATTTGATACAACTGTATTTATCACACTGACTATATAGGTGACATTAAGTTCCGATTGTAATCTAACATTTATATGAGGATTTTTTTTTTACTTAAACTATTCTGTGTAATTATGCCACCCACACAAGGGTGAATAGTAATGCCCTTGGATCCCAATGGCAGGTTATTTATAAAAAGAAGACAAAAGAGTCCAACAATACTTAGATTTACAAAACCTATCTGTTTCTGCAATTTCATTTCCATCCCCAAATTGCCACTGTTTGTGCCTTTCCAAAGAGTTATTTTTAAATTCCTTTGAGATCAACAAGGCATCTTAACATGTAAAATTTACTTAGGAAAAAAAATCCCACAATTAACTAGTTCAAACCCCACTAGTGAGGCAAAGTTATCTCCATCAACTGTGTTTGGTGTTTATCTAGTCACCTTCCTGTGTCATTGATAACTCTCAGTGACAAACGGTGTCATAAATGTTAAGACATCCCTTGGACAAAGGGGGGTAGGGCAATAAAAGCTCGTCAGTTTTTATGACAGAAACCAGGGTAAGCATGCATTCTACATAAACCTTGAAATATTTGGTACATAAATGTTGTTAAATTCCTTTAGTCCATTTTATAAAGTCTTTTTTTTTTAACAATATCTGAATTCTTACATTTGTTAATGATTTTAGCATTTCCACTAATTTCGTCTCTATGAGTTGTGAATTCTGTCTTGAAACTTAGTCCATTCAGCTCTGGAGGTACATTCTCTATTTTTAGGGTAGGAATATAGTTTATATACAATAATGGTAAGAAGTATTTTATAACAGTGATGTCCCAGGTATATTTTAGAAATAGGTAGGTAAAAGCAGGAAGGGTTCTTTGTTACTCATGCTGTTTATATTTTAAGCAGTTAAGTTTTATTTTTATTATTTTCTTAAATTTTATTGAAGTATAGTTGCTTTACAATGTTGTGTTATTTTCTGCTGTACATCAAAGTGACTCAGTTTTACATATATATATATATATATATATTCTTTTTCATATCCTTTTCCATTATGGTTTATCACAGGATATTGAATACAGTTCTCTGTGCTATACAGTAGGACCCTGTTGTTTATCCATCCTGTATATACTAGTTTCCATCTGCTAATCCCAAACTCCCAGTTCTCCATGCCTCCTCCCCCTTGGCAACCATAAGTCTGTTCTCTATGTCTTTTTCTTTTTTTAAGCTCTTTATTGGAATATAATTGCTTTACACTGTTGTGCCAGTTTTTGCTGTACAACGAAGTGAATCAGCTGTATTTATACATATATCTCTGTATCCCCTCCCTCCCATGACTCCCTCCCACCCTCCCTATCCCAGCCCTCTAAGTCATCACCCATCATTGAGTTGATCTCCCTGTGTTATGCAGCAGCTTCCCTTTAGCATCTATTTTACATTTGGTAGTGTATATATGTCAATGCTACTTTCTATGTCTTAAGCAGTTAAGTATTAAATTTTCTTTCTTAGTAGATTTCTTAGTGTTTTCTGAGAACATGTTTTACTGTAATTTTAAAGAAAATATGAATACTTAGAGTTTAGTACATTATGGTTACAAAGTAACTTCAGATACATTAGGTCATGATTTACAAAAAACTTGTGAGTTTCATAGAGCAAATATTACGATTACTGTTTTTCTTTTTTAACAGATGAGACTCAGACAGGTTAAGTAATTTTTCCTGGGGTCTCAGAACTAGTACATAGCGCAGTTCATCTGAACACAGGCATACTGAGGGCAAGAACCACAGCTGCTCTGCTTCTGCAACCCAGTGCCTCCCAAAGTGCTTTGCACATAGTCGGTGCTCAGTACCAGATCTAGAGTCATAACTTACCTTTCCTGTAAGTTGCACAATGTCTTTGTGATATATCTTAGTAAATACCAAAAGGCCTATGTGAACAAATCTCTCTTAGGCCTATCAATGAGGCTTGAAAAACTGCTATGAAAATACCTTCATGGCTTTGCTGTACACCTGAAACTATCACAACACTGTTAATCAACTATGCTCCAATATAAAATAAAAAGTTAAAAAAAAAAACTTTTAAGGAACCAGTCCTCATAAAGTTGAAAGATTTCTTAATGGAGTGATGTATTTAACCAATGACAATCCTATGTAACTTTTACAAGTGTAGCTTAGTATTGGAATACCTAGAGTCTGTTCCTTAAAAGTTTATACCTGATGCCAAAACCTCACTGGAACATTTATGTTTGGCCAAGATAGAGTAATGGAAACTGGATTTAAAGAAGAATGTGGGGTGGAGAGATTAGGACAAGAGGTGCTGGTTCTCAGAGACTGGAAACCCTAACCGTTTCTGATGCTAGTCAGAGAGCAGCTCTGAAACTGAAGAGCCTGACTCAGTGATCAGGCAACAATGCAGGGAAGGGCTTCCAATGAGTGGACATCAAGGATCAGTAACTAGACCACAGGAACAACCTCAACATAAGGTCACGTGGATAATTGCTACGGCAGAATTCCCCCGGCTGCTGTGGATATAACTGGCTGGTGCTTTCAGATCTTAACCATTAAACTTCCATCCACAGTGTAACTAGGATCATAAACATGCCTGTGAAAAACCAATTCTTCCCAAGAATGAGCATACCCCCCACGAAATGACCCAGGACTCTCATAAGCTCTGGCTGTTCTCTAGCCACCTAACTGGGTAGGAACACAAACCAAGGTACCTGGAGGGAAAGTCTGGAGTGGGACCTGGATGCGGAGTGCAGAGGACAGCAGATGCTCTTGAGATAAATATGAAGACAAAGAGTTTTAATATTCTTAAGGCCAGGGACATATCTTCAGTTATAATTCCAGCACCTAAACTAATGTCAGGCATATGGTTTGTATACAAATACATAATTTTGTTGTTAAGAGGTATTTCACAGATCCCGTGCAAAATCTTAGCCAGGTGAAAGCAGGTCAGGATTGGCAATGAAAGGTGAGCCAGCTGGGATGAGGCATTGAACAATTGCCCTTAAGAGATAATCCTGTAAAGATATGGAAGGAACATGAAGATAAACCCCTATATCCCTCTGCTCTTTGCCAGTAGTCAGACCTGCTTATGTGTACATCTATGAGCTAAAATAAGTTATAGGTGATGGCAACTATGAATGAGAAGAAACAGTGGTCTCAAGGATTATGATAAGTAATTTAAGATTCAAAGAGATGTGCAATGTAAAAATTTGACTCCAGGTAAAATCTTAAGTGGAGAAATAAAATATTCAAATACTATGTTTGGGAATTTGATTTATATCCAGCTACATTAAAATAAATTTTTAAACAATATTGAATTATTCCTAAATTATAAGAATCATTATTAGATATATGAGAAGGATAATAAATACACCATCTTTTAGGAAGGTGAGTGAAGTGATTAACAAGAAATAATTAAGGAAGAGTGATAAAAGGTATGATACCCATAAATACTAAGGAAAGCAGAGAAAAATCAATGTGAAAGAAGAAATTTAAGTTAAAATCTATATCTTCATTTAATCTTATATTATCTTTCATTTTCTCAATAAAAAGACTATCACTGGATACCAGGCATCCAGTTAGATTTAACAGATGTTGATATTTTGCCATATTTGTTTTGGAACCTTTTTCAAATAAATAAAGCTGGTGAAGGTCATTCCCACGCAAGTTTCATACTTTACCTATGTAGCTATATAACATCAGGCATCTTGGGGAAAACATAACTCCTTTAAACATAGGCTAAACCAACAATGTCTATTTAAAGTTTTAGAGCATGCTATGAAAGGAAAAAAAGATGTATATCATAAAGTACTTCTCCCTGAGCTGGGATTTCTCCACGGATGTTTATAGCTCGGAGAGCAATGAGAATCTTTCAAAATGTTTCCTTGAAGCTTAGAATTTAACCTACAAATAAGGATGCTTCAATTATATAAGTGATCATACTTTGAATAGTATTGAAAGACTATTAAAGAGGAATTCTGATATTTTTAGCAAAATGGCATGTATTATTAAAACAATGTTTTAAGTCATTCAACTCAATAGAACAACTTGCAGTTAATAGCTACCTCAAAAGAAAAAAAAAAAAAAAAAACTCAACAGGATTACAAAAAGTCCCTGATGTCTTTTGAAGATTCATTTATGACTGAGATAATAATGTCATTAGTTTTGCATCAAGGTTGAAAGGTAGACACACATAAGAGTGAACTCTGACTAAAAGCCGACTCCCAGGTGAAACATTAAATATGACAAGACTGTTAGCAGCCAATAAAAAAAAAAAGATCTTGTCATGCCTCAGTTCAATAAAATGTTTATGACACAGTAATTGGATCTGCTCAAATACTGCAAGAAAAGAAATATAGTTATGGTTTCAAGTGAATATTGACATTGAATCCTCCTTATCAAACACTGAAAATTTACAAAGAGCATCAAATAAATCAAACTATTTCATTATATTAGCATAGTAATTAATCTTGCACAAGAAACTTCCCAATTATAGTTACACAAAATTAAGAGCAATTCTATGTCAAAGCAGAGGATTTTCTAGTATTTCCTGGTGCTGATGAGCCTTTCGAAATTGATCATTACTTTCAAAACAAACAACATAACCAAAAGTGACCATAGTAAAAAGCTTGTGGTCATCTTCATGTTACTATAAAATGTGATTATTCCTCACACGGCTCTTAACATATTTCACTCTGTTTCTTTTGTTTGAATTTATTTTTGATTATTTTGGTATAATTGATGTATAGGAAGAAGGCCTGCATATTAATTCAAATAATTCAGTCCTCAGTAGCATTCCCATCCTCACTACTCATTTCTTAACCTTGTCCCTGTCCCTGTGAACTCTGATGGACCACAGTTTTCTAATATTTGTATATTACAAGGTTACTTTATAACCTAATAAAAGGACTTTCTCATACTATCAGTTTATAATTCCACATTCTGCACTGACACTGTAAAATTCCCCAGTACAAATTTCCAAGGTCTGTATTTCCAAAGATAATTTCATTAGTCTGCCTCTTCCCTAAACCGATAGTGTTTGTTGAGACTTTTTTAACCAAGTCAAGAGAAACAGAGAATTAACAATTACCTGGATAAGTCAAGGTATCCCAAATACAAACTCGTTATCTCTTTCTGACTTCAAAAGGTAATTTACAACCCCCCTCCCATTACTTATTGTGGCCTCTTTGTCTGATTAGCATACAAAATAATGCAAGTCTTGAGCATGTTCAAAAAGCAGTATTTTATATGCTTAATGCTGATTGTATCTACACCAGCACAGTGGAAATCTCAGCAATTATCCTGCAATCTGGAGAAGATGAGCCAGAAATACTTAAAACATTCTTCCTCTTTATTTAAGGATTTTTTTTCCTGTTTTATCAAATTGGATGCTGGGATTGTAATCACTGCTGATGATTCCAGGAGGAAGTATTTTGTGGCTCTTAAGACTTTAAGCTCTTAGAGTCTCACTGGCTACAATTTCTGAAATTCCAATTAGGTGTTGGAAAGTTACTCTAAACTCCTGTGTTTCAGTTTTATCCACTTTAAAATATAACATTTAGATTCCATGGATTAAACCATGCAAAGACCCTAAACCCACTCCAAGCAAAAACACTAAATATTCAATAAATGTTCTTATTCCCCCAATTTACCATACATTTTGTTGTAATAAAAATCCCACAATATCCCAAAAAGGTACAACTTGTAACAATATATTGTCTATTATATTGTAAAAAGGCTTTTCCCCCCAAAAAATAAGATATTGCATATTCAAGTTCATCATCATTCTAATTCTCTAGATTTCTATATAAAATGCAGACCCATTTATAAGATAACTATTCAGAACAGTTGGGGGCAACTGTTGTGTTTGTATGCACTCTTTTTCAAAAACTGACAGGTTGACCAAGTTTTGCCCTAACACATAACATCCAAATTACCAGGAAAAAAATAGACAATAAACCAGAAAGAAAATGTATTCAAAATGAAACAACAAAGAAATAGTCTCTCAAGCATTTATCAAGATAAAATAGCAATAAATTCTAATCAATGGTGTGTCAGTTCCCACTGAGGAAAACTAGAGCTATTAGCCTGTCTACTTTCTGACATGAAGTTTCTACCTATAAGAAGTGAAATGTAAAACTCCCCCTTAATATCTCAATTCAATAAGCGGATCGTTGCTGTCTGGAAACACAATTTTTAAAAGAGCAAAACAATTTTTTAAATGATTCTAGGAAGAAAAGGCTTGTATTAATACAAGGACATAATTATCCAGAAGCTGCACCCTTTGAAGAGAGAGACTCATAAATCTGAAAGATTTTCTGGAGGACAGGGATCTATGTCTGAATGGGTACCATTTTTTCAAACCCCACTATTTCTATATGTTTTAACCATATTACCTTGAGTGAGGTGATGAAACCAAAAGCAGATCAAGGGAGAGAAAGCAGAGTTTTACAGTTTTGCTATCTTCACAATTCCCTGGAGACAACACAGCAGCCACACGAGACAGTCAAGGGAAGCCGTATGGTCTGTAAGTAGGCAGAGGGAGAAAGTGCACGTGGTGGGTGCCTTTATTGTGGTTTCTAGGAGAAGCAATTAGCTAGGCAGGTTTAGGATTGGCTCGCTAGGTTTGAAAGTGGTACCCTGTAAAGTTCAAGTTCATTATTACTGTCAAAGCCTATAGTGTGGGGCCATCTAAAGTCTTCAGATGTTTGGGGGTGAGCCAGGACTTACTTGGCTACAGTTACTGACCATTTGGTAGAGGTTAAAAAATTAAAAATATGATCAATGGAATATGGGAGGGCTATTCAGTTAGGCAAATATTATTTGTTCTTGATTTTCAAAGAAGTCCTAAATGACTAACTCAACAAAATGTATAAGAGGTACATTCAAACTATCCCCAGCCTTCCTCTCAGGCATATCTCTATTTCATCCATATTTTAATGACCACTAACCTCAGGATATGTAATTTATTTTTCAATCCTTCCCCTCTTTGAATCCATTAGATTAAAATAAGAGTAATTTAATTTGTCACCTCTCCTGAGTAAGGATTGCATTTAACAAGCAGCGGTAGGGCAGGGGTTCTCAAACTGGACTGCACAACAGAATCACCCAGGGAGCCACAAAAATGACTAAGAGGGTGCCACTTACAGAAACTCTGATTTCTTTGATCTCAGGTGTAGCCTAAATGTGGATTTTTTTTAACCCTCCCCAGATGATTCTAATGTGCAATCAAGGTTATGAACCACTGGCTCAGAATCATGGTTTCCATGCTTTCTCTTGTATTTGTTGTTAAATGATGTCCCAATTTTTGATCAATATATAAATATCAGTCCCCACTCCCCATTCCGGAGTTTTTGCAATCCCTCTTCTTGAGGATCAAAGGACTAAGGAAAGGACAACATTTAACAGAACCAATACAGTATCAGTGATGGTATTTGGGGCACCACTGAGAGCAATTTCTTCTCCTAGTGCCCTCCAGATCATACCACAGAGGCCGCTTATGAGATTGCTTCAGTTTATTTTGGTTTTGATAAAAGGATAAATGGGGCACTAGCGCTCCTTTCTACAGTGAGGCTTTGTGAGACACAGTCTTGGACTGGAATCTGCTCCTGCTACCTCAAAGGGCTGCTTAAAATTGTTCCTTCCTCACTCAACTAGCATTTATACATGATTCCTTTACCCACTGCCCACTGTGATGTGGACTAAGAACGTCCCCTGCCGTATGAGTACACAAGGAATGTTGCAGCCATCAGCTATTAGCCACTGCAACCGCCCCATCACCCGCTGTGCACCCTGAGGGGATTCAGGATGGAGAAAAACAAGATACTGGCCCCAGATACCTGAGGTGCGTATTAAAGGAAAGATTTCAGGGAGCCCAAACTCTAGCATCTTGCCATACATACAAAAACACTAAATTCTTAACTTGAGATTTCTGGTTTTCTTTAAATAACAGTAAACTTTTGATGTTCCACTACCTGGTTTTTGTTGCAAAGCTCCTATATATCCTGGCTCCTCCCTTACCTCCTCGGAGACGTCCCTCAGAGCTGAGAGGCTGCATCCCAGGCTTAAGTCCTCAGTTTTGTCCACCAAATAACACATAATTCTCAACTTTTAGACTGTCCATTTTTCAGTCGACACCTACATGCCTTAGAAGATTAAAAAAATAAAGGTAGCCTCTTCTCTTTAAGACTTTACAACCAACTGGGTAAAAATGGTACATGTTAAACCATTAAGCAAGAACATGTGGATATAAATAAATAAGTCAAAATGAGTAATTCAGAAAGTAAGTATCTTAAATCCAAGTATTTAGAGATTGGTCAATAAAATCCAGAGATGTTCAGTTGGGACAGAGGGAAGTAAAATAAGCAAAATCTTGACCCTGTAACAGTTATCAGTAAACTATGGTCAGTGGATTAAACTTGGCCAGCTGCCTGGTTTTGTATGGCCTGTGAAATAAGAATGATATTTACATTTTTAAAAGACTGAAAAGAAAAAAACATAAATAAAAGGAAGATTTCTCGACACAAGAAATTTACCTAGAATTCAACTGTATATCCACAAATATAATGTTCTTGAAACACAGATGTGCTCATTTGGTCACATTTATGGCTATTTTCACATGACACAGTAAACTTAAGTATTTGTGATGGAGACCATGTGGTGGGAAAGCCCCAAATCGTTACTGCCCTTTACAGAAAAAGGCTGCCCACTTCTATTTTACAGTTGAAAAAAAAAAGGAAAGGAAACGTTTGTTCAGGTAGAGTGGAAGGATGAGGTTTGTGAAGCTAGTAATACTGAGACCAAAACACGAAGGCTGGGAAAGAAGGAACCTAGTTGGGATGAAGCCGGTTTGGTTTAGGGCACGAGGGAGCTAAGGTAAGAACAAATGTGTTTCAAGTGTTTACTCTGCTTTAAGGAATATGCCAAGTTCTAAAAGTATTTTTTAAAAAACACTTTTGTCCCTGTGTTGCTCACATCATCTTTAAAGGGAGATATATGTGCACTTAACCAATTTAATAAATAATTGTTGGATTCATATACACTAAACAACTGTTTAAAAACTGGAAGCTAGGGACTTCCCTGGTGGTGCAGTGGTTAAAAATCTGCCTGTCAATGCAGGGGACACAGGTTTGATCCCTGGTCCAGGAAGATCCCACGTGCTGTGGAGCAACAAAGCCTGTGCGCCACAACTACTGAGCCTGTGCTCTAGAGCCCA
Organism: Hippopotamus amphibius kiboko; assembly: GCF_030028045.1. Taxonomy (NCBI): domain Eukaryota; kingdom Metazoa; phylum Chordata; class Mammalia; order Artiodactyla; family Hippopotamidae; genus Hippopotamus; species Hippopotamus amphibius. Next base: position 185,682,006 of record NC_080188.1, on the reverse strand, counting down.
CGAGCCACAACTACTAAAGCCCGTGTGCCTAGGGCCCACACTCCACAACAAGAGAAGCCACCACAATGAGAAGCCCGTGCACCTCAACAAAGAGTAACCCCTGCTTGCCACAACTAGAGAAAGCCCGTATGCAGCAATGAAGACCCAACGCAGCCGTAAATAAATCAGTAAATCTTTAAAAACAAAAGACAAAAAACAAAACTGGAGGTTATCATCCACTGATATCTGACCCCTGCCCTGGCATACATTCTTTTTGCCTTTATTTTCCAGCTCAGGCACATTTACTCTGACATTGTTCATTTCCTTTACACTTAGACAACCCACACTAACCTCCCTGGTTTAGTTTGTATATCACTCCTTTTTCAGAAGTGTTAGGTAGAGCCATTCTTGTTTCATGAGTGACATCTATGAAAAGGATTATATGGAGGCATTCTGTAATCCTTTTAGTATTAAAATAGTTTATAACTTCCTTTCTTGATTAATGTAAAATACTAGAATTGGAATGCTTCATCATACCTTTGTTTGTCATAAGAGATTTATGTAAATGTTAGGCCCATGTCATTCTGATGCATTCTGAAAAATAATTTAAGTGGTCTCTGTGATGTTAAAGTATCAAAAGCAGCCAGATCAATCTGGGAAGCATTTATAGAGCAAACTGATGGATAGTGAAAAATCAGAAGAGCTCACCAAATGGATAGAAGAATACTGAAACAGAGCAAAAACGTTTCCACTCTCTCTTTCTTGATGAAAGCTCTCTTTGTTTATTACGGAAGTGGATGGGTTGAATTAAGAGGAAAGTGGAAGCAATGTTATAATACGGAAAAGGACTGAGGCTACATAGACTTCTGGAAATTCTTACATTGTCAAAGTGAGACCTGAGACATTTCCATTTTACTCTCCTGCTAACAGTTGATATTTCATGAAAGAGAAACCCTCCTAGGACTCCACAAGTGAAATTGACCTTTGTCTTCATCAAATCGAACCCCAAGGTGGTCATATCTATGGGAATATGGAAGAGGGAGGTGGTAATAGAAAATGATGAAGTCAGAGATGTGGTTCAAAATAAAAAGTCATCACCTTTGCTTATCAGAGTACAGAGCAGAGCAGTTGAGCGATGTTTCACACAGGAAAAGAAACCTCATCAGCTCTGCTTATTACAGCTTCTTGTTGAGAAAGTTACTTAATTAACCTAACACTCAGTTCTTTCACCATAAATCATGATAAAATGAATTCACAGAGCTGTTGTGAGAAAGAGAGAACAGGTACACAGATGGAATGAGAGACAGACAGATACACAGGACACGTAAGAGGAAACAATCAACAGATGTGGGGCCTGGATGTACCTCATGAAGGAGTTCAAACAGGCAAAGATGACTGGACATTTGAGCCCAGGATGAAGAGAAAACGGTGGCGCAATTAAGGTAGTTTTTTGAGCCCTTTTAAAGAGATGAACTCGACCCATTAAGGCCATGGATTGCACTGCTCTGCTGCTATGGTTTCACACCAGGCCACACGATGCGAGGTTGTTTTTCAGTGAATCCCAGTTAAAATCATTTTCTGCCCTCACTGCATTTGATAACCTCACTTCATCTAATATATGACAGCTGCTTAGAAACCTGCTGTTATTTTGTTCAAGCTGAAATCGGTATAGTCAACTTACGCTGCACATCTCTTCAGTGATGGGAAACAGGCTGCATCCTAGGACTTTGTTGATGTGCTTGTCATCTTTGATCTCTGGATGCTTTGGAAGAGCTCAGAGGCGGTGTTTAAGTGGCACTGATATCAGAAACCGAGGCGTGATCTCCACAATGGGTCCACCATCATTGCTCAGGAAGCTTCTGTGCTTTGCAGGACTTTTAATTTGGCTTAAAGCTACATATCACAGTGACACAATACTCTCTCAGTCTGCTAAAGGACACATCGGACACACTTTGATTTATTTCCTATTCCTTTTCTGACTATGCTTAATAAGGAATGACTCTAATTGAGCATAGCTCTTTGATCTCTTGTAGCATATTGCTTTGAAAGAGTTTATTACAGCTGTTAAACAGAAGCTATAAAGATACAGCTCCTAATAAAACATCTTATTTGGTTAAACATTAGGGCAGGAGTTGTTCAATAGCTGTTAATACTTGTTTTCCACATAAAGTTATAGCCCAATCTCAGATTTCACAGGACCTAGCCAACTTACTACAAGAGAAATTATGGGGAGGGAGGCATTTGACACCATCGTTGTGACTGGGAAAGGCACTGAGTGAGATACCCCAGCTGCAAATGCCAGTAATGAATGTTTACACAGTGCCCCCAAAACACAGCCCAATACCAATTTTATTCAAATAGTTGAAAATGGGGTAGAACAAGGTAAAATAGCAAAGTGTCGTAACGGGCAAGTAGAACTTAAATTCAAAATGTTCAAAATGAACGCAAGCAGACAGGAGGTAATTTGGAGGTCGGAGAGCTGGTGGCCAGGCATCTATTGTTGGATTGGATTTTAAGGAAAGAAAGAACTATCGCCCTCAGGAAAGGGATAGAAAAAAAATGAATGTATGTAAGGAACTGTGGTGCTAGATTCAGAAATTCAACATAGGGAATTTGTAAAAGATGTGAAGCATACACGGATGAGCAACATGGACAAGAAAATAATCAGGTCCAAGAACTTGTGAAAAGGATCCACGTGAAAGAAATGGGGCACATGGGAATGGCGATATTATGCATCACTTACTCTCATGATTGAGGCTACGTCTCTTCAAGGGTGGGGAAAAAATGACAAGAATGCTGTCATCCTACAACCTTCTCAACATGGTAGACATTGCTAGCCATGGGTTCTTTCCTATGGATCCTGGATCCAGCCTCAGAATTCTTCCCCACGTGTTCCTTTAGAGAGCCACCACCAGTAACTTTGCTTTACAAGGTGAAGTCTTTTTTTCTATTCCTGTTACATGTACACACCGTACGTCTAGAGATGGATGAATGGTATATTCTACAGCACCACAAAAATAGAAGAGTCAAACTTGGGCTTTCTGAAAGAACATAAACAAACTGTTGTTTTAAGTTCCCTTTCTACGTTAGTTATTTTCTACATTTCTTGATTCATTTTTTTAATCCCACGATTCTATTACTAACCAAACTCTACTTATTCTCCTTTAGATCTGGATTGTTATAAGAGCCCCCACTCTTGTATCCTTCCAACCTGGTTCTACCCCAGACTCCTAATTTCTGTTGGAGCCAATATTACTTAACAATCAATTTTAAGGGACTTCCCTGGTGGCACGGTGGTTAAGAATCCTCCTGCCAATGCAGGGGACATGGGTTCGATCCCTGGTCCAGGAAAATCTCACATGCCGTGGAGCAACTCAGCCAGAGCACCACAACTGCTGAAGCCTGCGCGCCTACAGCCAGTGTTCCACACCAAGAGAAGCCACTGTAATGAGGAGCCCATGCACCGCAATGAAGAGTATCGCCCGCTCTCTGCAACTAGAGAAAGCCCGTGCGCAGCAACAAAGACCCAACACAGCCAATAAATAAATAAATCTATATGTTAAAAAAGTCAATTTTAAGCAAGTTCCTCCTATCTTTAAAGTGTTCACTGACTCCTGTTCTCAAACAGGTAAAATCGAAACATTCATAAAAAGTCACAACTTAACCCCCAACCTACCTTTCTGCCTAACAAAAAACTCTAGTGTTCACATATAAGAGCAGTAGTTGGTGGTTGTTTATAAATCAGGTATTGATAAATCAAGCCATCTGTGAAATGAGAATACATGCATCTGATATTGACGTGACAATCCAATCAGTTCTAGACTGTTAATGCACTGAGTGACTCTCAATTGCCTTTATATCACCAGGGCCTGTGAAAGCACCAGGCACATAGTAAATAATCAATAGAAGTAAATATATAAACATAAATAAATATGTGGGTATATGAGCAGCATCTATCACTAGGTACCCTACATGGTGAACATCAAAAGAAGAGTAACTGGATCCTATGTTTCTAAATGTAGAACAGAAACTTAAGTCCTCTGTTCTTCAAATCTGTGATGATTCTAGAAGCTTGGTGCAGAGGATTCCTGCAGGTAGAGAATCCCACAGGGAAGAGGATGTCAGATGGTCCATTCTTACTATTTTTACATTATTCAGAAAACAAGCTTATTTCTCTCTCTCCTCTACCTGCTACTGCAATTTTTCCTGCATAAATCAACCAAACTTCAAAGTATGCTTATTTCTAAACTTCCTTTTGGATATTTTGTCAGTTTGTTTCAGTCAGATTATTTAAACCAAAATTAACATTTAGGCTATTCTGTCATTATTTTATGAGTACTGATTAGAGCCAGGCACTATGATAGAGGCTGAACATAACAGGCACTGTGCCTGCTCTTATGAATCTTTTAATTCAGCGGAGGCATCAGATGGTGGGTTTTAGAGTCAGAGAGACCTAAGGTCACAGGCTTAATCTACTGTTTGCTATTCTGGAATGATGGGGAAGCCACTTATCTCTATCTGCTGCTTTTCTTAAAGGCTAAATAAATCTCTTCTCTGGAGTCCAATAACAATTTTATTATCCTGAAACATTATGAATTTAATTTCAGATAGATTTTAACAAAGATACTATTTTCTCTTCTATCATTCATAATTCTCCCAGAGAGCAGAACACAGAGCAGAGAGCATTCCGTTCTCTACGTAAGAAAACATACAAATATGTAGTCAAAATTAAAATTGATACATCTCTTAATAAATTTATAAATATAATGCTAGAGCTTGCCAGACTTTTTGAAGCACTAATGACACTGACTTATGACATCTTATGATACTTACTTTCATGTCAACCCCACAAAATGTTCTGCATAAGCACATCCCTATATGTATACACTTTGAAAAAACATGAATGTAACACTCCTCTTTCTTATTTAGCAAGGTAACTACCGTATTTGGAAGCATCCCCAATTAAATCCATACAAGAGGAAGGATGTTATCATTGAAGCTAAACTGCGCTACCACCCAGGTCTTAATTCTTCTGTTCATGACAAAACCAAAACCATCAAACTTTACTTTGCAAATAAAGTTACCTGCTTGATACAATCACCCAACCCATAAGTTTTTTTTTTTTAACTTCCATGACCATATACATTTATATACTGTACAAAATGACTAAAGGATCTATTCTTACTGGATTCACCTCACCATCCCTATCTTTCTGACATCACTATAGCACTACAATTTCACTTGGGAGATAGAATATTACCTAATAATCATCACATCTGCATTTTTCCTTTATATTGTCTTTTGTTTACAATTTCTCTTGCAAATATTTATTGAGGTTACTATGTTTAATGCACTCTACCATCCTGTGACCAAAATATGTTGTAGAAGAAGGAACAGTTCATGAAAATGATGTTTGAACATACCATATCACGTTAATGTCCTCTAAATATTCCTGTTACTAAAAATGTAATTCCATTGACCCTTCATTCAACATCTATCATAGGAATTCATCCATCTAAGTGGACCTAAGGTCCAGGAACTCTATAATCATATGCCTATGCACCTACTGTTCTAACAGACAACACAGCTCCACAAAGTTTTAGTCACTATTTACACAGATAAGTTATAATCGCTAAGTAACAGTTAAGGTGTTATGCCCTAGACAGATTTTCTCCAGATGTACTGCATGAAATTGACATTTCCAAGTTTCTTCAGCAGGATATAAAGATTTTATATAAATGGAAATTTTCCATTTCATAAGTGACATTCTAAAATGCTATAAGTGGCTTATACAGATACCAGACGAGAACTTTTTTCATTCTTACTCAAGAAATATGCAAGGAATTATGTTGTAATAAAACCTCTAATTTTGGTGGTTTTGTCTATTCATTAAAAATAATCCTCTCTTGATTAAATATGAAAATATCTAAATTTATAAATATTCTTCTATCTCTTTCTTTACTCTCCCTGATTCTCAACCATCAGAACACTATAACAAACAAATTAAATTAATTGGGTGAGGCTCAAGTGAGAAACTTGATAATTAATATAAAAACTTGATAAATAGTATAAGAAAAAGATCAGAGAAGAAAGTTCTGGTAATGATTTGCTAGAAATGTGTATGCTTGCATTTAGAGTATTTAGCAATTGTTCCTCATTATTTTGCAAAGGAAATTTAACTCACAGAATGAGTACCATTGGCCTCTTCTCCATTATATGGTGTAACTAACACACCACTGAGTGTCTCTCTCCCATTGATTCCCGCCTTCTCTCAGGAGCCCTTGATTCACAAGGCCTGTTGGTGCCAGTGGATCTGCTCCTCTGATCACAGCATAGCTGATGCATCCAGGAGTAGATGCCTGGTCCAAGCCAGGACAACCACGTTCTTTTTCTTGGATATTTGAATCTTGAAAAAGAGAGAGAAAAAGACTGGGGGGACTAGGGTCTCAGGCACGTTAAAGGCAGCGTAATAGAAGTTGAGTCCATACATCCCTGTTCCTGGGAACCTCAGGGCTACCCTAGTACCAGTGCTGCATACAGCTTGACCACTCAGGTCTTCCCTACATTTTATGACCTAACTCCCAGCAGCCATTCCACACTGATTTTTACTCAAATTGTTTAACAGAGTAAGAATAAACTCTCATGGCTAGTTACCAAAAAGAACAGTTACATTTTAAGCATTGAGGATAAAAATATTTCTTTTTAAACCACTATTTGTTTTTCTTTAGAGGGTTAATATTGCTGAAACACATCTATAGGAAGAGAAAAACCTCCCAACGAACAGGTACTGTTTTGTAAGATCTGCCATCATCTGAATGTTTGTTTGAATAACATTCTATAGTATATATATAAAAATACAAATTTTTCAAGCATTTAAATCCGAACTATATTCTCCTGTGAACCTTTTGGGTTTTCCTTTTTGTCATTATAATTTAAATTTCTTTGACAATTTCAGATCGAGGACCTATACCATTATTATTTTATGCAAATTTCCTGATGTAATTATTTTCATGGAGCACAGCTGAGCTGGAATCATCCCCTTTTATCATGATTTCTGGAAATAATTCAAGTATGTCTTACTATAGTAACAACAATATATATACTTAACATGAAATAGTATTATTTAAATTATTAATATGAGAAGCAAGCAATGACCCTTTCTCTAGATCACTAAGCTTAGCTGATGTTCAATCTCTCTCCCACTCTCTCCTCTTTCTTAGTTCAACTCTTCTTTAATCTGTCCCATTTCTCAAGACTCGGAAAGTAACTTCATCACTGGCAAACAAGATTTTTCTTCTTCTTTTCTCATGTCTCCAGTTCTGTCATTCTCCCTGCCAGAATTTCTCTTCCAGAATCCTCTGAAGCCTTATCTCATGTACTAAATCTTCAGACAACTTTTATTATAGCATCTCTCACAACACATAGTTGTGGGATTTAGTTCATTGAATTTTTAAAATAGTCATGGATTATGCAAGTGAAAGATGATCACTGTAAACATCTAAAAAGTAGAGAAATAATAAAATAAATAAGTGGATAAAGTCTAAGTAAATCATAGAAAATAAAATGAAAAGCATATAGGATTCCCCCACCAGAGAGAAGAGCTATTCATATTGTGAGATGATTTCTATTCACAGTAATATGATGTCTGGCTGTGTTCCAGATTTCCACCAACTATACCTCCACTTTCTTTCGTAATAGAATCCCCATATTTAGGCTAGTCACATGACTACCTGCCTAGAAATTGCATTTTACATGTTCCTTACAGCTTGGTGCAGTTGTGTGACTAACCAATAAGATGGCAGCAGAAGTAGTTTCTTTTCCCCCTTCATGGTGGCATTTTATTCTCTCTTGTTTTCAATACCTAACGCAGGCTCCTTGCACACAGTGGGCCCTCAGCTAATATTTGGTGAGTCAAGCTCTCCTCAAGATCCGTAAGTGTCTCTGTGTGATTGCTTTTTAATAGAGCAGCACAGAGAGACATCGGTCTTGCCCTAAGAAAAGCTCAGAAGTGCTTCTTCCTGGTCACATCCCTAAAAAGGAATGAGTACATCCTCTTCCCCTAGCCTTACCCTCTCTGCCCACCTCCCACCCCCCATCTAAGAGTCACTGAGAACTGGTTCAAATACATTTATTCTCAAAAATAATGTGGAAGATGGAAAAAAAATGCTCTAAGAACTCTGAATTACCTACTTCTGGATTATTTATTTGAGAAAGGGGAAAAAATCTATCTTAAGTTGTTATATTTAAGGTCTCTAGATTATAAAAAAACTAGACGGTATTCTATCTAATCTAGAAATGTGTACTAGAAGTGGTCTGTTGCTCTTGCAAAACCCTAAAATCTACAGTACTGGCTTAGCAGAGGATGAGGAGACACAAGTTATTATGAGTTGCAAGTTGGTTGTGATAATGTGTGGGAGCCAACAGTCTGCCAACAAACAAAAAGTAAGACCAGACCAAGCCTAGTTCTCACGTGGACCAAAGGAAACTGTCCTAAGGTGTGGGAGAAAGGGGGAACCTGAGCACAGAGGCCAGGAAACGAGAGACTTCATATTTAGGAACTGTATCGAGGGGCAAACGGGGAGATGTTGGTCAAAGGATGCAAACTTCTAGTTACGAGATGAAAAAGGTCTGGGGATGTAATGTGCAACATGGTGATTATATTTAACAAAACTGTATTATATACACTTGAAAGCTGCTGGGAGAGTAGATCTTAAATGTTCTCACCACAAAAAAGAAACAATAATTAAAGAGGTGATACAGGTGTGAACTAGCATGACTGATAATCATTTCACAATATATAATTGTATCAAATCAACAAGTGCACACCTTCAACTTACACAATGTCATGTGTCAATTATATCTCAATAAAGCTGGGAAAAAAAAAAAAGAACAAAGATCCTGTTCATCAAGGCTAACACATTACCCAAATAAGTCCACGTTTTCAAACAGAATAAAACTACAATTAATAACGTATCACAAGTCTAACAACTCAGCTAGAAATTATTTAATGACAATTAGAGCATTAAAAAATTAACATGGGGGAGGGATAAATTGGGAGATTGGGCTTGACATATATACACTAATATATAAAAATAGATAACTAATAAGGACCTACTGTATAGCACAAGGAACTCTTCTCAATACTCTGTAATGACTCATGTGGGAAAAGAATCTTAAAAAGCGTGGATATATGTATATGTGTAACTGATTCACTTGGCTGTACAGCAGAAACTAACACAACATTGTAAATTAACCATACTCCAAAATTTTTTTTTAAAAAATTAACACACACACACACACAAAACTGTACATAGGTACAATGTACATTGATGACTCTTCTCACACAGAGCTGACTGGAAAGCAACTGAAAGGCATCCACTAAGCTATGGAGGGCTTTTCATTGCCAGGGAAAGCACAGCCTGGCTTGAAATGCCTGTAATTGTTTGACTCCTAAAACTCCTCTGCCCCCAAACAGCACAAGCTGTGCAGCCCTCAAGGAGAGCATATTCTCCAATGCCCACTTCAAATGCGGTCATAGAAGGAAATGGACCAAGGGACCAGAATTGCAAGTGGATAAAGGGTTCCTCCAAAGAGCAGAATAAGAGCTAAGCAAGCACATTTTGCAGTGCCAATACTTGCCCAGCAGGATCTGGTTGTTGCTATGGGCAAGTGACTGCTCTGTGTTTCCCTTTATTCTCTTTTCTGGATGAGACTTTTCATTGAAGTTACCCTGTTCTTTCTCCATTACAGTATAATGTGTGTAGGAAGGGAGCAGCTAAGTTATCTGCTAGTTTATGTCATCAAAACACCAGGAACCACATATTGACAATGAAAAGAACAGATCACATTCAGAGATCTGGCACTTCAATATGTATAACTGAACTACTTGGCTGTACACCTGAAACTAACACAACATTTTAAATCAACAATACTCCAATATAAAATATTTTAATTTTTTTAAAAATTAAAAATAAAAAAATAAAAGCTGAATCAAACTTAAAAAAGGAGCTGTATCAAAAATATAAGTAAATAGATAAATACATACATACATAGAGTTACTGGATGTGGCTTTGACTGTCATCCATGGAGGTGACTGTGTAGATTCTAGGTACAGCAAGTAGGATAAGATGGATAATAGGAATGCCACAGGGAAGGATTAAGGTATAGACTGCTAGTTGTCCCCTGGTATGTAGCCATCCCTTCTTTAATAATGCGACTCCTAGGTTTTAGCTGAGTACACGACCACACAGAGTTTGCACTTCCAGACTCCCTTGCAGCTTTGTGTAAACACATGACAAAGTTCTAACCATTATGGCATAAGCAAAAGTGATGATGCAACTTCCTGATTATACCTCTAAAACCAAATTTGTCCCTTCTGGCCCCTTTTCCTTCCTGCTGACTAAAGGGTAGGTGCAAAGTAACAACCACCTGAGATTCTGAGACGGAAGTCTTACATTGAGCATGGCAAGGCACCTACTGGCCTAGGGCATTTACTGCTGAACTGTGATATGAGAGAGAAATACCATTTAAGCCACTCTTTCTTGCTTACAACATATTAACCTGTAATCTAAGACTTTGATAATCTCCAAGTTTTTATCATCACTCATTTTCGAAACCAACACACACAAACAGAGCCAATAACAGGTGAACAAAGGATTCTTCCTCATTAGAAGATAAGCGAGGAAGAAAGATCAGAGTATTTACAGATTTTTGTTTTTGCTCCTGTCACATACACAATAAATATGCTAACATATAATTCTGTGCTCATTTTTTTCACTCTACAGTTTTCCAAATTACTGATAAAATACATACTTTCAGCACCTTCATTCTGCATGACAAATTACTCCAGAATAGTAGCAGCTACTGAATGAAAGTTGAATTTTGTGGACACATCATCTAGGTAGTGAGAAGATGCCTGCACAGATCACTGGTTGGTAGATCACAGTCTTCGGGCCAAGGGATGAACAGTATGGGAGAAGCAGAAAATGTCTTTTTTTATTGAAGTATAGTTGTTGTACAATATCATCTAAGTTACAGGCGTACGATATAGCAATTCACAATTTTAAAGGTTTTACTCCATTTATAGTCACTATAAAAATATTGGCTATATTCCCTGTGTTGTGCAATATGCTCTTGTAGCTTATTTGATACGTAATAGTTTGTACCTCTAATACCCTTCCCCTACATTGCCCCTCCCCCATTTTCTCTCCCCACTGGTAACCACTAGTTTGTTCTCTATAGCTGTGAGTCTGCTTCTTTTTTTGTGTGATATTCATTAGATTGTTATATTTTTTAGATTCCACATATAAGTAATATCATATAGTATTTGTTTTTCTCTGACTTACTTCACTTAGCCTAATACCCTCCAAGGCCATCCGTGATGTTGCAAATGGCAAAATTTCATTCTCTTTATGTAATTCCATTGCGTATATGTGTATATGTATGAGTGTGTATAAATACATACATATATATATATATTTATGTGCCGCATCTTCTTTACGCATTCTTCTGTTGATGGACACAGGTTGCTTCCATACCTTGGCAGTTGTAATTAATGCTGCTATGAACATTAGGGTGCACATATCTTTTTGAATTAATGTTTTTGGTTTTTTGGATATACATCCAGGAGTGGAATGACTGGGCCAGGTGATAGTTCTATTTTTAATTTTTTGAGTAACCTCCATACTGTTTTCCATAGTGGCTACACCAGTTTACATTCCCACCAACAGTGCCACCAGGGTTCCCTTTTCGCCACATTCTCACCAACACTTATTTGTTGTCTTTTTGATGATGGCCATTCCGACAGATGTGAGGTGAGAACTGTGGTTTTGATTTGCTTTTCCCTGATGATTAGCGATGTTGAGCATCTTTTCAGAGGCAGGAAAAGTCTTAACTGTCTTCTGCCTATAAGCAGCCAAGCTTGCTATTTCCTGAGGTAAGTCATAGAAATTAACAATTTTTTTCTCTTCCTATCAAACTTAAAATTAACATAATTTCTCCCAAAACTGATTTCCTTGCAGTCTTTATGTTCTATGTGATGAGTTTTCATTGTTCTTTGCTGATTTCATGGTATTTTAATGGAAATTTGGGAGCTATATACTTATTTTCTGTCTCTCCTGCTACAGTAGAAGATCCACTGAGAAGAAAATTCTCGTCTGTCTTATTTTTAACACCATCTCTTAAATCCCAGAGCAGAACCTGGCACAGAGCAAGTCCTCAATAAATACTGCCTATTGAATAAATAAATGAATGAATAAATGAATGAATCAATCAATCAATCAAATAATTTAGGAAGCATTAGCTAGATGTCATTTTACACTCCAAATCCCGTCTTTATATTTTTCTCTTTAGTTGCCATCACATATATTGTAAACAAAACGTTTACTGTAACAAAAAGTTACACATATACTAAAACAAAAGTTCAGTGAGTTATATGAATTACCCAGAAAACTGGGATATGGGGAGTAATTTTACAATCACAAAGAATAAAGACAGACTTTTATCCGAAACATCAAAAGAACATCCATGTTGACCATATTTAGTGTGCAGTTACTCATCATTACGCTTTCCTTTTCTGATTTCCCATAAGACATTTTTGAGAGAATTTTGGATAAGAAAATCTTCAACCTTGCAAAACCAACATAATTTCATACATTCAGGCTTGGTATACTCATTTTTCCTTTCCTTCTGCTATAGTAAAAAGTCTTGAGCATAAACTCAAAAACAACCTTACACTGATTCAAAGTGAATGCAGTCAATATTTTGATTTGCATTTCCCTGATGATTAGCAATGTTGAGAATCCTTTTAGAGGCAGGAAATTTCAGAGGCACAACATTACGCACTTTGAAGCCAAACTTGGTCTCCACCTGTCCTGTAAGTCATTTCCACAGCCAGAAGTACGAGTGAACAAATAGCTCTTCCAGGAACAGGCTCTAGGTTAACAGATGCTGGCTTTATCAAATGGATAAGGGGAAGTAAGCTTAAAGCTAATGGATCTTCAGAGAGGTACCTTTCCTTCCACTGCTCCTTAGAAAAAACATCTACAACATTAGGGCGAATGTTAGCAGACTACAGCTCAGACTGCAGCCTATGTAACCAGAGAAAGGAAGTAAGTGGAGATGGTGGTCCTTAATGAGGACCTCATTAATTCAACTCTTCAAATATATCCAGAGCAAATCACCTCTCATAAGACATTGTGATAAAGCACCCTTCTAATCCACACTAAATTCTGAAACAGGTCAGTCTGTCTACATCAATAATCGCCTTTTGTTTTCAATTTCCCAAAACATTTTGGCATTTCTTCATCACCTCTCTCTACCCAAATATCACTCCGTTTACCAAAATATAAAAGTTAAAAGACAAACTTACTATTTTTAAAGATAAAAAATATTAAGCCTTGGATTGGTTTGAAGAATTCAGGATTCGGGATTTATGGTTGCCTAGATTTGGTAGCCAATAAGCTCTGGTTTTATACAGACCAAAGCCACCTTTCAAGCATCACATTGATATAAGCAGGAGCAAATCCTCTTTAGCATCAGGATTCTCTGTATAACCTTGTGTTCACTCCAAGGACAGCTCTCAGGGGTGTCTACAGGCCTGCGCGCAGCACTGAGCCCAGGACAAATCACTGTGTTAGCTGAGTCTGTTTGGACACCCTGGCAGCCTCTCTCTCTGCCCTTATTTTTATTTCCCCGTTAGCCTCAGGCCCTCAGTACACACAGTTTGTCCATCAAAACCAGCTCTCCAGAAACGATCAGAAGTACATTCACAGGAAAGAATATTTGACAAATAGCAGTTTCGAATGTGAGGTCTTTCAAGTCACTCTGAATCTAAATGCATCAAAGTCAAAAACACCAAGTCTGTACTGAAATCTCTACACAGAATTTCAGTTTTCAGCAACTTTCACCCTCAACCTCCCAGGTGCACAATCCCTCTCTGCTCCTCCCCTCACTGATGGGAGGGGCAAATGTTCATGTTAAGAGTGTGTGAAAGTGTGGTGTGTCTGTGTTTACTTGTGTGTGTGTGTGTGGTTGGAGGTATGGCATATGGGGGGTCACGTTTGTGTGTGTGTGTGTGTTTAATATACTGAGGTGAAGGGACAGGTTTTGGACACTTAGAATCCTGCCACAGAGGGCCACCGTCTTTGTATTCTAAGCCACCTCAGTTTTCATATTCATTCCAAAAAATAGTAAATAGAATATCTGAATACTATTCCACATTAGAGAATATTTTTAAAGGTGGTGTTTATAGGTAAATGCTTATAATTCTCGAAGGGTATGATGTTCAAATTTTCCTGAAACTTCTTTTCCACCTCTTCCACTCCCTGGTTTCTTTCTTCTACATCCTCAGGTCTATATCTTATGTAAAACACAACAACTTTGTTATCTAGTATTTTCACTGAAATGTAAACTCACTTCTTTCAGTTCATTGCAGCACTATTCACAATAACCAAGACATGGAAGCAACCTAACTGTCCACTGACAGATGAATGGATAAAGAAGATGTGGTGTGTGTGTGCACACACACACACACACACACAATGGAATACTACTCAGCCATAAAAAAGAATGAAATAATGCCATTTGAAGCAACCTGCATGGACTTAGAGATTATCATACGAAGTGAAGTAAGTCAGCAAAAGAAAGACAAACACCATATAGTATCATTTATATGTGGAATCTAAAATATGACACAAACGAATCTACCATGAAACAGAAACAGAATCATGGACATAGAAAACAGACCAGTGGTTGCCAAAGGGGAGGAGATTGGCAGAGGGATGGAGTGGGAGGTTGGGGTTAGCAGAGGTAAGCTTTTCTAAATGGATAAACAACAAGGTCCTGCTGCATAGTACAGGGAATTATATTCAATATCCTACGATGGACCACGATGGAACAGAACATCAAACAAATAAACAAAAGAATGTAAACTCATTTCTTTTAGTTACAAGTTCTTGGGGATCCTAGCTTACTCCACGCATTTCAGGGGGAAAACTGGCCTCACATGTCTAAAGCCCTGTTTGAATTGTCCCCCTGACCTGCTGGGGCGCAGAGTGATCTTCAGGACACTGTCCTTCCCATCTAGACCTCCCCTCCTCTGCAAAAGCCCTAGTGACCATGTCACCAAGTGATTTCTATTTGGTGGCTGTGTTCAGGGCGCTTCATCAGCACAAGCAGCAGTGGAAATGCTGACACACCCAACAGAGGGAACGGGGATGTCACAGATGTTTTAAGAAGTTAAGGAGACCCTGGCAGCTCTGTCAGCTCAGCATTCACCTCAGAATCTAAGAAGAGGCTCAATCTGCAGACGTGTTTATGATTTTCTTATTAGGTGTCACAGGCAACACAACCCCTTCCAGAATATAGGAACAATATTGAGAAGTAGGTATTAAAACTGTAGCCAGTAACAGCAGAGATAGAAAATACAGGTAGAGCAAAAAACACACAGTAGAAAGAGCTTTGGAATAAAACAAACCTAGATTTACATCTAGGATCTTCCACTTACAGGGTAAATGACCTTAAGCAAATTACCTAACCTCTATTAGGCTCAGTTTCCTTATCTGGAAAATGGGCATAAAATACTTACCTCATACAGCAGTTGTGAAAGATGGCTGAGGAAATATTGTAAAGAACAGACCCAGACACTTATACTGAGAGGCTTTCAGAAAATGGTTGGGAACTAGTTATTACTGGACCACCACCCCAAGTCTGCTATCAACACTTCACTTCCTCGTCCTCACAGTGCTGGTTCTAACCTTTATCATCATCACCGTTTTTTCATATTATCTGTTTTTTGTCTGTTTCTTAGCTTCTGTGACTTATTTACGTTTGTATTCCCAGGCCCTATGGTAACATCCTGAAATGGTAATAAAAAATAGGAGATACATTCTATTAGATGTTTCTTAATTGCCAGGCATGCTTCTAAGTGCTTTAAACTTTTCTGTTAAATTCTCACAAGAATCCTATAAAATAATCACCATTGTTACCTTCGTTTTGATGAGGAGACATTATCTAGGTTCTCCATTGTCACAGAGTCTAATATATTTCAAAGCCTGGATTGCAAACGTGAGTGTCAGGGTCCGGACTCAGACTTTTGACCAGCATACAGTTATACTGCAGAACAGAGGAAAGGAAGGAGAGAAAATCCAAATAAAGAGGCAGGGTGCCACCCAGTGACAAAGCCTTTGAACAGCAGTGAATTAACCGGAGTCTGGGCAGATGAGAGCAAATCATTCCAAGAATACAAGGAAGAAGGCTCAAGAGAGCATAGTGCCTGAGATTGAGCTGCACTTTTCACCCACTAGGAAAATGAATCATGGGGGTTATACATTTTCAACAAATATCTGATTTATTTCATTGGTTTACTTGGAATCTATACCTAGGCCACAGATCAAAAGTAATTTTAAAAGGTAAATATTTCAACAATAACCAAAAAAATGTTTAAATACTAACACACAGATGTTCCAGGTATGAATGAACAAGCACCCTGCAATCCTGCACCTACTTCTGTGGCTGCAGGGAGCACATCAAGTGATAGATCTCATTTTCTGATCGAGAGTTTCACTAACGCTCTTCGGCATTAAACTCTGGGAAGAATTAAATACATATTAATAATTAATGGATAGAAGTACGAGTAGTTCAGCGAAAATGAGGCCTATGTGACAATGACGTCAAGTGATTCAACAGTGAAATCCTCCTCCACTGCTGTGATCAGGGAAGAATTTAACTGTTCTCTAGTGAGGAGGTTGTTTTCTGCTCACGTACAATCGGCAAGTTATTCTTTCAGCCCAAAGGCCAGAGGCTTATAAAACTTCTAAGCGCCGTGGTCATGCTCAAATACTCCACAGCGTGCACAGTGTGAGCAAGAGAGAGCATGGCTAGCGTCCGACACCAAAAACCAAAACCAGAGAAACCCCTCCTAGATGTTACGTAACTAACCGAAGCCATTAAAGAAAATGCAGTGTTCTTGAGAAATACAGTGAACGGGAGAAAATAAGATTTAGTTGTTACCAGTAATATGGACGTTGTTACACATATGTACCCATTTTAGCACACTTGGCACAAGACCAGAACACCTTGAAACCCCCTGAAGAGGGTAAGCAAAGCCTAAAGACTCCAACTGCATCACAACAGACAATTTCCGTCCCCACCCAGTGTGTTCCCTTACCCACCGTGACCCCCACATCATCCATCTAAGCAGGCTTTCATTCTCCGTAACACCATGCCGAGTGGAGTCACTCGCACTCCCAAGTCAAAGTCTAGTCACTATCAGTTCATCTCTCCACTGTCCAGAGTCTAATAAGAACCATAATTAGGAAGAATCTGAATCCACGTAGGTGGACCCCAAATGATGATTGCCACCAAGGTTTGCATGCCCAGGCCAGGTAAGGGATGCCCCTTAGAGACCTTTGCCCAAGTCAGTTCCTGCGTGTCTGCATCCGGGTTCTAGAGAACGTAGCACTTACTGTGTGTCTGACATGTTAAGTGTTTTCCCCAAACAGTTCTCATTCTATATGACAAAAACCCTGTCATATAATTATTAAAGAGACCAAAGCTCAGAGACGGTAGGTAACTTAACTAGGGTCACCCAGCTGGCAAATGTAAAAGTCTCAAAGACACCAACTGAATAGGCATTTATCGTATAGGTACTATGTAAGTGCAGAAGGTAAAATACAAGGGCAAACTTAGAGACCAGAATGGGGAAGACAAAGAAGGAAAGGGAGGCTGAGATGATATATCACAGATAGTTGCTGATAAACTGAGCACAGGAACAGAATTCAGGGAAGCTACAGAAATGCATATCTAACATGTCCAGAAGTCCCATCACTGAAATATTTCAAGTAAGACATGAGAAAGAACTGGATTACCATCCAATGAGAATAAATTCTCCGAGGATAATTTCAATTATGATACTTGAAAGGGAAAAAAATTGTTAGCTAAGCAATGCTGACACAAGCTCAATTCTTGAACTAGCTAAATAAGTAAACAAAAAAGAAAAGGTAACTGGGGCCTATGATATTTCTATAAAATAAACTTGGAGATACATATATGTTTAATCTAACCTAAGAAGTTTACTTCTGGAAATCTATCCAAGGATGTACACTATAAAAACAGAATATTGTTCCTGAATTAAAGTGTTCAGCTGAATGTTATTTATAATTGTTTATAAAGATTACAAGGAAAATGTTTTTAATTAACTCTGCCAAATAAAATAATGTATCCAGTTAAATTTTAATTCCATATAAGCAATATTTTTAAGTAAAAATATGTGCCATGCAATATTTGAGATATATTTATACTAAATATATATATATATATAGGCTGTTCCCCTGCAATTCAAATTTAGTACAGCACGCTGCTAAATCTGGTCACCTTCCTTATGATATAATACAGAGTTGAAAAAATGCAAGATACAATAGACATACATTTCAGCTACATGTTCAAAAATGCAACATTTAGTGTTAACATTATTTGCCTTTAAAAAAAAACCTTCCTGTACTCCCATTTACTTATTTAATATGTTTATTATTTAGACTTAAATGATGAAAATTCCTTTTGAGAAAGGAAATCAGACCCACCAGTATTTCTGAAGATCAGGACACCCCTCCACAGGCAGGTTTTAGCACATTGAGTAGGATTTTTAATACACTTTGGTAATTATATAACAAGTGAATATATACAAATACATTGATACACATCTATGTACATATCTTTATATATATGTGTGTATATGTATATGCATATAGATAGAGAGAGAGAGGACAAACAGACTGATTATGCTTTAGTAATTCTAAACATGATCATCTTTTGTGAGTCCTAACTTTCTCTCTAGACACTTCAATGACTGGCATGGAATGTTGTAAGCACTTCTCAACTCCAGTCTTCGAAAGGAAATTCCTAATCTGATTTCACACCAGGTTCTCTACTTGCAACAAGGAGGAATACAGCAACCTAACAAACAAAACTAACAGCAACAGAAGCTGCCTTTCAGCCGGTCTCTGGGAAACAGAGCAGCTAATATGCAGTCTCTGCACACACAAGCCCGCCTCATCGTAATGCACTCTCCACACTGCTGGGAACCCTTCAGCACCCTTCCATCACCCTCCGCACAAAGGCCCCCTCTCAGCACAGCCGACAATCAAGGTGACTTAATTGAGGAGTCCCATGGCTGCCTGTTGTGCTGAGGTCACCATTGGTGGTACCTCCCTTTTACTCTCAAAAGTGGTCCAGTTTGGACAATACATAGTTACCCCTCCCTGTTCTGCCTTTTCTCCTGTCCCACCCTCTTTACTCTGCATCCCTCAGATGTACTGGATTTCTTCTAGGCGCTGGAATATACCAGCCTCCTTCCTAAGTCAGGGCCTCCTCACAGGCTCCCCTCTGCTTTGCAGCACTTCCCCTGCCCCTCCTCCCTTCTCCAGGCTAATGCCTCCTTAGCTATTCATCATTCACACTTTAGTTCAGGGATCCCTTATTACTAGGTGTAGCCCTCCTATTATTTATTCTCATAGCACAATACACCTCTCCATTTATCACCGTCGTGATATGACATTTACTTGAAAGATTCTTTGATTAATGACCACATTTTCTATTTTCCTGCACATTCCATGGTTTCTTATTGTTGTATCCAGTACCTATAATTGTGCCTGGCACAGAATTGAGCTTCATAATTGTTTACTGAACTGATGATTTAAGGAGCTACACAAATCTTTTGATGAAAGAACACACGCAACCTCGCCTAATTCAAGATGCCTACTTCAAGGTGAGATTATACGTGTTCTTTCCACAAAAGGTTTGTGATGTCGGTTTGACGCCTTTTTGGTGAGGTTATCAGCCAATGGTACTGCTAAAAAAAGAGAGAGACAACAGGCCCAAAATGGAGTCACTTGAGCTAATCCCACATCATCAAACTGAGACTTAATACCTAACCTAATTGCAGTTTCAACCTCCCCTAGAAATGTAACCGTAACCAGTTTTCTAAAATTCCCTGGTCAGCACAGTGATGTAATCTGCCTGATAGAACTCTTCCATATCCCAAAGAAAGATGAGGTAATCCACTCTTTCCTTGTCCCCGCCTCTCCCGCCTGTAAAAAGTCTATGATTTGGTATAGCTCCTGGGGCTCCATTCTAACTGCTGGATGGGAGGCTGCCCAGTTGATAAATCAATCATTAAATGAAGCCAAAAAGAACTTTAAAATTTACTCAGTTGAATTTTGATTTTTAACAGTATTTATTTCCTACATCCATTAATGCAAAACTCTTTGTGAAAACAGATCATATTTTATCATCTGTCTTTGGTTAGTAACTAGAATATATTTATAAGGCAATGAACAAGCTTATTTTGCCTTTTATGAACACCTCTTACTCCCTGTCCCCCTGATTCATGTTAATTTGTAGAGAATATAGCCTTTATGTACTGCACTATTTCCACTGAAACACCACTGAATCTTAGCTCTACGGGTAAATACACATTGAATAATCACCCAGTCTTCATGTGGATGTCTCTCCAAATGCTTTGGCAAACAAGTTTTGTTTTAAATGATGTCTGTGAGGCTTGGTTTTGCTATATTTGTGCTCTATTTTTAGGGGAGGATTCTGGAAGATTCGAACCTTGCTGTACTCACCATCTTCTCAGATTCTCTATATGTTATTTAAATTTTGGTGTGCACTTCTAATGTCCACCTCTCCATATATCCTATGTTACATATCCCATTTTACATAGTCTTAAGAATTAGTCAGTGAAAAGCTTTTAAATAATAACAACAGCTGTTCCTGTTATTAGTAATACACATGTATTAAGCGCTTACCATGTGACAGATAGTCTGCTAAGTGCCTTCCATGTATTAACTCAGGTCTATATCAAGTGGGCCATAAAAATGCAAAATGTAACAGAGCATTCTAAAGCAATTAGCTTGGAACAAAGAAAAGTCATTAAGAAAACACAGATACTGCCCTTGGGGGTAGAATGCCAAGACCCTGGTTCAAAGAGAAAGAGAAATAGGGCAAGTGAATGATTTTAAGTACATTCTTCACTTCGGTTTCATGCGAGGTTTCAAGATGGTTAATGTTTGGCACGGGTATTGGATGATGACAATAGACAGATACTCCTCCTATACCTCTGTCTTTAGAATAAAGCTCCCAGAACTAAAATTTCTGCAAATTAGGTTAAAAAGCATTGTACAAAGGATATGCCAACTCCCTCTGATGCAGACCCAAGGTTGAATTAAAATCTTTCTCCACCAGAAACTGAGAATCTCAAGGACCTTGAAGCGCTCTCTTTAAATGTGAGAATTCTTGAGAGGAAGATGTAATCTATACACTTTTGAAAAGGAATCCTGACTATAAAATGAACAGAATAAATTTGATTGAAAGTCTATCCATATTCAAACGCTATGATGAAATAATGAATAAACTTATTTGTGACACATTTTTCAAGGATGTAATATGTATATAACTCAAATGACTTATATAATCTTCCTAGCTTTCCTTTGCTGTTAGTGAATGCCCCAAATTTTACTAACTCACGATCTTTCCTTTCTTAATGAGAGCCTCAGGAACTACTCATTTTGAGGTTCTGGTGAAATAAGTTTTACTGAAAAATATAACTGTTTTTATTGGTTTGGTGCTGTTGATGTAAAAAGGGAAATCAGCATTAGGTATTGACCTCACAGTTAATTAACTTCTATCCTGAAGTTAGTATCTCCCTAATTAATAATGTGCACCATTATAAAGAAAGATGTTCTCTGTAATACATGGGTATTTTATTTTTCTATATTTTTTCTCTAGCGGAAGAACCCAGTACATGTTAAATTCCTTTTCTCTTTGTTCCAAAAATCACCGCTAATTTCACTCCTCATGTCACTTCTAAAAGTTAACAACTTTTTTCACTCAAGTCTCTACGTATTCAGTGGGCTATATATCACAATATGTAGAGACCCACGTTCTTCTGGTCTTTCTTGAAGTATTAAATCCTTTATTCTTCTAAGGGGAACCTGGATTTCTACCCTAGTTTTCTGAAACAATATAATTTATAAAAACTTTATAATTTACTTTTCTCCACCATCTCAAAAGCTTAAGTTATCAATGTTTCAAACATGTTACTCACAGATTTAATTTAAATTTGAATAAGGAAAAATACCACAAATTTTTGAATACTTATATTATTTATGAAAATGTCCCAAACTATTTATATTTCTGAGACATGCAACAAAAAATTTAAGTTGAAAATCCCACTAATTTTAACTGGTGACTCTCAATGAACTACATGTAAGTGTTATTCACTGCTTTTGGTAGCCAAAAAAAAAAAGAGATTAAGGTTTTTTAAAGATACTTGTTATCATTTTGTTGCAGCTCAGTTTTTGAGTTTGACAGGCTATGAGACCCTTGAATCAGCCTCAAGATATGATATCTTGTCACACCTGGGTTTTTTAATAATGAAGATCATTGATTATTGCAGATTAAAGGTGTATTCACAGTATCGAGAAGCAATACAGAAAATGAGCACGATAAATCATCTCCATCTATGTACAGTAAAACCTTGGAATGCAAGTAACTTGTTCTGCGAGTGTTCCACAAGACGAGCAAACATTTCTAATCAATTTTAACTTGATAAAAGAGCAATGTCTTGTAATATGAGTAGTACATGACGCCAAACGTCACATGATCACAACTGAGCCAATGGAACTGGCCACCGACGAGCTGATGGATCTGCATCTCCAGCAACAGCAAGAGGTCATGGAGGAGATCTTGTCTGCAGAGGAGGAGGAGAAAAAGGCGGAGGAATCGCTCACTTCACGTGAGATTAGGGAGATGTGTAAAATGTGGGAAACAGTGCAAAATTTTGTAGAAAAAAACACCACCCGAATAAGACTGTAGCAGTGCTAGTGATGAATCTGTTTAACGACAATGCAATGTCACATTTCCACGAAATCCTCAAAAGGAGGCAAAAGCAAGTGTCATTGGATAGGTTCCTTGTTAAAGTTGCACGAGAAGAAAAAGATTCCATTGAGCCAATAGATAGCAGTGATTCCGTTAGTGATGGTGAAAGTTGTCCTGCACAATAACCCTCCTCTCTCGTCTCCCTCACACCAGCCACAAAAGTTTTAAAAGGTAAGTGCAGGTTAATTTGTTTATTTTTCTTTATATTTTGTATTTTCTTTATTATTTTGTATCATATTACTGTATTGTAATCATTTTTATATGAATATTTTGGGGTTGTGGAATGAATCATCTGAGTTTCCATTATTTCTTATGGGGAAATTCGCTTTCATATACAAGTGCTGTGGATTACAAGCATGTTTCTGGAACGAATTATGCTCGCAAACCAAGGTTTTACTGTAACGCCAAGGACAGTCTGAGGAATCAGATGACTTCAGATTTCAAAACAAATTTGTTGTCTTTCTGTAATCATTTCGTGTAAATGTAACGTGAAGCACACACACAATTTCTAGTCAAACAAAATTACCTAGGGATTTCACTTATCAAGTTTTGCCCATTCAGGATACCAGAATCCCAATGGGCTTGTAGACTGCTTCGCAGGTGTATATCAATTTACAATAACACCTGAGTGGGTTGTGAACCAGCACAATGAAATTAGAGAGCATTAGTTTATACAACACTGTATTTCAGAACTACAGATAACACACAGGAGTTACGATCTGAATTTTTATATTATCATTTGCTGATTTGGTAGAAACCTGTGGCTATCAAAATGCCTTTATCTTAATCAGCCCAGAGCAGATTTCTCTTCTCCCATTTTCCAGGCTTGACTGCTTTTCCTATATAGGTCTCAAAATGCTCCATGTCCTTTGGGTACTTCAGAAATTCCCTTGTATAAGGCACCTAAAACATTGCTACATAATATTAGCATTTTTTCCTCTATTCTCCAAGTTCAGCTTTTAAATAGAAACATATTTATACACATTATAAAAAGAGACATTATATTTAAATAGACACATTATACCAATCAGCTACACTCATAAGAATAGGGGATGATGGGCCCTTGCTCCGGGCATCATCTGTGGGAAAACCTGCTTCATGCTCTTCGTTTAAAGCGGAGGAGGTGCCAGCTCCCCAAAAATCTCATGACACAGGGCCGAGGCTACCTCCCCCTTCACTTCGAGAGGGGACTTTGCAGCTACAAGATGCAGGGTCTTTGCTCTCCTTTAAGGTTTGCCTTAGGATTTAGGAGGAAAAAACTGGGATTATGACTTTCTGGCAATTGTAATTAATTTGCAGCCACGCAATTATTGGAACAAATTGACAAGAAACATTAAATGTCTCCATTACCAGTAAAACTGTAAAAAATACGAGAGAAATGTCATCCTGGAGCGGCTCAATCATTTAAGCCTTCCAGTAAATGTTGTCTCAAAATGTTACACTGAAGATCTCTAACTTCCTTTGACAGCCTGACATGCATCCACCATCAATTAATTTATCTGAACTCTTCTTGAATCTCTCTTTTAACATCACCTTTCTGGGAAAAGACTTTTACGTGTTTTTAATCCCTTTCAAGTGTGAAAGGTAACCCTTATTCTGGTAATTAGAGATCAAATAAGGAGAGCTGAAGTTACTATATGCACAACCTTCAAGCTCTTTTAGACTTCAATCATCTCCCCTCTTCACTTTTATCTTCTGAGGTTAGAGTCCTTTTCCCTTGGTTTTTTTTTTTTTTTTTTTTTTTTTTTTTGAAATCATTATATGGAAACTGGTCCATCCCATTTCATCTGCAACTCTACTGAGATGTCCAATATCTTTTAAAAATGTGATTGTTTGCTAGGAAACTACTAAAATCTATGAAAATTCCTTTTGCGGGAAAAGCATTTAAAAAACCCCAAGTAATGACATGTCCAGAAAGACCCAAAGTATCTATGTTTCATGTTTTCTGTTTTGCTGTTTTCTGATCATTGGATAGGCAGCTGACAAAGAGCTGAAGTAGAGCAAGCCAGGCTGGAGTAGTGCCATCTGCTCATGTGAATGTTCTTCTCATCCCAGAAGAAGCATTTTGTCTACATGTGATACTGCCCACTCTGTTGCTCCAATATTGGTGAAAACTTCTCCTAGTACTTTATGAACACCTAAAGGAAAATTCATCTTGAAAGCACAAGAGGAGACATTTATGCTGAATATGATACTGACATGATTACTGTGTGCTATAATATTAATTTCACTTTAATGTAAAATTACTTTCAAGGGTACTAATTCTATGTCCCTTGTCCCCAAGGAGAGTATAGCATTGAGACCCAGAAAACAGACTTATGGTTACCAAAGGGGATAGTGGAGGAAGGGGGCTGTGGACAGAGAGATAAATTAGGAGTTTGGGATTAACAGACACAGACTATACACACTACTATATATAAAATAGGTAAACAACAAGGACCTACTGTATAGCACAGGGAACTATACTCAATATCTTGTAATAAACTATAATGGAAAAGAATATGAAAAGAATGTACTGGTTTGGCTAAGAAGTTCATTCGGGTTTTTCCATAAGATGTTATAGAGAAACCCGAATGAACTTTTTGGCCAACCCTACACACACACGTATACGTATGTGTGTATATATAACTGAATCACCCTGCTGTACAAGTAAAACTAACAAAACATAAATTAACTATACTTCAATTTTAAAAAATAAAATATAACATTGATGCTATAATAAATTTTTCAGGGGATAGTTATGGAATCATCAGGCAGAGCTGAGGGCCTGACATACTGTAGGTGTTATTTAAATATATTTGAATGAGCAAATGAGCAGTTCCAGGCAAGCATAACATCTATTCATTACATACATAATAAATAAAATTTAATTTGAATAATTAAAAAATCAGCATGCTTTAAACACTAATCTGAGACATTAAATTGGTCAAGAAAGGTCCCTATTCTCAAATTAGAGGTTAGCATTATTGATGTTGAGAATATTTTTCCACCAGCTACTACCTGACCCAGTACAGAGAGAAAAAAATCAATTCTCTTCATAGCAACCATAGAAAAGTTACCATATACCTTTAACTCTTCTTCTGCTAGATCGTTATAACTAACCTAGGGACTACCTAGAAACTTAAATATCTCTTAAAATATATCATCTGTTTTTTGCTTTTTGATAAAACATGAATATACGATCAAAGAGATTGTGATCAAATAATCTTTTTTGTTGTTTTCCTGGTTCCTGTGAGTTTTAACAAACACCTTACCATGAAAATCTAATTAAATCTTTCAGGAGCCTTTCAGACGTATTTATTAAATGGTTCCAATATAATATTAGTTAATTGTCTTCCAAAACAAGGAAAGTAATAGTATTACTTTTGATCATTCATCAACGCAGTCAACAAATGCATTAAGTACCAACTATGTGCCAGCTGCCTGGAGAAAAACCATTCACAGCCATGGTCATCACAGTTTTGTTTATAATATCAAATATTTAGAAAAAACAACTTAAACAATATTAAATTGCTTAAATAATCTCTATTCAACTGAATCGATGCAACAATTAACACAAAATTTATAAAGATAAATAATTGTTTATAATAAATTGTTCATTTTTAATTGGTAGAGTTGAGACATTTTAGTTGGACTCTTGGCTGTATTTTCTTCTAGGTTTCTATAGCCATATATGTAAAGGAAGCAAAATAGGCACTATGGCTAGGTAACAAAGTGGCATATATTCATGACTAGGATTAAAAATCTTAAACAAAACATTGAAAATTAACCAAAAGGTTAAATTTTGTTATCTCTTAGCAATACACTTAACCACTTTATTGTTTTCATTGCTTTTCCACATTTTCTAAATTTTCAACAGATCTTTATTTGGCACTTAGAATGTGTCCAGCACTAAGCAGGGGCTGATGACACAGTGGTGAACAGCTCTATTCTGAGGCTCCAAGGGCTCAAGTCTTGGGAAGAGTTCACCGTATTAACTGTGTGTTTTATCAAGATTTGGTAAGAGGGACAGAGTAGAGGGTGCATGGAAGAGAAGCCTGAAATCATGTCTTAGGACACAGATAGCACATAGCACATAGATAATATCTGGTCAGCAATGAATGTCTATAATGTATATTTCAGAAAACATTATAATGAAAGTTAGTGTGTTTTAAAAGACTGAAGAAAGAATGAGAGCTTACATTCTATTAGAAATGTCTAGGAGGTGGATTCAAGTATCAACTAAACAACCCATACTCAACAAATGGCCAACAACAAATTCTGCAGGAAAACTATAATTCATTTTAAAATAAAAGAGATGATCTCTTAATGATTACCCCAGTGGTCTGAATTCCATCCTCAGCTCTGCGTAGGGACCTCACGTCACCTTAGATGAATCACTTAATCTTTCCAAAGTGCCATCAATCAAACTATCTTGACAATAATTATATGTTAGGTCCCAGAGGAAATTTATGGGGATGAATTTAAATTTCTTTCTTTGCCAAAATGAACTGGAGAGACCAGGAAAATGTCTGCAATTACTACTTTATGTAAAAAATAAACAAAGAAAGGAAATTATTTTTTTACAAGAGCATTTTAGTTTAAAAGTAAAATTCAAATTTTTAACATTTTCAAAGTTCATGTAATATGCCTTTCTACCTTAATCTTTTCCTCATTAGTTTTTTTATGAGAAATACGAGATGTTTTTCTGGTATATGTTAAGGCAAATCTTTTGGAGTCTTCTTAGGTCAAATCAAAGATAGATTTCAATTCATTTTTCTCTTCCACGTTAATTTGGCATTTCTAAAGTATTGTGATTTTTAAAAATTGGTAAAACATAACGTGATTAAATATTCCTCTGCCATAATTGAATTAACATTTAAAATTCAGCTAAACTAATATTATAGTTTATTATAAAGAAAAACATAATTGTAATAGAGTATTTTAAGCTTATATAGGTAAACTAGAATTATAACAGTGTGCATATACATATGTTAAAAATATAAATTAAACATTTTCAAATATATACCTTGCAGACATATTTTCAATTTGGAAAAAAAAGTATATCAGTTCTCTCTTGAATAGACTCCTAGACATTTTGGACAGGGTAGTGCACTATTTTAGATATACTTATATTTACTTCACTTTATTAAGGAAGAACTTGAAGTCTCTAGAATTTAACTGTCTTTTTCAAGACCATATTGTTGTTAGTTTCATGGTATATATGCCTATAAGAGATCCCTGAAGACAAATGTCCCATCCAACTCTCAATATGGGTGAATAAAAGGCTGGTGACTCAAGAAACCCATCTCAGTGTCTAATTCCTTTCACTTGATAGTCTCATGGCCTATTCACTGGCATCTTTGGAAGGAATGAAAATGGGTTAAGGTCATAATATTTTTCATGCTCTCTAAAGATGGTATATGCAAGTTCATAGGCATATGCAATTTTTTGCATTTGTTTTCATCCTTTTTTATTGAACTATAGTTGATTTACAATGTTGTGTAAGTTTCAGGTGTACAGCGAAGTGATTCAGAAGATATAGGTATAGATATACACACATATACCTATTCTTTTTCAGATTCTTTTCTATTATAGGTTATTACAAGATATTGAGTATACTTCCCCGTACTATACAGAAAGTCCTTATTGCTTATCTATTCTATATATAACAGTGTGTATGTTAATCCCAAACTCCTAATTTACCCCTCCCAGGCATGTGCAATTTTTAAGACAGGGCTCATATATTTAGGTACAGTCCTGATAGAGATGGAAGGAAAAAAAAAACAAAAAACCTTCAACTCAATGTTTAAAATTTGAACTTCTGAGACATTATTCCTTCCTGAAGGTCATCATTTCTGAGAGTAAATAAATGAAGGAGATTAAATATGGTGAAGAACCTCCAAATTCTTTTCCATAGTGGCTGTACCAACTTACAGTCCCACCAACAGTGCAGGAGAGTTCCCTTTTCTCCACACCCTCTCCAACATTTGTTGTTTCCAGATTTTGTGATGATGGCCATTCTGATTGGTGTGAGGTGATACCTCATTGTGGCTTTGACTTGCATTTCTCTGATGATGAGTGATGTGGAGCATCTTTTCATGTGTTTGTTGGCCATCTGTATGTCTTCTTTGGAGAAATGTCTGTTTAGGTCTTCTGCCCATTTGTGGATTGGGTTATTTGCTTTTTTGGTATTAAGCTTCGTGAGCTGCTTGTATATTTTGGAGGTTAATCCTTTGTCCATTGTTTCATAGGCAACTATTTTTTCCCATTCTGAGGGTTGCCTTTTAGTCTTGTTTATGATTTCTTTTGCTGTGCAAAAGCTTTTAAGTTTCATGAGGTCCCATTTGTTTATTCTTGATTTTATTTCCATGATTCTAGGAGGTGGGTCCAAAAGGATCTTGCATTGATGGATGTCATAGAGTGTTCTGCCTATGTTTTCCTCTAGGAGTTTGATAGTGTCTGGCCTTACATGTAGGTCTTTAATCCATTTGGAGTTTATTTTTGTGTATGGTGTTAGGAAGTGTTCTAATTTCATTCTTTTACATGTTGCTGTCCAACTTTCCCAGCACCACTTATTGAAGAGGCTGTCTTTTTTCCTTAAAAACTACAAATAGAACTACCATATGATCCAGTAATCCCACTACTGAGCATATACCCAGAGAAAACCATAATCCCAAAAGAAACTTGTACCATAATGTTTATTGCAGCACTATTTACAATAGACAGGACATGGAAGCAACTGAAATGCCCATCAACAAATGAATGGATACAGAAGATGTGGCATATATATACAATGGAATATTACTCAGCTATAAAAAGGGATGAGATGGAGCTATATGTCATGAGGTGGATAGAACCACAATCTGTCATACAGAGTGAAGTAAGTCAGAAAGAGAAGGACAAATATTGTATGCTAACTCACATATACGGAAT
The DNA here is from genome assembly GCF_030028045.1 of Hippopotamus amphibius kiboko. NCBI lineage: Eukaryota > Metazoa > Chordata > Mammalia > Artiodactyla > Hippopotamidae > Hippopotamus > Hippopotamus amphibius. The sequence goes on along the minus strand of NC_080188.1, from coordinate 185,652,174 downwards.
CTAAAAATGGTACTGATGAACTCAGTGACAAGAACAAGGATGCAGATACAGAGAATGGACTGGAGAACTCGAGGTATGGGAGGGGGCGGGGGGTGAAGGGGAAACTGAGATGAAGCGAGAGAGTAGCACAGACATATATATACTACCAACCGTAAAATAGTCAGTGTGAAGTTGTTGTATAACAAAGGGAGTCCAACTCGAGGACACAAGATGCCTTAGAGGACTGGGGCGGGGAGGGTGGGGGGGACTCGGGGGGGAAGGGAGGGAATACGGGGATATGTGTATAAGAACAGATGATTGAACCTGGTGTACCCCCCAAAAAATAATAAAAATAAATAAATAAAGAAAAAAAAATATGGTGAAGAAATTCAAAGACAGAGAGGAAAGACAGTAATTTATGTAAGAGAGCCATTATGCCATGGCCATAAATACATGAAGAACTGGTTAATGTCTACCTTGAAGATCCATTATCCTATGTCAAAGTGTGTCTTTCAATTAGGAATTTTTTCATTTAGGAAAAAATAAAGGAAAAAGTTCTCCTTCAAGAAGTTTGATCTGACTGGCCCACAGTCATCGCTCCAGCTTTATCTTTCATCCCTCTCATATTCAGACTGGATGCTCTATTACATGGAATTGCTCACAGCTCTCCTCGCACCTTGATTTTTCTTGTTGATGACATTCCCTCTCTTTAACTCACATTCCCTTCCCCTTTGCTACCTCCTTCCTCATTCTCTTACTTATTTTTGTGTTAACTTGTACTTGAAGCTATCAGTACAAATTGATACTTGTACAGTTCAGGTATCAGGTCATCCAGAAGTCCTGCCTTATTTGCTTGCTGCTTCCTATCCCACTGCCACCAGTGTCAGGTACCCTTTTTTTGTTGTTGTTTGTTTATTTTTTTCTTTTATTTTTTATTTTTTTGGGGGTACACCAGGTTCAATCAACTGTTTTTATACACATATCCCCATATTCCCTCCCTTCCTTGACGCCCCCCCCTCGAGTCCCCCCCACCCTCCCTGCCCCAGTCCTCTAAGGCATCTTCCATCCTCGAGTTGGACTCCCTTTGTTATACAACAACTTCCCACTGACTATTTTACAGTTGGTAGTATATATATGTCTGTGCTACTCTCTCGCTTCATCTCAGTTTCCCCTTCACCCCCCACCCCCTCCCATACCTCGAGTTCTCCAGTCCATTCTCTGTATCTGCTTCCTTGTTCTTGTCACTGAGTTCATCAGTACCATTTTTAGATTCCCTATATGTGAGTTAGCATACAATATTTGTCCTTCTCTTTCTGACTTACTTCACTATGTATGACAGATTGTAGTTCTATCCACCTCATTACATATAGCTCCATCTCATCCCTTTTTAGAGCTGAGTAATATTCCATTGTATATATATGCCACATCTTCTGTATCCATTCATTTGTTGATGGGCATTTCGGTTGCTTCCATGTCCTGGCTATTGTAAATAGTGCTGCAATAAACATTATGGTACAAGTTTCTTTTGGGATAATGGTTCTCTTTGGGTATATGCCCAGGAGTGGGATTACTGGATCATATGGTAGTTCTATTTGTAGTTTTTTAAGGAACCTCCAAATTGTTTTCCATAGTGGCTGTACCAACTTACAGTCTCACCAACAGTGCAGGAGAGTTCCCTTTTCTCCACACCCTCCCCAACATTTGTTGTTTCCAGACTTTGTGATGATGGCCATTCTGATTGGTGTGAGGTGATACCTCATTGTGGCTTTGACTTGCATTTCTCTGATGATGAGTGATGTGGAGCATCTTTTCATGTGTTTGTTGGCCATCTGTATGTCTTCTTTGGAGAAATGTCTGTTTAGGACTTCTGCCCATTTGTGGATTGGGTTATTTGCTTTTTTGGTATTAAGCTTCGTGAGATGCTTGTATATTTTGGAGGTTAATCCTTTGTCCATTGTTTCATAGGCAATTATTTTTTCCCATTCTGAGGGTTGCCTTTTAGTCTTGTTTATGGTTTCTTTTGCTGTGCAAAAGCTTTTAAGTTTCATGAGGTCCCATTCATTTATTCTTGATTTTATTTCCCTGATTCTAGGAGGTGGGTCAAAAAGGATGTTGCTTTGATGGATGTCATAGAGTGTTCTGCCTATGTTTTCCTCTAGGAGTTTGATAGTGTCTGGCCTTACATGTAGGTCTTTAATCCATTTGGAGTTTATTTTTGTGTATGGTGTTAGGAAGTGTTCTAATTTCATTCTTTTACATGTTGCTGTCCAATTTTCCCAGCACCACTTATTGAAGAGGCTGTCTTTTTTCCATTGTATATTCGTGCCTCCTTTGTCAAAGATAAGGTGCCCATATGTGTTTGGGCTTACTTCTGAGTTCTCTATTCTATTCCATTGATCTTCCTTTCTATTTTTGTGCCAGTACCATACTGTCTTGATCACTATGGCCTTGTAGTATAGTTTGAAGTCAGGAAGCCTGATCCTACCAACTCCATTTTTCCTTCTCAAGATTGCTTTGGCTATTTGGGGTCTTTTGCGTTTCCATACAAATCATAAGATTTCTTGCTCTAGTTCTGTGAAAAATGCCATTGGTAATTTGATTGGGATTGCATTGAATCTGTAAATTGCTTTGGGTAGTACAGTCATTTTCACCATGTTGATTCTTCCAATCCAGGAACATGGTATGTCCCTCCATCTGTTTGTGCCGTCTTTGATTTCTTTCATCAATGTCTTAAAGTTTTCTGCATACAGATCTTTTGCCTCCTTAGGCAGGTTTATTCCTAGGTATTTTATTCTTTTGGTTGCAATGGTGAATGGGAGAGTTTCCTTCATTTCTCTTTCTGCTCTTCCGTTGTTAGTGTATAGGAATGCAAGAGATTTCTGTGCATTAATTTTGTATCCTGCTACTTTACTAAACTCATCAATGAGTGCTAGCAGTTTTCTGGTAGAGTCTTTAGGGTTTTCTATATATAATATCATGTCATCTGCAAAGAGTGACAATTTTACTTCTTCTTTTCCAATTTGGATTCCTTTGATTTCTTTTTCTTCTCTGATTGCTGTGGCTAACACTTCCAAAACTATGTTGAATAACAGTGGTGAGAGTGGACACCCTTGTCTTGTTCCTGTTCTTAGAGGGAATTCTTCCAGTTTTTCTCCATTGAGAACAATGTTGGCTTTTGGTTTGTCATATATGGCTTTTATTATGTTGAGGTAATTTCCTTCTATGCCCATTTTCTGGAGAGCGTTTATCATAAATGGATGTTGAACTTTGTCAAAAGCTTTTCTGCATCTATTGAAATGATCATATGGTTTTTATCCTTCAATTTGTTGATATGATGTATCACATTGATTGATTTGCGTATATTGAAGAATCCTTGCATCCCAGGGATAAACCCCACTTGATCATGGTGTATGATTTTTTTAATGTGCTGTTGGAGTCTGTTAGCTAGTATTTTGTTGAGGATTTTTTCATCTATATTCATCAGTGATATTGGTCTGTAATTTTCTTTTTTTGTGACATGTTTGCCTAGTTTTGGTATCAGGGTGATGGTAGCCTCGTAGAATGAGTTTGGGAGTGCTCCGCCTTCTGCAATATTTTGGAAGAGTTTGAGAAGGATAGGTGTTAACTCTTCTTGAAATGTTTGATAGAATTCACCTGTGAATCCATCTGGTCCTGGGCTTTTGTGTGTTGGGAGATTTTTAATCACTGCCTTAATTTCTGTACTTGTGATTGGTCTGTTCATGGTTTCTATTTCTTCCTGGTTCAGTCTTGGAAGATTGTATTTTTCTAAGAATGTATCCATTTCTTCCAGGTTATCCAATTGATTGGCATATAGTTGCTTGTAGTAGTCTCTCATGATGTTTTGTATTTCTGAGGTGTCCATTGTGACTTCGCCTTTTTCATTTCTAATTCTGTTGATTTGCATCTTCTCCCTTTTTTTCTTGATGAGTCTGGCTAATGGTTTATCAATTTTGTTAATCTTCTCAAAGAACCAGCTTTTAGTTTTATTTATTTTTCTTATGGTTTCTTTCCTTTCTTTTTCATTTATTTCTGCTCTGATCTTTATGATTTCTTTCCTTCTGCTCACTTTGGGGTTTCTTTGTTCTTCTTTCTCTAGTTGTTTTAGGTGTAAGGTTAGGTTGTTTATTTGATCATTTTCTTGTTTCTTAAGGTAGGACTGTATTGCTATAAACTTCCCTCTTAGAACTGCTTTTGCTGTGTCCCATAGGTTTTGGGTTGTTGTGTTTTCGTTGTCATTTGTTTCTAGATATTTTTTGATTTCCTCTTTGATTTCTTTAGTGATTCCTTGGTTGTTTAAGAGTGAATTGTTTAGCCTCCATGTGTTTGTATTTTTTGCAGTTTTTTTCCTGTAATTGATATCTAGTCTCATGGCGTTGTGGTCTGAGAAGATGCTTGATATGATTTCAATTTTCTTGAATTTGCTGAGGTTTGATTTGTGACCCAAGATGTGATCTATCCTGGAGAATGTTCCGTGTGCACTTGAGAAGAAAGTGTAGTCTGTTGTTTCTGGATGGAATGTCCTATAAATATCAATTAAGTCGAGATTGTCTAATGTGTCATTTAAAGCCTGTGTGTCTTTATTTATTTTCTGTTTGGATGATCTGTCCATTGATGTAAGTGGGGTGTTCAAGTCTCCCACTATAATTGTGTTACTGTCGATGTCCCCTTTTCTAGCTGTTAGCATTTGCCTTATGTATTGAGGTGCTCCTATATTGGGGGCATAGATATTTACCATTGTGATATGTTCTTCTTGGATGGATCCCTTGATCATTATGTAGTGTCCTTCCTTGTCTCTTGTAATAGTCTTTACTTTCAAGTCTAATTTGTCTGATATGAGTATTGCTACTCCAGCTTTCTTTTGACTTCCATTTGCATGGAATATCCTTTTCCATCCCTTCACTTTCAGTCTATATGTATCCCTTGGTCTGAAGTGGGTTTCTTGTAGGCAGCATATAGAAGGGTCTTGTTTTTGTATCCATTCAGCCAGTCTGTGTCTTTTGGTTGCAGCATTTAATCCATTTACATTTAAAGTGATTATTGACATGTGTGTTCCAATTACCATTTTCTTAATTGTTTTGGGTTTGTATTTGTAGGTGTTTTCCTTTTCTTGTGTTTCCTCCTTAGAGAAGTTCCTTTAGCACTTGTTGTAAGGCTGGTTTGGTGGTGCTGAATTCTCTTAACTTTTGCTTGTCTGGAAAGCTTTTGATTTCTCCCTCAAATCTGAATGAGATTCTTGCTGGGTAGAGTATTCTTGGCTGTAGGTTTCTCTCTTTCAGGACTTTCAGGATATCCTGCCATTCCCTTCTGGCCTGCAGAGTTTCTGTAGAAAGGTCAGCTGTTATCCTGATGGGTTTTCCCTTATATGTTGTTTGTTGCTTTTCTCTTGCTGCTTTTAATATTTTTTCTTTGTGTTGAATTGTCGTTAGTTTGATTAATATGTGTCTTGGTGTATTTCTCCTTGGGTTTATTCTGTATGGGATTCTCTGTGCTTCTTGGACTTGGTTCATTATTTCCTTTCCCATGTTGGGGAAGTTTTCCACTAGAACCTCTTCAAATATTTTCTCAGACCCTTTCTTGTTTTCTTCTTCTTCTGGGATGCCTATAATTCGAATGTTGGTACGTTTAAAGTTATCACTGAGGTCTCTGAGGCTGTCTTCTAGTCTTTTTATTTTTTTTTCTTTTTCCTGCTCTGTGGCGTTTATTTCTCCCATTCTATCTTCCAACTCACTTATTCGTTCTTCTGCCTCAGTCATTCTGCTGGTTATAGCATCTAGAGTATTTTTAATTTCAGTTATTTTGTTATCCATTGCTGTTTGTTTTTCTGAGTTCTTATGAACTGTTTCTTGTACTTTCTCTATTTTGTTATCGAGATTTTGTATCATTTTTACTATCATTACTCTAAATTCTTTTTCAGGCATTTTTCCTATTTCCTCCTCATTTATTTGGTCTTGTGGGTTTTTTTCCTGCTCCTTTGCCTGCATGGTGTTTCTTTGTTTCCTCATGGTTGTCCAAACTTTTGGGGTTGCTTGTCCTGGTGATAGAGGTGTTTATAGAAGACTGTCCAAGCCTCAGACTAATGTCCAAGTATTGGATTAAACAAATATTCAGTCTAGGAAACACATACATGTATAAGACACACAATTATTGAATCCGTTAGGACATAAGGCTCTAGAAAGACCTGACAGAACCCCAGTGTGCTATCAGATATTCAAAGAGAAACCCAGCAGAAATTGACAACTGAAACAGAACAAATCAGAGACAAAAGCAAAAGCAAACAAACAACAAATAACACCCTACACATACAAACATCAATCCAGGGAGATTTTGTAAGCTAGGATCAAATATAGAAATGAGCTGGAGTACCACCAGAGAGAATGGAGATTCTCAGAATGTAATTAGACAACTGTACTAAGAACTAAGATAAAGACAAAAGCCTAATATTAATACCAAGGCAGTGCATCATCTGGAGAATAGAGCAAGGAGTCTGAGCAGACCGATAGTGTTGCTTATAAGTATGTTAAGATAAAATACACTTAAAATGGCTGGAAGAAAGGGGAACAGAAGAGCGTAATGTGGTTGGAAATATGCAAAGAAAAAGAAAGGAATAGAAGTGTGTAAAAGAAAGGGATGAAAGGAAAGTATGAGAGATGTTTTGTCCGTACTACCAAAAACTTAGCTAGATATAGAAGTATATAAAAAGGCAAAAAAAAAAAAAAAAAAAAAAAAAAGAATAAAAAATATCCTTAAAAAATTATGTTATAAAACTTGTAGATCCCTTAGGGCTAAGATCGTATTTAATAAATCAAAAAAAAAAAAAAAGAGAGAGAGAGAGAAAGAAAAAAAAAAAAAAATCCAGAACTGATCCCAGAATGGACCAGTTCAATAGGTATTGATACTACTATTTCTGTTTCCTTAGCGTCTCAGCTGTAAGTGTCCTTCTCCTTGCCTTGGGTTTTTTTTGCATTATTCTGTGACCAGCAGAGGTTCCTTTATTGTTCGTCTGTAAGCGTCGGTGTGTGGGGAGGGAGAGGGTACAATAGTGGCTCCTTCTCCTGGGAGTGAGTGAGCAGTGGCGCACTGTTTCAGTCAGGCTTGGAGGTGCCTGTTGCAGAGGGCGCTGGTGGCTCAGGCGTACAGAAAGTCTTAGAGTTGGGCCTCTCTCGGGGTTTTTTCTTTTTGATGCTGGTTTTTTTTTTTCTCTCGGCAGCCTCCCTGCTGCTGGCATTGCAAGGAGTTTTAATCTAGCCCCGCCCAAGTGCCTGAGGGTGCTTGTTATCCCTGAGCGCCTTAGATGGCCCGCAGGGCGTCTCTCCACTGCCTGTTGCAGAGGCACCGAAAGAGAGGGAGAGGCTATGCGCGCGGCTCCTCCCCCCCCCGCCCAGGAGCCTGCAGCCTCCAGCCGCCATCATGGCCGGGCAGCTCTCAGGGACGGGCACTCCTCTCCGCGGACCTCCTCCCTCCTGTCCTCTCAGTCCGTCACCCTACCGGCAACAATGTTTCTCACCCTGAACCAGCTCTCCGGTTCCCACGCTCCCGCTCCTGGACCCTCCGTTCAGCCGCGGATCGATGTCTCGGTCTGGGAACGCTGAGCTGCGCTGCGGACCCTCCGTATGTTTCTCACTCCCTCCCGTCTGCCAGAACTCCGCCGCTTCACCCTCTTTGAGCCCTCGTAGATGCCTCCCTACCGGCTATGTCGGGCTCCCCGCAGCCCTTTCTGGTGTCCGAGGCCGTCTGCTGGTGTTCAGCTGGTTCTCTGTGGGAATGACTGCGTCCTTCCGTGCATTCCCAATGCATCTGTGGAGAGGGATGCACTCCACGTCTCTCTACTTCGCCGCCATCTTTTTTTCCCCTCAGGTACCCTTTTTAAAGCCCTTGAAATCTCCTATGCTTATCTCTACCATCATCTTTTGGTGTCCTTTATAATTATGTGGCTGTCCCCTATTAGCCTTGACCTCCTTGAGTATAAGCATTATCTTTTTCATATTTGCTACATTGATGCCAAGCTCATTACCTGACAGATAGTGGGTAGGGTATATATATTTGCTAAATCAATACTTGAAATATCAATATATTGGCCCCTAAAAGTACAAGATTAAGTAAATGGGGCAGGGGCTACTTTGGGGGAAGAAAGTTGAATAAACACTACCAGTAATGATATGGTTTCAGAAAAAAGTGTCCCCCAAAAGTCTCCTTCCTTATAATATTAATGTCACAAGTTTCTTCTATGGAACTAGGCGTTCAAAAAGCACCAGTTAAAATGCAAATGGGTTGCCCACAGGCATAATATATCAATTCATTAGCATCCATTCTCAAATAAAAGAGAGCTTGCTTGAGTTTAAAGAAATGGGCCTCCAAATAGCTACGTTTAGACGATATAGTTTAGCCAAGCATAAGCTATTGCCCCAGGGGAAAAAAGGTGGTGGGTACCACGGAGAAGGCTAAATATGAAAACATTGAACGGGGGAGCCATGAAAAATATATGTCATTGATTTCAAGAGACTGTCTAACCTTGTAGTAGAAAAAGCATTGAATTTTTGAAATCATGAACAGAGAGTGAGGAATACTATCCTAGAGGGAAAAGAAGGTTTAGGGGAACAGAATTTTAATAATAAAATTAAAAGGAGAAAAGAATGATGGCCCTAAAGCTCAGTGCAGCAAATGGAAGCTTTTGATTTTTCCTTCTGTCCTTTCTTGTCACCCTTTCATATTCGTTTCCTGCTGCAACATAAGTGATCACAGAAACACTATCAGCCTGTCACTGAGTAGCCGGTATGTTCTCCTTACTCATCAGAGGCCTGTGGTTCATGTCAGCATTCGAGGCTTGCTATGAAATAATACTTGGAGCGCCAACCTCGGGATTCTGGGCTTCCTGCCAGCTACTCACTTGTCCTCCTCCCCCCATGACAGCAATGAGGATACAGCTGCTATCCCTGACCTAGTGACTTTACTCTCCTTCATTTTCTTCTTCTATATTAAAGCATGTTCTCAAAAAAAAAAAAAAAAAAAAAAAAAGATTTCTAATCACTGGCTATACTGTTTCTTCTACAACTAAAAATTACAGCTTAGAATGTTGTGGATGCATTTTATAAAATGTGGCCTCAGCAAATATCAAAGCATTTTCTTTTACTGCTCTTTGCATGCCCTTCCAATGTTTGTTATTCTGTGGATTCACAGCTTTCATTCTGGAAAGCCAACATAAAATTTGAATCATAAAAATAAAAGTTGACTTTTGGCAATGCCTAAGGTGTCTCCAGAGTCAAATCCAGAGGCAAACCTAATGAATTAAAATCCAGGCTCCTTCACCGATCACCTGGCAAAATTTAACAGCTTGTGAAACTAACTGTTTAATTTCTCCAAGTTTTTGTTTCCTGATGTATAAAATGAAATTAAAATCAGTGGCCATCGTACAGTTGCTGGGATTATTCTTTGGCAAACACCAAGGAGTTTGCCCAGTGTGTAGCACAAGGTAAGGCCACAACATACATAAATTGTCAGAACTGGATTAGCAATTATATTAATGGCCCATTCTAATCTCAGCTCAGCGATGACTTAATGGTGTAAAATTTGGCAGGTCTTCTAAGTGGCTAAATTGGCATTGCTCCCAAGGACCATTAATAGATTATCTATTTCTTTACAAAGCGCTTCTAAAGAGCCATCTTATGGAAAGTTGAAGGAGGTCCTGAATTTTTGGAAAGAGGTTTGCAATTATTGAAGTATCAAGAGAAATTAAGCAGAGAATAGAAATGCATACATCTTTGCTTCCTTTCATTTGCATTTATAGCTTAGTTTTCCAGGTATACAAAGTTCATAATTTCATTAAATCCTACAAGTCTTTAACACATACTTTCTATGTGATAACAGATCAAAAATATAAACAAGAGACTTCATTCTCCTCAAGGAGATTATGTCCAATGCAAAAGACTGGTTTTAAATACTGATAAGCATATGCAACATACTCTAATAAGGAGCATAGGCTCTAAAGCCTACTTGAAATCCCTGCTTCATCACTTGCCATCTCTGTGACCTTGGAAGTATGCCTTAACCGTTCTCTGCCTCTATTTTCTCATCTGTGAAATGGGTATAGTAAAAATTATATCAAGAGATGTGTTACACGGTTTATTTAACTTATTAACTTATTTAGTTGATACTTTCAAGGGTCTTAGAAGACTGGGTACAGATAATATATAACATAAAATTAAATTATAGAATGAATACAAGTCAGCATTTGAGAAGTGTTGTAGCAGAAGTAACAGAAGAATAACAGAAACAGAAGATGGGACTATATATATTCTGGAAGAAAACACATGATATAAAGATAGGATAGATGATTTGAATCCCCAGAATTTAACGGAATTTTTTATATCAAGTATATTATTAATATTTAAATAGTATAAAGGGACATATAATTAAAAAGCTATCAGAATATTATGTTTTGTTTGGTATGAGTTTTAAAATCCAGTAACATGAGTTTGGAGATAAACCATTTGCCATTTTTTGCTTGTGTGACCTTGACCAAGTTACTAAAACTCTGTTTTTCCGTTTCCTTGGTTGCACAAAGGGAATAATAATACCTGTCTCAAAGGAATGTTGAGAGGATTAGGTACACTAATTCATGCAAAGTGCTTAGAAGAAGACCTGGTGCATGGTAAATATTCAGTAAATATTATTAAAGGGTATATTTGCATTCACCGTTACAGAATTGTATATAAATCACTGTAACCACAGCTTTCAGTTCAATTAATTAGCATCTGTCAACCCATAACATGATCCAATTAGTATAAACGCACTATCTTGCCATTATCTATACTCTTGCCAAGAAAAACCTCAGTAATCCCAAAAGGTAAGCTACAATTTACAAGGTGAGGAAATCTGGAAAAGTTTTACTGCAGAAACTAAAATGCATACTATAAAAAAAAAAATTAGAACTTCCTTCATCTGCCCTTCAGCAAGAAAGAAAGAGAGGCGTCTATATTTTCTCACTAAATTAGCTCTAGTTGGAATTGAAGAAATTATGTCATCATTTTAAAATAGTGAGGAAATAATAAGGCACAGTGTGCTTTCTGACAGAATTTTCATGAGTCTTTATTCCACAAATATTTTTCCGCATAGGAAGGGTTTCAAAGAGTCCTTAACAAACCCTTCTACGTTATATATCTTCCCAACTTACAAAGAAAAAAAGCATCAGTATAATAACCATCCTAAAATTTCATTTCTCATTTCTTTCCTCTCATACTTTTCCCACTTGGTATTTCAGTACTTTAAAAGAACTGTAAGTGTAGTTTTTTTTTTTTTCAGGAAGATTCCATTATGCTATTTAAGAGTTCTATTAATTTTAATTTAAGCTTATTGATGCCCTACCTAAGTTAATGGTAATTGAGCATGGTGGGGGGGGGGGTATAGCTTGGCATATACTACCCAGTGGAGATAATACCTGAGTCTTAACAAGTAATGGGAAGAATTTTGAGACAACTGTGAGGAAATGAACTGAGGTTTTAATAACAGTCTGCTAAAAGAGCAAACAGTTCAATATTACTAAACTGCAAAGAAAAAAAGAGTAGCTGATATAATTTAGGAGATTAACAGGACCCAGGTCACATGTGCCCTGTATGTCTTCTAAAGAACTTACTCTTTACTAAGAAACAGAGAGGTGTTGAAACAATGATATTGAACTGGAGTAAGAGTGAAGGTCAGGTATGCATGTTAGAGATCACTTTGTTACAACAGTGGAGGATAGATAGGGGGTGGGGAAAACCATACGAACAGGTATTACTTTCTAGTAGCAATAGATCATGTAAAAGATGAGCATCGTAACTGAAGAAGTGGTACTAAGTGTGGAAAGAAGAGGACTGTTGTTGAGAAGGTCTGTAGAGGCAAGACTTGGTATACTATTGGTAGGAATGTAAACTGGCACAGCCAATGTGGAAAACAGTATATAAGTTTCTTAAAAACCTAAAAATAGAACTACCATATGACCCAGCAATTCCACTCCTGGGTATATATCCAAAAAACAAAAACAAAAACACTAATTCAAAAAGATACATGCACCCCAATGGTCATAGAAGCATTATTTACAATTCCCAAGATATGGAAGCAATCTAAGTGTCCATCAACAGATTAATGGATAAAGAAGATGTGAGATACACACACACACACATACACACACACATACATGCTACATACAATGGAATACTACTCAGCCATAAAAAAGAACAAAGTTTTGCCATTTGAAGCAACATGAGTAGACTTGGAGGACATTATACTAAGTGAAATAAGTCAGGCAGAGAAAAGGCAAATTCTTTGTAAGATCACTTATATGTGGAATCTAAAAAATACAACAAACTAGTGAATATAACAAAAAAGAAGCAGATTTCACAGATATAGAGAACAAACTATTGGTTACCAGATGGGAGAGAGAAGGGGGGGGGGGAAGGGCAATATAGAGGTAAGGAAAAAGAGATGTAAACTATTAGTTATAAAATAAACTACATGTACATATTGTACAACATGGGGAATATAGCCAATATTTTATAATACCTATAAATGGAGTATAACCTTAAAAATTGTGAACCATTATAGTGTACGTCTGTAACATATAATATTGTACAGCAACTCTACTTCAATTTATTTAAATAAATATAGAAGTTTTTAAAGACTAAAAAAAAAAAGACTTGGTGATTATTTAGATGTGGAGGATGAAGGAGAAGGGGGTGTGGAGGAGATTCACAGAATCTGGACTTGGGAGGCCACATGAATCTTTGTACCACCTTCTCAGATAGGGTACAAAGGGGAAAAAGCACCTTTGGAAGGAAGGTGAGTTCAGATGATGGACATTTTGTGTCTGAGGAGTCTTTTTGAAAATTGAGTGGAGACATCCACTCAGTGGTAAGATATCTGAATTTGGAAGTCAGAATGGGTGCTTGTGCTATCAGCACCACCAATGTAGATAAGCGCTTTCTAAGAGTGTGAATAGAATATGAGAAGAAGAAAAGGATTTAAAATGTTCAAGTGATGGCCAGAAGCATAGACTCCAACAAAGGAGGTTAGGAAGCAATGGGTAAGGAGGAAGGAGTAGAGCAGGTAACTAACCATGTTGTCACAGAAGCCAGAAGAAAGAAGGATTTCAAGAAGGAAGAAATCAACAATGACAATACAGCGAAGAGTCTGAGTAAGGAATTAACAGATTTGACAGTTTCTAGTCTATGGGTGATAATAGCAAACAAAGTTAAAGTGGAATGATGATGGTAATAATAGGAGTAAATGGTAGGCAAGAAAACTAAATGGAACAAGTGAGTGGGCACTAATCACTGAAAATTCAAAAAGATACATGCACCCAGTGTTGACTGCAACACTATTTACAATAGCCATGTCGTGGAAGCAACCTAAATGTCCACTGACAGATGATTGGATAAAGATGTGGTACATGTACACAATGGAATATTAGCCATAAAAAGGAACAAAATTGGGCCATTTGTAGAGATGTGGATGGACCTAGAGACTGCCATACAGAGTAAAGTAAGTCAGAAAGAGAAAAAAATATCATATATTAATACATATACGTGGAATCCAGAAAAATGGTACAGATGAACCTATTTGTGGGGCAGAAATAGAGACACTGACACAGAGACAAACGTATGGACAACAAGGGGGGAAGCGCCAGGGGGTGTGAATTGGGAGATTGGGATTGACGTATATACACTAATATTTATAAAATATGTAACTAACAAGAAACTGCTGTATAGCACAGAGAACTCTACTTCACTGTACAGTATAAACTAACACAACACTGTAAAACAACTATACCTCAATAAAAAATAAATTAAAAAAAAAGATTTGGATAATAGAGAAAAAAAAGTTGGTAACTAGAGGATTAGAGGGATGTTTAGGGAGTATGGGATAGTTAAGCATTACTATAGTTGATAAGATGACCCAATAGACAGCAAGAGTTTAGTTGAGATAACTTGCCATAGTAAAAATTGCATGGTACAAAGTTAAACAGGCAGGAAAGACTTTATTGAAGGCTACTACAACAGGGGAGAGAGACCAGAACTCAGCCTGAGCTCAACTCTACTGAACAAAGGACTGGAAATTTTTGAAGACCTAGGGAAGGGGGAATCATAGGCCATCTGATCACAGGATTTACTCCAAAGAAAAGTAAACTTTCTCATATTTCATCACAAGAGGCAGTTTTACAGCTTGGAGCAAGTCTCCTACCCTCCCACAGAAACTGGGCGATGAGCCTATTTTCCGTGATGATTACATTTCAAAGGCTCCCAAGTCCTTGAGGAAGATATTTCCAGGTTGTAAAACTGGCAAGAAGCTTTAAAATGATTTTCATCATGGAGAGGCAGAGAAAATGTTTACAGTGATGAGTTTCATAAAGTAGATGCTCTAAGAAAATGGAGGTACATGGCCAAAAGTCAGGAAGAAGGCTTTCTAGAAGTTCCACATGCTGAGGGGAACATTAAGGCCATCTTGGTCAATCTAAAGACCAAGTCTTTGCTGAAGATGGCAAAGACTGAGATCAAGGGTGATGAGGGAACTATTGAAATTAAAACCAGAAACAATCCCCCATCAGGTGAATCTGTAGTATTGAAGGTAAGGCTGGGGTGCATAAAAGTCAGTCTATAGTGGCAGGGCAGGTAGCTGAGAGAATTCAAGCCTGGAGCTCTCAATTTTCTCAACAAAGTAGAAATAAAGAGAAATAAAATGACGTTTGGAAAGCATGGGACTGAGTAAGCAGATTCAGCTCATGTTTGGGAAATGGGAGAAGCAAAGGCAAGGAAAACCTACTGAAGGCATCAGGGAGGGAGCTAAACGAACTACGTCCCCTTGAAAAAAAAAATCGTGTTTCTCTATAGAAAGAGAAACACAATGTTTTCCAAAAAAAGGCACTGCCCATGCCCCCAGCAGCATTTACAAAGGGCCCACTGTGTTTCCCAATTGTCATTTTTTTTGTCCCGCACTTAAAAAGAATGAGTCTACTACACAATTATATTCCGCCCCCCCGTCATTTTTTTTTTGCTAATGATGTTTTCCAGTTCATCAGATTTTTAAGTCTTCTGTGTCAAGCCTACTGTAAAGATTTCTTGCCAGACTGTTTCCTCTGTGTATAGAATATGAAAAAGAGGCATTGAATTTTCTTACCAACTTTTCTGAACTTTGGTTATTAGGGCGATGCCGGGTCTGTGCATTTCCCTGCTCCTTTTCACAGTGCGTTAACCTTAAAATAACATCGAAGT